>NC_051217.1:39177357-40377357 GCF_015220715.1 Pygocentrus nattereri
TGTCAGCAAAATAAATGAATTTGACATTGAGCTGCACAGCTGACTAACAAGTATGACACCTTTGTTGAAGCAGCCTTCAAGGATGCAATGATAACCCCTCAAAAAAATGTTCAGATGTGCTTTAAATTATTCAGTATCTACTATAAATCATTCGGGAACTAAAATAAAATATTATGAAATATTAATATAAAATATTATGAAATGCAATTACTGTAAATGACTAGATAGATGGATAAATACATAGATACATGCATAATACATACATACATATATAATAGTGAATTTACAGTGAGTAATTACAGTAATTCTTTTTCATGCAATTTGATATTAGTCACTAAGTGATTTATAGTAAATAACGAATTACACACACACAAACACACATATATATATATATTATAATAATTTAGGAATTACTATGAATTACTGTCAATAATTATTATTAATTAATCAATCAATCAATTAATTAAATAATAAGCTATTGTTATGCATTATTTAATAACTACTATGGTAATCACTATTAACTGTTACGTAATCGCTAGTAACTACTGTGAATGAATCAGTATCTGCTATGAATTATTCTTTAATTACTGTAGTATTATATATTATATATATATATATATATATATATATATATATATATATATATATATATTTATATATATATATATATATATATATATATATATTTATATATATATATATATATATATATATATAATATATAATACTACAGTAATTAAAGAATAATTCATAGCAGTGAAGCCCGAAATAAATCCGAAAAGATAAAGTTCTATCTATCTATCTATCTATCTATCTATCTATCTATCTATCTATCTATCTATCTATCTATCTATCTATATATATATATATATATATATACAGTGAAGCCAAAATAATTCATACCCCTGGCAAATTTTGACTTAAAGTTACTTTTATTCAACAGTTATTTTTGGACTGGAAATGACACCAGCATCTCCCAGAAGATAATAAGACGATGTACAAGAGGCATCATTGTGGAAAAAATATTTCTCAGCTTTTATTTACATTTGAACAAAAAGTGGCATGTCCAAAATGATTCATACCCTTCTCAATAATCAATAGAAAAGCCTTTATTGGCTATTACAGCAATCAAACGTTTCCTATAATTGCTGACCAGCTTTTTGCATGTCTCCACTGATATTTTTGCCCATTAATCTTTAGTGATGAGCTCCAACTCTTTCAGGTTGGAGGATCTCCTTGCCATCAACCTGATCTTTAGCTCCCTCCACAGATTCTCAGTCAGGACTCTGGCTGGGCCACTGCAAAACGTTAATGTTTTTGTCCGCTAACCATTTCTTCACCACTTTTGCTGTTTGTTTTGGGTTGTTGTCATTCTGAAATGTCCACAGGTGCCCAAGGCCAAGTTTCTCTGCAGACTGCCTGATGTTGTTGTTGTTGAGAATCTTGAAGTATTGCTCGGTTTTCATGGTGCCGTTTACTGTGATTAGGTTCCCTGGTCCATTGGCTGAAAAACACCCCCAAATCATTAGGTTCCCACCACCATGTTTGACAGTGGGGATGGTGTTCTTAGGGTTGAAGGCTTCTCCTTTTTTACGCCAAATGAAGGATACATCATTGTGCCCAGCAGCGTGTGGTGTCCGTTGGACTGTCTGCCTTGAGACGTTGCCACCAGCAGAGCCCAGATTCACCAGGCCTTGGTGGTGATCCTTGGATTCTTTTTCACCTCTCTCACTATCTTCCTGGCCAGCACAGGTGTCACTTTTGGCTTCTGACCATGTGTTCTGAGATTTTCCACAGTGCGGAACGTCTTGTATTTTTGAATAATACTTTGCACTGTAGCCACTGGAACTTGAAAACATTTAGATATGGCCTTATAGCCCTTTCCTGACTTGTGAGCAGCCACAATGTGCAGCTGAAGGTCCTTAGTGAGCTCCTTTGTCTTAGCCATGACTGTCCACAAACCAACTTCAGAGAGCTGCTGTTTTTCGCCTATTGAATTGAGCTGTTCCCAATGAATCAGGGTAAATAGGATGTTTTAGAACAGCTTGGATTTATTGGATTTATTTGAACAGCTTGGACTATTTAGAATGGTATAGAACTTTGGATTTTCCCATAGACTGTGACAGTTTGCAAAGGGTATGAATAATTTTGGACATGTCACTTTTTGTTCAGATGTAAATAAAAGCTGAGAAAATTTTTTTTCCACAACGATGCCTCTTGTACATCATCTTATTATCTTCTGGGAGATGCCATTTCCAGTCAATAAAAAATAATAGCTGGTTGAATAAAAGTAACTTTAAGTCAAAATTTGGCAGGGGTGTGAATTATTTCGGGCTTCACCGTATATATATATATATATATATATATATATATATATATATATATATATACAGAGATAGATAGATAGATAGATAGATAGATAGATAGATAGATAGATAGATAGAACTTTATCTTTTCCCAGAAGGAAATTGCAGGAACTACTACAAATTTCAATCAATAATTATTATTCATTATTGTTAAAAAATTAATCACCGTCTGTTACAAGTTATTCCGTAACTACTATGAATTATTTGGTAATTAATATGATCTATCCAGTAACTATTATATATTAATTAGTATCTGCTATGAACTATTTAGTAATTGTTAGAAATAATTTAAAAACTACTGACATTTACTGTGTTTTAGAATCATTTACAGTTCTGAATTTTATTTATTTATAATTAAATATTATTTATTTATGTTTGTTTTATTGATTCCTACTTAACTGAAATGCCAACCAAATCAAACATTAACAAAACCTGTAAGGTTAAACAAGACTAGCATGTTAGAACCATCTTATACATTTATGAGCAATCAACTGGATTTCATACCATTGAAAATATTGATTCCAAACCTCTGAACAATACTGTAGATGGATAATGGTCTAGGCAAGGTCAGAGGCATTAGAATCTCCTTTTCTCCATCTCTTCCATCCTGAGTCCTGCATCCACTAGGCTCCAGCTTTTCCACTGATAGTCTAAAAGGCTTTGAAGCTCTTGCTGTGCTGAGTCGAATGTCTTTAATGGGTCTTTTTGGACAGATGCACAATTTGATTAGCCACATTTTCCTCTGTGCCCCAAGGATGACCTTCTGACCCCTGTGTCTGCGTTTAGGATGTTGCAACTTACAATGCCATATGTCCCCTTCTCCATACACACCATCTGGTTTTGAGCATTCACATGCTAATGCACTTCACTGTTCATACATGCTCAACCTTCAGGTGCGGACAAATGTCCAGACAGATGGATGCACGTACAACACACACGATCACTCTCTCTCTCTTCCAGCTCTCTGGACGCTCTCAGACTAATAACTCTGATAATTACTCCACTTATTGCACTGAGTGCCTGACCACTGTCCCCACAGAACAACGCAGAGAAAAAACAAGAGAGAGAGGCAGAGAAAGAGTGGGGGGGGGGGGGGGGGATGAGGGAAAGAAAAAGAGAGAGAAAAGGAGATAAGTAATGAGATAGAGAGGGAGAGAGACAAAGAAGGAAGGAGGGAGGTAGAGTGAGAGATGAAGAGAGAGAGAGAGAGACACTAAGGTACATGGTGAAGGCGGCACAGAGAAAGAGAGGAGGGGGATTGATCAAATGAGAGAGAGAGAGAGAGAGAGAGAGAGAGAGAGAGCAAGATAGAGAGACAGAGAGAGAAAGTGAGCAGGCGGGTGTGTCCGTTCTGTTCTGATGGAGTAATAAATCAGTGTAAATTGGACTTAGCGGAACAGCAGCTGAGTTCTCCATCTCCCTGTCTGGCCTTGTTTACCCCTTTATTCTTTTCTTTGATTGTTTATTTGTTTATTTACCCTTGTTGCCATAGGAAATGAGGCCTTGTTCTTCCAGGTAATTTATGGCCATGCAGTTATATTTCATAAATGAAATAAATGAATGAATGAATCTACGCCTTGTTTTTTTCCAGTGGCTCTGAACTATCAGACAGAGGGTCGTATGATGCAGTTGAACAAGGCAAAGTTTATGGTGAACGGAGGGATTGGTTATGTCCTGAAACCACCACCCATGTGCAAAGGTATGAACACGTGATCAAAGGAATATTAGAATGATAACAAAAAGGCATAATTTTGTTTGATAAAAGTGATGCATCAAAATGACAATTTCTTGACTAAAAACAGAAACTGAAACTGAAATTGTACTTTTATAATTTGTGGTCTGATTTATGCTTTTGAATTAACGTAATAATGCTGACAATCATGATACACAGGTGATAATCATGATATAATGTTGGAAAAGAATACTGAAAGAACTAGAGGACTAATTTAACTTTAAACTAATATTATTATTGCTAAAAATAAATATTTAAATTTTAGAAAAATGATAAAAATCTAAAACTACATATAAAACTCATAAAGCTATTTAATCTGAATTCATAAGCGCCTCCACTATAACGACTGAAAACAATATTTTTTCAATATGTAAAACATGCTTTGGAACTCCCATCTAGCAGTCTGACGTTTCTCCAGCAGAGGTGCTGTTAGCATGCAGGTCGCTTTTATTGTTTGTCATTTAGAGAAGAAACAGCCATAAACCTCAGCAGGATTGAACCACTGTGCATGCCTACAGTAACAGCTTTCAAAACCAGAGGTTTATTACCAAAAGATGTTGAGTTATTCAGTATTGTTTATGTGATTTACATTAAAGATTTTCATTAATTCAGTTAAAGCTAAAGAGCATGTAAGATCCATGATTGTGTTTCACTGTTGATCTGCTGCTGCTCAAACTGTTTGAACACGTCGGTACTAACAAGCAGAAAGGCAAAGAGAATAAAAAGAATTTAAATCACTATTTCTTATTTTCATGACCACTAAGATTATTTCTTAATTGTTAGATTTTTAGACTTCTCTATAGACCCATTTCATAATAACCACTCTTCAACCAGTTTTGGCTGAAAATTTTCAATCAACAATCCCTACTAAGTTATGGTTATGGACAACCCCAATTCCAATGAAGTTGGGACGCTGTATAAAACATAATTAAAACCAGAACACGATGATTTGCAAATCCTTTTCAACCTATATTCAGTTGAATACACTACAACAACAAGATATTAATGTTCAAACGGATAAACTTTATTGTTTTTTGCAAACATTCACTAATTTTGAATTTGATGCCTGCAACACGTTCCAAAGAAGTTGGCACAGGGGCGTGTTTACCACTGTGTTACATCTCCTTTCCTTTTAACAACACTCAATAAGCGTTTGGGAACTGAGGACACTAATTGATGAAGCTTTGTAGGTGGAATTCTTTCCCATTCTTGCTTGATGTACAACTACAGTAAATTTTAATTTAATTTAATTTTAATTTTAATTCCTCGCAATTGCACGTGGAGAAATGTTGTTCTTAAACTGTTGGACTATTTGCTCACGCAGTTCTTCACAAAGTGGTGAACCTTTCCCATCCTTGCTTGTGAACAACTGAGCCTTTCAGGGATGCTCCCTTTATACCCAATCATGTCACTTACCTGTTTCCAATTAACCTGTTCACCTGTGGAATGTTCCAAACAGGTGTTTTTGTGCATTCCTCAACTTTTGTTGCCCCTGTCCCAACTTCTTTGAAATGTGTTGCAGGCATCAAATTCAAAATGAGTGAATATTTACAAAAAACAATAAAGTTTATCCGTTTGAACATTAAATATCTTGTCTTTGTAGTGTATTCAATTGAATATAAGTTCAAAAGGATTTGCAAATCATTGTATTCTGATTTTTTTGTGTGTTTTACACAACGTCCCAACTTCATTGGAATTGGGGTTGTATGAATCTTTCCACTTTCAGTTTATTGGAATGTTTAAAATGAAAAGTACAGTATTTGAGAATTTAGTGACAAGAGTTTTGTAATGTTAACCTCAATCTAATACACTAGCCTTGACCCTAGCATGCTAGCTATGATACAATGTTACAATCAATACATTATGACACAGTATGATGTGTTATATTGTTATGCCCTTACAGTGTCTTCTTCTAGCTTTCATTCACTGGCTAGATTTCCATCAATTTTATGTGCTTTTTAGTAATGATCAAATAAAAATTAAGATAAAAGAAAAGTTTTTTTTTATTGCTTCTTGCGCATTTTCAATAAGTTGACTTACAGCAAAAAATTATGTACTGATCTAATTTTCTGCAAAACACCAAAACTGCTGTCTCACAAGTTCTTAAATTAAAGCTGATAAGTGTTGACACATTTTCAGGTAAATCACAAATTGTTTACACTATTTGGGAAATTTTGGCTGAAATATGGACAAAATATATTATAGGTTTTGCTTTGTTAGTTTATTGTTCTTTCACATGACTATAAATGTATGAGTAATTATTTTTTCAATTTTTCATGTCATTTGTTTTTGACAAAAAATGTTAAGATTTTTACAAATATTCTTCTGCTACACTCTTGTTCATCACTCCACCGCAGGTTCCTTTAACCCGTACAGCGATGATCCTCTCCCGGCTTATCCTAAGAAGCAGCTGGTACTGAAAATCATCAGTGGGCAACAGCTACCTAAACCTCCCGACTCAATGCTGGGCGATCGAGGAGAGGTCAGCTCTGGGCCCCTGCTCAAATTGCATTTCATTAATTTGCATGAAAATAAACATTTTAGAGCACAATTGCTGTTTACTTGCTGAATTTAACTTATTGAGGCAAAAAAATCAAACATGTGGACTGTGCAAAAGTTTTGGCGCATTTTATATTGTGGGTTTTCATTTTTTTCCCCAAAATGTTAAACACATTTATTAATTATTATTATTAAATAGTAATTAAGTTTGCTTTCAGGATTTGTTAACATACTTTTACTTATAAAATCAACAAGAACATGGAATTTGAATTGGGGTGTTCAAACCTTTGCATATGACTGCAATGCACACTGGGCAATACATGCCATATGGAAAGACAGAAAGAACAATAAGTGTAGAAAGTAAATAAAAAGAAAGTTGCTAATTAACAAAACATTTAAGTGCCCATGTTCTACATTTTAGTTTTGTTTTATGCTTTTCCCTTTGGGTCTACTTATAATATTTGTGTGGTTTTATGTACCAAAAACACTCCTTATAACTTCAAAACACTCTAATTAGTTTAAAACACTTATAATTTCAGCATGAAGATATAAGCACATATGTTTTCATATAAATGTTGGGGCAGTCATGGGCTGGAGGTTAGGAGACCGGCCCTGTGACCGGAAGGTCGCCGATTCGATCTCCAGAGCCAACAGTACGTGACTGAGGTGTCCTTGAGCAAGACACCTAACCCCCAGCTGCTCCTCAGGCACTGCGGATAGGGCTGCCCACCACTCCAGGCAAGCATGCTCACTAGTGTGTATGTGGTGCTTCACTTCACGGATGGGTTAAATGCGGAGGTGAAATTTCCCCATTGTGGGACTAATAAAATCGTTTATTTATAATTATAATTAATTAATTAATGGGCAGGGCTTAACAGCTCTAAATTGAATACGTGGACATGTATATGTGTTGCTTCTCATGACAGAAGCTTTACCAATGTTTCAGTGTTACTTCAAACTCCTTTATTTCAAAAAGCAAAGAAAATGAGCCCTTTAAGTTATGATTTGAAAAAAGCCATCAGAGAAATCAGAGATTTTGAAGAAGTGAGGTCTATAAATTGGCATTATGTCAACAAGAAGTGACTAAATGTCAGTGTCTGAATGTTTTCTTCCAGATTATTGATCCATTTGTGGAGGTGGAAATCATTGGTCTTCCAGTGGATTGCTGTAAAGAACAGACACGGGTTGTTGATGACAATGGTAGGACTTTCTGTTATTAATTTTTTACTGCCAGTGACTATTCATGTGCATGTGGGTATTCATGTGCATCAAAATACTTTGTGACACTGTGGAAGCACAGCATATGTTGGTTAAATATGGCTTCCTGGCTTCAGTCCTATCTAAAATGCATGCATGACTTTGGTTTGTGTATTGGGGTATCTTCATTTTACTAACGTGCTGGGTTCTAACACAGGCTTTAACCCTGTGTGGGAGGAAACTCTATCTTTCACGCTACACATGCCCGAGATTACTCTGGTTCGCTTCCTGGTGTGGGACCATGACCCCATCGGCCGAGATTTTGTGGGCCAGAGAACGGTCGCCTTCAGCAGCCTCATGCCAGGTAAACCTCTTCTGTCAGATGTAGCAGTACAGTCCTACAAAAGTGAGCCCTAGTGCTTTCTACATGTAGGAAATGTGACGATATGTTGTCATTAATGTGGTAAATATGTCACACTACACTTTCTAGAGTATATTGTGGGTATATATTACTATATATTAATATATTACTAATATATTAGACCAATTATAGAAAACCTACAAACATCTCGTGTGCATGAATTACGTAAACTGCATTGTCCGGATTCTTTCAGCACAGTAATATGGTTACGATGTAAAGTTATTCAGAGTGATTTGATGTGAAAAGCTCTGCTGTAGAGAAATCTTGTGAGTCAGAATTGTTTTCAGTGGTGGTGATAGTAACCAGATGTTTGAAGAGTTTAAAGCCTCTAAATCTACCTCACTGAAAGTTGTCACACAAAATAGTTGTGAATATGCTGTTTGATGCTGGAGAAAGTTTTTTTCAATAGTTTTCAGATAAGACTGGCTTAAAATGTACTATGGTGGGGAGGTACATGCAAGTCATTGAAGGACAAAATAGTAACCAAAGAACCAAATTTTATCATAATCAATATTATATATAAAAACTCAGAAGACACATGTAGGTTCACTGGCTTTCCCTGGTTCCCATCACCACAACTGTAAATAATCAAAGTGTATGTTTCTCTACAATAACCCACTTTACATCAAATCAAACATTCCATTGAAAAATAAAAAAAAACTTGGAAACCTTGGTCCTTTATCCTGAGTTGTTGGGCTGGTGATTTGGATTCAGATTAAGCCATGTCTTAAGGATACTGGCAATCATTCTTCACTGAAAATTCTTTTTAGTCCAAGTCAAAGCTAAATCTGTGGAAACTGGTCCAATCCGTCTTTTTCATTCTCTGACTGAACCTATTTCAAAGTCAATACTTAATCATAACTCTTGCTCTCTCTGTCCCATCACAGGTTATAGACACGTGTATCTGGAGGGGATGACGGAAGCATCTATCTTTGTCCATATCTCAGTGCATGACATATATGGGAAGGTGAGTTTAATTTGCCTTCAATTGCTTCATCTGCTTTTCAGCTGCCAGCTGGATATAATCTGATTTCTGATTTGATCTGATTTTCTGATAAAAAAAAAAAATCAATTTGCAGTTTTACATTCAACATTACAGATAACATGAAATAAAGTTTGCTTACTTTTATGGCCAAGGTACACAATCAATATACTATTACTCTTACATTTACCTTACAGAGGAATTTCACCAATTAAAAACATGTTTTGCATAATTGCACAGAATTTCAATTGTTATGAAATAAAGGCCATCAGAGTGGTTTGATGTGAAATGTTCAACTGTGGATAAAATGAACAACTTGGATTTCATCCCAGTGTTGGTGATAGGAACCAGGGGTCACAATGTCCACAACACAACTATGATAATTTCATTTACTGTCCAAAATGACTAGGCTTCATGTATCCTTTGACTTTGTATATCATACCTGGTGGACCAAGTCTTTGCATCTCAAAAATATGAACTTAGAAGAACAAAATATTATATGTACTGTTAATAATGGTAAAATAGTGGTAAATCATTCTACACAGTACAAATCGTACTACATTGCTTTACAACAACCTACATCAATGTCTTCTTCATGAATGTTGCATAAAAGCTTTATATGAACTAGCTTTTAGAGGCATTAACTGCTTCGGGCGTCTGGTTCCTATCACTCCCACAGTGAGCAATTCTGGCTTGGCAAGTTTCTCTAGAACAGAGCATTTCACACCAAACTGAATACCTTTATTGACATCTTAGCAATTTAATTATGCAGAAATTTAAAAAAATCAATGGAATGTCCTTCTGATGCCACTTAGGACTTTCTTTGTGGAAGGCTTATGGTTGGCGTCTGACTAGCTAACAGCTGGTTTCGCTCTTTGCCAGGATTTTCTGCATAGTAGAACTTTAATTAAAAAGACAAGTGGCAACAGCTCAGTGAGACAGTCTGTCATCCAAGCTGTCATTTCTGTATTGATATAATTATCACTCAGGTAGTGGCTCATGAATTTGTAAAACAATCAGAAAGATAATATGCAATTAATTGGGGTGCATTTATTTATTTATATATTTATTTGGAAGTGAATTACATAACTGCATTTATGCCCATAAAAGAGACCGTATGTATGAATAAAAATAATGAGTTGTAAATGAATAGATCAGAGATAACGTCAGATCAACCAGAGCTTGTACAACACACAATACCTTGCAAAACTCAGAGACTGCCCATCATTTATTTAATCTTTCAATGCCACCATTAAGTTATTCATTTTTCAGGAGATGTTTCTGAAGGAAAGAAAAAACAGCAGTTTCCATAAGTGAAGTTTAGAAATTTTTTAAAAGATAACACAGGCTCCCTTACAGCAACCCGCAAGACCTGATAGACACCTACAATGTCCCCATCAGATAAACAGCACTTGAAGCTTTCATCTTTAAGAGAGGGGAGAAAATCAAGCTGCTTCAGATCTGAAAACATCCACAGGTGTTTCTGTCCATCCTTCCGCTGTGAGAAGACAACTCAGCGCTATGGGTCTGAAAGGATGTGTAGCTGTTAAGAAGAGCCTAACTGAGAAAAAGGACATCAAGAAATCAAGAAATCAAGAACCTACTGATGTTTTCAGATCAATGGACTAACCACTCCAGAGTCCAGAACTCAACAGCATTAAGAGTGTTTGGGATTACCTGGATCATGAGAAGAAGAAAGTGCAACCAGCTTCTAAGACTGAAGTTTGGATGTGTTGAAAAATATCACAGATGTCTGTGACCATCTTAAAGCAAGTCTCCCAAAAAGGATGGAAGAGGAAATGAAAATGTAACAAAGAGTAGACACACTAAATACACAAAAAGCTGTAATAAAGAGTGGACACACTAAATACTCAAAAATCTTGCATTATATTCAGTAATTTTCTACTAAATTTGTTTTCTGATTTTCTCCTGATGCAAAAAATCAAACAACTTGTGCTTAATATCTGAGGAAAGTAAACGAATGAAATCTGGTCTCTCAGTTTTGCTCAGTAATGTACTTATTATATCTATTGCTACAACTCCTTGGCCAGATCAAAAAAAAAAAGAATGTATTGATTTTGGCTTTAACTCTCTTAAGGGAAAGGAGTTTTAGTTTGTGCCATCTATTACCATATTGAATTTCCTCCAACCTTTTTTTTACCTTCCAGTGGAGTCCTCTAGTCCTCAATCCCAGCTATACCATATTACACTTTCTAGGAGCTAACAAGGTATCCTGGGTGTCGCGTATACTGAGTGTGCTGCATGGCACTGCATGATGTGTTTTTAATGTAAAAGTGACTTTCGATTTTGTTTAGTACACCCTGCATCATCCTGTTTGTGAACGGTCGTCTTCTGCTTTCTAACTGTGTGCACTCTGTTGTCATGTGTGCATTATAATTATGTCTGTCAGTACTTTGTGCTTGCTTTAAAGTCAGTATGAATAACACATTTTGCTTCTGTACCATGACGCGAGTGAAACACGATATCAAGAAGGGTATCTGAGCTAGCTGAGCATTTAGGGTGATAGGTGGGGTGGTTGGAGGAGAAACAAGATATTATTGGTTTATTTTACTATTCTGCACCCGCTGACAAGCAGAAATTGGAAGATGTTTCATAGACGGAGCAAAATCCATTACCTTTTGATGAAAGAATACTGAGAATTTTGTCTTATAAATGATATTATGTGATAAATCTGACCATGGACATGAACTTCAGTGTTGCAGAATGTTGTCGTTGAGCAGCTTGTTTGAGTAGATTATTGGTGCCATCTGTTGGTCTTGGCCAGGAGTTGCCCACAGGTCTCTGACTACAGCATGGCTTTTAAAACACTGAAAAAGAGAAAAAATAAAAAACTAATTCTGTAAATGTGTCACTGGTCAGGCCCTTACTTAAACACAGTGCCCTCACATTTAGTTTTCAAATTTTATTACCAAGTTGGTAAATTGAAGAAAAGAATAAACTGTACACAATTTTCCACTCACCCAGATGTAGTCAAACAGACATGTTTTGCTTCTTTAATTTAGCCCTGTAACTTTAAGGCTTATGTTGCCAACAGTAGAAATCAATAGACACCCTATTCTTTTTTGTAAACATGTCACCAAAACTTTTCTGAGCCCTGCACAAACCACATCCAAGTCTCCACAAGGTGCTTTGGGACACTGATATACATTGAAGTATAAAAATAAACAAAAATGTAATTGTGTAGCTGAAGAGGGCAGCCAGATTAGACAACATTTGCTTGTTGACAACAAGTATTGTGCCTTATTTTGGCTCCCTTTCATGTTCACATCATGAAATGTGTGAAATAGTGTGTCTAGAAACAATAGAAATGGCATCTAATCCAGCATCCATGTACCTGCATGGCTGAACTGGCTGCCCTGTTCAGCTACACAGTCAAGTTTTGTTCATTTTTATAGTTCATGGGATATCAGTGCCTTAAACCACACAAAAATGTCTGTGCAACCTTAATGAAGGGTGTGAATGCTGTTTGAGTGAGTTGAGAGAAGTTTTGGGGATGTTTTTTATAGTAGAAGATTTGGGTGACTAGTGTTTGTTAGCAATGTTAGCCCCGCAGCTCCAGCACTAAACTAAAGAAGCAAAATTTGGACATTTCGTGGCTGATTGATTATATCTTCAGTAACTGGAGAATTTTCCAGTGTGTAACATATCTAAAGCAGGTGTTTATCTTCTCCAGATTTCTTAGTCTGTGTGTTATCTGACCATGTAACAACACTGCATGTGTGTAATTATTTCTGGATGTACTTAAAAATCCCACTGGAAAAGATCTAGCTAACGATGAATAACAACATATTCCTGTCCTGAATCTTCTCCTTCAGGGTCGTCAGTTGCGGGGTTTCCGTGGCCTGTTCAGCAAGAGCTCCAAGTGTTCCGTAGACACACACATTGGCGTTCCACCACGTAAGCGCTCCATAAGTAACCATCTGTTGCGCAGAACTGCTAGTGCGCCTGCAAAGGGCCGCAAGAAGACCAAGATGGCACTGTCTGAGACCGCACTGGACAGAGACAGGAAGGACAGTAATGGGGATCTTAAGCAACAGGCTGTGGAGAGGAGAGTGGGTCCCAGGATGGCCCTTCAGCACCGGCCAGCCTCCATGCCCTTGGACAAGCTTCTACAGAGCCGGCTTACCCTGTCTTCCCCTGAAACAGATGGACCTGACCCTGGTGCTGACACTATAATTGGTGAGCTTTGTAACCAATTGTCCAGCTTTATAACCAACCTTGACTTTCAGGGATAGTTTTTGAAAAGTGTAGTGGTCAGTTATTAGATCCTGCTTTATTTTGAATGTAAATTCCTTGAGTACGGTCCAGAAATAAAAAAAATAAAAAAAGACCTGAAAGAGAAGTGCCGTTCTCCCAAGTGACTTCATCTCAGAGTCAGACATTCTGAGAAATAGAAACATTTGTCTAGACTGGGACTGTTCTGTGTAGTTAACCTGATTAATCATATAGTGATCCAGTGAGAGCACTATTGCCTACATATTCCAACCAATAAGTGTGTACTACATCATATATGTTGTTTATATAGTCAATGGTACGTTCTGCAATTGTAGCCTTTCACTCAGAGGCTCTCATTCACACAGCTCTTATATTCGTGTAACTCTGGAGGCTCTCCAGGGTAAGAACAGCTATCCTTTTTCCTCTTGTTTTTGCCAGTTTTGCACTTGTTGATTTATTCAATAAGCACTGTCCAGTCTAGTCTGTCTAGGGTGCTGAAGGTGCCACTTCTAAAACCATTTTAGCTGTATTTGAGTGAGAGGGCTACAATCACATATTCTATCATAGTTATGTAGAGTTATTAATGTGTCAGTAATGCATTAATAATGTTTTACATTTGACAGTCCTAGTCTAAACATTTTTTGCACAAATTACTGCTGTTTCTTTTACCGAACTCATCATTTCACATGCTCCATTGTTTTTCAGCCAACTGTTTTGTTATTCTCTTCTAACACTCGCTTTGAAGTATTCAGACTTGCAGGCTTTTCTTCCTCAATACTTTAACTTGCTTTTGTCTTGTTCTGTCTTTACTGTTGTTCCTCTTTATAGTAGAAAACTGACTAGGAAACCCTTACAGGTAATCCACAAGCCTTACTCAGGTTGCCTCATCCAAAACATTCCAGTATTACATCTGTTCACTGATGTAATTTTTAATTTCTCGATGTTAAAAAAGAGACATTCTTACTGTTTTTTTTTATCATATATGAAACAAAACCTATATCTGATCATGTTGTCCAAAGTGATGTTGGAAAATTGGTGATAAAAAATAACAGCAAAAAATATTTTATGGTCTCATTTGGTCTCATTCTCAAACCCCCCCTCTCACAGTCGTATTTGGTGGAACATTCCATTTGTCCTTGTGTGCAGAGTGGCTTGTGTTGAGTTTGGTGTTGTTGGAGGTTTCTGAGATTCTGTGCCAGTTGCTGACTCCTTCTTTACCGCCTTGTCTCCAACAGATTCAAACCACCTGGAGAGGCCCAGGTCTATATCTTTGGATCTCCTCATTGAAAAGTCTGCCCGTAAAGACCTTGATGATAATACCCTACCTATAGAAGTCATCCAGGACAGAAGAACTGAGTCTGATGAAATGGGTGAGACCTCTTATATGGTCATAGGAAGAGGAGGTGAAACTAGCACTCAAAATGTCCTTACAGAACCCCCAGACCACGGTTTCACCCAAAAAACCAAAGTTGATGATTTTACTCCTTCTCAAATGCTTACAGGAAGTCTTTCAAGTCTCTCTGAGCAAACCGACTGTCATCTTAGCTCACAAACAGAGAGGCACCAAAGAGACTCTCGCAAAAATAACAAAATACCCGACACAGCTTTCCCTACTTCCTCTTCAGGCACTTGTGCCCTGTCCCCACTTCCACCCACAGTGCACCAGTCCAACCAGCAGAGTCAGATGTCCCTACAGGACAGTGCCCTTTCCCGCCTCATTGATGCTGTGTCCCTCGGCAATGGTTATGACACTTGCGGGTCCATATCAGCTCTAATTGGTCAGTTTGAAGTCACTGCTGAACAAAGTAATCTAAATCTGTCCTCAAGCTCACGGCCCTCTAAGTTGTCCATCCCAACAACAAGCAACCACCTTTCCAGCACACCACTAAAAATGATACAGGAATCTCCCCAGAAAGTCCCACAGCCTATTGAAAGATCCCTCCCTTCTAGTCCTGAGACCACTGAATCAGCTGCTTTTACAATTCTAGACGAGGAGGTGCTCTCTCCTGTCTCTATGTACGATTGTCCTGATCGTACTCTCTGCAATGACTTAAATACCCCAAGTGGTAGTAGCGGTTCCTTGCCCAACAAATTGCCCTTTGGAAAGGGAACTGAAGGTAATAGGGGCTGGATACCATATAGAGATGAAAATATTAGAAACCAGTACCAGTCTACTGGGCCTTCCAGAAACTGGGAATGTGAAGGTTATAGAGAAAACTCAATAAACAGCACAGCCTCAGATCGCTTCCTAATGTGTCATGGCTCAGCAAGCAGTAGCTTGATGGAAATTGAAATCAATGTTGATGGGGATCCTCTGGATATCTCCATGACCCTGGTACCCTCACATGAAGACCGTCAGTGGAACAGTGATCTTGGGCTCTCAAATCAGTCTTCTCCACTCCACAGACCAACATATAATCCATCATCCACTTTCCAGAATCTCTATGTACCCTCTCTATCAAGCAAATCTTCATATAAGCCCACTACAAACTCACACTCTGCGGAGTCATCACCCTTTTATAGACCTTGCCAGCGCCCTTCACCACACCAGCCTCTTGTCTCAGGCAGTGTGCATCAGCATCGCTACCCTATCAGCAAGCCCCAGTCAGATCAGTTTAGCAGTTATAAGTTTCAGCCTGGTGTGTACAATAGTAACACTTTCAGTGACAGCCACTGGGAGACCCGGGACAGGAACAGCTTGACCTGCAGGACACAGTGCTCCCAGATTGGGTATTCATCCTCGGAATGTCTTCTAAGGAATCAAGTCCGTGACCCTCCATCACAGAGGAATTCACACATATCTGTGTCTGAATGTGATATGATGTATAGCTCTCTAGAATATGGAACTAGATTTGGTCCTCCAAAGCAATATTCTCAGTCCATGCAACAAAACCAAGCCTTAAAACCAACTGCTCCTGAGGGCTACAATGGGATTTATCTTGCCCAGTCTCCTAGTCCTTGTAAGTCCAAGAGCCTGGGCGACTTGACATCTGAGGACATCTCCTGCAACTTCCAGAGCAAGTACAAGGTCATCAGCCGCAGCTTTATTACTCCTGCCATGCGCAACCAGAGACAGAAGGAAAGCATGGTCAATCGGTCACAGTCTACAGATCCCTTGACTGAACAGCTTCGGAAACTGGTGACATTAGAAGAGGCTGACTGTCCCCTTTCTATCCCCCCTCAGATTCAGCCCACCCCCAAACCTCTCTCAGTGCTCCCTCCAGTTCCAGTCAGTTCTGCACTTTCTACAGAGGATCAGGAGAGCCCTCCTCCTTTTCTCTCACGTAGACTATCCTCTCGCAGTCAGAGTCGTGTACGTCACATAGCCAGTCGTGCTAGAGAGAGACAGCAGGAGGCATTCAAAAGACCTGTGAGCGGTGCCCCGGAGGTAGTGCTCCGCAATAAACCAGTTTCTGTTCAAAATCTCCTTATCAACAGGCATTCCACCGGCTCCTATATTGCCGGGTACCTGGAGCAAGTGGAACTGGAGGACCGGGGTTTGCCTGAGGGTTCTTGCACAACACTACATTATAGCTACAGAGATCAATGTTATGCTGATGATGCTGTGCTCCCCTCTGATTCCTGCCCCAGCTCAGAGCCCGAGGTTTACTTCTTGTTAAGACTTTGACTTTGGAGTTTCCAGTTTTCCCTGTACATGTACTTGCCACCATTGTGAATTCACTTCATTAGAAAACGTTTCTCAATGAATGTGTTTACATGCACTCAATAAGCCGAAAACTGCAGGAAATTAAATGTTGTCAGTAATTCAATCAACACGTTTACATGCACTTGAGTAATCAGATAATGGGGAAACTCTGGGTCTACATGAGTCAGGCAATAATTGGATTTCCGCTTTGCAACCAGCCAATAGACTCACAGAAGAAGATGTGAAGTTAACATGACATAAAACTCAAACTTCATACTGCAGCTTTTCTTTAACAAAATCACACCACTTTACCTGAAAATATGAACTTGTATCATCTAGAAGATGAAAAATATTCAAAGCCTTTATTTTGTGCTTGGTTTCATCGCCGCTCCAACAGTGTTTTGCTGTGTCTCACGACATCCACTGTCTGTTCTCGCCCGTACTCAGAGTGAGAAATCTGAATAAGAGTTTACATGCACTGAGATATCAGATTACTGAGCTAAAATCCAGCTCTCTTTATCATATTTCTTAATCAGATTTCTAGATTAGAGTATGGTGTTTACATGACCATTTGAATAAAAGATAACTGCAGAAATCCGATTATGATCGGATTATTGAGCGCATATATACACAGTCAATCTCGAAGGCCGTACTTTCACCACTCTACCAGCTTGCTGTCAATGGTACAGAGACTGAAAATGGCCTATATTGAAGCTTCCACCATTGTGTAAATAGTACAACATATCCTGATCAATGAGTTCCTGGTCCAAGATGCACTACACCAAATTATTACTGTATCAAACTACTTTTATCACTGTTTATCTACTAATTGTCATGCGTGTAAATGTTCTTGTTTGAAATAAGTATTTACTGTAAAGGGAAAAATATAGCCAAGTTAATGGTTGTTTTTTGGGGGGGAGGGGCATTTTGTCTTGGTCTTCTCTTTTTCTCTTATTCAGTCTTCCTGCACCTCTTTTCGTTGTTTGTAAGTCTGTGTTCTTTGTACAAGTGTTGGCAAATTGACCTAGGTTTTGGCAAATTTGCCTTTATTTAAGGCCCTATGGGTTTTAAGTTTGAAACTGAACTGTGGTGTTACAGAAACAGCATGTGGACCGTGGACATGTTCAGCATGACTATGCACAGATGGGTAGATGTGTCTGTGCCCTGATTTTGCATAGAACTCTTTGCTTTATTCCATGCAACACAGAAGAGAAACCTGCCTGCTCTGCTTTGCTTGCTCTCTCTTAGGCATGAATTTAAAGATAAACACTGCTTCATATTCAAGAAAAAAAAAACTGTGAGGTTAAAGTTTTATTTTTGTAATTGCTTTGATACAGATAGCAAAAAAATGATACTTAATGGTCTGATTTTTTTCTTTAAAAAAGGGAGCATTGGACTAGCCTGAGCCAGTCGCAGGCACAGTTACGGACTAGACAAAGCTGAGGTTTTTTTTTTTTTAGTTTCTGTGTTAAAGGGCATCCAGACAGTCTTTCTTTGTATGGTTGCTCATCAGATGTCTATGAGCATTTTCCTACCAATGCAATAAAATTCTGTTTGACATTAATTTCATCGTTTTTTCTTGACTCGTTTTGAGATCTGCTCCATCGTTTCTCATACAAATGTAACACTATACCCCTTGATCTCTCCCTCTCTCTCTTTCTCTCTCTCTTTCATGAATCACATGAATTATAATCACATGAAGTTACAACTGTCATAATTTGAGCCCATCTTTGAAAATGATAATAAATGTGACATAAGGTTCTCTCTTTTTTGGGTATGCCAATAATCATGCCTTGGTAAATGATTAAATAAACCGAAATGATTAAAATGATTAATGATTAAATAAACTGAAATGGACATTTAATGTAGTTTTAGTAAACGTTTTCAATTTAACTGACCAAAACCCAAGTTCTTATAATCTGCAAACTGTTCTTGGAAGAACTTTAAAGCTAATTATTAAAACATATATGGGTCATTCTACAGAGACGTTCACTTTTCTGTCTCTCCATTGGTGACAATGGTGTTACCATTTCTCATTGGTGTTACACATAAGAAAGCTAACACCGGTGACATTTTAATTAAAAATCCATTTTATAAAATGGCTGCTACAGAGCATTAAACCACATGTTGTCAATTATGGAATATCCACTAAATATGTCATTTAATCCACTTATATTCTATTTTTTCAAAATTAAAGTCGGTCACACCAGTGACTTCAGGTAAATGTTTCATATGAAATCATGAGCTAAATGAGAAAATCTCTGAGAACTGAAAACACACAGTGGACTCGCCATGTGCTTTTCTTCATAGATCATCAGAAAATAGGTAAAAGGAAGTCGTGATGTCATTGGTGTGATTTTTATTTCAAAATAAGAGACTTTTTGTTATGCAGTAACACAAGTGACACAACTCTTGGGGACAACAACTTTCATTATATATTGCATAATATTTATTTGGCATTTGTTTTCTTTGTCATTTAATTTCTATATTCCATAGTCACGTATAGATTAGTGTAGTTAAAATTCCAGAAAAATGTTTTTTTCTTCGAAATATGGCCTCAACCTTTACACATGACTATAAGGGACAAGCACTTCTGTGCATTCTATAAGATTGACTTAAAAACCAATATATGCTAAATTGATGGCCTAAGATATGTGTCACATATTTTGTTGTTTTAGTCCCTAGTGTTTACAAAAATTTAATTAACAGGTGCAAGTAATCTAAAACAACAACAAGAAAACAATAAATAAATAAACACAGCTAATGAGAAATGGATACAGCTGAATTAAAAATTTCAAACACTGGCCAACTCACACATTTTGTAGATTTTTGAAGTGAAAATAAGTCGACACCCTCTACAGAGAACACACAAATATGGTATTTCTCTGCACATTTTACTGTGCAAATTCTATATATCTGAGAAATACATCATATCAAGAAAAAAATTAAACAGCAAGTGTGCCATAAAGTTTGCACAGGGCACATTTTGTGTTTTATGCTTCCTGTGGAGAATATGAGAACTTATATTTACTTAGAAAAGAAACAAAACATTGCAACATGACTGTGCATGAACAGAGTTTTGCATAAGACTGTGTGCGAACACATTGCTGTAATGGCAATTATAGAATACCTTAAAAAAAAAAAACTTTAAAAATGTCAAAGTTTGTACTTCTCTAAAATTAGCATTTTGGAAGTTTTGTTGTAGTACAGTCATCTGCAACAGTCTGTACAACCACAGGTTAAATTACTTGCTTTGTTGATTTTCTCAGTGAAAATAAGTTTTCACAGTCTGTACAAAGAGCACACTTATATATGACAAATTTTACTGCAAAATGTGTTATTTTATTTTCATTTGTGGTAACATATTTAAAACAAACATTTACACAGGCCACATTTCATTATTTTTTAAAATTCAGCAAATAATCAATAATGACATACTAAAATGACCAGAAAGGTGTTCTCTATGCATCTATATATCTATATATTTGAATGTCTTGCATAATTTGAAAACTTTAGTTGTAATTTAGTAATTACATTTTACTTTATTGCTATTATGGTGTAGTTGAAAAGCATGTCACATTCTATATATATATATATCCATGTTTTTTTTCCGTTTTTGACTTAACTTGAAAATATCTGTTGCTCTTTATATTGTGTGTAAATTTAAATGGACTAACAGAATCAGCCCAAAATGACTTGGAAAAAACTTTGGTTCTATTGACTTACATTAAAAGTAAACTATGTTTTTTGCCTCTCCTATAAGGTTAGCATTTTGGTGATACAAGGTTTTCTTCTGACAACAGCGATATATTCTAAAAGGCTGCATGTTCAAAACTTACATCTTAATCCTTAATCCTTACAATCCTTACAATTGGAGTTTCAAGGCATGAATCATTGTGTATAGTTTAACAATCAGGGAACAAATAAAACATTTAAAAAAATACTTTCCTATAGTATCCCTTTGCTGTAGGAGGCTAAAAAATCACTCCATCAATCAACCTTTGTTTTTCAGCTCGGAGAACATGACTCTCATTTACATTGTAATGACTCTCATTTACATTGTTACATTGTAAATGTTGCTGAGTTGATACAGGAAAAGGGTTTGATGACATGTAAGAATATATTAAATAATAAAGGTTCATTTTATAAATAAAATGATTTAAATCACATTTACATTGTATGTAAATTTCGTGATGGATGGACCAAAAGAAACTGCTTGGAAAAAGTCTGGTGCCATTGACTTACATTAAATAGGTTTTTTCCTTCTCCTGTAAAGTTACCATTTTGGAAATACAAGGTTTTCCTCTAACAACGGTGATATAAAGATATATTTAATTAGGTAACTAAATACATAAATCAACTTCTGTATCCCACTGCATCTCCACTCAGCTGTGTGATAATCGTTAAGTATTGAGCAATTATCTGTAATTCTTGGACTCAGGAGTGACTTCCTGTTTTTTTCCTGCTGATCTCTCAGGACTGTGAGGGTGTTAGAAATAGCCACACATGCTGTGTGTAGGCAGAAGAGGGAGGCCAGTAAGGCAGCACTAGAGCTCATGTCTGCTGCTGTCTTCTCCCCATACCTGCCTGCTCTGGCACTCCTGCTGTGCCCAGTGTTTGAGGCTGCTGTGGGGACGTCCGCGGGGGAGAGGTGTGTGTACCTGGACGGTGCGCGGCATCTGGACGCCGTGGGTCTCTCTCAGGACGGGGATGTGGTCATCGGAGCGCTCTTCAATGCCTATATCTTGCCAGAGGCGCTTGACCTGAGCTTCACCAAAGAGCCTTACCTGCAGCCATGCTCCGAGTGAGTCAGTCTCTGGGTCCCCAGTGTCAAACATCTCATGTTCAGCTGTATGTCTTTGTCTTTAGCCAGCTCAACAGGTGCTGATCACATCTCGATGCATGCCCAAAGACCAGGATGTCACTTTTTATTTTTTTATTAAAACCTTTCCTTTCAGTAGCAGCTTTCACTCGCTGGTCATCTGAGCGGACGAAATGTGACGACTCTTCAAAAAGTCTTCACTGCTACAACATCTCAACTACAGTAGGTCTTGGTTTGTGCTATTGCCGCACAGTTGTTTTCAAAAGTTTGGGCGCTTCTGGTCAAATTTGAAATGCTTAATGCACAGTTAGTAGTTTGCTTTTATTTTAAAAGCATAACATATGGGCTGCACAACAAAGGCTTATGGCACATTTCATAGTTTGTGTTTTATTTTTTTCCCAATTTGTCAAATTCACATACCAATTGTACTCAACAATTTGCAGAAACTGTAATATTCACGCTGGGTCCATGTAGAGGCTGTGTTTACTTATTTTCACTTAAAAAATCAACAATAAGTGTCATTTGAGTGCTATTTTGCTTATGGGCCACTAAACTAAAATCTTTTGTACTGCTTGTTGAACATTAGTGAAGGTGAAGGAGACTCAGAGCATATTTGATGCCTCAAAAAGTTGAAAGAATGAATATTTTGTGTTAGGCGCAACTTTGCATTGTAGTTTTTGTTAAGTTTTTTTGCATTTTCATTTCATTTGAAAACAACAGCTGCTCTTTACATTGAGAGAACCAGCAGAAATGCATGGAATTTTGTTTTTACATTAACTTCCATTATAAATTGTCTAGATTTTTTTTTCTTGTAAAGTTCCTATTTTGAGAGATTCAAAGTTTCACTATTCTGACAGTTTATTTTGGTTTCTTTGCTTGAAAAAGAGTCAGTGTTTCCTTTTGCAACATGCTTTTAAAATGTATGTAAATATCATATTACACGTGTTTTGTGTGCATTGTGTTTTGGAACAAGCCTTTTGGAAATATAGCAGAGCCAGACTGTGGTCCTGTAGGACCTTGGCTCTGCTCAATTAATGCTTGACTAACCCACCTGTATCACTCATTTACCATTACTAAACCCTATATGTACTGAATTGGTGTTAAGAGAAGGGAAATTAAGTCGACCTGTGGTGCAGACAGTTTTCATTCATTATCCTTAGTGCCATGCGATGTAACTAACCAGCTAATCCTCTCTGTAATGGTATCATGTCGTGTCCTTTAAATCTCTGTGCATTAATGCATGGAGGTGGGTACGCTGAGCACTGAGGAGGATCACTTTGAGTTCTCAGACTGGACCCCCCCTGTATAGTTTGGATAACGTCTTCTTGAGATTCATTGCTCCTTCTTTTACTTTCTGAACACTTCAAGGCAATCAGATTACTGGATTTGCAACAGTCCAGCAAGGAATAACAAATACTCAACATTGATCTATCAACATGCAAAACAAATGGCTTTATTTGTTGTTGTTGGATTCATGATCATAATCACATTGTCAAAAAACTTGAAGCGATGCATGCAGGAGGTTCAAAAGTCTGGGATCGATCATGAAAATGCTTCAATTTTGCATTCTTTTCTTATGTAACACAGTTGCTCATTACAAATTATATTATCAGCATAACAATATCAGCAAACAGTAGAATCTTCTAAATATATACACGAATTACACGATTTCGTACTTTATGTCCCCATTTTGCATGTAATGATGAAATACACTCAAACAAGACTCCTTTGTTTAAGCCCTCAATGAGGAGATCAAATCCTCCTGATAGTCGCCTGAGCATCAGTGAAAGAGACAAGACATAAAAAACAATGACCGTGTTCCAAAGGTATTAACGTGGTCAGAACAGTGACCCAGAAATAGTGCAGAATCTTGAATATTCTTCTTCATTTTACTGGTTAAATTTTAGATGTTTAATGCACAATTAGTTGTTTACTTACTTTTGTTTATAAAAAAACATAACATATGGGCTGTGCAAAGGTTATGGCACAATTTAGGGTTTTGTATAGTTTGTAGTTTTATAGTTTTGTATCATTTTATTAGTCTTCCCTGTCAGATCTAGACCTGCTGGAGTCTCTGCTGCTCTGTTATACTGTAATCTGTGGTCAGCCACTCTTTACAGAACTGACTGCATTTTTTCTTTCCTTTCTTCGCCGAGCCGAATAGCTGCCCATCTTGTGCATCTGATGCTGTTGCCTCTTCTGCCTTGATTGGGTGCTGCTGCTCACCAGCCTTCTGGACCGGTTTGACCACCCCTGAGCTTCTTGCTGTACAGCGCTGTGCAGTCCTCACCCTCAGATCTTCTCTTTTTCCCACTTTGTACTATAATACTTCATACTAATAATGTTTACTATCCGGTGTCGACCGTAGGAGGATGGGTTCCCCTTCTGAGTATTGGTTCCTCTCAAGGTTTTTTCCTCTTTCAGGGAGTTTTTCCTTGCCACCGTCGCCACTGGCTTGCTCATGGGGCCTCGGACCCGGATTTTCTTTTCTTTCTGTAATGCTGATTGTTTTGTAAAGCTGCTTTGTGACTATATTTGTTGTAAAAAGTGCTATATATGGGGCAGTCGTGGGCTGGAGGTTAGGGAACCAGCCTCGTGACCGGAAGGTCGCCGGTTCGATCCCGGGAGCCGACAGTCCATGACTGAGGTATCCTTGAGCAAGACACCTAACCCCCAATTGCTCCCCGGGCGCTGCAGATTGGGCTGCCCACCGCTCCGGGCAAGTGTGCTCACTGCCCCCTAGTGTGTGTGTATTCACTAGTGTGTATGTGGTGTCTCACTTCACAGATGGGTTAAATGCAGAGGTGAAATTTCCCCGTTGTGGGACTAATAAGGGTCACTTAATCTATATAAATAAATTTTGCTTGCTTACTTGTATGCAGTATATCTAATATTTCACATTGAGATTGCTGTAAGAACTACATATTGCGTACAGGTGCTAACTGTCTTCATGGCTGGGTTAGTTTTCAGGAGAGTCCGGTGCAATGGGCTCAGGCTGTTGTCTTTGCCGTGGAAGAGATCAACCGCAACCCCTCTTTGCTGCCAGGGGTCCGCCTGGGCTATCGCATCATAGACAGCTGCACGCGCCACCCGTTCACTCTGAGAGCAGCCATGTCCATGATCAGTGGTGGCAACGGCACCTGCGAGACCACTAGACCGGTCAAGCTGATCATCGGAGACGTCTCGTCCACACAGTCCATCATTCTCTCCAAAAGTCTCAGCCCTCTGCATGTGCCGATGGTGAGTATCATCCTAAGAAATAGAAAAGAATGCAGGTGGGAGTAAGACAGTCACAGTTTGGGCAGCCCACTCAAATGACTTTTCATGTGAAAATGTGAAATGTTAGCACAGAGAACACACTTCTTAATGCAGACGTTGTGCACCCAAACAAAAAAGAAAGTTGTAAATCTATCCAGTAACATAAAAAATAAAACATTTTTTGCAGATGAACGTTTGAGATGATTAAGATATTAAACAGGGAGCAAATAACTGATAGAATGTCAACAAGTGGTAAAAAAAATGAAATAAAAATTGATATCACAAAATCATCGATACTAAAATAATCAAAATAATGCAACAATAACTTATACAAAGGGAGGATTACATTTTACAAACTGAAAGGTATTTTTAGACATTTTAGTCAATATTTCCAGAATTCTGTAAACGTTAGAATATTCTGTAAGAGGTTATTGACTGAATAATAATATGCTCTTATTATATGCATTATTTTTATCCTAAGAGATTTGATTTTCACTTTTGAAATTTGATCAATTCTGGAAATTAATTAAATTCTTCATTAATGATAAATTACAAATTATATTCAGTTTTCAGCTTTCCCAGTCAATTCACAATCTTCTACAACACTTTTCATCCTTCATTTTTATTTACAACTTCTCAGTGTCCTCTTAATTATGTAAAACATTAGAAGTTGTGCAGATTAAAATATTATAAACATATGATATAATTAACTGCCATCAAACTGGTGCAATATAATTGGAAATATTGAACATAGCATACACTGATCAGGCATAACATTATGACCACCTCCTTGTTTCTATGTTCATTGTCCATTTTATCAGCTCCTTGACTGCTTGGGAGTTTCTAATATTTTGTCACTCCCTTCCCTTTATAGATCAGCTATCTGGCCACATGTGCATGTCTCAGTAACAGGCATGAGTACCCCAACTTCTTCCGCACCATCCCCAGCGATGCGTACCAGGCGCGCACCATGGCTCAGATGGCCAAGCGCTTCGGCTGGACCTGGGTGGGCGCTGTGGTGGCGGACAATGACTATGGGCTCTTGGCTGTCCAGGTGTTTCAGGAGGAGACGAAAAACACCGGCATCTGCCTGGCCTTTGTCAAGACCCTCTTCCGGGAGAAGCTAGCCAAGGACGTGGACCGTGCAGCATCAGCTGTGCAGGCCTCATCTGCTCGTGTGATCCTGGTGTTCGCCTGGTACGTCGACGTGGAGGTCTTCCTCACTGAGCTTGTTCGTAGAAATGTGACGGACCGCCAGTTCCTAGCCAGCGAGATCTGGAGCACCAGTGGCCGTCTGCTTAGCAACCCTCAACTCTACACCATAGCACAAGGCACACTGGGTGTGGCTATCAGGAGTGCCCCCATCCCAGGATTTGAGAAGCATCTGCGGCAGCTCCATCCCTCCCGTTACCCTCAAGATACCTTTCTTAGGGTGCTATGGGAGAGAACGTTTGGCTGTAGCCCTTTACGGAACTCGTCGTCTGACTCTCAGAGTGGACCACCCCCCTGCAGTGGGACTGAAAGTCTGGAAGGGGTTCAGAATGGTGTTACAGATGTTTCCAACCTGCGGGTCACCTACAACGTATACCTGGCTGTTTATGCAGCCGCCTATGCGCTTCACTCTCTGCTGGCCTGCACTGCACCTAACCGTTCTGATCCCAGCCTGACCCCAGGATGCTCTTCCCCAGACAACATCACTACAGAGCAGGTAATGCTGTTTTTATGATAGTCTTTTGAACATAGTGTAGTTTAAACGAGGAGACTGCACTTACACAGAGTTGTGTGCAAATGTACGCAAATGTTTGGGCAGCCATGGCCAAATTGCATTTTTTTATTATTATTAAAACGAGGTCCCTGTGCAGCAAACTATTTTTAAAAAATCTGAAAATGTCAATGTACAGTTCCTTTTTATTTGATGATCTGTATATAGTACAGTACTGTGCGAAAGCACTCAAGACACATTTTGAAAATCTATTTATTTATGGTATGTGTTTATGTGTATGGTGTATGTGTATAGATATAGTGATTTTCTGGATGTCAGTGTGTTTGTTTAATCATTTTCAAGCCTCTCCTCGAGGAAGCCCAGTATTACATATAGTTAAAAAGCAGCTCCTGGTTTGACCAATCAGTGCTTCAGTAAACTGTTCTCATGATGTAATTGATGATATTAACAAATGTCTGTGGTGGCTGTGAAGGTGTCAAGGAAAAATATGGACCCAAAAAATTCTTGTTACTTTTTATTGTTTTTATGTTTATTTGAATTATGAATATGACTTTATACTAATGTATATTGTGATAAACTCGCTGCTGAGGTAAATTGTTTAAAAATGTACTTAGATGCCTACAGAGGTGGATGAAGTACACAAACCACTGTACTTGAGTTAAAGTAGAGATACCCAAGGTAAAATATTACTCCAGTAAAAGTAGAAGTCCTTAATTTAGACCTCAACTTGAGTAAAAGTACTAAGTATTTACCTTCAAATGTACTTAAGTATGAAAGTAAAAGTACTAAAAGAGTAATTCTGGCTCTGATGTCCTGTTATCATTTTTATAACAAGACTCATTTCATGAACTAATTTCAGGTGAAAGTCCTCCATCGTCTCTCTTGGTAAACCAGTCTTTTAATAGAGCGTCATTAATTAGTGACGCTGACGTCCATTAAAATGATCATAAGCACAAAACACTGAAGGTAAACCGTTTCCATCAGGGAGAACCGAGTGGCTCTGAAATCACTTTTTACACACAAGCAAAGTTTCAGTTTAAGATTACTTTGTAAATTAGTTACAAGTTGATTAAAAACTTGCTTTAAATTCAGGATCATAAATAAGTTTTCCTTTACTGTATTGATCTGTAGGTCTCTGTTCATAAACATAAACGAGCCCAAACTAATTTACTATAAAATGAAAGTGTTTGTATGAATTCATAAAAAAAGAAACAATACTTAAGTAAAGTACAGATACACGAACGTACTTTGAAAGTACTTAAGTACAGTAACGAATTACATTTACTTAGTTACTGTTCACCACTGGATGCCTAAAACCTTTGCACATTACTGTATGTTTGTATATATATATATATATATATATATATATATGTATATATATATATATATAAATAAAATCACATTTTACATAATGAAACATCATTACCAAACGGCAGTTAATTGGAAATGTAGACAGCAACATCTGGAAAATCAGATGAATGAAAACCAAGAACAAAGCAAAACACCCATATAATACCAAAGGACCAGCAGGAAGGTTTAGTAATAACTATACATTAACATTTGTAGGAAAGTGTTATTTTTTAAAATAATTTGCTAGAGGAGTTGCTTAAATTCTTCTTTTTACTTCACAAATCAATTTAAAATTTAAAATTTGGCCAGCATACAACTGTGAGACGGAGAGTAAAGTAACGTTTTATAAGTCATTCTGGTCATTCATGTTTTACTATAATTATTTACTGATATTTAATGACATGCTCGTTTGACTTGAACTGTAAGCAGAGATAATTTCAAGCTTTCGAGTGAAAATGACAAACTTTCCCGGTGCTGCAGTGGACTAGAATGAGATTTTTCTGTTTAAAGACTAGATAAATCTCTTCTGATGAAAAATGAAAGTGGGAAGAACTTTTGAACAAAATGTCATTACTTTGCTGTGGATTTTCAATGGCTGCTGAAAGCAGTAAAGCCAGAAAGCTAATGTCACTGCTAGGAAGTCGAATATCCTATTTCAGGTGTATAATTGTAGAAACTTGTCAAATCATTATTACAATAAAGAGAAGGAATTACTCAAATGACAGATGTGACTCATCAGATGAGAACAGTAAACTAAAAGATACAGTAAGCTACCTGGGTATCTAAGTACTTTACCTCAATTTGGCTTCTACTTTACTGGCTGAAAGTCTTGGTTGTATTTATTAGCCTACAGATCAGTGGCTAGACTAGCTTCAGGACTGGGTGACACCACAGAGATTTCTAATGATATTATATTTGCATAATGCATGCAGGTTAATGCAAAAAAATATATATTGATGAACAAAAGTATGAAAATGATATAAAATTGTTAGTTCTGTTATACCAGTGAGGTTGAACGATAAAATGCTGTGCTTCTCAATAATATTAAGCACTACTATTAAATACTATTAAATATCATTATTGCTATTACTACTACTACTACTACTACTACTACTACTACTACTGCTACTACTACTACTAATAATAATAATAATAATAACACTAATGTCTTAGGCTACCTGACTTAAAAATACCATTTATATCTTCTGTCTTCTCCTTCTCTCCTGTTGTAGCTCTTGGAGCACCTTAAATTGGTAAACTTTACCACTCAACTCGGGGAGAAATTCTATTTTCAGGATGGCGAGACTCCAGCGGTCTACGACCTAGTGAACTGGCAGAGAGGACCCAGGGGAACACTGCAGTATGTCCCCATCGGCCGAGTGGAGGGCTCTCAGCTCATTATTAATGAGTCTGCTATTAGCTGGCCAGGCGATTCAAACAAGGTGATTGCATTTGCATACATTGGGATGCAGACGTTTGCACAACCCTGGTAAAATTGCATGTTTAGTTGATTTTTTGAAGTGAAAAGAAGAACCTCTGCAGCAACTGCAAACATTGCAGCACAGTTACTTTATGTAAACACAGAAAAAAAAAATTGTGAAAAAAAAAAATTGTTTGCAAAACGTGGACACCCGTCTCACAATTTCCACTATCTGAAATGTCATTAAGAAATGACAGTTAAGGGGAACTGTGGAAGTCTAGATAAAATATGGAAGACCAAGAGGTACAACCTTTTGTCTGCTGGCCAGAAAGGCAACTATTTTTAAATAGTTTGTTGAAGAGGTTGTTAATTCCTTTTCATTTAAAAAATCAACAGATTAAAAACTCAGCCAGAAGCACCCAAATATTTGCATACAGCTCCAAGACAGAGAGTAAACCAATCTAAATCTAAACATCTGTCTGATAACCACACATTTTTTGAGTAAACGTGGCAATAACCATATGACCCTTACTACAGATGCTTAAATTGTTAACAGACTTCCAGCAGAAACTTAGTTAACAACAGCTTTAAGGTAAGGGTCAGGTTCAGATTTTGGAATGAAGTTCAAATTCGAGTTAGATTTAGGTTTACATTTGATAGAATGCATCGCATTCAACTAAATGTTCATTTGCATTTAATTAACATTAAGTTCAATATTTGTCAAATATAAAACATCTAGAGTGTTCTCTCGAAATAAGGTGCTGCACTTATTGTAGTTTAACGTTTATTATTATTTATTACTACTTTAGATTTAGAGTTCAGTTCCATTAAATTGCATTATATTTTCTTTGTAAAGAGGACAAAAAACATAAACGTACAGAATGTTTCGCTTTTGGTGCTTTTTCAGGTGCCTGTGTCTGTGTGCACTGCTGAATGTTCTCCAGGCTCACGTAAAGCCATAAAGAAGGGCCTGCCAGTGTGCTGCTTCGACTGCCTGCCCTGTGCTGAAGGTGAATTCAGCAACATCTCAGGTATCAAAAGGCCATTAAATTGACTGCTCTTAATTTCACCAGAACGGAAAGTCTAATTTTACTTTTACAGAAAGGCCAAGAAAAAAATAATTTAACATTTGCATCATTTGCAACATTTGCATATTAATGGGGAATTCCACTTTTTGTTGTGAACAAAGCTGTTAGATCAGAAGTGGTACTTAGAGACTGTTTCTTCACTCTACAACTTTTGTGGTTATGATAGGAACCAGGGATGGCAATGTCATGCTTTGAGCTTTTATATGTAACATTGACAGTAAAATAATCGTAAATCTGAAAAAAAAAAAAAGTTTTCCTTTGGTACTTTTTTGCTTTACAATGTGCTCCATGTACATCTCCACTCAAGTATTTAAAACATATGCTTTATGTCAAAAGCTCATGTCTCAACTTTGAAAAACAGCATCTCAATTAATAACATTCGCCAAACGTGTAGTCTCATCTTCAGAGTGTGGCTGTTCAAATGTGGGTTTAAAAGTATCCATTTTCTGTTTGCAGCAAAGTAAGAAGTAAAAAGTCTAGTAAGTAAGAAGTCTCAAGACTAGCTGTGGACAGCCCTGGCATTGTTGCCAAATCTCACATTTTACCTGTGAGACTCACAGTTTTCCATTTGCTGCCTTCTCACAAACATGCACATAAATATCACAGGACTTCACACGCTCAAAACAAACAAAATCCTTTTCATAAACGCTGGTATGTTGCAGCCAATACTGGGTTCAGCTATACTTATTTGAATCGCACCACACAGCTGTATTGAGCAATACTGACCTTTCAGTCTAAAGCCAAGTGAATGCTGATTTCACTGTTGTTTTTGACATTTAATTCCTAAAAAATCATAAAGATCATTGTTCACTAACTTCAAGGGCTGCAGTTAGATTGGCTCAGTTATTCTTTATTATTCTCTAATAAAATTCTGGACCTGCTCACAGGTCAAGGTAACTGTCCACCCAAAAACAGGGGTTAGCTTTTATTTATTTCATGACCTTTCAAAATGGCCTTTAAGTACAAGACACTTATTTTCAGCATTAGGACATTTTTATGTATTTAATGTATCCACCACTTTCCTTTATGACTATTCCCTTAATTTTTGGGACACTTGCTTTCATTTTTTAAAGAAATCTGCAGAGATTTTTTTCCATAACTCCAAAGCTCAGTCTTAGAATTTTCTGCTTTTTACTATCTTTGCTGATCTTTTTTGTTTATTTCCTTCTTTTGGTAAGGACTTCTTGACAGCTACACATCGTTTCAGAACTATAGCCATGAGTTTTCTCACAGTAGAAGGATGGAAACAAACACCTGTAGCCTATTTTTTTTTAGATCTGAAGCAAGTGTGGAGCTTGATCTCTCAAGGATGAAAGCTTTAAGTGCTGTTTATCTGATGGAGACTGTTTTGGTAGTCTACCAGATCATGCATGGCTGTTAGAATTTTAAAATATTTTTAACTCTTTTTTGGGGGTGGGCTTCGGAAACTCTTTGTGCCAGGAACTTAACCTGGTCTTTGCTGAGAGCTGTGAGAGGCGGCGGTAAGCCTGTGCCCAAACACTGATGGGGACCACAGCAGGCAGGAGGAGCGCAACAGAGTGAGTGGCAGTGGGAGGACGACGATATTAGCAGGAGGTGTGAGGATGGTGCTGCAGTTCCCTGCTCTGCCTCCCTGTCACCACCCTGCTCTGCAGCCCAGCCACCAGGATCAAGTGTCAGGCATAGTGCAGTGGCCTTGCTGCAGAACAGCAGGCAGAGCTCAGGTGCCGTATTCATGCCTCTTGAGGCTGTCATCACCCTCCTGTCGCCTCTCAAGGCTGTTATCGTCCTCCTCCTGCCATCTCTTGCCATCCAGTGAAAGCCCTTTTGTAAAGACAACAATGACTGCTCCTGAAGAAACCATCATGTTGGAACTATCATCAGGAGATTGTAAGTTACATCCCAGTGATGCCACAGCCAGGCAGTTAACTTTCTCTGTTAAACATGTTCAGCTGTCTAATGACACTGTGTTAGCGACAGTAAAAAAAAAAAAAAAAAAGCTTTGACTTGGAGGGGAAGTACATGCTGGACTTCACCTTGCCGGCTTGGCAGCATCATGACATTGGGAAGAGCTTGCAAGTGGATGGAATTAGCCATGATTAATTGGGCAAAAAATGTTGAAAAATAAAAATGAAATGACCGAAGTAGCAGAAAAATAAGGAAAAGCTGAGTTATAGCTGACATAATTTATGAAGGGTTTTTCCTGACGGGTGATCGTTCAAATTTTTTGACAAATTTTATACTTCCATCAATCATCTGCATCCCATTCCCAGGGCTTTTCCATTAGGGTTAGGTCAACAGGTATGTACTGGTCAATGAAAGCTTTCACTGTGACTGATTCTTTTGATTATCTTTTTAAAGGCTCTTCCAAATGTCACCGCTGTCCTCCGGAATTCTGGACCAACAGTATCCGGACAGCATGTGTCCCACGTGAGGTTGAGTATCTCTCCTTCAACGACACCATGGGAATCACTTTGACGACAGTTGCTGTGTTTGGTGCCGTGACTACAGCAGCCATAGCTGTTGTTTTTGTGCACCACAGGCAGACTCCTATTGTCAAGGCCAACAACTCAGAGCTGAGCTTTATGCTCCTGCTGTCGCTCAAACTCTGCTTCCTGTGCTCGCTGGTGTTTGTAGGTAAACCCTCTCCATGGTCGTGCCGGGTGCAGCAAGCAGCCTTTGGGATCAGCTTTGTTCTCTGTATCTCCTGCATCCTGGTCAAAACCATTGTGGTTCTAGTGGCCTTCCGTTCAGCAAGGCCTGGATCTGCAGCCCTTATGAAGTGGTTTGGACCAGGCCAGCAGAGAGGAAGTGTTCTGCTCTTTACCTGTGTCCAGGTGATGATCTGTGCTGTATGGTTGTCTCTTAGTCCACCCTTACCTAATCGCAACTTTGGTATTCAAGGGTCAAAAGTCATAATAGAATGTATGGTAGGCTCAGTGGTGGGCTTCTCCCTGGTGCTGGGCTACATTGGTCTGCTGGCTGCCATCTGCTTTCTGTTGGCCTTCTTCGCCCGGAAGCTTCCAGACAATTTCAACGAGGCCAAGTTCATCACCTTCAGCATGCTGATCTTCTGTGCAGTGTGGATTGCGTTTGTGCCAGCGTACATCAGCTCTCCAGGAAAGTACAGTGTTGCTGTTGAGGTCTTTGCCATCCTGGCCTCCAGTTTCGGCCTCCTGGTCTGCATATTTGCACCGAAATGTTACATAATTTTACTGAAACCAGAAAACAACACCAAGAAGTTTCTCATGGGGAAAACACAATAGGGCAGAGGTCTTTGAATGCTTACAATACCTCAGTTAACTACTAGTGAATACAAAATACAGGACGGCAAACTGGCTTCAAAGGCCAGATTTGAAGACATCTGAAGTAGAGACTGGTCTTAGTGTTAATAGTACTACATTAAGTGTTTCACCAGTAATAAAACTGTCAAAGGTCATTCTGCATTTCTTTTGTTTTTTTTAAGAAATCACCAACAATTATGCATGGGATGTTTAAACGGCCTCAAACAAAGTTTTTGAGAAGCAATGATATGATAAACCTTTTTTTTCTTTACATCATGTCCATGTGGAAAGTTTATCATTTAATTTCAGCAAATGATCTGCTAAAAAAGACTGCTAGCTATGTGAATAAAATGGATTTTATTGTAATATGTTTGTATTAAATTCAACCTCCAATAAAAAAGGAATGGTGTATTTATTATACTATTTAATTTAATACTTATTAATACAGATCTCAATTTTACAAGAAAACTCTGTATCTCATTTTTGGCAAAAAGACTCAGGAGTCAGCCACGAAGAAAAACGTTTATTATTGCTCAGTGGGATTTTACAAGTTGAAAGATGAACAATTCATTTGAAATTAAAGAGTCTATGGCATAGACCTCGTCCTCAGTTCAGGTCTTGGAGCATAGAGACCCTCGCTAATCCCTCAGGATAGAGACACCAGGCCAATCCACAGACAATCAGACAGTGACCAAACTGGTGATGGTGGGGAGGAAGGGGGGAACCTGAGAGTGGCAGAACAGCAGAATCATTTTAAAGACAAGTGTACTGTAGGCCTGCAATGTTGTTGAAGCTTCTAATTCTCAATATGTTATACAAGATCAGACCTAACATTATGAGCACCTCCTTGTTTCTACGCTCATTGTCTATTTTATCAGCTCCTCACAGAGCAGGTGCTATTTGGGTGGTGGATCATTCTCAACACTGCAGTAACACTGATGTGGTGGTGGTGTGGTTGTGCTGGTATGAGCGGATCAGACACAGCAGGATGTTATGGTCCAGAAAACAAAGAGAAATGTCTCTCTCTTTGTCCTGGTTATATTTTAAGGATGGATCAAATGAATGTTTGTAACTTTGCAACTTTTCTGCCAGCCTGTCTTTTGTGTCTTTGATTATGTGCTAGTTGGAGTAGAGTGCTGTTTGGATTTTATCTCACTCCCAGTGCTACTGGATAGCCAATCAGTGTTTTGCTGTTGCATAGCTCTACCAATCAAAGCCAATACATTTAAATACAAATAAGTCTAAGTGTATCTTTGCAGAAAGATGAATAAGCTTTTATACAGTTATATTACTAATAACAAAAACTGTTCTGCTTAGTGGAGGAACCAAACATCTAGTAGATATCATAGCTCTTTCCAGGTGTAGGTATGCAATATTATTTATATCACATATGATTATATCAAGTCAAGCCAAGTGCTCTGTTTGTATGAAATGCAGCTAACAGCACTGCTGAAAAAAAAAAAAAAAGCACAGATTCCAGCTGGTCTGGTGTTGGTTCAACCAGGATGGTCATTCTAGTTGGTGAGCATGTCAGTATCCAAAACACAATACATGCTGGTTTTACTGGTAACCGGCCGTGCTGGTCTATGCTGTTTTTTTTTTCTGGCAGGAATTCAACAGGCTCATTATCTTTATTCATGATATTGAAAGAAGGCAAGAAGGAATCATGGAAATTACGGCAGTAAGCACATTAGTCCCATAAAGAATTATTTTCCGCTTCTCACTTTTTCCATCCTGGCTCATTTCCTCTTTTCATTAAATTTCATGGAGCTTTAAGTGTGTAGCGATTCGGTGATTAAATCATTCAATTACTCTCGCTGCTCATAGACTTCTAATCGTCTTCAATTACAGAGGTTATGTATACACACGTATTAAGAGGATCAGAGATGTTATTGCTTTAAAAACTAGATGGGGAAATGTTTGTTAGATCTGTGTAATATTTGTTTGCCACTCAAGTGGTACACAAACATTATTGAAATAACAGTGGGACTGTTGATTCTTCTCATTTCTCTAACATGGTTATGAATAATGTGGCAGGCCTAAAGGCTGAATGCATCAAAATGGATTAAAAACTCATGGATAAGAGTTCATTGGGATGTGATTTCAATTTGACAGGCTACTGCCTCTTTGGCTTAGGAGGATATATTATATTTTACCCTTTATAAATCTTTATAACTTAAAAGATCCATCTAACACATTTTTAAAGTCAATTTTACATGACCACTCTTTATCCCTTAGTAAGTAAACTGGAAGTAAAGAAGTCCAGGCTGAAACACTCCTGTAGGCTGAACAGGTAGATATGTGTAAATGCATTCATTGTCATGACAGCATAAAAATAGCAAAAAAAGCCTGTTTTCACAGCTTAGTAGGAATTTAACATATTACCACTCCTTTCTTTCAAAAAAGAAATGAAAGTTTGTTTTGTTCTTATCCAAAGTTACAAAAGTACTTAGTTGTCCACTAAGAAAATATATCCTAGTGTCTGAACTACCTTTGATCTTAGACACTGCCAGAAACAAAAGCGAGTGCTAATATATATTAAGAAAGATGCAGAGATACACAGCATCAGTGCAATATAATGTATTTCAAAACACACTTAGATTAATGCTCAAAGTCATTCACAAAGAGATGCGTCTTCAGTTTGCATTGGAACAATGCAAGAGAGTCAGCTAGTGGAAGCTCATTCCACCACCTGAGTGCCAGGACAGAGAAGAGCCCTGATGCTTGTTTTCCAAGCGTCTTGAAGGATGACGGGTCAAGCCATTTTTGGCTGTGTAGGCAAGCATTACGGCTTTATATCTCATTCTGACAGCTACAGGAAACCAGTAATGGGAGCACAACAGTGGAGTGACGTGAATGAACCTAGGAAAACTGAAGACAAGCTGTGCTGCTGCATTCTGGATCAGTTGCAAAGGCCTGATGGCTCACATAGGTAGACCAGCCTGGAGCGAGTTGCAGTAGTCAAGCCTTGAGATGACGAGAGTGAACCAGCATCTGAGTGGCCTCTTGAGCAAGAAAAGTTTGCATCCTCCAAATGTTGTAGAGGAGGAATCTGCATTAGTAATATGAGCTAAGAAGGACAACTAGATGTCCAGAAGAACCCCAAGTGTTCAGACGGAACGACCAAGAAGTTCTCGAATGAGATGGCAAGACCTGCAGTTCCAAGCATGAATGGCAGCTCAGTCTTGCTAAGATTAAGCTTCAGGTTGGCTGCCTGCCATCAATGAAGAGATATCAGTGTGGCATATATAGATGCAACTGAAAACCTGGGTACCAGAAGGTGGGAAGGAAAGCACTATTTGGGTGTCGTCAATATAGCAGTGGTACGTCCATGAGAGGATATTATATCACCAAGAGAATGAATGTATAGTGTGGATGAAACCAGTCCTGTGTGTTCGTTGATGCAAAAAAAATGAGACAAGTATATCAGACTGAAGTGAAACAAACAAAGTTTTATTACAGAATTCTGGAGAGGTTACAAACAGAGAACATGCATCATGTATCTCCCAAGTAAGCTCTGACCTCCCAATGTGTTCTGACTCCTTTTATACCCTGAAGCTGAATATGTGTGTGCGTATAAGTTAAACCTAAATGTGTACATGTTCCTGTTTAGGGGGTGCAATGGACATATGGTTTACCATATATGGATGTGAAAACCTCATGTTCTAACGAAAACCTCACGTTTTAACGGTTAAGCGCAGACCTACTTCAGTTTGTGGCCTTGGCCAGTTTCCTGTTGCGTACATCTATGCATGTTTGTCACAAACTGCCTGTTGTAGCTGCCCTGCCATATGAATGTCATAACTCTTTAATGCTAAGCGTGAGTTAATGCCTTCTGATATTAATGGTTAAAAGTATGCTACTACAAACATTAATACTCAAAAGTATACTACTACAAACATTAATACTCAAAAGTATACTACTACAAATATTAATGCTCAAAAGTATTCTACTAAAGATGTAAAAATCCACAATAGTTAAAAGAAAAGAGAACCCAGCATCAAGCCTTGTGGCACACCAATGGATAACCTTTCTTTCTTAGCAATAAAAAGAATGGAGTAGAAATTTTAGAAATACTAAGCCTACACAAAAGCCTATAATGCACAAAAATAATTTCTAAAACTGACTATAAAACTATAAAAATATGAACACTACACAGTCTGACATAAAAGGACATCCTCACATAAACTTCTTGTAGACATTTAGTAAGGCAAAACCAGTTCATTTGAAGTGTTATACATACTATTTTATCAATAATTAATTAATATTTTAGATCAGTTCAGTTCAGTTAAGCACTCATGGTGCAATTTAGGATCATGTGGAACACATGTAAATGTAAACTTCTGCAACATAAGCAACTGCTTAAGAAGCTGCTTATGTCACTTATTAGACAGAGACGCACTGGGTTAATGCACTGAAACGAAAAGAATAAAACATTGTCGCCAATTACAGCCATCAGGCCCGGCTTAAGGCTTTGTTTTAAATAACTGATTCATACCTATCTGTCATGCTATACATTAGAATTTCACTTTTTATTTGTGACTTAAGTCACACCACGTCAGCCTCATGTAAGCATGTAGGACATATTTTTGAGCCCGTTGGCCTATTATATTTGTTGTGGTTGTTTCCCGCCTAAAATTTTTGTCTCAGACTGCGATAAAGCGTGGCCACAATTACCCCAAAAGAATAAAAATGGTACGCCTTATGGGTAGTGTAGGGCAAGCAGCTAGACACTGGAAAAAAAAGAGCAGGAGTAGAGAAGTTCTTTTTAACCTGTCACCTTTTATTTTGCCACAACGGTGTATTTACAAGCACACTTTTAAAACAAAAAGGAAAAAAACAAACTCAATCAACAGCGGTAATTAGACTGCGTGACTAGACAAATAAGTCTAGTCACACAGATAACCCTTACAAACAGGTGTAGCATAGCACTGCTACCATAAGGGAAGAAGAACCCCCTAACTGTGGTTACAGAGACATACAGGTAGCTCCTCCCCCAAGCTATTCCATTCCCCCACAGGTAGGAAAATAAACCATACATTTCCTATTTACACATTGAAATGTATATGGCACAATATTATATGTGGCAGTCAAAATACAAGGCTATAGAAACAGTAATCAATCACCATTATTTACAATGTTCACACAATTCACATTTCTCTTTGTATTTACAGGTTCTCACTCCCCTCCTCTACTACAGAGGGTGGACTCGCCCAGGTAAATAAAAGCCCAGGAGTCACAAGCAGTACTTTTTTTTTTTTTAAGGACCTGCAGGTGAGTATGAGCAGTGCATGTTAAAACAGGTAAGTATGCACACAGTCATTCATAGTGGTAATGTACTAAGGGGTACCTTGCATCGTTACACTGCCTGTGAATCTCAAATGGCTGCATCCTCCCTATGTAGTGCACTATGTTGGTCATGAAACAATGGCTTCTGCTCCCATATAGTGCATAACATGGCAAATAGAAAGCCAGTTATATTCAGCCATAAGCTACACGCTTCATTACCTAACGCTTATTGCACTGTTAGGGCGGGGAAGCCATAACTTAATGACCTATGCAGTGCACTATATCGGGCGCAGGCAGCCGTTTGAGATGCAGCCAGGCTCGCGGCCGCCTCTCCTCACAGGGAGTCAGAGGAAAACTACAAGCTTTGTTAAGGAAAGAAAGTTATTCATATTTTAATTGAAGTATTCTGTGTAATAATAAGCGCGTTTAGTCAGAATTATTGGCAAATAAGTTACATGGCCAGCTCCCCCAAGTCCTGTGGCAGCCCGCAGGCTTAACTTTCACCAAGCTAACTAGCTAACCTAGCTCGCTGGCTAGGCTAGCTAACTTTAACTGGCTAGCGTGATGTAGCCTTATCGACTGTAAAGTATTTTAAGGTATTTTCAGGCTATTTCCCCCTCAATAATGCCTCAGTAATGTGGTATTTGTTTGTGTTTTTAGAAAGACAACTCGTGAATCAGCAAGTGTAGAGGAGGCATTTTGAGTTTTTTAGTTTAGCGTTAGCATTAGCAGGGCTCGACATTAACGTGGCGTCGGAACTCGGTGGTGATGAGGGAGTTATGAGTGATGAGTGGACTGGTGGCAGGACGTTTATGCGACAGTAACGAGCAAACTCGTATGACGCGGTGTGCAAAATCCTGTTCCCAGGAGTAGCTCGACACGAGCAATGGTTAAAGTAAAAATGAAGGTCAAGCCAATTGACTGGCCACTCGCTGAAGCTCGTTTGAAGGACCGCCGCTCGGTAGAACGCATGGGCATGGCCGCAGCTACGAGGACACCGGGGTCCGGACCTCAGTAGTTTCAGGGTTTTTTCACTTTTTCTCCATTCCTGAGATTAAATGTTAGAAACAGTACGTTAAAATCATAGCCTACTCATAGACTACGGCGTCACAGACCCACCCACATGGTGACTGAATTCACCGTGCGTCATTTTTAAGTAAAATTTGATGTGCTGTCTTTCAGCGCTGTCACTCTATCTTGTCTGACCAAAATCTACCAAACTCCACCTTATTATCCTCAACCCACCAATAACCGCTTAGCAACCGTGGCTGAGCCTTTCTCTCGTCTGGGAGGTTGTGTGTAAAATCGTTTCCGTTTGTTTTCATTCATTTCCATCTGATGATGAGCTCGGAAATAAATGGCTAATTGCAATAAAAAGGAGCGAGGAGACGACATTCAAAGTAATTTGAAACCGCACGTATGTGTCGCTCATTTCATCCCGTTGGGCATCTACGTTACACCGAAGGGAAAAACGTGAGTGAAAAGGGGCTCAAACACCATGTCGCTTCATTTGGGGTCAACGAGCAAGGGAATCTGTGTAAAGCAGAGTGAGGGCCGCCTCAGACTCTACTAATGAGGAGGAGGGGGTGGTGGAGGAAATGTCAGGGATAGAGGAGGAAAAACAAGCCAAGGAAGAAGTGTTTTTATATATACATATATACACACACTCACCAGCCACTTTATTAGGTACTTGCTAGTAAAAGGTTGGACCCCCTTTTGCCTTCAGAACTGCCTTAATTCTTCGTGGCAGACTTTCAACAAGGAGTTGGAAACGTTCCTCAGAGATTCTGGTTGGTTATTTGAGTTACTGTTGCCTTTCTATCATCAGTCTGCCCATTCTCCTCTGACCTCTCACATCAACAAGGCATTTTTGTCTACACAACTGACCGCTCACTGGATATCTCCTCTTTTTCGGACCGTTCTCTGTAAACCCTGGAGATGGTTGTGCGTGAAAATCCCAGTAGATCAGCAGTTTCTGAAATACTAGACCAGCCCGTCTGACACCAACAACCACGCCACGTTCAAAGTCCCTTAAATCCCCTTTCTTCCCCATTCTGATGCTCGGTCTGCACTTCAGCAAGTTGGTTTGACCACCTCTACATGCCTAAATGCATTGCTGCCATGTGGTTGGCTGATTAGCTATTTGTGTTAACAAGCAATTGAACAGGTGTACCTAATAAAGTGGTCAGTGAGTGTGTGTATATATATATATATATATATATATATATATATATATATATATATATACACACACACACACACCATTACTTGTGTGAAATGCTGTTATTAAAATATACCCCTAAGATTTCAAAAGCAACCACTGTAGTCTGCTCCTATTTTAATTTCTACACTTATTTTCGTTTAGTTTTTTAAAAATTAAAGTAATTAAATAGTAATTAATATTAATAAAATGTATTATATTTTAAAGAATGCTCCAAGAAAAAACGAGTCCGTTCTTTGTATGACGAATCATTACAATGTATAAATGTTTAATAAATGAACAGATTTATGGAGAAGTGTTAGTGAAAATATACAGAAGGCTAGTAAAACTCTGTGCTCTGAGGTGAAAATAGCAGACAGGCTGACAAATTACTTTAGAAAATAAAAACAAATGTTTTCTGAGAGGAGTAAATTATAATTTCAGAATATACATTGTATACATTTCCCAGTAGAGTAGGCTACGAGGTGCGATCAGAGCAGAAGTTTCTTCCTCACACCTAAGACTTTAACTTCAGCAGCAGCAGCAGCAGCCAAACTTCTTTCACTGACTGAGTTCGAGATAACAATGTGTACAGTACTCTGCATAGTGCATCACACATTTTCTAAGCCACTTATCGTTCTGGGTCACGGAGGGAGCTGTAGTGTACTGCATCAGTACATACTGTATACCAGAGGTGGGAACAAGTCACTAGTAACAAGTCTGAAGTCTTGACACACAAATCCTGAATCAAGTCCCCAGTCAAGATAGTTGAGTCTCAATTCAAATCCTGGGTCAGTACAGGCAAGTCTCAATTTGAGTCCCAAGTCAGTAGTCCTGATCTTCAAGTCTTTAACAGGTCTGCATTTTTCAGCTAATTTAAGGCCACAACACTGAATAAAGGTAACAGTAATACAGCCTTTTAACAATGTTAGCAGTGAATGGCTGAATATTTAAAAATTTTTTTTTTTCTATCCTTTGACCAAAATCTATGGTACACAGATAACCACACTCTTAAAAAGATGGTTCTTAAATCCTTTTTGAAAAGGATTGTATATAGCAGGGGTGCTTAAGTAAAATTCAATAAGGTCCAGTTAAGGAAAACTAACTTGTCTTATGATTCAGTGCCATATACTGTTTAGTGAAGTAGCCTAGTAGGAATATCATCTTATACAGTCAACAACTGAATATCAAATGAAATAAAGTACAATTCAGTAATTTTTCAACAATATTTGTCAGTTTTCTCTTTTTAGGTCACGCCATGTGAAATAACTCTGACTCACTTTCTTCTCCGACACCTCTTTCCTCCCCTGTGTGTGCATCACTCACTCCAGTCTCAGTGCTCATCGTAATGCACAGATCTGATTGGCTGAGCTATGTCACATGTGATATTTACAACACGTGATTGGCCTGTGAGTTTCCTCGGCCGCTAAAGCTACTGTATAGGCCAGAAAAGCTACACCAATTAAAATAGTAAAACCCTGTCGAAATGAAGTCATTCTCCGTTGTTTGTCGGTTATAGGCCCAGGTCCACATAGGACAGGGCCTAATGGTGACCTTTGCTATATAGCATCCAAAGGGTTCTTCTATTGTTATGATGTCAAACTTGGAACAATAGGAAAACCCTTTCGGGTGTCTTTAGATCTATATAGAACCATTTCATGATGCAAAGAATCCTTTAATAATGCAGTGTTCTTTAAGTGTTTGTGGTTCTTTTTAGAACTATTTTCTTTACCAAAGAACCTATGAGGAACCATCATTTTTAAGACTGCGTGACAAACATACTGGCATACACAGATTAATGCACTACACATGAAAAGAATTACTATAAAGAAGAAAGTAAATAAAAAAGTACTATTGAACTTTTTTCTCACCAGCAGCTTTTTACGGAGATGATCTTTACAGTGGGAAACGAGTTCATTCACATGAACAATAATTGGCAGTGTAGAATCGTCAGACAGACTCTCTCCATGTTTCTTTTAGTTTCTTAATGCTTACCAAGTCTTAATGTTGGAAGTTTGAGTTGTTGTTGTTGAAGTCAAAGTCGAGTTCAAAGTCATCAGATCTGTGACTCGAGTCGGACTCTAATCCACACCTCTGCTATATGCTGCATGCTGCTTTTCTTATTATTACTGATAATTCAAAAGAGCACGTCTGGGAGTCAGGGCTGACTCTTGGCCAGTGGCTCTGGGGGTCAAAATGCTTGGAGTCTTCAACTGTCTTGACTGTTTGTTGTGTTTGACTGAAGGGGCATTCTGATGGAACTGATGGAAGCAGGTTCATACCCCTTTTCCTGTTCAAATGGTTTGTACCAAAGCTATTTGAGTGCTACTTCTGCCCTCTAGTGGACAAACTGTTAAACTAAAATACAGACATGTGGACGTACATTTCCTACAATTCTATAAACATTTAGGCTGTAGTTATTTTAGAAATTGACAAAAATAATCAACATCTTTAATTTTTTGTTTTCTGCTGATGAAAAACCTAAAAATGCGAAACAATAAAATGGAATTTGTGAAAATTAGTGATTTTAAGAAAACAGTATTACCATTTTTCTTAAAATATGCTGAAAATGTTCACAAAGTACTGATACACAAACTAAGGTTATTTTTTCATATAGAAACTACAAACAAAAGTGCAAAAATGAAATAAATTGTTATTTTTGGATGCAAAAATTAAGATACCTGGTCCCACATTACTGTGCATGGCTCCATTCACTTAAATGAGCTTGTAAAGTAAATGTGAATTTCCTGATTGAGGACGCCAAGGATGCGTTATTAATTGCGTCATCAGGGGAAGAGTCGAGTCTGCTTGTGCATGTTTTCAAAAGGTTTTGGTGTAATACATGCCTATTTATACGTCATTACAGAATATCATGATAATGGTAAAGAGGCGAAATTAAATAGCAGTGTTTTCCATGGACTGGCAACCTGTCCAGGGCATTTCCTTCTGGCCCTGGGATAGGCTACAGCACGCTCAGCGACCCAGGAGGATAAGTGATTTAGATGGTTATGAGTTTTCCAATGCTCAGACAGCCACATAGGCAATTTGACTCGAGACATCATAAGAGTTCAACTATTTACTAAACATCAGGTAAGTATAAATAATGCTGTCACATTGTAATAACGCTGGAAAATCCATACAAAAGAAGTAAATAGCCAGGTTGAAACAGTGTCAAAATTCGTTCTTAATGGGCATTAAAGTGACTTTCTTTCAATTTATTCCACCCCTTGAGTGGTCTTTACTGAGCATGTGTATGTCATTAGTATAGTGTAGTAAGTCAACATTTGAAATATTTTTTAATTGTTTTTGTCATTCAGTAATTAATAATTATTGCAGAGAAAATATCCTAATTATTCTTTTCATGTTGGTGACTTTTTTCTGATAAGGACATTGGCCGGCTTCTTGTTTGAATTTGGTTGAACATTTGCATTCTGACACCTGAGGAATTCTAATAAAAATAAATAAATAAAAAAGAAGCCAACCTCAGATTTGTCGTTTTAATAGCAGTAGTGTTATGCTATCACTGTTTTCCTCAGTATTTTTCCTGATACAAAATCCCACGTTGCGTGCTGCGCATCTCTGTCTGGGACTTTTGCTAACTTTGGTTGATGCTGTATTTAATATTTAATTTGTGTTTTTTCAGAACACAGTAATCAGATGCTAATACTAACCTTTGGGAATTTTACTATGAAACGGGTAAACATTCCATCCCTTCGACCCAAGTCGTGTGTTGCACTTCAGGGCAGCGGTGCGGCCAGAATGCCAGATCAAGCACTGAGCCAGTCAGAACGCAAGGCAAGATAATGTCTGTGTGGCTTTTAAAGGACACCCCTTGTGATGAAAGGTGATAGGATGCTGTTTTTTTCACATATTCAAAGCTGAAAATAAACTATAAAAGACAGCTTTGAATTCGTGTCTTAAACCTGTGATATGCACACACACTTGTTGCCCACATTTTTTAAAAGGCAAGTCATTTCACTTTCATTAGTCATAATTGGTAACATGAGCTAGTTTGACTGGATAATAAACAGTGTGACTCAACATAAGTTGTTTGGTTGAAAGTAACTTTAGTAAGTTGGTATATATTCATAGTATCTACCCAGCAGTTTAACTTTATGGGGTAGATGAACTAAGCAAACCTGTCACAAGACCAGGGGTTGGGTGATACCTCCAAACTGTGCTGGACACTGGCCCTCCAGGACCAGAGTTATGCACCCCTGATCTACAAGATGATGTTAGGTTTGAAACATTAATGATTAAATAAGTGAGGGTGAACTTAAAACAAAATATTTATTTTTTTCCATTTATAATGGCTTTGATAACAAAAAAAACAAAGTGAAATTACTAGCAATAAAATGGCTTAGTGTTTCCATCACTCTGTATTATTCATACTTTAGATTTTACTTGTATTGTTAGGGACCAAATTTCAAGATCTGTAGAATTATATTGCTTGTTAACACTGATGTGAGGATTTTAAATGACTGCAGATAGTAGCACAGCTACAGGAATCCTTGGTCTTAATGGGCCCTATTTCTGTGTGAATAACGTTAATTACGTAGTTGTATAACTTTTTTGTGACTTTTATTGAGATTTTATCTTTAGGGAAAAATCTTTAATTTTGTCCACCTATTTGGCCATCATGCTCTTTTTTGTATTTTTCTCTGGTTTGAGCAAAATGATGTAACACTTTGGGGCAAATATACACAGCAGGAGGCCATAACTGGAGGCCAGGATGGCAAAGACCTCCACCGCCACAGTGTACTTCCCTGGAGAGCTGACGTATGCTGGCACAAAGGCGATCCACACTGCACAGAAGATCAGCATGCTGAAGGTGATGAACTTGGCCTCGTTAAAATTATCTGGAAGCTTCCGGGCAAAAAAGGCCAGCAGGAAGCAGATGGCAGCCAGCAGACCAATGTAGCCCAGCACCAGGGAGAAGCCTATGACTGATCCCACTGCACAGAGCAGCACCACACGGGCTCCAAGCTCACCTCCTGCACTTTCTGTGGGAAGAGGAGGTGCCAGCACCAGCCACAGCACACAGATTAACACCTGCACCAGTGTGCAGACAAAGATGCCTGCCCTCTGCTGAGCAGGGCCAAAGTACCTCATTATGTTTGAGCCAGGCAGAGTCTCCCTGAAGGCAACGAGGACCACCACTGTCTTACTGAGAACGCAGGCCAGGCACACCACAAAACTGATCCCAAACAGTGAATGGCGCAGCATGCAGGACCAAGGCGCCGGCCGGCCAATGAATGCTAATGCACACAGGAAGCAGAGTTTCAGCGACAGCAGCAGCAGGAAGCTCAGTTCAGAGTTATTGCCGCGAACCAGAGGTGTATCTCGATGATAGAAGAAGGCAGTGAGGACCGTTCCAGTAAGTGTTGCCCCAGCTATCGACAGCACAGAGAGGATGATGCCCATGATGTCTTGAAAGGACAGGAACTCTACTAACATTGGGATGCACTCTGTTCGATCAGTGTTGGACCAGAACCGCTCTAGACATTTTGTGCACTCTCTGGAGTCTGGAGAGAAGAACGGTAAACACAGTTAAATTAAGCAGCCGTATAGAAACAAATTAGCTTTTGAGGTGTTTAGATGAGCCTGGCTTATTTTGCATATGTTTATTATTGATGCTAAATTGTGTTGAACTAGGGAAGGTCATATGACACTATTATTTCAACACTGGTGAGGTGGAGTATTACCACCAAAAAACAAAGGGCAAGAAAAAAGCACACTGAGCATCGAATAATAAATGTAACTTGTATGCAGCGTAGCTGTCATGTACCACTAGCGTTACTGATCTCCCCTGTTGCACATGGTATACAGTCATAGCAGCAGACAGGTTTTCCTTTTTGCACAGCCTTCCTGGTCCCTGGGGGACAGCTCTCACTGCACACAGACACCGGCACCTGTATGATATAAAGACGGTTCTCCATATTAACTTTTCAGAGACATTCTACAGGAAAGGAAAAAGGGACATACAGTATCCTTTACCTTAAAATATGTAAACCAGACTATCTAGCAGTGTAATGTAATGAATATGCTCACACAGGCTTGTAACAGAGGTGCATTACACTCAGATGTCTCTCACTCCCTAAAAGGCATTATGGCGTTATCTGTCTGTTTCCAAAGAGAAAGGGATGTACAAACTACTATTTTAGTGCAAATGTTTTGCATTTCCAGATGTGTGCCTTTGTACTCTCACCTTGTCACTCCAGCTTCCTCCCCACACCACTTTACTAAGGTCCAGTTGAAAATCTTGCTGTGGTCCTCTTGCTGCATCAAACTGCCCCACTTTGACAAACTCCACTTTCCCCTCAGCCCCCATGTGCCAGTTAATAATGTCGTATGAGGCGGATGGATCACCATTGTTGTCAAAATGTACTAGCTCGCCCACTGGTGTTGTGAACTTTACTGTCTTTAGGTAGTACAGAAGCTGCCAAGAAAAGTAAATGTATTCAGAGTGTCCTTACAATTGCATAGTGCAACTTAAACACCAGGTTTGAGCCTCCAGAAATCAATTTTTTTGATTGTCCATATTTTATATATGTTGGCAAAAAGAAAAAACTGTTTTCATCCTGTCTTTTTTCTTTACCTGTTCAGGTTTTACGGGGTTGATATCAGGACACTCTCCATTCTTGAATGGCCCTTTCCCAGGCCGACAGTCCAGCATGTCCTGAATAGCATTTGCAATAGCATACACAGCTTTATATACGTTATACATAACATCAAAGTATGCTTCTCCTTGTACTTCCACTTTTTCCAAGCCTGTGCAGTGTGGTCCAGAATACATTTCCTTGCCAAATTTGCACCCAAACACCTCCTCCCAAACGTTCTGTACCAGCTGCTCATTTGTGTGCTCCTCTGGGCTTAGCTGAGTCAGATAGGAGCCCAAACCCTGGATATCAACCCTTCGCAGGGCAAAGCCAAGGGTGCCTACCAAAGAGATGCCACTCCATGCAGAATAGTGGGTGGAGGTGCTCCAGGCTTCAGTGGCAATCCACTGCCTGTCAGTCGCATTCTGTCTCACCACTTCCTTTAGCAAGACTTCTATATCTGGGCTGATGGCGAAGGTCACCACAACCTGAGCCTTGGAGCTCTGTATTCTTTCCACAATTCGCTTAATTTTTTCCAGTGCATGGGATTTGGGAATGACCTCGGTGTAGTCCACGCAAACACCTGATCCTTCCAGTTCCTGGATCAACAGCTGCACGCCACTTTTCCCGTATGCATCATCTCCATAAATAACCCCCACCCACGACCAACCCATCTGCCGTAGCAGGCGGGCCATGGCTTGAGCCTGGAAGGCATCACTAGGAACCGTGCGTAAGAACGTGGGGTACCTGGTGCGGTCACTGAGACATGCACAGGAAGCAAAGTAACTAACCTGAAGATGTGGAGCACAGAAAAAGAAAGGGAATAATGATCTGTACAGGTGGAATTTAAATCAACAAATGGGGATTAAACACATGTATCATTGTTCAAACAGAAATAGTATTGTTATGGTAAGTCTTACCATGGGGATGCCAAAAACACCCAGTGTATCAGCCACCACTATGGAAGCTGAGGATCGGGCATCGCCAATGATGATGGGCACGTTGGGAGCCTTGGTACACTGTTCTGTCACAGCCTTGTCTTGTCCTGTCACTATTGATAGTGCAGCACTCAGGGTGCTACCCTCACTCAAGCAGGTGTCTGTTGCCAGGTAGCCAAGCGTAAGGTTAGGCAACAGTACTGGGTTCCGGTTAATTTCCTCCACAGTGAAAATCATGGTTTGAAGCCAGCGATATGAGCGCAGTTCAACACTAAGAGAGAGAGAGAGAGAGATTCAGAGGATTATTAATGGCTCTGAAAGCACACTGAATAAAACAGAATTAAAAAGAAGATAGAAACACAAGATGTTTTTGTCATATGTTGACCAGATTGTTAGAAATTCGCTTTGAAGTTTCAGTGAAAATCCTTTATTAAATATATTCCTAGATCTGTCTGATTTCTAAGACTTATACTTCTATTTTTTGCCAGGAGGAAAGTTTTATTATACTCACCTTCGGCAGCGGCCGTCCTGTACTCTTTGAGTGAATGTGTGATCAGGTTCAGGGGCTTCAATGTGAACAGGAAACAGACCCCCAATAATCACATCTCCCTCCTTATACAGGCTCCCTGAGATGGGCCTGCTCTGGAGAGCACAGGAGAGTCCCAGTGAGCGCACCCAGACTGGCCCAGCCAGGAGCCCCAAAGCCCAAAGCCAGGCGTCCACAGCCATCATTTGACTAGAAAGGGAGAGAGATAGTGAGTGAATGGAAGAGGACTGCAGGCCTAATGTCTGCAGACAACAAGAGGAGGACCCTGTTTAGTAGAGGTAAAATTGCCCAGAGCAAAAAATCATTTGGGGCAATTGAGGGAAGTCCTGGTGGATCTAGGGTAATTTTCTGGCTCAAAAAAAAAACAACTGAACAAAGTGTTATTTTATGTACTCTTTCTTTATATAGCAGTGAGTTGTGTAAATGATAATTTCATAATTTTACAAATAATTAATTTGCCCTCTTAGTTATGGTGAGTATATTGAGTTTATATTTATATGTGCTTCTGATTTCTACTGAAATGTCAGTTTAATGCATGAACATTATCTCATTAACAGTTCCACACGCCAGTATATGAACTGTGTGTATGTCACTATGTTTTTGTTCACTAGGAGTGCTCCTTCATCTGTTGATCCCATAGGGAAAATAGGGTCAATTAAACCAAATTAAGCAATTACAGTGACATCAGAGTTAATTACTCTGTTTTTCCAGGGAACATTTTTTTAGCTTTGTTTTTACCTTTAGTTCCTTTGCAGTTTGACTTTGAAGGGCAGTCCAAGGCCAGAGTTTCCCAGACCTGGATTCTTCCCATTCTGCAGTTGTTTTCTAATTTAAATATTGCTTGCTTATCCTTATTTAATGTTCAGCATTGATATTGTGTGATAAAATGATTTATTAATGTATGGAAGAAGCCCTTTGAGAAGATAGAGGTTGTGCATTTGGTCATAAATGTCTTTTATAAATAATCCTAGAATAATCACTGATGATTGTTTATTTGTACAGCCCAGATAAGTTAAATGGCTGTGATAAATTATTCCCACTGATTAAAGAATCAAATTAAAAACTAGCTTTTTACAACACTGCTACAAAGTTACGTTTCTCAGTGGTCATCTACTTAATTGTTTGAAGTTACCCTCAACAATGTAGAAAAGCCAGTCAGAAACTCTTTAAACTAATCAAAAGAGGGAGTCGTTTGAGCGTGTTATAGGTGATGGGCCACTGCATGTCTGTTGATAGCCCTTTCTAAAGAAAAGTTCTATTCTGTGCCAGTTTCTTTACCAGTAAGGATAATTTATTGTTCTTAAAATGAACCTTTCAACAGTGTTTTTTGAATGATCAACATTTTATTAATGTTACAATGGAGTATACCAGTTATACACCATGTACATGTCCATAGACAAGATCTACAAAAGAAGCAAAAGGTTAAAATTTCTAATGCAGGAACAAAACACCCTAGAGAGAAAATAGAAACACAAAATTCAGTACTACAGGTCATACATATGTGATTTTGCAGTACAGAAATACTAGCAGGACTGTGGTGATGTGACATTGCAGAGCTGGCATTCAACAGACTTTGCAGCGTGGGCATATAGACACTGGACTGGGGCCTGAGAAGTACAGCAGGTTGCAATGACGGGTGCATATTCCTGTGAAGCATGATTAGCAGCAAAACAGGCTGCAGGAGGATCGGGTCAATAGCATTTAAGACAGCAAGTGAGTGAAAAACAAGAACTCCAGGCTTGGAGGAAAGAGGACGCTGCAGTGTTAGAGGTGGGTGGTCTAGATGGAAAATACAGTGAAGAAATAAAAAGTGTCTAAACAGTGTTAGTCACAGAACGAATTCCAAGGTGGGCACTCCTTTACATCTGTGCAAGACATCTGCAGAGAAGGATTAGACTCTTTCTCACTCGAGAGGCGACCCAGGTGCTAGTTCAGTCTGTTGTCATCTCAAGGCTTGACTATTGCAACTCGCACTTGGCTAGTCTTCCTATGTAGACCATCAAGCCTCTGCACCTCATCCAGAATGCAGCACCACTGCTCGTCTTCAATCTTCCTAAGTTCAGTCTTGTCACGCCACTGCTGCGCTCCCTTCATTGGCTTCCTGCATCAGATTTAAAACCCTGATGTTGGCCTACAAAGCCAAAAATGGACCAGCCACTCCCTACCCTTCGAGCTTCAAGCACAGCTGCGCTCAACCCGCCATCCTTCAAGATACATGGAAGCCAAGCATCAAGACTTTTTTCTCTGTCCTGGAGCCCAGGTGGTGGAATGAACTCCTTCTAGCTGTCCGAGCAGCAGAGTCTCTTCAAATGCAGACTGAAGACTAAGTCTCTTTATACAGCACTAAAGTGAGCACTCAGTTAAGTTATTCAGTTATTCGGATTATGAATCACTACATTACCAAAATGCTTTTATGTAGCTATTAACTTTTAAATTTAGCCGTAGGTTGTTTTATGCATTTGGTAACTACCAATGAAGACATGATGAATAACATTCAAGATTCACTGTTTAAATAAACTTTCTTGCTAATACAAAATATAAATAAAACTCCAGTGAATTTTTCCTGTCAAAATGTATAACCAAGGACGTGCCAAGTAGCAGCAATAAAATATAACAAAACTAAATTAGTTTTCTTTTAATCAAGTAAGTAAAGAAAATCTATCAGTGCAGTCTGTGCTCTGTTCATTCTGCTGTCTGTCTACACTTTTCTGCAACTAAATTCTACAGTCAGTCTTTTCTGAGATGGAAGGAAGTCAGCACCTCTCTGTGCTCCTGTGAGAACCTCGCTCTCCTCTGAGAGCAGATACTGCCCGCTGTAGAAGAGATGAGCTCAGATGGAGCCAATGGGAAAGTGGGGAATGTTTGTGGCGAACCTCTCCATAAACAGTTCAATTTAAACAACTTTGTGTAAACTCTTCATTTCAATGGTAACCATTTGTCCAGCTACACTGTGTGTTCTCAGAGAACTACATACGTATCGCCGTGTCCCAACCACACACTTCTGCACTTTGCACTCCACACCCTACACTAATAAGTGCATTTCTAATGGTACACACTATTTAGTGAGATAGTATGCGGTTTGGGATGCAGCCTGTCTTACTGAGATGAATCTTCACCCAGTGAGACGACAAGTTTCCTCTTCAGACGCTCCTGCATGGAGGATGTGCCCCTGTGCCAGCTAGCGTTGGCTTTGCAAACAGCACAACGGACACGTTTTTCCCCCGAGTTTCCTACACTTTTGAGGATTTTGTTCTTGAGCAGCCATCGCGCTGTTGTTAACTCTACAGTGAGAAAGATGTGTAATGACATCACCAACTAATTTACTACTAAATTAGTTGCCAACTATTTGACTAAGTCGAATAATCGTTGCACCCCTAAAATGTAGTTTATGTTCGTTTAGGAGCTGTGTGGTGTTGCCTCATCTCATGTTTTAGTGTGAGTTTATTGCTAAGCAGTGGTTTGGGGGTTTGAGTTAGAATGAACACATTATCAACAGGTACAGTTAGGCTTGCAGCAGTAGTATTCAGTTAAAGAAGTTTTAAGTTAAAAGTTTGGCCTGGTCCTAATGGCAGAGTTTGATTATCGCTGGACTGACCATCCTCATAGTCTTTACATTGATATTCTAGTGAAGAAAAATAACTGGTGAGCTGACATAACCTAGAACAAATACCTTTTGTCTTCTTGTGCGCACATGTCATTCTGTTTGTGTTTTTTTTTTATCGCTTGTGAAAGCTTCAAGAAAGAGCTTTTATTTTGGCTAATTTTCTAAGATGAACAGTATGACATCCTAAATCAGTAAGCCACAAGAGCTAAAGCGATACAATGATACAGTTAACCCCTTAAAATCACTAACATGCAGCCTTGATTGGTTTGTATCTTTTGCAAAATGGTGACAGATTACAGTGATAATTACAGTAAATACGATTATATTTGTAGTTGTTTTTTTCTTACTAATGAATAAAATAATTGTCAGTTTTATTTAACTAGTAATGTTGTGTAAATAGGTTATTTTTGTGTAAGGCACTTACAAAACCACTTTCTAATAAATGCAACAGAAGTTCACAAGAAGTTTGGAAACAACTTTATCCTTGCGTCTGTGCAGAAGGTGAGATTATAAACGTCACACATCACTCACATCAGTGCCGGTGCATTCGATTCTTACTATTAAAAAAGCCCGATTAAACTAGCAATACATTAGCCTTTTCACTAAACTCTGCTTGCGCCTCTTCAAAAACAGCCTCCGAGGTTTTGTATGTGAACTTTGTAATTGTAAGATCCATTTATTGTAATGGTCATTCTTAGTGGTGTTCACATAAAATCTTTGTATGTGCGTTATTTACTGTGCGTTGTATAAATGGCTGTGAATTGATACAAATAAAAAGTTTACAATGTTTTCTCTGCAATAGATCCTTTTATTGGCCAGCGTGTACTTTGTGTATTTGAGACCGAAGCTCATTACTGGTCTTTGGCATGGGATTCCTGCATGCTGATTTGTTTCCATCCATAGTAAGAGTCTTTCATGAAGTCAGCTCATGTGAAATCTGGGGTTGTCCTGCAGATGGCAGTGCTAGACCTGGTGCTGCACCGACTGTTCATCTGAAGTCTGAACCTGAGACTCACATGAGTCTGTAACTCCTGCAAAATGCTGTTGGCCTAAGTGGTGTTTTTACTGTACTACAGAAAGCAGTCATTGCTTTATGTTTTTTCACAGTTGGCAAACTAAATAAAATACAGTATGTGAAGAGATGCACAAAATCTGCCTTGCTTTGAAACAAATTCTGCATGTGTTAGTCATTTTCCCTGGAGACTTACATGAGCACGAGTCATTTTTTTAATGAAATAACAGCTTTTCTAGCATTAATGGGTGGATTACTTGTGTAATTTTATCAGTTGATCACAGCCTTCTTTTAAAGAATTTCCCAGTGCAACAGACTTCACAGATATGCGTAGTGGCTTCTTCTATGGCCCAACCCCCTTGGTTACTGTTGCTGCAACACCAAGCTCTTGAGCCATGGTACTTTCAATAGTAAAGGCAATTTTCATTTTATTAGAGTTTACAATAGATGCCTTATCCCAATCTTAGGACTAAATCACATCCTAATGTGTTGGACCCCAGCTAGCACACTAACCACAATCTAACATGCTAGTCATAATTCAGCAGTACAGTACAATACAATACGCTGTAATAAAATCTGAGGCAGTCTGTATTGTTACATCCCTACTATGTATATAGGCAACGTGGAAGACTTATGAAGGGTCATTAATGATCGAATGTCCTCTTTTAGGGTCTGTTGTTTATGGAATAAAGCCAGAGTCACCTCAGAGGAAGACTAGTGGATGTTTTCTGGCATACCTAGTCTGCAGATGTGTGCATGTGGGCATTTTGGTGCATGTGATATGCATGTCAGGACTGTGGTATATGGACTTCAAATAATAATAGTTAACTGATTTGAATGAACTTATCATAAGTATAGTTATATAAAGTTTTTTTTTAAACCATTAAAACTAAAATTATGGAATCCAAAAACGTAACTGGATATATGTCCGTATACATACAGTGTCTGTCTCAGGCTATGTTGTTTTGTGCATGCAGACATATTGAATCAAATAAAAGAGTGTATACACATATGGGTGCTCATCCGTCATAAGACACACCTTGTGAGGAGTTTGCAGGCATGCTCTGCTTTGCTTTATCCAGTGCATAATCCTCCTTCTTCTCATTGTCAATCTCTCTCATCATATTCTGAGATGCTTTCAGTGTATAGGCCTGTCTTTTTTATAAAATCTCTGTGGTAAAGTGTTATGTTTTATTGACTTATTTGACCATCATGCTCTTTTTTGTATTCCTTTCTGGTCTGAGCAGAATGATGTAACATTTGGGGGCAAAGATACACAGCAGGAGGCTGTAACTGGAGGCCAGGATGGCAAAGACCTCCACTGCCACAGTGTACTTCCCTGGAGAGCTGACGTATGCTGGCACAAAAGCGACCCACACTGCACAGAAGATCAGCATGCTGAAGGTGATGAATTTAGCCTCATTGAAATTATCTGGAAGCTTCCGGGCGAAGAAGGCCAGCAGGAAGCAGATGGCAGCCAGCAGACCGATGTAGCCCAGCACCAGGGAAAAGCCTATGACTGATCCCACTGCACAGAGCAGCACCACACGGGCTCCAAGCTCAACTCCTGCACTTTCTGTGGGAAGAGGAGGTGCCAGCACCAGCCACAGCACACAGATTAACACCTGCACCAGTGTGCAGACAAAGATGCCTGCCCTCTGCTGAGCAGGGCCAAAATACCTCATTATGTTTGAGCCAGGCAGAGTTGCCCTGAAGGCAAAAAGGACCACCGCTGTCTTACAGAGAACGCAGGCCAGGCACACCACAAAACTAATCCCAAACAGTGAATGGCGCAGCATGCAGGACCAAGGCGCCGGCCGGCCAATGAATGCTAATGCACACAGGAAGCAGAGTTTCAGCGACAGCAGCAGCAGGAAGCTCAGCTCTGAATTATTGGCACGGACCAGAGGTGTATCTCGATGATGAAAGAAGGCGATGAAGACAGTCCCAGTAAGTGTTGCACCGGCTACCGACAGCACAGAGAGGATGATGCCCATATGATCTTGGAAGGACAGGAATTCGACTATCATAGGGATGCACTCTGTTCGGTCAGTGTTGGACCAGAACCGTTCTGGGCACTCAGTGCACTCTGTGGAGTCTGGAGAGAAACACAGTAAAAAGAATATCATTAATAAGGGAAGCATATTAACATTTCTGCTAGGTTAATATTTGTCTTGTTAATTTGATGGTCCTGTTTAAACAGTATTGAATAAATGTTGATCATTTGTTTGAATTCTGTTCAACTTTTCCAAAGAAGTTAAAATGGGAATCAAATGCAGATTAAATATAAAATTAGTGCTGGTGAACAGATTGTTTAGAAAGAGACTGAAGCTGGACGAAGCTCAACTGTTTTGTATTCAGCATGATTATACTGTACCAGTAGCATTGTTGATCTCCCCTGCTGCACATGGTATGCAGTCATAGCAGCAGACAGGCCTTCCTTTTTGCACAGCCTTCCGGGTTCCTGAGGGACAGCTCTCACTGCACACAGACACAGGCACCTGTACAGAAATGTTTAGGAGCAAAGGGGAAGATGGAAACGTGTTCTTTAACTTCTACATTAGCAACATTAGATTTTCTTATCCTTATATATGTGTAAGATATATAAATATGCACACACTTGCATGTAAAACAGACTTTAAGTCTATCCTCCCCCAACATACAGTAAGTAATACATAGGTTCTACTAATTCACACAAACTAGGAGTTTAGTATCAACCTTTATTTTTTATTTGTTATGTATTGGTTGCTGTTATGCCTTCTATGTGACCATCCATAGCACAGCTCTGTGCTTTTTTTTTGTGTAAGAAAAAATATGTCTGGATACATTTTGGGCAAGACCATTCTTACCTTGTCACCCCAGCCTCCTCCCCAGATCACTTTCTTTAGGTCCAACTGCAAGTCTTTGTCTGGTCCTTTTGTTGCATCAAACTGTCCCACTTTTACAAACTTTAATTTTCCATCAGATCCTATATGCCAGTTAATGATGTCACATGAGGTGGGTTGTTCCCCGTTTTGGTCAAAATAAACAAGCTCACCCACTGGTGTTGTGAACTTTACTGCCTTTAGGTAATGTAGAAGCTGACAAAATAGTCACAGAGTGTAACGTACATATTAGTAAAACCCATGGAAATACATTTTGTTTTTTCATTGCCTGTATATGTATTTTAGTAGGAAAACAAAAAAGTGTTTTGCCCTATCTGTGGAGCTTTTCTTTACCTGTTCAGGATTTATTGGCTTGATATCAGGACATTTTCCATCCTTGAAGGGCCCTTTTCCAGGCTGACAGTCCAGCATGTCCTGAATAGCATTTGCAATAGCATACACAGCCTTATACACGTTGTACTTGCCATCAGACATGGTCTCCTGTGCTTGTATCTGCATTTTTTCCAAGCCTGTGCATCGTGGTCGTGGAGGTCCTGACAGGATTTCCTCTCCAAATCTGCACCCAAACAGTTCCTCCCAAACGTTCTGTACCAGCTGCTCCTTTGGGTGCTCCCCTGGATTCAGCTGCGTTAGATAAGAGCTCAAACCTTTGATTTCAATGCTTGGTTGAGCTAAGCCAATGGTGCCGCCTAAGGAGAGGCCACTCCATAAAGCGATGTAACTTGATGTGCTCCAGGCTGGTGTGGCAATCCACTGCCTGTTTGTTACATTCTGCTTCACCACTTCCCTCAGCAAGACCTCCGTATCTGGGCCGATGGCTAAGATCGCCACCACCTGAGCCTTGGAGCTCTGTATTTTCTCTACAATTTGCCTGATACTGCTTAGTGTGTAGGATTTGGAAATTACCCCTAAGTAGTCCATACACACATCTGAACCCTCCAGTTCCTGCTGCAACAGCTGCATACTACTTTCCCCATAGGCATCATCTCCACAGACAACTCCCACCCAGGACCAGCCCATGAAGCGTAGCAGGCGTGCCATGATTTTAGCTTGGAAAGCATTGCTGGGAATTGTGCGCAAGAAAGTGTGGAATCTTTTACGGTCACTGAGACATGCACAGGAAGCATAGTAGCTGACCTGATTGCAAAGATTACAGAGAATCATGAGAGTCTTAGAAGTGACATTTTATCAGTTAGTATTAATATCTTTTCCTTTTAACAGTATTTTGTGGTAAATAGTGTATTGTTTCCAATGTTATTGAATAAATTTAAGAAGTAAACCATTTACCATGGGGATACCAAAAATTCCCAGTGTATCAGCTACCACTATGGAAGCAGAGGAACGGGCATCACCAATAATAACAGGCACACTAGGGGCCCTGGCACAATGTTCTCCTGAAATGGCCTCCTCCTGGCCCGTCACTAGTGACAGTGCAGTGCTCAGGGTGCTCCCCTCACTCAAGCAGGTGTCTGCTGCCAGGTAGCCGAGTGTGAAGTTGGGCAAAAGGACCGGGTCCCGATTGATTTCCTCAACAGTGAAGATCATGGTCTGAAGCCAGTGATATGAGCGGAGATCAACACTGCGACAGAGATTGAGATGCTTGTAGTAGTGTTTATGGTCAGGGAAAACTTCAGTAAACTCAACAAATAAAAGTGGAACAAAAGAGAAAAAAATGAAGGGTGAAAATGTTGGAATACATTGTTTTTCCACAATTGCAAAACTAGAATTTCCAATAAGATAATATCTTATTATCTTATTTTTTCTTTTAATCTTTGAATACAGATTTTTGACTCCTGCAAGTTAAGAGAAGTCATACTGTACTCACCTTTGACAGCGACCTGTTTGTCTTTGAGTGAATGCATAATCGGGTGCGGGAGCTATACTGTGAACAGGAAACAGACCCCCAATAATCACATCTCCCTCCTTATACAGGCTCCCTGAGATGGACCTGCTCTGACGAGTACAGGAGAGTCCTAGAGAACACACCCAAACAGGCCCAGCCAAGATTCCCAGTATCCACAGCCATGCATCCACAGCCATTACCTGAAAAGAGAGAGAAAGAGAGACAGGGAGTGAAGAAGAGAAACGCAGGACCTCACATATGCACAGAGAGAGAGAGGAGGACCCTGTTTAGTAGAGGTAATTTTGCCGCGAGCGAAAAGCATTTGTGGTAATTGGGAAACTCCTGGTGGATCTAGAGCAATTTTCTGGTCCACAAAAAAACAACTGAGTTAAGTGTTATTTAATATGCTCTAACGTCAAACAAGGGTTAGTGAACATAAACAACAGATTAAAGCTGTTGTGTTCTTGGAGCCCCTGGAAGTCTTTGTTTCTTTATGTATATACAGGGACATTCACTCAAATGGGGCCTCGAATATTCTACTGTAACTCGCATTAGAATGAAGCAATCTGAAGCAAAAAAATACACTACATACCTTGATGTGCTGCTCAATACTGTACACCCCCATCCTGAAGTCAAGTGAAGCGGTACAGGGGTATACGTTGCAATGGCTGTCCGGTGACTACCTCATCGCTCTGACGCAGGGGCATCCTGGCTTGTTTGAAGCTCCATATACTGAGGAGCACATTTCACACGTTGTGTTCAGATTGCTTCGTCCTAGCAAGAGTTATTACAGAATATTCGGGACCTCTTTCAAGTGAATCGATAGAATGTATGTATATGACAAATTAAAGGACAAACCATCAAGACGTGTTTGGAATGGTGTTGAGCCTCCACAAGATGCCAGAACAACTTCAGTAAGCCTTACCTGTAGATTCTATAAGTGTCTGAACTGTACTGGAAGAGTGGTTTAGGTGTTCAGTTTGGTTATTAAGACCATTCATATACATCATTTTTATTCTCATCAAACCTTTCAGTGACCCCTCATGTGTTAATTGCTATTCCATTATTCTAATGCATTTCCAGTGTGTCTTTGAATGCACTGCATATTTAACAGACTTTACATATATTTTCTGTATATGATACATTTTGTAAATATATATTAAACAGTTAACATTGTGTAACTTTTATTAATGTATGCAAGATGCTTTTTCACTGGTTCATGGGAGCAGAACTTAACCATCTAGTAAGCTGCTGATGATTTTCCATTGTTTTTTTTCCACAATCCAGACGACTTAATTGGCTGTTTGGAGATAACTTAGGTCCACATGTTAGACTGCAGTGTCCACTTATTACAACCATGCAGAATTAACCTACTCACCACCGTAAGTATACATTTTCTTGAAAAGCCAATGACATGTTTAAAACTCTTAAAAAATAATTAATTAAAGAGGTTGTTTGAGCGTGTTAGTTATTGTAGGCTACAGCATTTCATACTTGTCTGTTGATGGTGATTCCCTGAACCTGTACTAAAGGAAGATTTTGCGATCCTGGCCTCCAGCTTCGTCCTACTGGTCTATGCAATTGCTCTGAAATGTTATATGATTTAGATGAGTACAAGAAGAAATTTCTCATGGAAAAGTCTTCCTAAAGAATTCCTCATCAGTAATGAAACGAGACATGGGTCCCTCTGAATTTTTATTCCAGTTCTAGGTCAGTACTAGTCATGCATGAAACACATTTAAATTACTTATGAGAGAGTTTCTGTGTGTTATTAAGAATTGTAGAGATTCCCTCACTACAGCTCAAGAAGTTTACATTATTTATTCCCATTTATCCTAAAACTTTATCTATGAAAGCAACAACTTCCACAGTACAATGCACCAACATGTTAGACACACACAGGTATCACCCCTTCCCAAGGCCGGTGTTTACACGTGAACATGCAGAGCGAGACACAGATACTGAAAAAGAGCTTTTTAAGTTTGTTTTGCAGTCTCTGACAGTTATGGACTGTGCATAAAAACAATGCTAACCATGTAAGTGAGGGGTGTCACAGAACATTAGTTGTTGCAGGCAGTTCAGTCCTGAAATATCCAGATGTTGCATTGGAAGAAGAATACCTGGCAAAACTTCCCAAGACGCTGGTGAACAACAGACACAAAGGCAGCGCCCGTTCCTGTTAGCCTATGGCTTTCTCTGAGCGGACTGCTGCTTCCTGCAAGCTCCTTTATATTTGGTCAAGTTCGTAACACTGTATTCTGGGCTAAGCAGAACACAGTATTACAAACTCATTATACTTTTGGATGAGTCTGGAAAGCTTAGCAAACATTACATGAGGTATCAGCCACATATCATTCTTCTGGAATTCGGTCTGCTGCCATAACAAGTTGGCAACTAGTGTGCTCCAGGTCTGCAAGTATTTATGTCCTTTTGACCTTTTGGGACATGAATCACCTGTTTTTCAGGATACCACTCCCTGTGGAACAGCAACAGATGAGATATCCAAGGCCTCACTGGTAATCCACTGCCTGGCAGCCATGTTCCTAAGTTCCGAGTTACTTCATTCATGAGCAGCGATAAGTAGGCCTCAGTGACATTCACTACCACCATTTTGCTTCTGCAGGCTATAATTACATCCCTGCATTGTCATCTCCAGTGTTATGGGTAACGTGGTACAGAGTAAAGTTATAGTAATGTTATAGTAGAGTTTGTAATATGTTTTACCTTTGATGAAATAGTGTAATAAGCAATATTACATGTGATACATTCAACTCACAGTGGCAGCACGGTGGCGTGGTGGGTAGCGCTGTCACCTCACAGCAAGGAGGGCCTGCGTTCGATCCCTCGGCTGGGCGACCAGGGTCCTCTCTGTGTGGAGTTTGCATGTTCTCCCCGTGTCTGCGTGGGTTTCCTCCGGGTTCTCCGGTTTCCTCCCACAGTCCGAAGACATGCTAAATTGCCCCTGGGTGTGAGTGTGTGAGTGACTGTCTGTGTCTGTCTGCCCTGCGATGGACTGGCGACCTGTCCAGGGTGTATCCTGCCTTCCGCTCGAAGACTGCTGGGATAGGCTCCAGCACCCCCCCCGCGACCCTGACGGAGAAGCGGCTTAGAAAATGGATGGATGGACATTCAAATCATAAATTTCTTCTAAATTGATGATCTGTGGTCTGTGTATGTAATTTACATGCTAGAGGATCAGGTGACTGTGCCACTTTGTGACATTGCAACTCAATCTGTCAATCATCTGGCAACTCAATCTGTCAATCTGTTGAGAGATCTAATCCTGCTGATGTGAAACTGATAATTCAAAATTCTCATGCTAAAGAAGAGAGGCGCAACCTACACAGGCCAATCTCTCTTTGTGTTAAGGAACAGCTCTGAATAGCTTTATACGCTTTATATTTTATTCATAGAGATTTTGTTTTATGGCAGCTATTTTGGAACTGTTCCTGTTAGTTTCCTCGTTTCGGACAACGTCCATTCATCATTTTTATTAAGAAAGGTGTCTGCCTCGTTCTAACTATGTATTCACGCTAGCAGGCAACAAAGCGACAACCGGCATCATTTCCTGTGGTAGAGATTTCGTGACAAGCCTCAAGTAACACAGCGGCAGAGTTTACATTTTCTCAACTTTATGCAAATGAGCTATGATATGATGAATTTTCAAACTAGGACACAGCTTAAAGGGCACTGGGCTGTTATTTTACACAGCAGGTGAGATCATCAAGGCCTCTGTGTCAATAATGACATTGTTCTGGTGTTGTGAGGTTTCTGTGTGTTCCTCACTTTTCTGTTTCTTGTGTGAAATATTTGTAATCGTAAGACGGAGAGTAGTGCTTTAGAGCAAGAATGTAATTTTTACATCTTGCTAAATCATATTAAATGAGATGTACATATAATAATATTTTATAATATTTCAACAAAACAGTGAAAACAGTATTCTAGACATCACCCAGGCCTAATTACTATATACTTTTTATGTTTTTTAACAAATGAACCAGATATATTAATAAGCTTGCTCTCCAAAGTTTCAGCATGCTGTTTCATTGGTATTACAGTAATTCTCAGGCCATACACAGAGAGAAATATCACAAATCCCCTTTATCTCCCCATGGCCCTAGCTGTCTCTCTGTCAATCTGTCTTTCTTCCTCTCTACCCACTCTGCCCTCTAATAGTCAGGGAATGAATTACAAACTCATTACCTGTGATATCTGGGGTGGTCCTGTAGATGGCAGTGCTAGACCTGGCAATGCAAGACTGATTTTTGTAGGGGAGAAAAACTAAGCAAAGACCAGTAACTGGCTTTGCTTTTACCCTGTCTGTTCCTCCCTCAGATTATCTCTCCTGTTCCCTTACTTTCTCACCTATTTTCTCTCTCTATTTCTCCCTGTCTCTCTGAACTACTTCCTCTTAGTTCTTGCTTTTCCTTCTCTCTCCCCCTACATGTCTGCCTCTTACGTGAGTGTGGAGGTGTTTAGTCTTTGTTTGCCAAGACTAATGAGACAAGAGAATGAACTTTCACACTTTAGCTAAAATGTTATTTTTCTTGAACACCTCCTTGTCTGTCTGAGGGGATTGCAAGAAGCTTCTCTGTAGCCTGGACGTCCTGATCCTCATCTGGCTGAAGCGACGGCCTGAGGTAAGGAGCTGGAAAAGGTGATGGCCTGAGTGTGATGACTCAGCAGAGATTTTCTCTGCACACCTCCTGGTTCTGGAGGCATGCAGTTTCAGAAATGTAGGCAACATAACCCTAATTGTCCTCTCTGCAGACCTGATGGTGCGCTGCATCGTCTGTGGAGGTCATGCTTGGTGGCTGAGCTACCTCACACTGTGATGGATATGGTGATGTCAGACTCTCTGGCTGTGCCAATCTAACATTTCTCAATAGAGAAACAGAGTAGTCTAATCTAGAATTTATCAAAACATGAGCTACTTCCTCAGCATCTTTTAGAGTTAGCATGTGGGTCATTCCATGCCAAGCTACTGAGGGGCTGCCTTGTCACATGAAGTGTATTTATCTGTCATAACACACCTTCCGATCTTTTTTTTTTTTTGTATGAACTAAGTCTTTTTAAGGGAATGGGGGTAAGTTTAAATTTATATATTTATTTGCATTATGGCAAATATTGTTACAAAACCTTTTGTGATAAACTTTTTCTTGGTTATAATATAATATTTTAATCTCATCTTTACTTTTTAGGAAATAAATGCAAAGTATTTGCAAGTGGTATTTTAAATCATTGCACAGAATAGTACTAAAGAAAGTAAAGCTAGCTACAGGAAACCTGAGTCTTAATGAGCCTTTTTCTTGTAAGGATTTAAATTTGTGATAGCCAGGAGATAAAATGGAACACATTGTAACTCTCCTGCCAAAAATCTTTCATTTTGTTCACCTATTTGGCCATCATGCTCTTTTTTGTATTCCTTTCTGGTCTGAGCAGAATGATGTAACACTTGGGGGCAAATATACACAGCAGGAGGCCATAACTGGAGGCCAGGATGGCAAAGACCTCCACTGCCACAGTGTACTTCCCTGGAGAGCTGACGTATGCTGGCACAAAAGCGACCCACACTGCACAGAAGATCAGCATGCTGAAGGTGATGAACTTAGCCTCATTGAAATTATCTGGAAGCTTCCGGGCGAAGAAGGCCAGCAGGAAGCAGATGGCAGCCAGGAGACCAATGAAGCCCAGCACCAGGGAGAATGCCGCCACAGAGCCTACTGCACAAAGCAGCACCACTCGAGCTCCAAACTCACCTCCTGCACTTTCTGTAGGCAAAGGTGGTGCAAGTGTCACCCACAGCACGCAGATCCCCACTTGCACCAGTGTACATAAGAAAATACCTGCCCACTGTTGAACGGGGCCAAAATACCTCATTATGTTTGAGCCAGGCAGAGTCGCCCTGAAGGCAACCAGGACTACCATTGTCTTACCGAGAACACAGGCCAGGCACACCACAAAACTAATCCCAAACAACGTATGACGCAGCATGCAGGACCAAGGCGCCGGCCGACCAATGAAAGTCAGCGCACACAGGAAACAGAGTTTGAGTGACAGCAGCAGCAGGAAGCTCAGCTCTGAATTATTGGCACGGACCAAAGGTGTATCTCGAAAACGGAAGAAGGCAGCAAGGACAGTCCCTGTAAGTGCCGCCCCTGCAACAGACAGCACAGAGAGGATGATGCCCATGTTATCTTGAAAGGACAGGAACTCCACTAACTTTGGGATGCACTCTGTCTGATCAGTGTTGGGCCACAAACTCTCTGGACACTTGGTGCACTCTGTGGAGTCTGTGGAACACAGTAAAAAGAATGGATTTCATTGATGAGAGAGACAGCTGTTTTACATGTGGCAGGAGACACTAATCATTTTTCACATTCTCTCTCTTTGTAAACAGTGTTAAGTTAACTAAAAATGATTTACTTATATACTGTTTATCTCGGCCTAGCAAAGTCTCAGCCGGACACAAATGTACACTAAATGGTAAATCAAAAAAGTGAAAGTCTTTCTATAAATAGTAAATAGTCTTTCTAAATATTTAGACAGTATAATACCAGGTACTTAATGTTTGGGCATTAAGCAGAAAAGATACACTGGATTAAGCATGGTTATACAGTACCAGTAGAATTGCTGATTTCCCCTTTTGCACATGGTATACAGTCATAGCAGCAGACTGGCTTTCCTTTTTGCAGAGCCTTCCTGGTGCCTGGGGGACAGCTCTCACTGCACACCGACACCGGCACCTGATTAGCAAATAGATGAATCTCCACTTTGATAAACTGTTAATGATAATGGAAGTGTCAACTAAATGTTATGAGCAAATGGAAAGATTGGGTTCTAGATCTTAAAACATTGGAGCCAGAAAATGCAGGATGAGATTGCCACACAATCAGTGAGCATTTTACATTGGGATGCTGTCTACTTTGCATCACAGAGATGATAAATACATTCTGCAGCTACCAGTTAAATACATACCCTTTTTTGATCGCTGATATGTTGCTTTCACCCTGATTTAACCATAGCACAATTTTGCTTATCTCTTAGAAAAAAGGTATACTTTTCAAAAAATATGAACAAACATTCTAGTCTCTTTTTGTGTCATTTTATCTTCTTTAGGTGCATAACACAGAACCAGCTACCACATTCTTACCTTGTGACCCCAGCCTCCTCCCCAGACTACATTTTTCAGGTCTAACTGCAAGTCTTGCTCTGGTCCTCTTGCTGCATCAAAGTACCCCACTTTAACAAACTCTATCTTTCCTTCAGAGCCTATGTGCCAGTTAATGATGTCATATGAAGCAGATGGACCCTCATTGTTGCCAAAATTCACGTGTTCACCAACTTGTGTTGTGAACTCCACTGCCTTTAAGTAGTGCAGAAGCTGCCAGCGAAATTATGTATTATATATGTTATATACTTTAACCTAAAAACCAGGCTTAAGGCCATTTTTAAGTATATGTCTGTTTAAATATTTTTTCTTTACCTGTTTAGGTCGTATTGGTTTGATCTCAGGACACTCTCTGTTCTCAAATGGCCCTTTTCCAGGCTCACAGTCCAGCATGTTCTGAATCGCATGTGCAATAGCATACACAGCCTTATACACATTGTAATTAACATCAGATTCAGCCAGTACTTCCACCTTCTCTAAGCCTGTGCACTGTGGTTTCAGAGGTTCCGACTGATTTTCAGCCCCAAATTTGCACCCAAACACCTCCTCCCAAACGCTCTGTACCAACGGCTCCTTTGGGTGTCTCTCTGGGCTCAGCTGGTTCAGATAGGAGCTCAGGCCCTGGATATCAGCACTCTGAAGGGCTAAGCCAATGGTACCTGCTAAGGTGATGCCACTCCATGTGGTATAAGAGCTCAATGTGCTCCAGGCTGTTGTGGCAATCCACTGCCTGTCTGTCACATTCTGTCTCACCACTTCCCTCAGCAAGGCCTCTGTATCTGGGCTGATGGAAAAGGTCACAACCACCCAGGCCTTTGAGCTCTGTATCCTCTCTACAATTCGCCTGATTCGGTTCAGTGCATAGGATTTGGGGATTGCCTCAATGTAGTCCACGCATACACCTGAGCCTTCCAGTTCCTTCAGCAGCAGCTGCATGCCACTTTCCCCGTAGGCGTCATCTCCATAGACAATCCCCACCCAGGACCATCCCATCATTCGCAAGAGGTGAGCCATGGCTTTTGCCTGAAAGGCATTACTTGGAACTGTGCGCAAGAAGGTGGGGTACCTGGTATGGTCACTGAGACATGCACAGGATGCAAAGTAACTAACCTGGAGACAGAGCACAGGGGAATAAAAGGAGAGAAACTACAGTTTCGGTCAATGTTTTTGTGTTTTGCTTCTTGATAAATCTATACAGAAAATAAGCAAAAAAGTTAAGTGAGAAAAGGAAAACCTGCAAATCATCACTTAAACATTAACATTGTAGTAAAATCGTGAAAAGACATTATTTCCAATTTACCAGTGGAATGTCAAAAATGCCCAATGTATCAGCCACCACTATAGAGGCAGACGAACTGGCATCACCAATAATGACAGCCACGTTGGGAGCCCTAGCACACTCTTCTCCAGACACTGCTTCATCCTGCCCTGTTACCATTGACAGCGCAGCACTTAGAGCACTTTCAGCAGCAAGGCAGGTGTCTGCAGCATGGAAACCTAGTGTGAAGTTGGGCAATAGGGCTGGATCCCGGTTGATTTCTTCCACAGTAAAGATCATTGTCTGCAGCCAGCGGTATGAGCGCAGATCAACACTAAGACAGAGAAATGTTTGGTGGAACATTAAAGGTTAAGAAAAGCTGCTTTAATCTCACTGTAAATTGAACAGACACATTTTTGTGGCATGCTGGAATCAGTTTATCCAAAATGCCCATCTAGCAGCATATCATTTATCATCAGATTGTCCTTTGTTAAACATGTGTCTCTATTAGTACTTTTGCACATTTTTTTTATACTTCCCATGAAGAAAGTTGCACTGTACTCACCCTCGACAGCGGTCTGCCCTTACTCTTTGTGTGAATGTGTGGTCGGGCTCAGGAGGTTCAAGATGAACAGGAAACAGACCCCCAATAATCACATCTCCATCTTTATACAAGCTTTCAGAAACAGACCTGCTCTGCAGAATATAGCAGACTCCGAGAGAGCGTGCCCAAAACAGCCCAGCCAGGAGTCCTAGTGTCCACAGCCATGCATCTACAGCCATCACCTGATGAGGAAGAAGAGAGAGTGAGTGAAAGGAAGAGTGCAAGGACTCGCATTTGCAGGGAGAAAGAGGAGGACCCTCTTTAGTAGAGGTAAATTTGCCCTGAGCAAAAATCATTTGGGGTAATTGAGGCAAGTCCTGGTGGATAAAGAGTAATTTTCTGGCTTACAATAACAACGTATTTAATGTGATAATCTTTATACAGGAGTGACTGAACATATGAAACATTTCAGTTATGAAGCTGTTGTTTTTCATAAGGACTGAGCCTTTAAACATGGTTGCATAAGTATATTTTTCACATGTCTACGTTTATACAGATAATTAGGTGAATGTATGATCTGCAGTACTTTCAAAACACAAACGTGTGTGTTTTTGCAGTGATAGTGCTCCTTGAACTTAAACCACTGGGAAAAGGACAATTGAACCAAATCTGCAATCACAGGTGACATCATTGTTAATCACTGTTTTTCCAGAGTTGTAAGTAAATTATGTTTTCATTCATGATTTGTCTTCAGCAGTTTCTCCTGTTTTCATACATGCAAAGAAGAACAAACAAGAAATCATGATATACATGGTCTTGTTTTTATTTCCCTACTTAGAAGTTCCCATTCCCAACTTTAATCAAAATAAGAATACAAACATATTGAGAATGCTAAATGATTAAATGTGAGGGAAAATTTAAGGAACCTGGACTGTCATGACCACGACCCTAGATTTGCCCTCAAAAAAAGTCATTTATCTCAGCGTATGCGTCCGCCTCCTCGCTCCACGTTACAAAAATGACCAAAAACAATAATTTTTATTTTTTTTTAAAAGCATTTAGTTGCATTTGTTTTTCATAGTTTTTCAATTTTATGTAGTTTTAATAGGTTACAGGTATAACTGTATCTACATAAATTAAATTAATGGGACTGCATTTACCTTTGTATGTATGTGGTAAGACTGTGCTCACACAAAATGGAAAAGGTTCATTTACTAATACTTAAAATTAAGATACTGGAATACAAATTCATATCAGAAGGTATTCCAAACAGTAAAGTGCATTAGTCAAGTATTTTGACTATTTTCATACATTTTCAAATGTATTTAATAAATACATTTACATATGTTTATTTTTGTATGATATGTTTCTATGTGCAGTATTTCAACTATTTAAAAACATGTATTTTAAACATATATTTGGTTATGGCAGTATATTCTGGAAGGCATTTTAATATTTGGAATGTATTTTGGCATTGACTAAAGTGTATTTGAAATGTATTTCAGATATAAAAAAAATTCCAGATGAGAAAGGAGACTCTCGCTACTCAAATATTTTTCCTTAGCAAGAGTTTTAGGAGATGTCTCGAAAGTCACACTTACTTAAGTACTTCAAAGATAATACAACTCATGTCGGCGTCTGAACTAAAGACAATAACCAATTCCCATCTGAGACTAAGAGCCTTCTCACTTTTGGTAATGTGAGCAACTATTATTATTTTTATGTGAGCCAGAAGCATCTCATGTCTCTTTTTTGTCCAGTGCTATTTCTCCTAGGAATCTCTATTAAGATTAAGGTTCCGTCAAGTTCATGTGAGCTCAGACAGCTGCTGCGAGTGTTTGTCTCTCAAAAGAATTGAATAAGGTGCAAAGCCACTGGCCCTGTTTATTAAGTATTCGTGAATCAGAAGCTGTTTAGTTCCAGAAAAAATTGTGTGTAAAAGAATGTTCGGTGCTTAAGAGCCTTGATGACATGCTTGTTAGTAGTAAGATCCAGTATTATGTCCTCACATTAGGCTGCGTCCATCAGTACTCGGTGTTCCTGGACCTCATAGTTTACAAATGAAGCCCTGGAGGGGCCATGCCAAGGAAAGTTAAGGGACGTTCTTGTGACGTGTGCAGTGAGCACATACCTTGGCAAGCTGCAGGTGGTCTTGTGAAATGACACAAGCCCATGAGCCCTTGTGTGCAGCTTGCTCTGGACATTTTAGTGGTCTAGAGAGCATGACATCTTAACACAAAATTGATTTCTCAGGGAAAAAGAATTGCAGTAGGACATAACTCTTTGTTTAGATAAACCCCTGTATATCTTGATAACCCACATTTAAAAACTGGGTAACGTACTGTCTTCCCCCTTTTTTGCTTTTCTAACTCGCATTAATGTACTATGCTAAACTTAATTTAGTTGATCAAATCTGCATATTTGTGTCCTACTGTGTTATGTGTTTAGAATTAAAAAATAGTTGTCATTTATACCATTTATATTAATTTCTCTCAAAATGTAGTAGGTTTTACTGGAAAACAAGCCTATTCTAAATGAACAAATTTTTTTGCAAGAGCTACTTACGATGTTGCCTCATCTCTAAATATCTCTGTACATGCAATTCAGTCATAGTATGTGAGATTAGTTTATGATGCAATGGTATCTCTTTGCATTTATATGTGATTCTATATACATGGTTTAAATATTTCTTTGTATTAGGTCACAATTTCATTAGAGATTTACGTTTATTGTATATAGCTTGGATAAAATGAGCACCTTAGAACAGCAATTTCAACCTGATAACACAGAATAAATATATAAAATAATACACTTTTGAAACTATTTATTTCACTCAGAACAGAAGAACTATATTTATAAAATATCTGAGACAAAGGGGTTAGTATCACTTTACACAAGATTTTGTGCACATGTACAACTACATATTATAATAAATACTTTATAGCTATTTCTTTTGTGTTGTTCGACCCATTATGGCTTGTTTGGTGTTCCTTTCAGGATGCAAGAGAATGATGTAGCACTTTGGAGCAAATATTGCCACCAGCAGGCCAAAACTAGAGGCTAAAATAGCAAAGACCTCTACAGCCACTGAATACTTTCCTGGAGAGCTGATGTATGCAGGAACAAAAGTGATCCACACAGCACAAAAGATTAACATACTAAAGGTGATGAATTTTGCCTCATTGAAGTTATCTGGAAGGTTCCTTGCCAAGAATGCCAGCAAGAAGCTCACAGCAGCCAGCAGACCAATGTAGCCCAACAGAGTTGCAAACCATAGCACCGAACCCACAGCGCACTCATATACTATTTTAGAGCTGACGTAGCGAGTGTTTTTATAGGGTGTGGGAGATGCTGTAGCCAGCCAGGCTGCACATATGGCCACCTGGAAGGCTGTGAGGACCAACACGGTCCCTCTCTGTTGGGCCACTCCAAACCACTTCATGGCACTTTGGCCTCCTGGCCGGGATGACTTAAATACAGCCACCACCACCATAGTCTTGACCAGGATGCTGGAAACACTCAGAACAAAGCTGATGCCGAATGCCACGTGCCTCAGCTGGCATGTCCACAGCTGTGGCTGGCCAATGAACAGAAGGACACACATGAAGCACAATTTGAGTGACAGCAGCAGCAGAAAGCTTAGCTCTGAGTTGTTGGCACGAACAACAGGGGTGTGTCGGTGACGTGCAAAAATGCCTAGAACCCCTGCACAGAAGCAGGAGCCGAAAAGGGAGGCCGTTGTCAAGGATATACCAAGCGGCTCCTCATAGGACAGAAACTCCACCTCTTTAGGGACACAGCGGTCCTTCTCTGGGCTGGACCAGAACTCCTCAGGGCATGCTGTACACTCAGTAGAATCTGAGAGAAAAACGGAGAGGCCAAGAGAAGAAATATGTGAGTGCAAATTTACTACCATTCAATACTATGCTGTATATATTTGCAGTCAGTGACAGCAGATTCACCTGTTACGTTGCTGATTTCTCCATCTGTACATGGCAGACAATCAAAGCAGCAGATGGGCAGGCCTTTCCTTCTGGCTCTTCTGGTGCCAGGGGGGCAACTTTCACTGCACACAGACCTGGGCACCTGAAGAATAGGTGAAAAATAGGTTACTAGGTTTGTAAGACAAAGTATTGCCACTGTAATCTTTATTGTCTGCGCTATGTGCAAAGAGAGTAAGTGCTTTTAGTGTTTGCTTAAATGTTGGAAAAAAACTGATCACTAAGAAAATAATGTAAAAAAAGTGAAAATTACCAGTGCTAATGCAAGGGCATTTTAACACACAGATACAAGCCTGCTCTGGAAGAGGAACATGCCCTGCTACAGTATGTGCTCTGCACCTAAGTTTGTAAATGCAGTTCCATGCTGAAAAGTGATTTACTTTTTTTGATTCAAAGTTCCAGAACAGTGCGTCCTCATCTAGTGTGAGGACATAATCTGCTTGCGAAGCCTCATCCACCATGCCGACTGTATGGACCTTGATTGACCCATCTGGGTTTGGCTGCCAGTTCATGACATCATAGATGGCCAGAGCATTACCATCTTTGTCAAATGATACATGGTCTCCAAAGCCAGTAGTGAAGTTCACTTTCTGCAGGTAATCGACAACCTGCACAAGAGGCAATCGGAGAGGGCAGGTGTTAGACACGTCTGGTTGACGTGAATGTTGTAATTACATTATAAGCTCATGTCATTGTACAAGAATGTCGCATAGGAGAGCACTATAAAAACAATTTAACGATTAAAAAAAGATCCTGTCCTTTTTTCCTATCCTATTAAGATTCTTTCACTATAAACATTGTAGTTTGACCTAATCTGTGATAGAGAGACTGACAAAATGTAGTCCAAGAGCTAGTAATAGTTTTTAATGTTTTAAATAACAAGTTTTCCCCATATTGGTAAATACAGAGATAGAACAAGGTTGGCCATGGATCTGCTTTTATTCATTATTGAAGGAGGCTTACTTATTTCTTTAAAAATTGTATTTTTCAACATTTACTATGTAACCATTATAAAATACTTTTTTTTTATTTGATACCTAACCTTTAACTTCTTTGAACAGCTTTGAATTTATGGCCCTGGCTCACCACAAAGAATTTTTGGGGAGCCCTGATAAAGTCTCACCTGCCAGGGCTGTATGTTGCCTAAGCTGGCACAGATATGTCCATTAAAAGGCCCTTTTCCCTCTTTGCATGTTGTCAAGTCATGCAGGGCATGCGCCAGAGCATAAACAGCCTTGTATACATTATAGGAAGCCCTTAATTCAGATATATCTGTGTATGCTGTGTCTGTGTTTCTGAGTTTTTCTTCTCCTGTGCACACTTTTTTCTCCTCTTCTCCATCAGCCTGTATACTTCCAGAATCAAATGTACATCCAAACATTTCCTCCCAGAAGTTCTGTACCATGTTGTTTTTAGGATGACTGTCTGGTTGAAGGCGAAGCAGGAAGTCCCGTAGTCCCTGGATCTCCCCACGACGGATGGCGATACCAAGTGTGCCCCCAAGGTATGGCAGCAGACGTCGGGTGAGGAAGACTGGTGAGGTGGCCCAGGCTTCACTGGCAATCCACTGCCTGCCAGTGACGTTCCTAAGAGCCACTTCATCCATAAGTGGCAACAGATAAGCCTCAGTGGAGATGACCACCACTACCCTTGCTGTGGAGGCTTTAATCGCTTCAACAATGCGTCTCACGTCCTTGCGGTTGTTGTCTCGTGGCAGCATTTCAGAGTAAGCTACACAGCCACTGAGCTGGACCTGCACGTCCTGGTGGAAGGCGTGTGCAGCATGGATACCATAGTCATCGTCACTGTAGACCAGGCCCACCCACGTCCAGCTGAATCGCTTCAGGATCTGGGTGATAGCATGCACTTGGAAGGCGTCACTGGGAATGGTCCTGAAGAAGGAGGGGTACTGACGCCGGTGACTGAGGCATGAGCAGGTGGCGAAGTAGCTGACCTGATAATGGGAGAGAGAGAAGGAGAGTTTTTAAGAAAAAAAAATTATACAGTGAGAGAAGGGAAGAAACATGACAGAAAAAGCATATAAAATGGCATGGGAGAAAATTATTTGCTAATAATTACAAAATTCTGCTCTCACAAAAGTCCACAGTCCTACACATGAAAAGCAAACCAAAATTTCCCTGAATCTGTACCATGGGTACTCGAAACAGCCCCAGCACACTAGAAATAGCGATAGAGTGAGTGGATCCTGGGTCCCCCACTATCCCAATCACTGGGGGAGATCCAGTGCAGTCTACACTGGAAGTGGCTTCATCTGTCCCACTGAGTAAGGCCATAGCTGCCCGGAATGCAACCGCAAGCTTCACGCAGTTATCATACATGTGGTAGCCTAGAGTGATATTGGGCAGTAGTTTGGGATTTCTGTTGATTTCATCAATAGCAAAAGCCATAGTCTGTGCCTGCTGGAAACTTGCCATGTCAAACCTGAAGCACAATCAGAGAGAAGGAGACTGTGAGCAAAACAAGTAACAATAGACAGTAAACACATTCACTAAATTGCATAATACAATTGTGCTGTTAAATGTTTTATGTTCTGCAGCCAGAGCTACTACATGCTTTTCAGAGTTGTACTTGACCAATCAACAGAACAGTACATTGCTGATGTTACCTAGTATCTCCAAAGTGACTTTACAGGAGAAGGGAAAACCTACTTTGCTTTTAATGTAAGTCAGTGGAACCAGACTTTTTTCCAAGTAATTTTGGGTCATTTCATTCAGTCCATTCATCAAGAAATGTACACACAATGTAAAGGGCAACAGGTTTTTTCAAATCATGTCAAAAACTGAGAAATGAAAATACAGGGTTTTTTTTCTTACAACAGCAATATACAGTACTGTGCAAAAGTTTTAGGCATCTAAGCAAATTTTTAAACAATTTACCTCAGCAGTGAGTTTATCACAATATACATTAGAATAAAGTCATATTCCTAATTCAAATAAACATAAAAAGAGTAAAAAATAACAAGAATTTCTTGGGTTCACATTTTTTCTTGACACCTTCATAGCCGCCACAGTGACTTGTTAATATCATCAATTACATCATGAGTACAGTTTAATGAAGCACTGATTGGTCAAACCAGGAGTTGCTTTTTAACTACATGTAATACTGGACTTCCTCGAGGAGAGGTTTGAAAATGGTTAAACAAACACACTAACATCCAGAAAATCACTATATATATATATATATATATATATATATATATATATATATATATATATATATATATATATATATATGTATATATAATCATTATTAATTAATATTCTATACATTTTATTTATTCAAATAGTAACACTTTTCTCCACAAATAAACACATACAACACAAATAAATAGATTTTGAAAATGTGCCTTGGGTGCCTAAGATTTTCGCACAGTACTGTATCCGTTATATACATTTAAGTAAATAGTGCAAGTAGGATAGTGCACTGTAAATTACTTCTCTCATTACAGAATTAGTCAAAAAAATTGCAAATCACAAATACATGCCCGTAACCATGATTATAATGATTTTTCTATGAATAAATCAACAGCTGTCTTTGTTCTTCTTTTGAACTATCTTTCTGTTCATTTGGAGCACAGTAGCACTCCTCTGTTGATGGTCAGTGATAGCCACTCACTGTTCACAGTAGGGCTGTTCCGGTTCACTGGTGAAGCTAAGCTCTGGGAACACAGTGAGAAAGTGGACCTCAAACAGGCCCCCCAGAATCAGGTCTCCATCCTGGTACATCCCATTAAGATTGAAATGCCCCCGCAGCTGGCAGGAGCCTGACCCAGACGTTGAGTCTGGGACTGGGGATGAAGAGTGAGAGAAGAATGCTGAAGAACTCCAAATAATGCACAGATACAGGTATGAAACAAAGCACATCTTTCTCTCTCGACTCTCGTCTTCCTGTCTTGTTCTTTGGCCTCTCTGACACACTGTCTTCTTCCCTGTCTTGTGGTAGACATGGGGGTGACTGTTGTTTTATACAGCAGGTGGGGTCATGTGGGCCTCTGTGGAGATGATGACATTGTTCTGTTTTTGTTTTTTATTTTTCCATTTTGCACTTCCAAGTTGTGTATGCTATTTTTGTAACTGTAAAATATGGTCATTTTTAGTGGAGATTGCTTGTTTCCTATAATTTTAATGTTTAGACCTAGGGGTCAACAATGTTATATGTATTAGTATCATGATAAATTGTCACATTATGTTGCAATATGTGAGTATCATCAGAATGTAAAGAACACTGAACACTAACCAGCTGTATGTTTCATTACATAGAGAATATAATTAGGTCTGGTTAATTGGATTTAGTTCACAATGTGAAAAATTCCATATGTCTGTACAATAAATAAAATAAATGTGTATCATGATGGTACATTATTTACCAATGTGGATGCCGAGGTGCAGAGGTTGCCAACTTTCTGCAGAGTCAATTGCTACAGACCTCCAAACTTCATGTGGCCTTCAGTTTAGCTCTTCCATTTTTTTGTAAATAGCATCTTTTTACCCACTCTCTTTCTTTTCTGGATATTGAGGCTGGCTGAGCCTGTGCGTACCTGACTCTTACATTCAGCTGAATAGTTTTACTGCTGTGAGGGCGGACAGAGACCACAAACAAACTGGTAAGAAGAAGGGAGGAGGGCTGGCTGTGTTCGTGAACAACAGATGGTGTAATCCTGCTCACATCACAGTTAAAGAAGTAATCTGTCAGCTGAAGTGTGTGTTGTAGCTATGCGTCTGTATTATCTCCCACACAAGTTTTCTAACGCCATTCTGTGTGCTGTGTACATCCCACCTTCTGCTAACGCGGACGCCGCATGTGATGTCATCCACTTGACCAGTGTGAGGGTGCAAAACCAGAGCCCTAGTGCATTCATCGTAGTATCTGGAGACTGCAACCTTGTTACCCTCTCATCATGTCTGCCCACTTTCAGCCAGTTTGTGGACTAGAAGATGAGAGAGAACAAGACTCTGGACCTGCTGTATGCCAATGTCAAGGAAACATACACTCACCGGCCACTTTATTAGGTACCTGTTCAATTGCTTGTTAACACAAATAGCTAATCAGCCAATCACATGGCCGCAGCTCAATACATTTAGGCATGTAGAGGTGGTCAGAACAACTTGCTGAAGTGCTATTTGAGCATCAGAATGAGGAAGAAAGGTGATTTAAGTGACTTTGAACGTGGCGTGGTTGTTGGTGCCAGACGGGCTGGTCTGAGTATTTCAGAAACTGCTGATCTGCTGGGATTTTCACACACAACCATCTCTAGGGTTTACAGAGAACGGTCCGAAAAAGAGAAAATAAGTGAGCAGCAGTTGTGTGGACGAAAATACCTTGTTGATGTGAGAGGTCAGAGGAGAATGGGCAGACTGGTTCGAGATGATAGAAAGGCAACAGGAACTCAAATAACCAACCAAAATCTCTGAGGAACGTTTCCAACACCTTGTTGAAAGTATGCCATGAAGAATTAAGGCAGTCCTGAAGGCAAAATGGGTCCAACCTTTTACTAGCAAGGTTACCTAATAAAGTGGCCGGTGAATGTGTAAATCCACAGCTCTCCCTCCACTGGGCCGTTCAGACCATAACCTGATTCATCTCAACTCATGGTATGAACCCCTGATTCAGAGACAGGCAGTAACCACAAGGGCAGTGAGGAAGTGGTCACCTGAGGCTGTAGAATCACTGAGGGGCTGTCTGAAGGCTACACAATGGGATGTCCTATGTAAACCACATGGTGGGGACATAGATGCAGTAACATCATGCATCACTGACTACATCAATTTCTGTGTAGACTCTGTTGTACCCCCCAGGACTGTCCTATGCTTTCCAAACAACAAACCCATGGTCACCAGTGTCTTAAAGTCTCTGTTGAACCAGAAGAAAAGAGCATTCATGGCAGGAAGTAGGGAGGAACTGAAGAGGGTAGAAAAGGACCTTAAAATCTCAATTAAGAAGGCCAAAGAAGAGTACAAGGACACAAACTAGAGCTGAATAACACTTGTGAGGTCTGGAGAGGCCTAAAAGACATCACTGACTTCAATCAACGCAGCCCTATTCCAGCAGAGTTGTGTCTTCTGCAGAAATTCTCAGATGACACGGCCATTGTGGAGTGCACAAGGAATGGACAGGAGGAGGAATACAGGAAGCTGGTGAAGGACTTTGTTGACTGGTGTAAGCTGAAACAGCTGCAGCTAAACATCAGTAAGACTAAGGGGTTGGTGCTGGGCTTTAGGAAGTCCAAACCTGTCTTGTCAGCAGTCACTATTGATGGTGTTGATGTCAAGGAGGTTGGGACATACAAATATCTGGGTGTGCACTTGGACAACAAGCTGGACTGGAGCTGTAACACTCTTGTAATGTACAAGAGAGGCCAAAGCTGTCTCTTCTTCCTGAGGAGGCTGAGGCCTTTTGGTGTGTGCACTAAGCTCCTGTGGACATTATACCAGTCCGTTGTAGCTACTGCTCTATTCTATGCAGTTGTGTGCTAGGGCAGCAACATTAACAAAAGTGCTCTGAACAAAATTAACAAACTTATTAGGAAGGCTGGCTTTGTTGTAGGAGTCAAGCTGGACTCTTTGGAGGTTGTTGCAGAACAGAGGACGCTCACCAAGCTACTAGCCATCTTGGACAATACCTCACACCCTCTGCATGCTACACTGGATGAAGGGAGAAGCTCATTCAGTGGCCGTCTGTTACAGCTGCGCTCTGTTAAAGAGCGCCGTGTGAGATCTCCCTTACCTACTGCTATAAGGACTCTGCAATAGTTCTCCTTACTGCAGAGATGGTACTGATCTCCTGCTGTCTGAACTGTGCTGAACCACTGTATCACTGTATCTCCTCTTTGATTAATACACACTGTGCAATATCTCACAACTATTACTGTAATGACACTTTTCACTATGCACTTTACAAAATTGATGCAACTCAAAGTTAGTCATATCTATAATATGTGCTGTTAGACTACCTCATACCTCATACCACACCAGCAGTGCCTGCTGTCTGTGAATACAGCGAATCTGTCTCATATGCTATGCTAAATATGTAAATAGGTATACTTTTATACTTTATTCTATTTCTCTTGTACTTTAACTTATGTCTAGATTTATTTCTATTTTGTATTTTTCTGCATAGTTTATGTGTAATTATATGTCTTGCTACTGAAACACTGCAATTTCCCTCCGGGATCAATAAAGTTCTATCCATCCATCCATCCATCCATCCATCCATCCATCCATCCATCCATCCATCCATCCATCCATCCATCCATCCATCCATCCATCCATCCATCCATCCATCCCTCCCTTGAGTTGGGCTTGGCCCTTAGTTCCAGTATAATGAACTCTTAGACATGGATGAGTGAGTTTAGTGTGTTTGACTGGCCTGCACCTCCTGACCTCAACCCGATAGAACACCTTTGGGATGAATTGGAACAAAGGCTGCGAGCCAGGCCTTCTTTTCCAACATAAGTTTCTGACCTCAAAAAAGTGCTTCTTGGAAGAATGGTCAAAAATTCCCAGAAACGCCGCTCCTAAACCTTGTGGAAAGCTTTCCCAGAAGAGTTGAAGCTGTTACAGCTGCAAAGGGTGTGCTGACATTTATATATATATATATATATATATATATATACTTTCACATAAGTGATCATCTGTTTTTTACTTTCTGCTAATTATTGAACTGCAAGGAGGCCAGTCAATAATTCGTGTTAGTTCTACCATGTACTGCAGATGGCAGTGTTACACTTTGCATCGGCTGCACACTTGTTTAAGAAGAACAGTCTGAATGTGAGACTCACCCAGTGTTGCCCATACAACACTGCATTTACCTTCTAAAACCTACACACATACATACACATTCATAAATGGAATTACAAGGTTTATAACATGGAATGAACAATATATATTTAAGTATATTGTTATTTATTTAGACCTGTCCAGGGTGTATCCTGTCTTCTGCCCGATGACAGCTGAGATAGGCTCCAGCACCTCCCGTGACCCTGAGGGAGAAGTGGCTTAGAAAGTGTGTGTGTGTGTTATATTTATTACATATGTAAATATGTATATAAATCTATACTAAAAGGCATCTTTTAGATGTTTCATTCGATTTTTGTTTTGTTCACATTAAACATTACAAAAACATTATTCAGTCCTAAATGTTTTAGTGTAATTGTATCTTTACAGTTAATTTTCAAATGGTCTGCTTCAAGATTTGATCACCATTTTTGTATGTATAAGGTATTCTGGTTATTACTTTTATCATACCTTCATCCTCACTGTTGTACAGTAATTATAGGATAATTTACAGCTCCAGTACACAAAGTTTATAGAGTTCTAGCATCATGTTGTAGTTGCAAACCAGTTTCACTGTATCTGCAACCAAACTTCTTTCTTTCTTTCTTTCTTTCTTTCTTTCTTTCTTTCTTTCTTTCTTTCTTTCTTTCTTTCTTTCTTTCTGCATTAATACACTGTCCTACTGTTTACACCTTTGAGCCTGACATGTTTTTATATTGCACCATTTTTTGCCCTCTGAGTTTAAAGTGGAATTATCTCTAATTAAAAAAAAACCTGTATTATTAATAAACAAAGGCTTTCACAGGGGTGGTAAAAAGTACATGACTTCTATAAAGTTTAACGTCTCATTAAATTCTCCAGCTTCCTCACAGAAACATATTACATGAAAGGATTATGAATGCAGTGCCTCATGCCTGAGACGTTGTACAGTAGTCACTATAACATGAAATCTCAGACAATGTGTCGGTTTACTGCTGGCTTTGGATAGTAAATAAAGTGGCTCTATTTGTGGCATTAAGTCATTGTAAATCCTAGTTTTCTGTTACCACCACTGTAAAGAAATATGTTTGTATGTTTCTTTACAATTTACTATTTTACATAAAACCACTCAGAATGACTTATTCTTATTGTTTATATGTCAAGCACTGTGCTATGCAGAAATATAGAAAAAAAATTGTGAAATTTTCCTTTAGTTGAAGTGTTTGAAGAACTGTGTTAAACATCTTCCTATTGGGCCTAAAATAATATAATAGGGCAGTGGATGACTCATACTTCTTCTAAATCATTCCTTTGTTCCAGGGATGCTTAATGCTCAACCCACTTCCAGATTGCTTTTCCTGGCCTCCTTTGCCTCTCATTCGCCAGTCTCACCATCAATAAGCTGTGTCACCAGATGACATAACTGTTGTGTCTTTTATAAGGGAGTCTTCCAGTTTGCCATACACTTTAGATGGGGTCATCTGTGCCCATGGTCTTATCCAGGAGCTTCTGTGATACCTGGAAAGATGCCAGTCTGTGAGCTGGTACTGCTGGCCCTTTTTTTGTTATTCGTGCACAGGGCTGAGTCTTTGGAGTCATGTCGGAGGCTGGGGGAATTTGTTCCTCAGGTGCTGGAGGTTGATGGTGATGTTATTCTTGGAGGACTTTTCCCACTGCACTACATGGCCCCAGAACCTGACCACACATTTACAGACCGAGCAAAATTTAAGAGGTGTAGTGGGTGAGTGATACTGTGCTGACTGTGAACCTGCTTTGGAAGAAGGAATTCTGCATGAAAGGAGCAATCTAATGGAGGCAGGATGGATTAGGTGCAAAGTGCCTGGAGGTCCCAGAGATCTCTGGTTAAATAACAGGACCTGCTTTTGTCTAAGATGAATTCGTGGCTTTTCTTTCTAGATGGAAAATGGATGATTGAAAGTAACTCTTTGCTTTGTTACATGCTGTAAAATCTCAGGTTTTCTCTTTGTGTTAACAATGTCAGTATCGGTTTTTCACTTTGTCTTGATTAATTATCGACTTTGTGCATCAGTCTATGCAACTCTCTCTCTTTCTCTCTCTCCAGGTTTGACCTGAGGGCCTTTCGCTGGGCCCAGACTATGGTGTTTGCAATTGAGGAGATAAACAGGAACCCTGACCTTTTGCCAGGGGTAACGCTTGGTTATCGGATTCTGGATAGCTGCGATCATGTCCACACCAGTCTGCAGAGTGTTCTTTCGCTTGTTAATGGTTCCTCTGCCCTTGAAATAGAGGAGTCTGCAGCCAGTAGCTCTCGTAGCACTCGGTGCCTCTCCAGAGCTCCAGTTCCTGCTGTCATAGGCCTGGCATCATCTACACCAACCCGAGCAGTAGCCCACATTTTAGGGCCTTTTGAAATCCCCCTGGTGAGCTTGGGCTTGGACTGACTAAACCATTTCTAAGATGTAAATATGTACATCTGTTATCAGTTGAAAAGCAAGCATTCAAAAAGATATTTGTTGTACGAGTATTTCTGAGGGGTAGAATAGCCGATTCTAGTGGCAAATAGCCACAATTAAAATAAAATCTGACTGTTTATTCTTTAATATTGTTACACTTTGACATGCCCTCTTATATGTTTAATATGTTTAAGGGATTGATTTTGAAAAGCCACTTCAGAAATAGTAACAAGACCTTGTTGGTCAGTGAATGCTATTGAATAATTGTATCTGCCATTTCACTGTAATAATCGTCCTCTTCTGCATGACTGCCAGTCAACATTTGTCGTGTTTCCCTTATCAAAACCTGGCATTGCTACTTAAAATACCTAAAAATGTGCAGTCTTTGTTTAAATTTCTTTTTGTGTATCTGCAATGATACCAAATAGCAGATGCTTATACTGTATTTTAAAAATAACTTTTTTCACCAAAAATGTGAACTTTATATATTTGTAAATGCCTGAGCACAGCTTGAATGAATTATTTTACTTTATACTTCTGCTTACTTACTACTGTATTTCAAAGCAGTCCTACATATTGTTGCTGTCCCAAATTCTCTAACATTGTAAAAGAAAGCTGCTGTGTTCAATGAATGTAGAAAAATGAAAATGAAAATGGAGTTACTTTTTTTTGGACAGTGATGATATGCTACAATCCTACAATCATTGCGTACAGTATTATTTGACAGTCTCAGTTTTTTTTTATTTCTCTTTATCTTGTGATCTCAAATCTTTGTAGATGGGAAAAGTAATCACAGCCAGACTTGTCCAGTTAACCTCTCTTCCCCTCTTTCGCTTCATCTCTGTCTTTGTACTCCTAGATCAGCTACTTTGCCACCTGCACATGTTTGACCGATAAACGGGTGTACCCCTCTTTTCTGCGCACTGTCCCCAGTGATGTCTTTCAGGTGCGAGCTCTGGTGCAGCTGATGGCCCATTTTGGTTGGCGTTGGGTGGGCACAATAGGCACAGATGAGGACTACAGTCACTATGGCATCCAAGCCTTCACTAAGCAGCTGGAGGAATGGGGTGGCTGCGTAGATTTCCACCGCACCATCCCCAAGGTGCCTACTCCGGCACAGATCTATGCCATTGTTGATGCCCTGGAGGCCTCCACCGCTCGGGTTGTTGTAGTGTTTGCCACAGAAGGCCAGCTGCTGGAGCTGCTTTCTGAGGTAGCACAGAGGAACCTGACAGGCTGGCAGTGGGTGGCCAGTGAGGCCTGGGTGACTGCTAAAATCCTCACAGCACCAGAGTTCCAGCATGTGCTGGCAGGGACACTAGGGTTTTCCTTCAGAGGTGTCAGGATCTTTGGGCTGAGTGAATTTCTCCTGAGTGTGAGGCCCTCACCTGACTCCAGGTCTGTCTTCACTAACCAGTTCTGGGAGGAGCAGTTTGGCTGCCACCTGACTTATGGAGACAGTGAGATCATGGGTAGGCCACTCTGTACTGGTTTGGAGGATCTGGGACTGGTTGAAAGCAGCTACACAAGTGCTTCTCCAGCACGGGTGTCCTATAACGTGTATAAGGCAGTATATGCCATAGCCCATGCCCTGCACAGCCTGCTACGGTGCACACCTGTGGGCTCAGATTGGAAGGGCTGTAACACTGAGTCAGAGTTCACACCAGGACAGGTACTAGGATCTGTTAGGATCGAATATTTGGTAACACTTCGCTTGACTTCTTCATAGCATTGATACTATGCCACAGACACGTCATGGCAGATATTATATGCGGTCATGATTTATTATTTAAATTTTTATTTCATTTTCTACTGATAGTATACTAAAATATAAACACGTAAGCTCTTACAATTTTAATCCTAATAGTTGCTGCGCCAACTAAAGAGAGTAAGCTTCACCAGCCAGTTTGGGGAAAAAGTGTATTTTGATGAAAATGGTGAGCCTGTTCCCCTTTATGACATCATTAACTGGCAGAGAGACGACAGAGGTAAAATCCAGTTTCAGAGAGTGGGCAGCTTCGATGGTTCAGCCCCTCATGGGCAGCAACTTGAAATGGAACAGAATTCAATAGAATGGACAGGAGGGCAAAGCCAGGTGAATCTGAACAGCATCTTTGTATTCTCTTTCCAGGGTTATGGTCTTTAGGAAAATGAGAAAAATAATAAACCCTCATAAAATGATTTTTTACATGTTTTAATAAGCTTTATTTGAGATGCTTGGTGATTTCCCTCATGAAGGTGTACAAGATGAGTTGCAGTGTTTTTCTCTCTCCAGGCACCTGTGTCACTGTGCACGTCACTGTGTCCTCCTGGGACTAGGCAGGCCACTAGGCCAGGAAAACCTGTCTGTTGTTTTGACTGCCTACCCTGTGCTGAAGGAGAGTTCACAAACACATCAGGTAGACAATAAATAGAATTTGTACATAGCTGAAAAAGGAAAATGTACAATTTCTGTGTAATTAAATCAAAAGGAGGTATACAAAATCAATAAGGGTTGGTTTTAGATGAAATACAAGATTTGCACAGAGCCAGAATTGTTCATTGCTTCTGTAAGCTCCATCACAAAGTTACATGAAATAATTGTGAATACATTACCTGATGTTTAAGACATTGTTTCACTATATATATATATATATATATATATATATAAAGTAAATAAATTTGTAAAGAAAATGATCTTACCTACACTATTTTTACCATTGTCAACATTACATATAAAGACTCAAAAAATATGTGTAGGTCCATTGGTAATTGTAAAGCAATAAGAATGACTTAATTTGTATTGTAGGCATTGTTACCCCTGGTTCTTATCATAATATAAATAAAAATAGTAAGTTTCTCTACAGTGCATAATTTCTCATCAAAGTCTCATTTAGTGATATCTTCTACGGCTAGATAATTCTATGAAAACTTTTTGAAATTGAAAAATTGAAAATTTTTATTCAGATTTTGTATCTTAAATTTTATTCTTTAAACTTTTAGTTTAATATTCTTTTAGTTCATTTTATATTTTGCATTACTCCAAGAAAGTCTGTTTCTGTTTTGCTCAGGATCCATAGAATGCATCAAGTGTCCTATGTACTACTGGTCTAATGCCGAGCGTGTGGCATGCGTGGCTGGCATTGAGGAGTTCCTTTCCTTTCATGAGATCATGGGTATCATCCTTGTTACTTTGTCGCTCCTTGGAGTTGGTGTGGCAACTGCTGTCTCAGTAATCTTCTTCCTCTTTCGAGCCACACCTATAGTCAAAGCCAACAACTCAGAACTGAGTTTCCTGCTCTTGCTGTCACTCAAACTCTGTTTTCTCTGCTCGCTGGTGTTTATGGGCCGGCCTTCACTGTGGTCCTGCCAGGCCCGGCAAGCAGCTTTTGGCATCAGCTTCGTCCTCTGTATCTCCTGCATCCTGGTCAAGACCATAGTAGTGCTGCTGGCCTTCAGGTCCACCATGCCCGGGTCTGCCTCCCTTAAACGCTTTGGTCCTCCTCAGCAGAGAGCCTTCATTGTTGCTTGTACTGCAGGACAGGCTGTCCTCTGTATGGGCTGGCTGGCACTGGCGCCTCCTGTCCCATATAAGAACACTTCCTACCAAGGTGGCAGGATTGTGTTGGAGTGTAAGGATGTTTGGCCTCTAGGCTTCTACATGGTGCTGGGTTATATTGGTCTTCTCTCATGTGTTTGCTTTGTTCTGGCCTTTTTGGGAAGAAAGCTTCCAGGTACTTTTAATGAGGCCAAGCTTATCACTTTCAGTATGTTAATATTTTTTGCTGTGTGGATCTCATTCATACCAGCATACAACAGTACCCCAGGAAAATACACTGTGGCAGTGGAGATATTTGCCATCCTGGCCTCTGCTTTTGGACTGCTGTTCTGTATTTTTGCTCCAAAATGTTACATTATTCTGCTGCGACCTGAGCTCAATACCAAAAAAGGAATGACTGGGAAAATTTAAATTAACTGCTGACTCAAGATATCTTCCTGATAGCAGTAGATTCATGAAACATCTCATTACATTGTCTCCATAAAGTGACGAGTCCCCTCAAAAATACCCACTTTTATGTGGTGAAAACAAGAACATCTGCAGGCAGAAGCTGTATTTCTAATAGAGCTGTATTGGATTTGGACTAGTGAAATTGTAATAGTAATGAAGTTTATGGAATTTATGTATGTTAATGAGCAATAAAGTTTATTTTGTGAACAGTAACATCAGACTTTCAACATTAATACTTGTTTATTTGCTCATGTTGCTTGTTCAGTAACCCTGTAAAATACTCATAAATCAGATTTTAAATGTTTTTAATTTACCGTGTTTCATTTCTAAATATATGTCGAAATATTACAGGAAGGTTCTAATAAATTGTATATACATATGCAGCCATTCAGATAAGAACGTCTCAATATGAGGAAAAAAAAACAAATACAGTACTGTGCAAAAGTCAAAAAGACCCTTCATTTACACAACTTCCAGTCAAAACAGCCTTTAAGTACCTTTAAGTACATTAGGGGAATTTTTCAGAGGGGTTTGTTAAAAAGCAGAAAACCCAGGGGACTGGAAAAACATGGACATTGGTACAGAGACAAGGACAATAGGCACAGGGACAGCAGATGTGATGGAGATGAAGTGACATATGACAACGGCACACTCAAAGTGACAGGGATGAGGGAGGAGGGCTGAGCGGGGAACTGGTAGGATAGTCAGGCAAGATAATGGCAGGGTGACCTAGGCAGGGAACTGGCAGAGCAGCTGGGCAGGGAAGTGATAGGATGGCTGGGGAGGGAACAGGATAGCAGGATGTGCCTGAGGCTGGACAGCTGGCTAACAGAAGGCTGAGCTGCTGGCCTTTTCTTTAGCACTGGGCAGCGCCTTGAGGACAGGCACCAGCTTACTTGTTGTCCATGGAGCACTGAGTGTCATCTTTAGGGCAGGCGTTGCTTTGATAGTACTTTTTGGAGCAGTAGGCAGCACCTTGAGGGTAGGCTGGTCCTCAGGGGGCTCAGAGACTGGCAGGGCAGTAAGCTCAGGAGATGGTGAGATGTCATCTGATGCAGGCACATTAGATGATGCTGCAGTGTGGCCATGCTCTGGCTTAGTGATGCAACTTAGCACCCACCAAAATTTTCCTGCCTTGGGTGAGCAGGTCCATTGCAATCTTAATTTCAGAAATCTTACAAAAAAGAGAGGCAGTGATGTCAGCAGCATAGATGGACAGTAGGGGTTGAAGCTGGTGGAACAGGTTGTACATTAGAGCCTGGTTTCTTTCTCTTCTATGATCTGCCTTTAAGTAAAAAAAACTCACAGCATCCATGATACAGTCATGTCATGTTAGGAGGCTTAGAGGCAGGATATATTCAAAGTATGAGGTTCAAATTTTATTATTAACAGAAACTCTAAACAAAATTTTAAAAAGGTGTATAACAGCAAAACAACAAAAACTAATCAAACAATGAAATAGCAAATGTTCAAGAAGTACAACTAGTATAACACAAACACTGACACAAACTCTTAAAGTCCTGACAAAGGAACACTAAAGAAAACACCGAACTGGGGAGACAGGCTAAATAAGGGTAAGAGCAGAAATGGACCCGGAAAACCATAACAGAAAATCATACAGAAGCCTCAACAAATGGAAAAAAAGAAAAATGTGTCCACTTGTTATAACTTCTGTTGTTTTCAGGAGACTCTCTTTGAGATTTTCAAATAAATCTACACATTTTGTTCTTTTCACACTCCTTTAATTCAGCATTCATTCATTCTAACCTCTTTTTCTTCCCTCCCACTCTGTTCTCTCTCTCTGTCTCTCTCGCATGCGTCGAGATGTTCGGTTGGCCTGTCTGGAGGTGCCGATTCGTGTTTGCAGCACTCTGGAATCGGCCCTGTCCCGCTCAACAGAGATTAACACAACTCTTCTAACCTATCTTTCTTCCCTCCCACTCCGTTCTCTCTCTCTATCTCTCTCACATGTGTCGAGATGCCCCGTTGGCCTGTCTGGAGGTGCCCCATTCGTGGTTCCAGCGTTCCAGCCATCTTTTTGCACTCTCTTTGTACTGTTGGTCTTGTTTCTGTTCTGTTTCTTCTGTGCGGGTCGACCCACGGGGGTTGGGTTCCTCGGACTGAGCCTTGGTCCCTTCTAAGGTTTCTTCCTCTTAAAGGGAGTTTTTCCTTACCACTGTAGTCACCACAAAATTGGCTTCACTGTGGTGATGCTCATAAGAGGCGTGGACCTGTTTTTCTGTAAAGCTGCTTTGTGACAACCTTGTTGTAAAAAGCGCTATATAAATAAACTTGAATTGAATTGAATTGAATTTACAAGCATTTAATAATCTGATTATTATCACATTTCTGCAGTTATCTGATTATTCAAATGATCATATAATCAGCATACTCTGATTTCTTAGGTTGAATTAAGGCCTAGAAATCTGATTAAGAAATCTGATAAAGAGTGTTAGATTTTGGCTCCGTAATCTGGTTTTCAGTGCACACACACACTGATTTGTTTAGTTTTGTGAATGTGTGAAAACAGACTCCTGTACCAGGAATAGCAAGTAACGTTTGACACAACACCTATGACATGGCAACAAAGCACTTTTGGAGTGATGCTGAAAGCAAGTACATGCTTGTTGAAATGAAAAGATGTAAGTGTTCTTCGTCTTCTATATGATGTATATCCATATTTTCCTCTAAATGATGTTTCATCTTGTTTATATCACTCCTTCTTCTCTAGTTTATTGACAAAAAAATCTGATTTTCTGCAGTTATTAGATTATTCTGCAGCTATTAAGTATTCAGTGATGTTGAGGTCTTGGCTTTGTGGTGGACAGTCCATAGTTTTGAGAATCCCAGCAGTTTCTTTGTTTTATTTTTTGTAATATTTCTTTTAAACTCCAGTTTTGGAAACCTTTGTTTGTCCACTTATTTTTCGCTTGACTATCTGCAAGATTTTCTTATGTCGAAATCTCCTTAGAAAAATCCAGAAAAATTAAAACTTACCTAATGGCTGTTTTGACTGGAAGAGATATCGAATGCTCTCAACTGAGACAAAAACAGCACTGGCCATGAATATCTGAGTAAATAAAGGAAGTAAGGATTATAATGGTGTGGTGTCTGAGCACACTTTGGTTCCAGTGATGCTTTGCTAGGCAGTTACAGTTCACGAAGGTACTGTGTGTGAGAGCGTTAGCTACTGTCACCCACGTTTCGATCCTGATTCATAAGTGCTGGTGGGATTCTGTAACAGACTATGGCTGTGCTAGACATTAAAAAAGCATATTTCCTTCTTCCAGAAATAAGAACAGTGAGCAAAGGTTTGAGGCTGTCTATCAGTTGGTCAGGGAGCATCTAGTCCAGGCAGGACTCCAGCAATAGCTTTGCAGAACATAGCAAAAATATAACCGGTGGGTCAAAGTCTGGTAGTTTCAGCCAGGGGAGAGAGTCTGAATATTTAATCCATGCTGCCGGAAGGGTAGCTCGGTCGAGCTGACTGGTGAATGGAAAGGCTCCCAGACATGTTGTGTCAGGTGTGTACCAAAACTTGACACGACGTGGTTTTGCACCGGGACCACCTAGCTTCATCTTCATAGGATCAGAAAGGCATCCTAGTCCTCGAGGCCCTCCAGGCAGTGTCCCCCAGAACCCAAACACTGTTTTCCCTAATCACTTCCAAGAAACCCCTCCATACTCCCTGGCATTGCGAGAACGCTGCCTATGCTCCCCTGCAGCTTTGGAAGTGCCTCAACGTCCACCACAAGGATCACAACACCCCAATGACATCAGTGGAAAACCCCTCTAGGAATGCTACGAACCCCTCCTGGCTGGGAGCCCTCAAAGCAATGAACTCCCAGACAATGGGGGCAATGTGGTATCAGAGCACCGTAAGGCTTTGCTCATGCTTACCCAGGCCTAAAACAGTAAGTAAAGTTTTTTCTGTTGCATTTTCAAATACGTGCTGTTAACGTTTACAGGTTATGTGAACAGTGGAGCAGTTCAAGTTTTGGCTCTGATGCATATCCCTGGCAGGGTTCTGCAGCAGGCTATGGCCATACTAGAGGTTTAAAGAGCATATTTTCTCCAGACAGAAATAAGATTTTTCTCTCTTGCACTCAGATAAAGATGCGTCGCAGGCATGAACTCAGAGTTGTTTGCATCATTGTCTCTCAACTCTGGTCTTGGAGGCCCACTGTCCTGCACATTTTAATGTTTTGATTGCTTCAACAAAGTAAGGGGTTGTTAACGAGATTATTTAAATCAGGTGACTTGCGAGCATAGAAGTCAGTAAAATGTGCAGAGTAGTGGACCTCAGGGTCCATAGCTGCGAAAAAGTGGTCTGCATGTCTGCTGTGTATCCTCAACGCTACAGGTGTTAAAATGTGAATTATTTGAGGTTTTGTTGTTAATGAAGGACAATTAATTAAAACGCTTTAATGCAGTCTTATAGGCACTAAAATATTAGTTTAATCAGGGTTATACATTATTTTTTATGCTGGGCATGTGGAAAAGTTCATAAAGGTTAACAGAATACATGTATAAATATAACAATACCAAAAAAGTGTTTTGCCAAAACAAATGTAGTACATATAAACCAAATCACCAAATTTTTAAATTTTTAGCTCATTTTATATAAGGTGCTACATATTAACGCTGTTTTACTATCTGTGTGAGAATCTCAAGGAGATTTGCAGGGTACTTTACCCATAAGGTGTTTCTTGTTATTCTGCTCTGGTCTAAAAATAATTATAAAACATTTGGGAGCAAAAATACAAATGATCAATCCAAAGCTTGAGGCCAGAATAGCAAATATCTCCACAGCTACAGTGAACTTTCCAGGAGAGCTGACATAAGCTGGGATAAAGGTAACCCAGACTGCACAGAATATGAGCATGCTGAATGTGATGAACTTGGCTTCATTAAAGTTATCAGGCAGCTTCCGAGCTAGAAAAGCCAAAATAAAACACAAAAGAGCCAGAAATCCTATATAACCCAGCACAGCCCAGAATCCTATAGCTGAACCTAAGCGACATTCCAAAATGATCCTTTCCTTGTAGTGCTTTAAATTTTTGAAAGGAAAAGGAGGTGCAGTTGTCAACCAAAATACACAAATTAGGACCTGTATTAGAGTGAAAGCAAGAACACTGAGTCTCTGCTGTGGAGGCCCAAACCATTTCATGACATTACTGCCTGGAAGTGTAGCTCTGAAGGCCATTAACACCACTATTGTTTTCCCCAGAACACAGGAGATGCAGAGGACGAAGGTGATCCCAAACGCTGTGTGGCGCAGCATACAGGACCACTCAGAGGGCCGACCAATGAAAGTAAGTGAACAGAGGAAACACAGAGCCAATGAAAACAACAGCAGGAAGCTCAACTCAGAGTTGTTGGCCCGAACAATAGGAGATGTTCTGTGTGTATAGAAGACAGCAGCCACAGACACGGCCACAAAGGCCCCAGCAATGGAAAATGCTATTAAGATGGTGCTCAGAGTGTCGTCCCAGGACAGGAACTCCACAGGCTTGGGGAGGCAGCTGTCTCGCTTTGTGTTGGGCCAGAACTCAGAAGGACATTGCACACAATCAAGAGAGTCTAAAAGATTGAAAAAGCAAAGTGAAAGCCAGAACAGATCCCCATTATTAGGCCTCATATTATAGAGCACATTATAGTAGCACAAGGGAATCAGAAAACGACGCTGCTTTCAGAAAAACTGCAGTATGTCGCAGTTTTTAGGCACTGTCAATTGCCCCATTTTACTCCAAGGAACTGTCTGGTTCCAGATTCCATACCTCACTGTAATATGTACATAATGTAATTATTAGTTTCATATTAGCTAATCAGTAATTCATAGGAATGACTGAATAACAGACTTAGTTTACTTATGGGCCTTGCTGCATAAACAAATAAACAGCCTCCCCATACAAACATTACTGTAAAATACAACAATAACTGCTTCCTCATATGAAAAGTACGTTTTCAAATCACAACACTTCACCCACTGACAATTAACCTTGTTTCCATTAGACTACATATAGATTGCAATAATTATATGGTGAATTTAGCTATATAAAGCACTACTAACACAAGAAAAAGGTTACATAGATTCCTGAGAATCATTCCTGGGCAACATACATATTTTGATAAAATACATATTTTAATATATATTTACGAATAGAATCATCTAAACCTTTTAAAAGAAGTTTGATTAGAAATAATAAACATCTGGACTGTTTATGTAGTGTTCATTAAAGCATACTGGTGATACGTTGTCAGTACCTATAATGAGCCTATTAAAAATTCTAGGAGGCCCAGTTGCTATGGGTCCAAGTGCAATCAACCCCCCTCATCTCTAACCACAGTAGTGAATGGTTATGCTACTGGACTGGTGAGTAAAAGTAAACTTATTTTTGGTGACTTGACCTTAGTAATATAAGATGTGGATACAAGGGAGTATTACTCTCCTGTTACTATGGTGGCATATCCAGTCATGTGTTTTGCCATGAGCTATGCAGTAAGCTTTTTTTGTGTAGACCAGTGTTTCTCAACCGTGGTCCTGGAGGCCCACTGCCTTGCACTTTTTACTGTTTTCCCTGCTCACAACACACCTGATGCAACAAACAGTCCATAATCTATTAAAGTAGGAAATGCAATAAAATCTCAAGGGCACTGGGCCTCTAAGACAAGGACTGAGAAACAGTGGTATAGACTGACAACCATGGCAAAAAAAGTGGAAGGTACAATATTCATCCAGAATTATGTATTATGATACCCAACCTGTCTTATTACTGATCTCTCCTGCACATGCTATACAGTCATAGCAGCAGACTGGCTTTCCTTTCTGCACAGCCTTCCTGGTGCCTGGGGGACAGCTCTCACTGCACACCGACACTGGCACCTACAAAAGAGAAATGCAATGAACAAGATCAAGGCTGCAGAAACAAATTCTCAGTTATCTGAGGAAATGTGTTTTCTACTGTACTTCAGTCTGTTCTCCCAGCCAGCGGATGGCTCTGCTTATACTGAACTCCTGGCCTCTAGGCTTAGACGAGTCATAATGCCCAACTGTGACAAAATCCAAAGTCCCATCTGTCTTAACCTGCCAGTTTATGAGCTCATAAGTAGCCATAGGATCTCCACTGGCATCGAACGTGACCTGAAAGCCATTCTTTGTTGTGAAGTTGACTGTGTTGAGCTGGTTGAGTATCTGCAGTAGACGTAATTTTATTAAAAGACGCATAAATGTCTGAATTCGTCTATTACATTAAGCAATGAACAATGATTTATTAATTAAACTGATTTTAAATGTATCAGTTTTATACCTGCCATGGTGTGAATGTAGCGCTCTTGTCGCACTGCGTGTCATTACAGATAACACCGTGGATGGCATGCGCTATGGCATACGTAGCTTTGTACACCATGTTAGTGATGCGCAGCTGCGACGTGTCTGTATACGGGTTCTGCAGCGCGCGGATATCCTCACTACCATCACATTCTCGCGCGCCCTCTGAGGAGCCTGTCAGCCCTTTTAGGCTACAGCTGAACGAGCTCTCCCAAAACTCCGTCAGCAGAGGAGATTTCAGTGCTTGTGCTGGAGAGAGATCCAGAAGAAACTCACGAAGACCTGGAATCACCGAGCGGGGAACCCCAAATCCTATCGCCCCAGCGCACATGTTAAAGCGCAGAAACTCTGGATCGGTGATCCACGTCTCGCTGCCGATCCACTGAAGTGGAGGCGGCGACTGTCTTTTCAGTTCCTCCAGAAGAAACCTCATATCTCCTGAAGCAAGAAACGCTACTATTACCCGGGCTGTTGATCTCCGGATGACGTTCGCCACTCTCTCCAGTTTACTGCGCGGTTGTGTTCTGTAGTAGGACTCGGAGTACTCCACACAGATTCCCTCCTCCTGCGCAGCCTTTAGAAACGACGCCATTCCATTATTTCCATAGTCTGAATCGCTGCGCACTGCCCCAATCCATGTCCAGCCAAAATGCTTCACCATCCTTGCTAGTGCGGCCGCTTGGTGGTGGTCACTTGGTATGGTCCTGAGGAAGGCAGGATACTGACGCTTATCGCTCAGACATGCGCAGGTTGCGTAGTGACTCACCTGCACTCAAAAAAAATAACTTGTATTAATTCAATTATGCCACATATTTCCAATCAATAAAACAGAAAATACTTCAACTGTTGACTGAAGAACATTTCAGTGGAATTTGTTTAGGTTTCATGGTTTTCATTCACTGAAATGCACTTTTTTGTCCAGTTTACGTAACGCAATCAGTTAAAGACAACACAATAATTTAATATTGACATATTTTCAGTTTGCAAGTCCATCTCACTGAACACATGTTGATCCATTTTGTATATTATTACTGGTGGTTGAAATACTATGTCCATGTTTTTTTTATTTATTTTATTATTATTATTATTATTATTTTGCTTAATTACTATGCCTAAGTATTATTTAGGAAGACTTTCAATACGGTTAAAGTTAAAATACTTGTACTTTTACGCAATTACATTTTTAATTTACACCTTACAACTTATTACTGCTCTTTAAATATCCATCCTGATTCATATAAATGTAATGTAACCATAACTGTTCAATAACTGTTCACAGCTGTGCAAATTCGTGGGACTGAAATACTCAAACACCAATATTTTCATTTACTTTTTCCACCTCTGCGCATCACACCTATAAAGAATCAGCATACATAACTTACAACAGGCTATGAATTTGTGGAATTATTATAATACTGTATTGGTTTAGTGGACTGTGTTTATCATTATTCAGAAGCTGTAACTTTCTGAAAATTGGACTGACTTTTGTGATACGGCGCAATGGTTTAGCCTATAGAGCATTCACCTGTGGAATTCCAAAGAGACCCAGCATTCTGGCCATGCTGATTGAAGGTGTGGAGCCAGACTCTCCTATGACAGCAGATACAGCAGCGGCCGAGTATTTTAAACAGGAATCAGTGTCGTTGAAAACTGACTCCACACCGTTCGCTAATTGAAATACAGCTTTGATTGACATCGGCACTGCAGCGCAAGAGTCGCGTATCTGGTATCCTAACTTGATTCGCGGCAGGAGATCTGTTCTGTTGTTGATCTCGTGAATGGCGAACTCCATAGCACGGGCGAAGCGCAGTTCCCTAAAATCCATGCTGTTCAGACAATAACACAGATACAAGTGTAAATAGAACGTTTTCTTATGTCTAACTTGGAGGTTTTCGTGTGTCATATATATATATATATATATATATATATATATATATATATATATATATATATATATATATATATATATATATATATATATATATACATACATCAGCAGTAAAATTCATTAGAAAAAAAAAAGACTGGCACACACACACACACACACACACACACACACACACACACACACACACACACACACAAAGACAGACAGACCTCCCAGAGCACTGTGGCTGTGGTGGCTGCCTGGTGTAGCTGTTCTGCTCTGATCTCATGTAACTATGAATAGAGAAAATCCCCCCAATCACAAAATCTCCAGTCATAGAAAGACCAGACAGCTGAGACTGAGCCCACAGCCTGCAGCTGACCGGATCAGCTTTACATCCAGCAGAGCTGAACACAGTTATCCACAGCATTGATACGAAAGGCTTCAGACTTGAACAGAGCTGCATGACTTGCTTAGTGGATCCCATCACTCTCTGAAAGCCACAATGACTGTTTCCCAGTGACTTAAATATCCACCATAGTATGATGTCCAAGTAACTTGGGGGTGTGAACTTGACACAGGAGGTGTGGCTATGGCTCAGTGTGAATTGCAATGGGTAACTTATTGTTGTATGTCTTATTAACATGAATAGGGTGAACCTGCTGTAACTGTATGCCTCACTATGAAATAACAGAACATGGAATAATATTTATGCTCATTTTCATTTGTACTGATTGGAATCTACTTTTACTTTCACCACTGATCTGTATCATTATTTCATAGTAATTGAGCATTTTAAGTAAGATATAGGCCCATGTGATTTCTAGTCATTATTATGTTCTCATTTGTCAGATAGGGATTTTTCCAGATGAAATAAAAGCAAAAACATGTTTTCAGACAAAACTACAGATAAATGTATGTTATAAATCAATACACAGTGCAGTCCTTTCAAAACTACACAAGTGTGATTCAGTATGTATGTTATAAGTATGTCCATCTTCCTTGAGTGGCCTAAGGAAAATCCTAAGACAAACTCTGGGTCAACAAGTGATTGAGGTCATCATTATAGCGGTTCATTCTTGAGGCAGCTGCCTAACTAGTCACTGCTATTAAAGATTCCTCACTTGTTGGGCAGCATTTTAACTGAAAAGGAACATTAACAGGCAGTGCATTTGGGACACTTTACAGAACTATCATACATTAAAGCTATTACTACACTGTACATGCGATATCTCACAGTCACTCCTTAGCCTACGCTCACCTCCAAGTTTAAAGGTGGCATACAGCCATGGCTACTTTAAGCGTTCGTATCTGCCATTGTATATTTGACTAATGCCCCAATTACTGCATCACACACAATCTGTTAAGCTAGATAATATGCATTTTTATTTTATGCATTCTCATCTGATTTATATGCTCCTATGCTGAAATTTACCCAGTACTGATTTATTAAAACAAAACATTTTATTTCATAACTACTACATTGTCTGGTAAGTTACAGCATTTTTCATTGTTCTGTAACAATGTGAGATTATTTTCATGGTGAACACAACCAGGATGATGTTGTAGCATTCCAATGAAGAAGGAGTGTCAAGTCCAGCATACTGGAAATGGCAACAGCAATAGCACTTCTCTTAGCAGCCCTCTGTTTTCTCAGCTGTCCATCCTGCCACAGGCACTGGCGAGGGTGCCACTTTTGCACATTGAACTCTCTGCCTTGGCTCCACCAGCTGTGACTGACCTGAGCTGGATATTTGTCGCCTTTCAGGTGTCTAATGTGCCTCTCAGTGTGTGACCACACCTGGTCATAATAGGGATATTGATGAGCATGTATAAATGAGTGTGATGAGCCAACTGCTGTTCATGCTGCACTTGTTACAAGGTCAATGATTCTTCTGGCCAGCTTCTGTTTCCCTGCCAGCTCAGAGTTGTGGCATCGTCCAGCAGTGTCCCCTCTTCCTGCAGCACTTGCTTAGAGGCTGTGCAGCATGCACACTCTTCCGTTGCACAACACTGTGCTGCTTGCTGTGGAACTTTCATGGCATGCATGCTGTTCTGCCTCATGATGCTTTGCTACTTGCCACAGCACTTTCATGGCTTCTCTTTTGCCAGGTTCTGTCTTCCCAGCTTCTGTCTTACCAGCTTCTGTCTTGCCAGCTTGTCTGCTACTGAGCCTCAGCGATCTGGCTCCACTGTCAAGCTCTGCTGCATCCAGATCTGCTACCAAGTCTCACTATACCACATCTGCCATTGAGCTTTATCCATTGGGAACAGCAGGAAAGGTACCCTCTAGCCATACAACTCCTCTCTATGCTAGACACAAACAAGGTGAGAACTACAGGTAAGTAACCTCTTAGACCCCTTGAATGTCTCAACATCTAAATTCTGAGTGATCCCTGAAAATAAACTTTTATGCTGTCTGTTAGTAGAAAAGAGATGCTCAAATACAAATTTAGGGAAAAGTCTTTGTTTAGCTGCTCCATCCATAATCAACAAGCTTCTGTCTGGTAGTCTTAAATAACTAGAGATGAAACACTGATCTGCCCCACTGTAGCAAATTGGTTCATTTAGTTGGTCCATCACTGTCTAGCAACTGTAGCTATGCTTGGGATACATCTGAACATCTGTACAAAGTGCTGCAGAATTTTTTGTAAATCTGAAAACTTTCCCAATTTCCAAGAGTTTGGTGGAAAGAGTGAATTGTTACTCATTTATCAAACAAAGGAGATGTGCAAGATCTCAGTTAATGTGTGAAGGAAAGAGCATTTCCAAAAAAAAAAAGTTAAACCAAACATTTTGTTGGGACTAAAACTAGCATCAGTGCTACTGCCACTATGGTGAATGAGCTAGCAGGGAGCCAAAACTGGAGTGTCTGGCCTACATGATACCCCCCAAATGCCAAGTGGTACACTGCAAACATACCTACTAGCCGCCACAAAAAAAAAAATCCACTTCTCTAAAACTTCTCTACACAGTGGTCTTAAGGATGGTGACTGGAACCATCCTTCTCCTAGAAAAATATAGCAACCCAAGCCAGTGTCCAGGGTACTGAAATCACAATGTCTTTGTATTACACATTCAGAATGGATGGAGGGTAATGTTTGCAATTTGCTGACTGTAGACTGTATGGATCTCACTGAAAAGATGGGTAAGGCCTTTTCTCAGTTTCAGTATAAGAGTGCTTCAGAACACAACATCAGGTCCATGTGGACCACATAGTACTACCCATGTTTTTTTGAATGAGATGTTCAACAAATGTATGCAGATGCGATGCTTGAGTGTTCACCTACTAATGCCATGTAATGTAATAATGCCCATCATTCATACATAACAAAACATGCTACTGCCTGTATTCCACAAACACAGCAGCCAGGGGTCAGTAAAGCTCTACATATTTAAGATAAGCCATAAAAAACATATAAGCCCCATTTATATATATATATGTATGTATATATAGTAATAACTTTTAAGAAAAGAAAAATAACTTGTTTTTTCTCCCTATAAAATTGTTTTATAAATAGATTTGTGAAAGTTGTTGAACAACTCTTCTTATAAGTAATGCAGAAAACAACAGAATTGGCTGTAAATCTGTTGTTATTAATTGTGAAAATATATGGGACATATTTTAGTGTTATTGAACATTGATCTTAATAAACCTGAAAATAGAGGTGATGTTAAGGTAATATAAAATAATCACATGTAATAAGAAATGTACTTACTTATTGAAACTTCAGTGTAATTTGGCATTATACATTATTATACATTATATAATTGTTATATGTATTATATTATGTATTATACTTAAAGGTGTTTATATATTATAACATAAAATTTAGGTTTATTAAAACAGAGATTAAAGCAGTTTAATTAAAAAAAGATGTATTAGTGAAGTTATGTAAACGAAAAAGCACATTTAATATAAGGTGATAAGCCATAATGTGACATGTACAATTTCTGTAAAGGTTTCAAAGAGAACTTTTCTCATAAGGTGTTTCTTGGTATTCTGTTCTGGCCTGAACATGATTATAAAACACTTTGGAGCAAAAATACAAGTAATCAAACCAAAGCTTGAAGCCAGAATAGCAAATATCTCTATAGCTACAGTGAACTTTCCAGGAGAGCTGACATAAGCTGGGATAAAGGTAACCCACACTGCACAGAATATGAGCATGCTGAATGTGATGAACTTGGCTTCATTAAAGTTATCAGGCAGCTTCCGGGCTAGAAAAGCCAAAATAAAAGACAAAAGAGACAGAAATCCTATATAACCCAACACAGCCCAGAATCCTACTGCTGAACCTAAGCGACATTCCAAAATGATCTTTTCCTTGTAGTGTTTTAGATTTTTAAAGGGAAAAGGAGGTGATATTGTTAACTAAAGCACACAAATCAGGACCTGTATGAAAGTGAAAACAAGAACACTGAGTCTCTGCTGTGGAGGCCCAAACAATTTCATGGCATCACTGCCTGGAAGTGTAGCTCTGAAGGCCATTAACACCACTATTGTTTTCCCCAGAACACAGGAGATGCAGAGGACGAAGGTGATCCCAAACGCTGTGTGCTGCAGCACACAGGACCACTCAGAGGGCTGACCAATGAAAGTAAGTGAGCAGAGAAAACACAGAGTCAGTGAGAAGAGCAGCAGGAAGCTCAGCTCTGAGTTGTTGGCTCTGACAATAGGAGAAGCTCTGTGTTTGTAGAAAACAGCAGCCACACATACAGCTGTGAATGCCCCAGCGATAGAAAATGCTGTCAGGATGATGCTCAGAGTGTCATCCCAGGACAAGAACTCCACTGGCTTAGGGAAACAGCTGTCTTGCTGGACATTGGGCCAGAATTCAGGAGGACAGTGTGCACAGTTCAAAGAGTCTATGAGATTAGAAAAGCATGTTCAGAACCTTATATTAAAAAAGAACCAGAAGAAAATGAAAAAATAAAAATCAAACCATGACTGCCCCCTGCAAAAGTGCCCACAGTAAACTGATACACAACCCGTCTTTTCACTGATCTCTCCTTCTGCACATGGTATACAGTCATAGCAGCAGACTGGCTTTCCTTTCTGCACAGCCGTCCTGGTCCCTGGAGGACAGCTCTCACTGCACACAGACACCGGCACCTGAAAGACAAAAGACAGAATCATTCATAGTCTGTAAAAAAGTAAAAAAAGAAATGCAATGCATGTATTAATGTTTTTCTTGCTCTAGTAAACAGTTCTAGAGGTGTTTTAATGTACCTCAGTCTGTCCCCCCAGCCAGCTGATAGCTCTGCTCATACTAAATTCTTGTCCTCTTGGTTTGGAGGAGTCATAACGGCCAACTGTGACAAAATCTATTGAGCCATCTTTCTTAACCTGCCAGTTTATGAGCTCGTAGACGGCTACAGGATCACCGTTGGAGTCAAAAGTGACCTGATAACCATTCTTTGTAGTGAAGTTCACTCTTTTGAGCTGGTCCAGTATCTGCAGTGGAATAATTTTAAAACTGTGATCGGACTAGTGATTTAGTGAAACTAGTGATTTAGTAATGTTCAAATAAATTATTAAAATACTGTTTTTCAAAAAACTAATTAAATATAGTGACTGATTAATATACTAATATAGACGTGTTAATGCAGCTTATACAAAATATTGTGCTTAATTTAAACAGAGGCAAGTTAGTGGTCTGCTTTAAATGTATCAGTTTTATAGCTGCCATGGTGTGAATTTAGCGCTCTTGTCGCACTGCGTGTCATTACAGATAACACCGTGGATGGCATGCGCTATGGCATACGTAGCTTTATACACCATGTTAGTGATGCGCAGCTGCGACGTGTCTGTATACGGGTTCTGCAGCGCGCGGATATCCTCACTGCCATCACATTCCCGCGCGCCCTCTGAGGAGCCTGTCAGCCCTTTTAGGCTACAGCTGAACGAGCTCTCCCAAAACTCCGTTAGCAGAGGAGATTTCAGTGCTTGTGCTGGAGAGAGATCCAGAAGAAACTCACGAAGACCTGGAATCACCGAGGGGGGGATCCCAAATCCTATCGCCCCAGCGCACATGTTAAAGCGCAGAAACTCTGGATCAATGATCCACGTTTCGCTTCCTATCCACTGAAGGGGAGGCGGCGGCTGTCTTGTCAGTTCCTCCAGAAGAAACCTCATGTCTCCTAAATTAAGAAACGCTACTATTACCCGGGCTGTTGATCTCCGGATGACGTTCGCCACTCTCTCCAGTTTACTGCGCGGTTGTGTTCTGTAGTAGGACTCGGAGTACTCCACACAGATTCCCTCCTCCTGCGCAGCCTTTAGAAACGACGCCATTCCATAGTTTCCATAGTCTGAGTCGCTGCGCACTGCCCCAATCCATGTCCAGCCAAAGTACTTGACTAGTTTTGCTAGTGCGGCCGCTTGGTGGTGGTCACTGGGCACAGTCCTGAAGAAGGCAGGATACTGACGCTTATCGCTCAGACACGCGCAGGTTGCGTAGTGACTCACCTGTAATTCAGGATGAAAAAGGGAAAAACGTCATTTGAGAAGCGTGGCTTAATACTACCTTTGTGTATGGGATTTAATACGGTTTTACCGCAAAAATCTTGGGCTTAACTTATTATATTAAACTGTCTTTGGGGACATTTTAGATCGAACGAACCCTTCGATCCGCCCTGGCTACGGGCCTGCAAGCGCATGACTGCAAATAATGACAATTGGGTTATAAAGATCACTTTGTAATGTTCCCTACAATGTTCACGCTCACAGACAGACCTGCCAGAGCACTGCGGCTGGAGTGGCTGTCTAGTGAAGGTGTTCTGCTCTGGTCTCGTATTGTAATGAATGGAGAAAATCCCTCCAATCACAAAATCTCCGTTCATGTAAAGACCAGGCATCTGAGACTCAACCCACAGTCTGCAACTGACCGGATCAGCTTTACATGCTGTTTGCCTTAGTCCAATTATCCACAGCAATAATACAAACATCATTGAATTTGAAGTGAGCTGCATGGTATGCTGAGTAGTGCCCAGCCCTCTGAAGGCCAGATAGACTGCCTTTAAATAGCCACCTTGTTTTGATGGCCTGTGGGTGTGAGCGCAGACTCAGGAGGTGTTTTGTATGGTGTAATTGAGGCTGAGCTAAAGAACCTACAGGCCTAATCATTTCCCGGAAAAATGCCCTTAGGGTCGTTAATGCAAACTAAACAGATTTTGAATTTTTGTGCATTTCTCTGGTATGAGAGCTGTAAGTTCGGCACCACTGTTTGACCATTTATTATTACCAAAATATTCAAAACTGAAGACATTCGACGTTGAGATGACAAAATATCCATCCATCCATCCATCCATCCATCATCTTCCGCTTCTCCGGGGTTCGGGTCGCGGGGGCAGCATCCTGAGCAATGAAGCCCAGACCTCCCTTTCCCCAGCCACTTCCACTAGCTCCCTGGGAGGGATTCCGAGGCGCTCCCAGGCCAGCTGGGCAATATAGTCACGCCAGCGTGTCCTGGGTCTTCCCCGGGGTCTCCTCCCCGGTGGACTTGCCTGTGACACCTCCCAAGGGAGGCGTCCAGGAGGCATCCTAACAAGATGCCCGAACCACCTCAACTGGCTCCTCTCGACGTGAAGAAGCAGCGGCTGTACTCCGAGTCCCTCCCGGATGACCGAACTTCTCACCCTATCTCTAAGGGAGAGTCCAGACACCCTGCGGAGGAAACTCATTTCAGCCGCTTGTATTCGCGATCTCGTTCTTTCGGTCATTACCCAAAGCTCATGACCATAGGTGAGGGTGGGAACATAGATCGACCAGTAAATCGAGAGCCTTGCCTTATGGCTCAGATCTTTCTTTACCACAACAGACCGGTAAAGAGCCCGCATCACTGCTGACCCAGCACCAATCCGCCTGTCAATCTCCCGCTCCCTTGTACCATCACTCGTGAACAAGACCCCAAGATACTTAAACTCCTCCACTTGAGGCAAGAGCTCATCCCTGACCCAGAGAGGGCTCTCCACCCTTTCCCGCGTGAGAACCATGGCCTCGGATTTGGAGGTACTGATCCTCATCCCGGCCGCTTCACACTCGGCTGCAAACCGATCCAGTGAAAGCTGAAGTTCACGGCCTGATGTCCCCAATAGGACCACATCATCTGCAAACAGCAGCGATGTGACCCTGAGGTCACCAAACCGGACACCCTCCATCCCCTGACTGCGCCTAGAAATTCTATCCATAAAAATTATGAATAGAATCGGTGACAAAGGGCAGCCCTGACGGAGTCCAACTCTCACTGGGAAAAAGTCTGACTTACTGCCGGCCATGCGAACCAAGCTCCTGCTTTGTTTGTACAGGGCCTGAATGGCTCGTAGCAAAGAGCCATGTACCCCGTACTCCCGAAGCACCTCCCACAGAATACCCCGGGGAACACAGTCGAATGCCTTCTCCAAATCCACAAAGCACATGTGGACTGGTTGGGCAAACTCCCATGAACCCTCGAGAATCCTGGAGAGGGTAAAGAGTTGGTCCAGTGTTCCACGACCAGGGCGGAACCCGCACTGCTCCTCCTGAATCCGAGGTTCGACTATAAGCCGGACTCTCTTCTCCAGTACCCTTGCATAGACCTTACCAGGGAGGCTGAGGAGTGTGATTCCCCTGTAGTTGGAACACACCCTCCGGTCCCCCTTTTTAAAAAGAGGCACCACCACCCCAGTCTGCCAATCAAGTGGCACCACCCCCGATGTCCATGCAATGTTGAAAAGGCGTGTCAGCCAAGACAGCCCCACAACATCCAGAGCCTTGAGGAACTCGGGACGGATCTCATCCACCCCTGCAGCCCTGCCGCCAAGGAGCTTTTTAACTACCTTAGCGACTTCGGCCTCAGTAATGGACAAGCCTATTCCCGTGTCCCCAGACTCTGCCTCCTCACTGGAGAACATGTTGGTGGGATTGAGAAGGTCCTCAAAGTATTCCTTCCACCGCCCAATGACGTCTTCAGTCGAAGTCAGCAGCACACCATCTCCACTATATACAGTGCTAGTGGCACACTGCTTTCCCCTTCTGAGTCGCCTGACGGTTTGCCAGAATCTTTTCGGAGCCAACTTAAAGTCACTTTCCAAGGCCTCACCGAACTCTTCCCACACCCGGGTTTTTGCCTTGGCAACGACTGAAGCCGCAGATCGCTTGGCCTGTCGATACCTGCCAGCTGCCTCTGGTGTCCTACAGGCCAACCATGTACGGTAGGACTCCTTCTTCAGCTTGACGGCATCTCTCACCTGGGGTGTCCACCACCGGGTTCGAGGATTACTGCCCCGACAGGCACCAACTACCTTGCGACCACAGCTACAGTCAGCCGCTTCAACAATGGAGGAGCGGAACATGGCCCATTCTGAGTCAATGTCCCCCACCTCCCCCGATATCTGGTCAAAGTTCTGACGGAGGTGTGAGTTGAAGATCAATCTGACAGGTTCTTCTGCCAGACGTTCCCAGCAAACCCTCACTATACGTTTGGGTTTGCCTGGTCTGACTGGCATCTTCCCCCACCACCTGATCCAACTCACCACCAGGTGGTGATCAGTTGACAGCTCAGCTCCTCTCTTTACCCGAGTGTCCAGTACACATGGCCGCAAGTCCGCTGACACGACTACAAAGTCAATCATTGAACTGCGGCCTAGGGTGTCCTGGTGCCATGTGCACTTATGGACATCCTTGTGTTCAAACATGGTGTTCGTTATGGACAAACTGTGGTTTGCACAGAAGTCCAAAAACTGAACACCACTCGGGTTCAGATCAGAGAGGCCATTCCTCCCAATCACACCCCTCCAGGTCTTACTGTCGTTGCCCACGTGAGCGTTGAAGTCCCCCAGTAGGACAATCGAGTCTCCAGGAGGAGCACTTTCAAGCACGCCTTCCAAGGACTCTATGAAGGCTGGGTATTCTGAACTGCTGTTCGGTGCATAAGCACAGACAACAGTCAGGACCCGTTCCCCAACCCGAAGGCGTAGGGAAGCTACCCTCTCGTCCACCGGGGAAAACCCCAACATACAGGCGCCGAGTCGAGGGGCTATGAGAAAGCCCACACCTGCCCGCCGCCTCTCACCATGGGCAACTCCAGAAAAGAAAAAAGTCCAGCCCCTCTCAAGGAGATTGGACCCAGAGCCCAAGCTGTGTGTTGAGGTGAGCCCGACTATATCTAGCCGGTATCTCTCGACCTCGCGCACCAACTCAGGCTCCTTCCCCGCCAGTGAGGTAACGTTCCAAGTTCCAAAAGCCAGTTTCAGCAACCGAGGATCAGAACGCCAAGGCCCACGCCTTCGGACACTGCCCGATCCACAATGCACCGCACCCCTACTACTGCCCCTCCCATCGGTGGTGGGTCGATGGGAGGGGGGACTCATGTAGCTCCTTCGGGCTGGGCCCGGCCGGGCACCATGAGTGAATGCCCGGCCACCAGACGCTCGCTGGCGAGCCCCTCCCCCAGGCCTGGCTCCAGGGTGGGGCCCCGGTAACCCTGATCCGGGCAGGGTACACGAGTCCTGCTTTGTTGTCCTCATAGGGGTGGTTATGGATCACACTTTGTCTGGCCTGTCACCTAGGACCAGTTTGCCATGGGAGACCCTACCAGGAGCTTTTGCTCCAGACAACATAGCTCCTAGGGTCCTTCAAGCACACAAACCTCTCCACCACGATAAGGTGGTGATCCATGGAGAGGATGACAAAATATATAAATTTGAAAACTTGATCTAAGCATTCATGAGCCACTGAGAATTATGAGGTCGAGTTTGTACAGAAAAAATGTACACCAACATTAATTTAACATTAGGCTCAATATTAGTCCCAAGTTTAGGCTGAACACCAGAGTGAGGTAACGTTTTATTTTTTGTTAATATAAAGGATATGCTTTGGGTAAACTAAACGATGACTAATACAATCATTTATGAAGCATCTTCAATGCATTTGCATGTTCTGTACGAAAGTACCTCTTCCAAGACACAGGAACCCTATTCTTGTCTTATTGTTCCTTAAGCAAAGCTATTAGACAGCTTAGTCAAAACAATTGGCCAATTCTGTTACGTCAGGTACTCTTCAATGTGCTGGAAAGGGGAGCAATTCCATAATAATGTCCTGAGATTAAGAACAAGATGTTCAACAAGCATATATGTCTGTAATATTTGGGTGTTCCCAGCTTTCCTCCCCAGTCTAGTAAAGGCTGATTCCCACCTATTAGCTTCTTCTTCTTTCGGCTGCTCCCTTTAGGGGTCGCCACAGCGGATCATCTGCCTCCATCTTGCCCTATCCATTGTCTACCTTCACTACATCCATAAACCATCTCTGAGGTCTACCTCTTCTCCTTCTACCCGGCAGCTCCATCTCCAACATTCTTTGCCCATCCACTATTCCTCCTCAACACATGTCCAAACCATCTCAACCTGGCCTCTCTGGCTTTATCTCCAAACTGCTCCACCTTCACTGTCCCTCTGATCTGCTCATTTCTAATCTTGTCCAGCCTTGTCACTCCCAACGAAAATCTCAGCATCTTCATCTCTGCCACCTCCAGCTCAGCCTCCTGTCTTTTAGACAGAGCCACAGTCTCCAAACCATACATCATAGCAGGACGCACTACTGTCTTGTAAACCTTCCCTTTCACTCTTGCTGCTATCCTTCTGTCACACATCAACCCTGACATCCGTCTCCACCCCCTCCATCCTGCCTGCACCCTCTTCCTCACCTCTTTTTTGCACTGTCCATTGCTCTGGATGGTTGACCCAAGATATTTGTAGTCATCCACCTTTACGACCTCTACTCCTTGCATCTTCACCTTTCCACCTGCCTCCCTCTCATTCACACACAAGTATTCCGTCTTGTCTCTACTAACCTTAATTCCTCTCCTCTCCAGTGCAAACCTCCACCTCTCCAGATTCTCTTCCACCTGCTCTCTACTCTCACCACAGATTATGTCATAGGCAAACATCATGGTCCATGGAGCCTCCTGTCTGACCTCATCTGTCAACCTGTCCATCACCATTGCAAACAAGAAGGGGCTCAAAGCTGATCCCTGATGTAACCCTACCTTCACCTTGAAACCATTTGTCACTCCAACTGCACACCTCACCACTGTCTCACTATCCTCATACATGTCCTGCACCACCCTAACATACTTTTGAGCTACACCTGATTTCCTCATACAGTACCACAGTTCCTGTCTTGGCACACTATCATATGCCTTCTCTAGATCCACAAAGACACAATGTAGCTCCTTCTGACCTTCTCTGTACTTCTCTACCAACACTCTCAACGCAAAAATAGCATCTGTGGTACTCTTTCTGGGCATGAAACCAAACTGCTGCTCACTGATCTGGACCTCTCGCCTTAGCCTTGCTTCAACAACTCTTTCCCATATCTTCATGGTGTGGCTCATCAACTTTATACCTCTGTACTTACTGCAGCTCTGCACATCACCCTTGTTCTTAAAAATGGGGACCAATGCACTGCTTCTCCACTCATCAGGCATCCTCTCACTCTCCAGGATTTTGTTTAACAACCTGGTTAAAAATTCCACTGCCTTCTCTCCTAAACATCTCCATACCTCCACAGGTATGTCATCTGGACCAACTGCCTTTCCATTCTTCATCCTTTTTAAAGCTGCCCTCACTTCCACCTTACTAATTCTCTGCACTTCCTGATCCACTATCTCTCCCCCCGTTGTCCTCCTCTCTCTTTCATTTTCCTCATTCATTAGTTCTTCAAAGTACTCCTTCCATCTACTCAACACTCTCTGTTCACTCACTAGTACATTTCCCTCTCTATCCTTTATCAGCCTAACCTGCTGTACATCCTTTCCAGCTCTATCTCTCTGTTTAGCCAAACGATACAAGTCCTTTACTCCTTCTTTACTGTCCATCCTCTCATACAGCTCATCATAGGCCTGAGCCTTTGCCTTTGCCACCATTCTTTTTGCTATGCGACTAGCCTCACATTACTCCTGCCTACTTCCTTCATCTCTCTGGTTATCCCACTTTTTCTTAGCTGCCTTCTTCTTCTGAATACTCTCCTGGACTTCCTCATTCCACCACCAACTTTCCTTGTCTTCTTTCCCCTGACCAGACGAAACACCCAACACATTCTTGCCAGTTTCTCTCACCACCTTAGCTGTAGTTTCCCAGTCCTCAGGTAGCTCCTCACTGCCCCCAAGGGCTTGTTGCAATTTTTCCCTGAACTGCCTGCAACCACCCTCCTCCTTCAGCTTCCACCATCTAATCTTTGGCTCTGTCTTCACTCTCTTCCTCTTCTTTGTTTCTAATCTCATTCTACAGACAACCACCCTATGCTGCCTTGATACACTTTCCCTGATACCACTTTACAATCTCCAATCTCCTTTAGGTGGCATCTCCTGCTAAGGATATAATCCACCTGTGTGCACCTCCCTCCACTCTTGTATGTCACCCTGTGTTCTTCCCTCTTCTGAAAATATATGTTCACCACAGCCATTTCCATTCTCTTTGCAAAATCTACAACCATCTGACCTTCCGCATTTCTGTCTTTCACACCATACATAACCAGCACCTCTTCATCCCCTCTGTTTCCTTCACCAACATGTCCATTGAAGTCTGCACCAATCACTAATCTCTCCTCTCTAGGGACACCATCTACCACTTCATCCATCTTACTCCAAAATTCCTCTTTCTCCTCTAACTGACAACCAACCTGTGGTGCATATGAACTGAGCACATTCAAAATTACACCATCAACCTCCAACTTCAGGCTCATGATCCTGTCTGACACTTTCTTTACAACCAGAACACTTTTCCCAAACTGTTCCTTTAGGATTATCCCTACTCCATTTCTCTTCCTCTCTACACCATGACAGAACAGTTTGAATCCACCTCCAATGTTCCTGGCCTTGCTTCCTTTCCATCTGGTCTCCTGAACACACAGAATATCTACCTTCCTTCTCTCCATCATGTCTGCAAGCTCTCTGCCTTTACCAGTCATTGTCCCTATGCTCAGAGTCCCTACTCTAACCTCCACACTCCTGCCTTTCCTTCTCTCTTGCTGCCTTCTAACCCGCCTTCCTCCTCTCCTCTTTGATGGGCTTCGACCTACTAGCTATGGGGTAACTTTACTTCAAAAGCCCCCAGCAGATTTTCTATTGATTGTTAATTCATTATTTAACTATTTGTTGAAAGTCAGTTGATTCTCTGCAGGCATAGAACTGGTACTAGTGGATTTAGATTTAGACAAGAGTTATATTTAGGCTGTTTGGCGTAAGGTTAAAGTTACAGTTAGGTCAAGTTGGTAAATTTAACTGATAAATATTAGAATGTGTAACAAAAGCAAGATAAGCATCTAAGAAAATGTATGGTGGGTTACTCAAATAGGTGTTAGCATATAGGTATAAATTTATCTCCCCGGAACTACCACTAACCATTAAGCATGTTTCTATTGAAGCCAAGGCTTACACAAATATTTGTAACTCAATGTTCTTCGACAGTTAAATAGTAACTAAATTAAGGAAATTATTCACATCGCACTAAGTGTACATTGCTGCATCTCGCTGACCAGAGAGTTAATCTTTACATATGAAAATACTCAGTCCAGAAATAATTAGTCTGACATAAATATAGCTCTCACTACAACTCCATCAAACAAATTAGGAATAAACTGCAACACTGAGCCATAAACACTTAGAATGTGCCTCACAAATACCCTTGTGACTAAAGAAATGCAAAAAGCTGCAATATTCCTAAATGCAAACAGACTTCAATGTAGAGAAATTTACCATTTTAGCAGAAAGAAGATGATCAGTTTCATACTATTGCCCAGGAATTTACAATGAAAAATTCCAACTTCACAGGTAAATATGATGTTCAGGTGTATCAAGATTTTCTTCCCTTGTGAAAGATGCATCCATCTATACTAATTGACACTAATGCACCACCAATGGATAACACAGTCAAGTAGAATGCAAACTTCCAATTTTGTTACGTCAGCTAACAGATGCTACATAGGACAGCATCATGCTGAGCGATGCTGAAAGATATGTCCATCCTACTGACCAAGTCCGAACTACATACAAGCCACTTATTAATTGTTTAATGTAGAAGGTAATAAGCAATATATTCTAAAATTATCATCACATTTCCACTTATCTTGAAGTGCTGAAAGACCATTTTATAGACAATTATGTACATTATTATTTATTAGCAATGAAGTGGTAACTGTGAAAAGCTTACTTATAAATATTTACACATCACAAAATGAAATACAGTTTAATTAAAAAGACAGCAGCTCTATAGATATAAACATAATCATAAATTTGGACATTTTAAATAAAGTGCTTTATGATATAGTACAATTACGATAGAGTCTCAAAGAGACTTGGAGGGTACTTTACCCATTATGTGTTTCTTGGTATTCTGCTCTGGCCTAAACATGATTATGAAACACTTGGGAGCAAAAATACAAATAATCAACCCAAAGCTTGAGGCCAGAATAGCAAATATCTCTACAGCTACAGTGAACTTTCCAGGAGAGCTGACATAAGCTGGGATAAAGGTAACCCACACTGCACAGAATATGAGCATGCTGAATGTGATGAACTTGGCTTCATTAAAGTTATCAGGCAGCTTCCGTGCTAGAAAAGCCAAAATAAAACACAAAAGAGCCAGAAATCCTATATAACCCAGCACAGCCCAGAAACCTATAGCTGAACCTAATTCACATTCTAAGATAATCCTTTCCTTGTAGTGTTTTAGATTTTTAAAGGGAAAAGGAGGTGATATTGTTAACCAAAGCACACAAATAAGGACCTGTATGAAAGTGAAAACAAGAACACTGAGTCTCTGCTGTGGAGGCCCAAACCATTTCATGGCATTACTGCCTGGAAGTGTAGCTCTGAAGGCCATTAACACCACCATTGTTTTCCCCAGAACACAGGAGATGCAGAGGACGAAGGTGATCCCAAACGCTGTGTGACGCAGCATACAGGACCACTCAGAGGGACGACCAATGAAAGTAAGTGAACAGAGGAAACACAGAGCCAGAGAGAAGAGCAGCAGAAAGCTCAGCTCTGAGTTGTTGGCTCTGACAATAGGAGAAGCTCTGTGTTTGTAGAATATAATAGCCACACATACAGCTGTGAATGCCCCAGCGATAGAAAATGCTGTCAGGATGATGCTCAGAGTGTCGTCCCAGGACAGGAACTCCACTGGCTTAGGGAGGCAGCTGTCTTGCTGGACATTGGGCCAGAATTCAGGAGGACAGTGTGCACAGTTCAAAGAGTCTATGAGATTAGAAAAGCATGTTCAGAACCTTATATTAAAAAAGAACCAGAAGAAAATGAAAAAATAAAAATCAAACCATGACTGCCCCCTGCAAAAGTGCCCACAGTAAACTGATACACAACCCGTCTTTTCACTGATCTCTCCTTCTGCACATGGTATACAGTCATAGCAGCAGACTGGCTTTCCTTTCTGCACAGCCTTCCTGGTTCCTGGAGGACAGCTCTCACTGCACACAGACACTGGCACCTGAAAGACAAAAGACAGAATCATTCATAGTCTGTAAAAAAAGACAAAAAATATATTTTAATGTTTTTCTTGCTCTAGTAAACAGTTCTGGAGGTGTTTTAATGTACCTCAGTCTGTCCCCCCAGCCAGCTGATAGCTCTGCTCATACTAAATTCTTGTCCTCTTGGTTTGGAGGAGTCATAACGGCCAACTGTGACAAAATCTATTGAGCCATCTTTCTTAACCTGCCAGTTTATGAGCTCGTAGACGGCTATAGGATCACCGTTGGAGTCAAAAGTGACCTGATAACCATTCTTTGTAGTGAAGTTCACTCTCTTCAGCTGGTCCAGTATCTGTAGTGGAATAATTTTCGAAACTGTGATCAGAACTATTGATTTAGTAATGTTCAAAAGAATTACAACAATAAACACCCCTAAACATAGTGAATAAGTGATTCATATTCAGCATCTAAGTGTGTTAATACAACAACTACTACAAAGGTATCATGCTTATATTAAACAGAGGCAAGTTAGGGGTCTGTTTCTAAATGTATCAGTTTTATACCTGCCATGGTGTGAATTTAGCGCTCTTGTCGCACTGCGTGTCATTACAGATAACACCGTGGATGGCATGCGCTATGGCATACGTAGCTTTATACACCATGTTAGTGATGCGCAGCTGCGACGTGTCTGTATACGGGTTCTGCAGCGCGCGCATATTCTCGCTGCCATCACATTCCCGCGCGCCCACAGAGGAGCCTGTCTGACCTTTTAGGCTACAGCTGAACGAGCTCTCCCAAAACTCCGTTAGCAGAGGAGATTTCAGTGCTTGTTCTGGAGAAAGATCCAGAAGAAACTCACGAAGACCTGGAATCACCGAGCGGGGAACCCCAAATCCTATCGACCCAGCGCACATGTTAAAGCGCAGAAACTCTGGATCAATGATCCACGTTTCGCTTCCGATCCACTGAAGGGGAGGTGGCAGCTGTTTTGCAAGTTCTTCTAAGAGAACTCTCATTTCGCCCGAGGCAAGAAACGCTACTATTACCCGGGCTGTTGATCTCCGGATGACGTTCGCTACTCTCTCCAGTTTACTGCGCGGTTGTGTTCTGTAGTAGGACTCGGAGTACTCCACACAGATTCCCTCCTCCTGCGCAGCCTTTAGAAACGACGCCATTCCATAGTTTCCATAGTCTGAGTCGCTGCGCACTGCCCCAATCCATGTCCAGCCAAAATGCTTGACCATTTTTGCCAGCGCGGCCGCTTGGTGGTGGTCACTTGGTATGGTCCTGAAGAAGGCAGGAAACTGACGCTTATCGCTCAGACATGCGCAGGTTGCGTAGTTGCTTATCTGTTTTTCGGTTTTAAAAAAGGGAGAACACATCATTTCATAACCCTCTGCAAGTTCTAGTGCTTATATATGGTGATTTTGTTGTTATACTACTAAACGTCTAAAGCTTAACTCAGTATATGAGACGATTATTGACATCATTTTTCGGTGCAGCCTACAATCACCTGTGGAATTCCAAAAATACCCAGAATTCTCGCCATACTGATTGAGGGGGTGGAAGCAGACTCTCCCACGAGAGCAGGAACAGCTGCAGCTGCAGATTTTGAACAGGAATCAGTATCATTGTAAAATGGCTCCATGCCGTTTGTAAACTGAAATGCAACTTTAACAGCCATCGGCACGGCAGCGCACGAGTCGTGGATCTGGTATCCTAACGTGATTCCCGGCAGGAGATCTGTTCTGTTGTTGATCTCCTGGATGGTGAACTCCATGGCACGAGCGTAGCGCAGTTCTCTGAAATCCATGCTGTTTAGAAACAGAAAATACAGAATAATTAGACGAAATGAGAGTTTCTGTTGCGTGTGTATTTGCATCTGTCACTAACACAATAAGTGGCGCAACTGCAAAACGTTACAGTTTGATTATAAAGATCGCTTTATAACGCTCTTCCACTGCTCACTCCACACTCACAGACAGACCTGCCAGAGCACTGTGGCTGTAATGGTGCTCTGGTGTAAGTGTTCTGCTCTGATCTCATGTAGTAATGAATGGAGAAAATCCCTCCAATCACAAAGTCTCCGTTCACATAAAGACCAGGCATCTGAGGCTCAGCCCACAGTCTGCAGCTGATCTCGTCAGCTTTACATGGTCTGAGCCCAGTTATCCACAGCATTGGCATAAACATCATTGAAGTCAAAGTGAGCTGCATGGTTTGCTCAGTAGTACCCAGCCCTGTGAGTGCCTGGAAGACTGCCTTTAAATAGTGACCTTGTTTTGATGCCCTGTGGGCGTGAGCTCAGAATCAGGAGGCGTGGTTATGTCTTGAACAGTAACTGCAGTGATGGACATAAAGTCTGTATTTATTTGTCTGTGGTGTATTGAATGATGCAATTTTGGCCGAGCATAAGAAACTGCAGGCCTCATAATTTCCAGAAAATAAGCACTTAGGGCCTTTTGTGCAAAAGAGCTCAGACTTTAAATTTTTGCACATTTCTCTTGGTGTTTTCTAAGAGCTCTATGACCATTTGTTATGACCATAATTTTTCAATTAATGTTTGTCCTTGGCCAGTGTAAAATACAAACAAAAACAATAAAATGCATTTATAGATCAAACCTAAATATATAAACATGAAATTTTGAAGTAAGCAATTAAGACCTGCTAAGAATGATGAGGATGAGTTTTATTAAGTTCAGCACCACTGTTTATTTACTTCTTGTGACCACACAATTTTACCTTTACACTAATTTCAAACAAGGATTAGTGTTAACACCAGGTTTAGGCTAAAGACTAGAGTAAGAATTAGTTTTAGGTTTTTCATTCATATTAAGGTTAGTGTATGGTAAATTAAGATAAATTTAATATATATTTAATAGAACATAAGTTATGTGCAAGATGATGTTCAATGAACCATTTACAGTAAGCTGTTCAAATAACCTGTTGCCTAGCTTTTATTTACTGGGTTTATTCCACCATGGACACTCGTATTCTGGAGTATTCTGTATTCCATCCAGGCTTTTTGTGTTAAGTAAGTGCAAAGTGCATAAATAAAGCTGCACTAAGGGAATAAACCCCTTAATGAGTTGTGTAAGCTTACTTTGAGAACCCTTTCACACAACAGTATTAGTACCAGGTTTAGGCTTGGGATCAAAGTGAGGGTGAGGTTTTTGAAGTTAGGTCCAGGTTGGTAAATTTTATTGATAATTAGTAAACTGTGAGTAAAATGTAAGATAAGCATCTAAGAAGAATTTACAGTGGGATAATCCAAATGGGTGTTACCTTAGGTATCCTCCCCTCCACCATCACTACAATCAAAGAACATCACACAAGCTTTAACTGAGACATGTGAAGCCACATCTTATTTAACTGCTCCTTACTCAATGTCCTTAGAGAGTTAAACACAATTGGAGGTGAATAATAACTAAATTGAGAAAAATACCCACATATCACTAATTGTACATGTCAGGATCACACTAGACAGATAGGTAGTCTTTCCTTGCCTACATGTGACAATGTTCAAAAGCATAAAATTAGGTCCATAAAGACTTTTATCTACATATAGCTCTGACTTCAAGCCCATTAAACACCTCAGCAATAAATTGGAACACAAAGGCAGGTCTAATCAACCAACATATGCACAACCTCACTCACACTTGTGACTGATAACCAAATTCCAGCAATTTTCCAAAATCTATGGGAAAGCCTTCTCAGAATAGTAGATGTCTGTCACCGTAGAGATGATGGCATCAATTTAATAATAGTGCCCAAGGATTTAGAACAAAAATGCTCAAAATGCACATATAAATATAAAGTTCAGGTGTACCAAGTTTTCACACCCCATAAAAGACAATCATATTCTAACTGTCACTAACACCATGTTATTGGACAGATCAACATAGTTGAGAAGAATGCAAAATGCCAGTTCCGTTACCTTAATTATCAGATAGTACATAGAACAGGATCATGCCGAGTGATGGGGAGAGAGATGACCATACTACTCACCAGGTCCTAATTCGATAGAAGCCTTTCATTACTTACTTATTCCGATCTCTTTATTTTATTATTGCTTGTATTTCCGAAAAAAGGTCAAGAGGATTCCATCTGGCTGTAGATGAATTACCTAAAAGTGTTGAAAGACATTGTATAGATAATTAAGTTTAATTTAGAATTATATATTAGTATTTAGTATTAGTTAAGAAATATGTGTGAAAAGCTTGTTTATACATATTTACACTTTGCAACACAAAAAACAGTTTAATTAAAAAGAAAGTTAAGCTGAAATATACATATAAGCCTAATCCTTGTGTTTTTGTGTTACATATACAATTTGTGTGAGAAACTCTTGAGAGTCTCAAAGAGCTTTGGAGGGTACTTTACTCATAAGGTGTTTCTTGGTGTTCTGTTCTGGCCTAAAAATGATTATGAAACACTTGGGAACAAAAATACAAATAATCAATCCAAAGCTTGAGGCCAGAATAGCAAATATCTCTACAGCTACAGTGAACTTTCCAGGAGAGCTGACATAAGCTGGGATAAAGGTAAGCCACACTGCACAGAATATGAGCATGCTGAATGTGATGAACTTGGCTTCATTAAAGTTATCAGGCAGCTTCCGTGCTAGAAAAGCCAAAATAAAACACAAAAGAGCAAGAAACCCTATATAACCCAGCACAGCCCAGAAACCTATAGCTGAACCTAATTCACATTCTAAGATAATCTTTTCCTTGTAGTGTTTTAGATTTTTAAAGGGAAACGGGGGTGATATTGTTAACCAAAGCACACAAATTAGGACCTGTATGAGAGTGAATGCAAGAACACTGAGTCTCTGCTGTGGAGGCCCAAACCATTTCATGGCATTACTGCCTGGAAGTGTAGCTCTGAAGGCCATTAACACCACCATTGTTTTCCCCAGAACACAGGAGATGCAGAGGACGAAGGTGATCCCAAACACTGTGTGACGCAGCATACAGGACCACTCAGAGGGCTGACCAATGAAAGTAAGTGAACAGAGGAAACACAGAGTCAGTGAGAAGAGCAGCAGGAAGCTCAGCTCTGAGTTGTTTGCTCGGACGATGGGAGAAGTTCTGTGTTTGTAGAAAACAGCAGCCACACATACAGCTGTGAAGGCCCCAGTGATGGAGAACACTGTCAGGATGATGCTCAGAGTGTCGTCCCAGGACAGGAACTCCACAGGTTTGGGAAGACAGCTGTCTCGCTGGGTGTTGGGCCAGAATTCAGGATGACATTGTACACAGTTCAAAGAGTCTAAGAGATTAGACAAACACACATGGAACCATATTAGATTTTAAATAATAACATGACAGAGAATAACAAAGAAATAAAAAAAACAAAATCACAAAGGAATGAAAAAGGTCAAAACATGACTTTCCCCAGTAGAGATGCCCACAGTAAACTGATACACAACCTGTCTTGTTGCTGATCTCTCCTTCTGCGCATGGTATACAGTCATAGCAGCAGACTGGCTTTCCTTTCTGCACAGCCTTCCTTGTCCCTGGAGGACAGCTCTCACTGCACACAGATCTCGGCACCTGAAAGACAAACGTCAAATGCAAATCTCTCACAGTATATGAAAAGGCCCAAAGGTCATACTACCATGCACAGATTAATATTTTTCTTGCTCTAGCCAAACAGTTTTGGAGGTGTTATAGTCTACCTCGGTTTTTCCTCCCAGCCAGCTGATAGCTCTGCTCATACGGAACTCTTGACCTCTTGGTTTGGAGGAGTCATAGTGGCCCACTGTAATGAAATCTATTGAGCCATCTTTCTTAATCTGCCAGTTTATAAGCTCATAGACGGCCACAGGATCACCGTTGGAGTCAAATGTGACCCAAAAACCATTCTTTGTAGTGAAGTTCACTTTCTTGGCTTGATCGAGTATCTGTAGTTGCATCAATAGAAAAAAATTGTTAAAGGAACTGTAAATTAATTTTCATTTACTTTCCTCCTGAAAATGAAAAGAAAAAGCAAAAAAAAAAAAAAATAGAAATCATTACAAATAAAATGGTTTTGCTTTGTAATGGGAATTAATGATTGGGCTTAATGATTTCCAATAGACATCACTAGTTTTCTGTAGAACACCTAAATGTCACATTCATCAGATGCATTTAGAATCAGCCACTGGTCACCAGTTAAACCATTCAGATCCTCATTGTGATATGAACCAATTTATGAAGCCAATACACATTACAAACCCATCAGGATCCAAATGAAAGACAATGTTAATAAAAGCCTTTTACAAAATATATTAAAATGCAGCGCTTATTTCAAATACAAGGTAATTTATAGACACGTTTTTGAATAATGCAATTTTATACCTGCCATGGTGTGAATTTAGCGCTCTTGTCGCACTGCGTGTCATTACAGATAACACCGTGGATGGCATGCGCTATGGCATACGTAGCTTTATACACCAGGTTAGTCACGCGCAGCTGCGACGTGTCTGTATACGGGTTCTGCAGCGCGCGGATATCCTCGCTACCGTCACATTCTCGCGCGCCCTCTGAGGAGCCTTTTAGGCTACAGCTGAACGAGCTCTCCCAAAACTCCGTTAGCAGAGGAGATTTCAGTGCTTGTGCTGGAGAGAGATCCAGAAGAAACTCACGAAGACCTGGAATCACCGAGCGGGGAACTCCAAATCCTATCGCCCCAGCGCACATGTTAAAGCGCAGAAACTCTGGATCAATGATCCACGTTTCGCTGCCGATCCACTGAAGGGGAGGCGGCGGCTGTCTCTCCAGTTCCTCTAAAAGAAACTTCATGTCGCCTGAGTGAAGAAACGCTACTATGACCCGCGCTGTTGATCTCCGGATGACGTTCGCCACTCTCTCCAGTTTACTGCGCGGCTCTGTTCTGTAGTAGGACTCGGAGTATTCCACACAGATTCCCTCCTCCTGCGCAGCCTTTAGAAACGACGCCATTCCATTATTTCCATAGTCTGAGTCGCTGCGCACTGCCCCAATCCATGTCCAGCCGAAGTGCTTGACCATTTTTGCCAGTGCGGCCGCTTGGTGGTGGTCACTAGGCACGGTCCTGAGAAAAGCAGGATACTGACGCTTATCGCTCAGACATGCGCAGGTTGAGTAGTAACTCACCTGTTGTTCAGTATAAAAAAGAGGAAAACATCATTTGAAAAACGTGGTTAAATTATGTTGCTTTTGATTCTATTTGACTACTTAATGCATAAAACCTTGGACATAACTTATTATATTAAATTGTGAAATCACTTTTATTTAATAACAAAAAAATAAAAAGCTAGATGTTTGATGTTTCACCGCTGTAGATTACAATCACCTGTGGAATTCCAAACAGACCCAGCATTCTGGCTATGCTAATTGAAGGGGTGGAAGGAGAATCTCCCACCACAGCAGGAACAGCTGCAGCTGCAGATTTTGAACAGGATTCAGTATCACTGAAAAATGGTTCCATGCCGTTTGCCAACAATAATGCAACTTTAATAGCCATCGGCACTGCAGCACACGAGTCGTGTATCTGGTATCCTAACGTGATTCCCGGGAGGAGATCTGTTCTGTTGTTGATCTCTTGAATGGTGAACTCCATGGCACGAGCGAAGCGCAGCTGCCTGAAATCCATACTGTTTAGAAACATAAGTTACATGATAATAAGACAAAATGACTTTTTCTGTCTTGATTAGTATTTGCAACGGTCACTAATACAGTAAGTAGCACAAGACTGCAACAAGTGACGATTCAATTATAAAGATTACATTGTAACGTTCCCTACACTCACAGACAGACCTCCCAGAGCACTGTGGCTGTGGCGGCTGTCTGGTGTAAGTGTTCTGCTCTGATCTCATGTAGTAATGAATGGCGAAAATCCCTCCAATCACAAAGTCTCCTTTCTTGTAAAGACCGGGCATCTGAGGCTCGGACCACAGTCTGCAGCTGACCGGATCAGCTTTACTTGCTGCTGGTCTGAGTCCATTTATCCACAGCATTGACAGAAACATCTTTAAAGTCGACTTAAGCTGCATGGTCTGCTTGTAGTGTTCTGCCCTCTGAAGGCCAAGTAGACTGTATTTAAATAGTCACCTTATTATGATGCACTGTGGGCGTGAACTCAGAATCGGGAGGCGTGGTTAAGTCTTGAATAGTAAATATAATGAGGAGAGTTTTTTTTTTTTACTTTTATGCCTCAGGTGTTTTGAATATTGTAATTGAGGCTGAGCCCCATCATTTCCAGGAAATATGCAATTAGGACTGTGCAAAACAGTGGTGTGTTTTACTCAACTGCAATTCAGATGTTGAATTTGTGTGCATTTCTCTGGTATAAGAGCTGTAAGTTCGGCACCACTGTTTGACCATTTATTATTACCAAAATATTCAAAACTGAAGACATTCTTCTCAAAAAAGAATGACGTGTCTGTTGAGATGTCAAAATATATAAATTTGAACCTATAATCTAAGCATTCATGAGCCACTGAGAATTCTGATGGTCAACATTAGTTTAAAATTAGGCCAACATTACATAAAATTACACCAACATTAATTTAACATTAGGCTCAGTATTATTTCCAAGTTCAGGCTAAACACCAGAGTGAGGTACAGTTTTATTTATTTATTTTTGATATGAAGGATATGCTTTGGTTAAACTAAACAATAAATAATACAACGATTTATGAAGCATCTTTAAAGCATTTGCATGTTCTGTACAAAAGTACCTCTTCCAAGACACAGTGTCACGATTGACCCCTCCCAGTCTTACATGTGCTTTTTCTTTTGGTCTAGTCCATGTGCTTTCTTTGTTTTGATTCCTTCCCAGTTTGGCCCCCTTGTTTTCTGAATCCGCCCCTGAGTGTTATGACCTGTGTTTTCCACCTGTGTTTTCCCCTGTGTGGTCGCTGGTCTTTGAATGTATTGTATGTATTGTTTGTGCTGTTTGAAGTGAGTTGTTTGATCCTTTGGTGTTTTCTGGCTCCATTATGTGTTTTTCCATGTGTGTATTTGTGTTATGTCTGTCCCTCCTTATTTCCGTGTTGGCTCCCTGAACCTGGACTGTTATGACCATGACCCTGGATTTGCCCCAAATAAATCTCACTTGTCTTCACACATGCGTCCACCTCCTCATCACTCCACACCATTACAGAAAGACCAGCTGCCAAAGGAAGCAGCAAGTAAGCGAGACTCTGGTATGTGATTGTTCTGTTGGGACAAAACTCTAGCTGTTTCGATACAACCTGAGGTACCTGTGTCCCAACTCCACCAAGCCAGAGACAGCAAATCCCCTGGCACTGAGGGTACACAGGAAACTCATTGTTCCTGTAAAACTTCGAAGAAACATCCGGCTTTGGTTTATTACGACAAGATCCCAGGTAAGCACCTTGGGTATGCCTGTGTTGTGCATCGCTGTAGGGAGGAGTGACCTGAAGCACAAGACGAGGTTAGATGGACGGAACATGCAGAAAACCCTTTTTACGGCACTCGGCTCGTTCTCAAGTTCCACTGCAAGCTTCCCATAGTTCAAGTGAAGGGAGTGGCTGTGAGTGTCCCATTTCTGTTTGTTCCTCCAGGGTTTTGCAGCATTATGGAGGCCGCCCAGCCTGTGCCAGTTCCTGGCTTTGTCGACACCACCCGACTTCCTGATCCCATGGCCTCTACGCTGCCGCCTGTCGGCATGCCTCCAGACCCGCCGCCTGTCGCCGCGCCTCTGGACCTGCCACCTGTCGCCATGCTTCTGGACCTGCTGCCTGTTACCGTGGATGTCGCTGCAGGCTCGCCTGCCTCCCTGGACATGCTGCTGGCTCACCTGCCTCCATGGACTTTGCAGCCCCTTTGTTCCCACCCGTCCCACCCTCTTCTGGGTCTGCTGCTCCCTGTGGGCCTCCTGTTCTGCTTGTGTCTGTTGCTCCCTGTGGGCCTCCTGTTCCGCTGGTGTCTGTTGCTCCATGTGGGCCTTTTGTTCTGTCTGTGTCTGCTTTTGTGTCCACCCCTGAGTGTTACCACCTGTGTTTCCACCTGTGTCCTGTTATCCCTTGTTTGCCCACTTGTATTTAAGCCCTGTGTTTTCCCCTGTGTGGTTGCTGGTCTTTGTATGTATTGTTTGTATTGTTTGAAGTGAGTTGTTTGATCCTTTGGTGTTTTTCGGCTCCATTGTGTGTTTTTCCCTGTGTGTATTTGCGTTATGTCTGTCTCTCCTTATCTTTGTGTTGACTCCCTGACCCTGGACTGTTATGACCATGACCCTGGATTTGCCCCAAATAAATCTCGCTTGTCTTCGCACATGCGTCTGCCTCCTCATCGCTCCGCACCATTACACACAAGAACCCTATTATTTTTTTATTGTTCTGTATCCAAAGTTATTAGAGAGCTCAGTCAAAACTATCTGCCAATTCTGTCATGTCAGGTACTCTTCAAGGTGCTGGAGAGGGGAGCAATTTCATAATAATGTTCAGAGATTAAGAACAAGATGTTCAACAGGAATATATGTCTGTAATTTTTGGGTGTTCCAAGCTTTCCTCCTCAGTCTCGTAAAGGCTGATTCCCATCTAGTAGCTATGGGGTAACTTTATTTCAAAAGCCCCCAATAGATTTTTTATTTATTTTTTTAAATTCATTATTTAACTATTTGTTGAAAGTCAGTTGATATTAAGCAGGCATAGAATTAATACTAGTGGATTTAGATTTGGACAAGAGTGATATTTAGGATTTTGGGCATAAGGTTAAGGTTACAGTTAGGTCAAGGTTGGTATATTTAACTGATAAATATTAGAATGTAAATCAAAAGCAACATAAGCATCTAAGAAAATGTATGGTGGGTTATCCAAATATGTGTTAGCATATAGGTATATAGTTGCCCCCGCAACTACCACTAACCCTTAAGCATGCTTCTTTTGATACACGTGAAACTAAGGCTTGAACAAATATTTGTAACTCAATGTTCTTCTACAGTTAAACAGTAACTAAATTAAGGAAATTATTCACATCACACTAAATGTAAACTTCTGCATCTCCCTGACCAGAGAGTTAAGGCCTTTCCATCTTTATTTATGAAAATGCTCAAGTATATAAGAGTCAGTCCAGAAAGAATTAGTCTGACCTAAATCTAGCTCTCACTACAACCCCAGCAAACAAATTAAGAATAAACTGGAACACTAAGCCATACACACCTAGAATGTGCCACACAAATACCCTTGTGACTAAACAAATGCAAAAAACCTGCAATATTACCAACTGCAAATTGCCTTCAAAGAAGTGTAAATGACTATTTAAGCAGAAAGAAGATGGTCAGTTTTATAATGTTGCCCAAGAATTTACAATAAAAAATTCAAAATTCACAGGTAAATGTGATGTTCAGGTGTATCAAGTTTTTCTTCCCTTGTGAAAGATGCATCCATCTATACTAACTGACACCACAGCCAAGTAGAATGCAAACTTCCGATTTTGTTACGTCAGTTAAGAGATGCTACATAGGACAGGTCCATCCTACTCCCCAAGTCTGAACTACATACAAGCCACTTATTACTTGTTTAATGTGGAATGCAATAAGCAATATATTCTAAAATTATCATCACATTTCCACTTATCTTGAAGTGCTGAAAGACCATTTTATAGAAAATTCTATGCATTATTATTTATTAGCAATGAAGTGGTAACTGTGAAAAGCTTACTTAAAAATATTTACACATCACTACATAAAATACAGTTTAATTAAAAAGACAGCAGCTCTATAGATATAAACATAATCATAAATTAGGACCTTTTAAATAAAGTGCTTTACGATATAATACAATTACCATAGAGTCTCAAAGAGACTTGGAGGGTGCTTTACCCATTATGTGTTTCTTGGTATTCTGCTCTGGCCTAAACACGATTATGAAACATTTGGGAGCAAAAATACAAATAATCAATCCAAAGCTTGAGGCCAGAATGGCAAATATCTCTACAGCTACAGTGAACTTTCCAGGAGAGCTGACATAAGCTGGGATAAAGGAAACCCACACTGCACAGAATATGAGCATGCTGAATGTGATGAACCTGGCTTCATTAAAGTTATCAGGCAGCTTCCGTGCTAGAAAAGCTAAAACAAAACACAAAAGAGCCAGAAACCCTATATAACCTAGAACAGCCCAGAAACCTACAGGTGAACCTAATCCACATTCAAGAATGATCTTTTCCTTGTAGTGTTTTGGATTTTTGAAGGGGAGAGGAGGAGATATTGTTAACCAAAGCACACAAATTAGGACCTGTATGAGGGTGAAAGCAAGAACACTGAGTCTCTGCTGTGAAGGCCCAAACCATTTCATGGCATTACTGCCTGGAAGTGTAGCTCTGAAGGCCATTAACACCACTATTGTTTTCCCCAGAACACAGGAGATGCAGAGGACAAAGGTGATCCCAAACGCTGTGTGACGCAGCATACAGGACCACTTGGAGGGCCGACCAATGAAAGTAAGCGAACAGAGAAAACACAGAGTCAGTGAGAAGAGCAGCAGGAAGCTCAGCTCTGAGTTGTTTGCTCGGACGATCGGAGAAGTTCTGTGTTTGTAGAAAACAGCAGCCACACATACAGCTATGAAGGCCCCAGTGATAGAGAACACTGTCAGGATGATGCTCAGAGTGTCGTCCCAGGACAGGAACTCCACAGGCTTGGGAAGGCAGCTGTGTCGCTGGGCATTGGGCCAGAATTCAGGAGGACATTGTGCACAGTTCAAAGAGTCTATGCAATTAGATGGCATATTCAGAACCATATTAGATTTGAACTAATATTAGAATATTAGACAGAATCACAAATAAATGAAAAAAAACAAACCATGACTGTCCTCAAGAGAGGTACCCACTGTATAGCAATACAAAACCTGTCTTGTTGCTGATCTCTCCTTCTGCGCATGGTATACAGTCATAGCAGCAGACTGGCTTTCCTTTCTGCACAGCCTTCCTGGTTCCTGGAGGACAGCTCTCACTACACACAGATCTTGGTGCCTGAAAGACATTAAACTAATGCAGGTTCTTTATAGTATGTATAAAAGGTCCAAGTGTCATAATGCCCTGCACAGATTAGTACTTCAAGTGTTGTACTGTACCTCGGTCTGTCCCCCCAGCCAGCTGATAGCTCTGTTCATACTGAATTCTTGACCTCTTGGTTTGGATGAGTCATAACGGCCAACTGTGACAAAATCTATTGAGCCATCTTTCTCAAACTGCCAGTTTATGAGCTCGTAGACGGCTATAGGATCACCGTTGGAGTCAAACGTGACCTGATAACCATTCTTTGTAGTGAAGTTTACTCTTTTGAGTTGATTTAGTATCTGTAGTGGTATGAAATGTAAAACTGTGAACAGAACTGTGATGTAATATTAAAATAAATTACTAAAACACTATTATTGAACATTAAACAGTATGGAGACTTTAATGTATACCTCCCTGCTGAAAAAAGACCATAAGAAGCTATCACAATTAAGACCATTAGGAAACTGTCAAATGCATTTAGACTCAGGCATTGGTCAGACCATTACAGTCATTTGCCTTGTGAAATCAACCCATTAAAAAAAGCAAAACCCTACTAACCCATCACCAAATGGTTTTGTTTCTAATGAGAATTCTTTTAAAGCTATACAATAGAGACCACTCATTTCTTGTAGAACACCTTTAGATGCCATTCTGGAAAAAAAACCCATCAAATTAATTTGGAATCCGCCAGCGGTCACCGTTCAAACCATTGGCGTCCTTTCCGTTGTGATACCAACCCATTAAAAAGACGAAACACACTTCAAATCCCATAGTAACGAAAGACGCACAATGTTTTTATGCGTTCTTTTTCAGCAGCGTTAATAAAGGCTTTTTTACCACAATGTACACAAATACACTGTACGCTCATTTCGATTACAAGGCAATGTTAGGGGTCTGTTTTTATATGTAGCTGTTTTTTACCTGCCATGGTGTGAATTTAGCGCTCTTGTCGCACTGCGTGTCATTACAGATAACACCGTGGATGGCATGCGCTATGGCATACGTAGCTTTATACACCAGGTTAGTGATGCGCAGCTGCGACGTGTCTGTATACGGGTTCTGCAGCGCGCGGATATCCTCGCTGCCGTTACATTTCCGCGCGCCCTCTGAGGAGCCTTTTAGGCTACAGCTGAACGAGCTCTCCCAAAACTCCGTTAGCAGAGGAGATTTCAGTGCTTGTGCTGGAGAGAGATCCAGAAGAAACTCACGAAGACCTGGAATCACCGATCGGGGGATCCCAAATCCTATCGCCCCAGCGCACATGTTAAAGCGCAGAAGTTCTGGATCTATAATCCAGAATGAACCGATCCACTGAAGGGGAGGCGGCGGCTGCTTAGCCAGTTCCTCCAATAGAAATTTCATGTCGCCTGTGTGCACAAACGCTACTATTACCCGCGCTGTTGATCTCCGGATGACGTTCGCCACTCTCTCCAGTTTACTGCGCGGTTGTGTTCTGTAGTAGGACTCGGAGTACTCCACACAGATTCCCTCCTCCTGCGCAGCCTTTAGAAACGACGCCATTCCATAATTTCCATAGTCTGTGTCGCTGCGCACTGCCCCAATCCATGTCCAGCCAAAATGCTTGACCATTTTTGCCAGCGCGGCTGCTTGGTAGTGGTCACTAGGAACAGTCCTGAGAAAAGCAGGATACTGACGCTTGTCGCTCAGACATGCGCAGGTTGCGTAGTAACTCACCTGTTAATTCAGGATGAAAAAGGGTAAAACGTCATTTGAGAAGCGTGGTTGAACTCCAGCGATTATATGTGGCATTTGATACCGTTATTTAACTAATTAACGCATAAAACATACAACATAACTTAGTATATTAAACTTTCTTCGGCAGCATTTTAAAATCATTGCCACAACAATCAATAATAAGTTAGATTTCTAATGCGCCACCATTTGATGTAGCTGAGATTCACCTGTGGAATTCCAAAAAGACCCAGCATTCCGGTCATGCTTATGGAGGGGGAGGAATTAGACTCTCCAACCACAGCAGGAACAGCGGCAGCTGCTGATTTTGAACAGGAATCAGTATCATTGTAAAATGGTTCTATGCCGTTTGCAAACTGAAAAGCAACTTTAACAGACATCGGCACTGCAGCGCACGAGTCGTGGATCTGGTATCCTAACGTGATTCCCGGCAGGAGATCGGTCCTGTTGTTGATTTCGTGGATGGTGAACTCCATGGCGCGAGCGAAGCGCAGTTGCCTGAAATCCATGCTGTTTAGATACAAAAGACAACATTAGAGGTTCTGTTGTTTTAGTTAGTATTTGTATCTGTGACTAACACAATAAGGTGCGCATGACTGCAAAAGGTCATACTTTTCTTATAAAGACTCACAGACAGACCTCCCAGAGCACTGTGGCTGTAGTGGCGGTCTAGTGTAGGTGTTCTGCTCTGATCTCAGGATGTAATGAATGGAGAAAAGCCCCCCAATTACAAAGTCTCCATTCATATAAAGACCAAGCATCTGAGGCTCGGACCACAGCCTGCAGCTGACCAGATCAGTTTTATTTGCTGTTGGTCCATTTATCCACAGGACAGATACAAATATCAGTAAAGCCGATGTGAGCTGCATGATGTGCTCTGTAGCCAACCTCTCTGAATGCCAGGCAGACTGCATTTACATAGTCACCTTGTTGTGATTCACTCTGTGTGTGAGCTCAGAGTCAGGGGGCGTGGTTATGTGTTGAATAGTAAGTGTAGTGAAGGATATAGCTGTTTTTCTCTCTCTCTCTGGTGTTTTGAATGGTGTACGTGAGGCTGAGTTGAGATAACTGCAGGCCCCATCCTTTGTAGGAAATATGAATTTAGGCTATTTGCACAAAATAGGGGTGTGTTTTACAAAGCCACAATTCAGGCTTGGAATTTTGAGCATTTCTCCTGTTAATATCTAAGAGCCGTATTCAGTTCAGAGCCACTATTTGGTTCAGTCTCCAAATAAAAAATAATGAAGTGCTTTTTTAAATGAAAACTAACTAAATAATTGTGACGTTATGAGCAAAGTGGTCATACGCCGCTGAGAATTATGATTTAAATTTTGCGCAAAAGAAGACTCCATTATCAGCAATTCTAATGTCAAACTCAAACACTTATGTCTTGGGTGATATTCACTCACATAAAGCATTGCATTTAGTTTTGTGCCACTGTCTGATCATCTTTTGTGACCAAACGATTTTAGACCAAGACTAATTTCACACTAGGCTTAGTATTAGTACCGAGTTAAGACTGAGGTTAAATTTTATGTTTGAGCTGATATTAAGAATAGGTCTGGGGAAAACTATTTCTAAAAAATAATTAATACAGTGATCTATGAAGCATCTTTTGAAGCATTTGCAGAGTGCGGCCCAAATAATGTGTCACTCTGGTTACCTTCCTTTGATCAAAAGCACCACTTCCAAGACACATGAGGCCCTTTCTTTTCTTATTGTTCCTTATGCAAAGTTATTAGACAGCTCAGTCAAAACTATCTAACTATTCTGTCATGTCAGATGCTCATGAAGATGGTATAGAGGGGAACAATTCTACAATAATGTCCAGGAATTAAGAATGAGATGTTAAAAAAGCACATTTGTACATAATGTTTGGGTGCACCCAGCTTTCCTCTCCAGTCTGGTAAAGGCTAATCCCCATCTACTAGCTATGGCTTAACTTTATTTAGAAAGCCCCCAATAGACTTTCTATATATCTTTAATTCTTTATCAAAGTGTTTGTTAAAAGCCAGTTGATTGTCAGCAGGGTTAGAATTAGTACTAGCAGATTTGGGTTTGGACCAGAGTAATGGTTAGGTTTTTAGGATTAAGTTTAAGGTTAAAGTTAGGTCAAGGTTGGTAAATGTTACGATAATTAGTAGAATGCAACTTAAATGCAAGATATCATCTAAGAAAAATGTACAGTGGCCTATTAAAATAGGTGTTACACTATAGGCATCCCCCTGCAACCAACACTGACCATCACACATGCTTCTATTGAGACACATTAAGCCAAGGCTTGCATAAATGTTTAGAACTCAATATTCTGAGACAGTTAAACAGGAACTTAATTAAGGAAAGTATTCACAGTGCAACTGTAAATTTCTGCATCTCACTGAACAGAAAATTGAAGCATTTCCATCTTTACATATGACAATGCTCAAGTACACTGAGCAGGCATAACGTTATGACCACCTCCTTGTTTCTACACTCTTTGTCCATTTTATCAGCTCCACTTACTGTATAGCTGCACTTTGTAGTTCTACAGTTACAGACTGTAGTCCATCTGTTTCTCTGATACTTTGTTAGCCCCCTTTTACCCTGTTCCTCAGTGGTCAGGACCCCCATGGACCCTCACAGAGCAGGTACTATTTGGGTGGTGGATCATTCTCAGCACTGCAGTAACACTGACATGGTGGTGGTGTGTTACTGTGTTCTGTGTGGTATGAGTGGATCAGACACAGCAGTGCTGCTGGAGCTTTTGAACACCTCAGTGTCACTGCTGGCTTGAGAATAGTCAACCAAAAATATCCAGCCAACACCGTCATGTGGGCAGCATCCTGTGACCACTGATGAAGGTCTCAAGGATGACCACTGAAGAACAGAGTTAAAGGGGGCTAGCAAAGTATGCAGAGAAACAAATGGACTACAGTCTGTATTTGTAAAACTATAAAGTGCACCTATAAAGGAAGTGGAGGTGATTAAATGGACAATGACCATAGAAACAAGGAGGCGGTCATAATGTTATTGATTGGTGTATATAGTTTTTGGTCCAGAAAGAATTAGTCTGACCTAAATATAGATTTCACTACAACCCCATCAAACAAATTAGGAATAAACTGGAACACTGAGCCAACCCTAATCACATAGCATGTGCCCAACCTCACTAATACTCTTTTGCCTAAACAAATAACTGTTTTGGCTGAGCAAAAGTTTGCAATGTACCCAAAAATTGTGGTGTACATCCCAGAAGAGTAGATGACTGTCAAGGCAGAAAAGAAGAGATAAATTTCACATTGTTTTCCAAGAATTTACAATGAACTGCTCAAAATGCACATGTAACTGTAATGTTCAGATGTATCAAGTTTTTCTCCCCCTGTAAAACAAGCGTGTGCCTATTCTAACTGTCGCTAATGCCCCATCATTGGATATCAAGGATAATGCAGATCAAGGATAAAGCAAACTTCCAATTCTGTTACATCAGCTACAAGATGCCACATAGGACACAGTGATAATGACAGAGATGGCCATCCTACTCATGAAGTACTAATTAGATAGAAACCGCTCATTACTTGTTTACTATTGAATGCAATAAATAATATATATTTTAAAATGATCATCATGATTCTATTTTGCTATAGAATTATTATCTAGTTCCAATTTATACATAATTTAGTTCAATTTAGTATTAAACATTATTATTTATTATCAATTAAGCAGCAAATGTGAATAGATTGTTTGTAAATGTTTACATGTAACAACATAAAGTAGAGTTTATTTTAAAATATGTAAGCAGCTGTGTATAAATAAACATAAAAATAAATCAGAACATTTTAAATAAAGCCCTAAGCCACATTTGTACCGTTTTATTTATTTAAAATGCAGTCTCAAAGAGACTTGGAGGGAACTTTACTCATAAGGTGTTTCTTGGTATTCTGCTCTGGCCTAAACATGATTATGAAACATTTGGGAGCAAAAATACAAGTAATCAATCCAAAGCTTGAGGCCAGAATAGCAAATATCTCTACAGCTACAGTGAACTTTCCAGGAGAGCTGACATAAGCTGGGATAAAGGTAAGCCACACTGCACAGAATATGAGCATGCTGAATGTGATGAACTTGGCTTCATTAAAGTTATCAGGCAGCTTCCGTGCTAGAAAAGCCAAAATAAAACACAAAAGAGCCAGAAATCCTATATAACCCAGCACAGCCCAGAAACCTATAGCTGAACCTAATTCACATTCTAAAATAATTCTTTCCTTGTAGTGTTTTAGATTTTTAAAGGGAAAAGGAGGTGAAATTGTTAACCAAAGAACACAAATTAGGACCTGTATGAGAGTGAAAACAAGTACACTGAGTCTCTGCTGTAGAGGCCCAAACCATTTCATGACATCACTGCCTGGAAGTGTAGCTCTGAAGGCCATTAACACCACCATTGTTTTCCCCAGAACACAGGAGATGCAGAGGACGAAGGTGATCCCAAACGCTGTGTGACGCAGCATACAGGACCAATCAGAGGGCTGACCAATGAAAGTAAGTGAGCAGAGGAAACACAGAGTCAGTGAGAAGAGCAGCAGGAAGCTCAGCTCTGAGTTGTTTGCTCGAACAATGGGAGAAGTTCTGTGTTTGTAGAATACAGCAGTCACACATACAGATATGAAGGCCCCAGCGATGGAAAATGCTGTCAGGATGATGCTCAGAGTGTCGTCCCAGGACAGGAACTCCACAGGCTTGGGAAGGCAGCTGTCTCGCTGGATGTTGGGCCAGAACTCAGGAGGACATTGAACACAGTTCAAGGAGTCTGTATGATTAAAATAGTCGATTTAGAACCATATCAAATTTGACCTAATATTTGCATATTAGGCAGAATAACAAGAGAGTAAAAAAGACTGTCCCCAAGAAAATTGCCTCCTTTATTGTGATACACAACCTGTCTTGTTACTGATCTCTCCTTCTGCACATGGTATACAGTCATAGCAGCAGATTGGCCTTCCTTTCTGCACAGCCTTCCTGGTCCCTCGGGGACAGCTCTCACTGCACACTGATCTTGGCACCTGAAAAACAAGAGACAAGCAGTGTGTGTCACAGTGTGTATTAAAAAACATCCAGGTGTCATATTGCTAAGCACAGCTTAATGCTTTTCTGACTCTAGAAAACTCTACTTTTAGTGTTGTACTGTACCTCAGTTTGTCCCTCCAGCCATCTGATCGCTTTGCTCACACTGATTTCTTGATCTCTTGGTTTGGATGAGTCATAACGGCCGACTGTGACAAATTCTAGAGAGCCATCTTGCTTAAACTGCCAGTTTACAAGCTCAAAGTCAGCTACAGGGTCACTGTTAGAGTCAAATGTGACCTGATAACCATTCTTTGTAGTGAAGTTCACTTTCTTGAGCTGGTTCAGTATCTGCAGTGGTATTAAATAAACAAATGTGAATAGAACTGTAATCTGATGTTTAAATAAATTAAGTATTAATGAGCACAATCATTAAAGAGACTAACTTATGTATATATTTCCGGGGTGGCTGAAATGGGACCATTAAAAACCTTGAGGATTAAAACATAATGGTTTTGCATAATGGATTTCCAATAAAGACCACAATTTCCTGTAGATCACCTTTAGATCCCGTTAGGAAACCACCACATGCATTTTGAATCAGCCACTTTCAGATTCTTTACATACTGACATCAATACATTAAAAGAAAACAAATCACACTACGAAGCCATTAGGAACTGAAACACTATTTTCTGTTTTTTTTTTTATTGTCAACAGCTTTAATAAAAGCGTTTTACCACCGTGCACACAGATACGCTGCGCTTGTTTCAATTAAAGGAAAGTTAGGCATCTGTTTTTAAATAATGCAGTTTCATACCTGCCATGGTGCAAATTTAGCGCTCTTGTCGCACTGCGTGTCATTACAGATAACACCGTGGATGGCATGCGCTATGGCATACGTAGATTTGTAAACCAGGTTAGTGATGCGCAGCTGCGACGTGTCTGTATACGGATTCTGCAGCGCGCGTATGTCCTGGCTGCCATCACATTCCTGCGCGCCCCCTGAGGAGCCAGTCTTCCCTTTTAGGCTACAGCTGAACGAGCTCTCCCAAAACTCCGTTAGCAGAGGAGATTTCAGTGCTTGTTCTGGAGAGAGATCCAGAAGAAACTCACGAAGTCCTGGAATCACCGAGCGGGGAATGCCATAACCTATCGCCCCAGCGCACATGTTAAAGCGCAGAAGTTCTGGATTTGTTATCCAATATGATCCAACCCACTGAAGTGGAGGCAGTTGGTGTTTTGACAGTTCCTCCAACAGATATCTCATGTCGCCTGAGTTAATAAACGTTACTATTACCCGGGCTGTTGATCTCCGTATGATGTTTGTCACTCTCTCCAGTTTACTGCGCGGTTGTGTTCTGTAGTAGGACTCGGAGTACTCCACACAGATTCCCTCCTCCTGCGCAGCCTTTAGAAACGACGCCATTCCATAATTGCCATAATCATTGTCGCTGCGCACTGCCCCAATCCATGTCCAGCCAAAATACTTCATCATTTTTGCTACTGCGACCGCTTGGTGGTCGTCACTGGGTATGGTCCTGAAGAAGGCAGGATACTGGAGCTTATCGCTCAGACATGCGCAGGTTGAGTACGGACTCACCTGTTATTCAGTATAGAAAAGGGAAAACAGAAGCATTATTTGAGAAGCGTGTTAACTTCTAACGTTTATGTGTGCCATTTGATACGGTTATTTAATCATTTACCACATAAAACCTTGGACATAACTTCGCATATTAAACTCATCACAGTCAACAACAGGACAGATACCTGTAGAATTCTAAAAAGGCCCAGCATTCTGGCTAAGGCAAGAGATGGAGAGGAAGTGGTCTCTCCCACCACTGCTGATACAGCGGCAGCTGCAGACTTTGAACAGGAATCAGTATAATTGAAAAATGGGGCCATGCCATTAGTCAGCAGAAATGCAATTTTAACAGCCATCGGCGCTTCAGAGCACGAGTCGTAAATCTGGTATCCTAACGTGATTCCCGGGAGGAGATCTGTTCTGTTGTTGATCTCCTGGATGGTGAACTCCATGGCACGGGCGAAGCGCAGCTGCCTGAAATCCATACTGTTTGGAAATATAAGTTACATAATATTAAGACATATTGAGATTTTCCGTTGTTTCAGTTTGTAATTGCAACTGTCACTATCACGAGTAGTAGCCCATAACTGCAAAACATGACAATTTGATTATAATAAAAATCACTTTGTAGTGCTTCCTACAATATTCACTCCACACTCACAGACAGACCTCCCTGTGCACTGCAGCTGGAGTGGCGGTCTGGTGTAAATGTTTTTCTCGGATCGCATGTAGAAATGAATGGAGAAACTCCCCCCAATCACAAAGTCTCCATTCATAGAAAGATCAGGCTTCTGAGGCTCAGTCCACAGTCTGCAGCTGAGTGGATCAGCTTCATATGCTGCTGGTCTGAGTCCATTTATCCACAGCATTGATACAAACATCATTAAAGTCGAAGCGAGCTGCATGGTCTGCTCTGTAGTGTCCAGCCCTCTGAAGGCCAGGTAGGTTGCATTTAAATTGTCACCTTCGATGTGATGCACTGTGGGTGTGAGCTCAGAACCAGGAGGCGTGGTTATGTCTTGAATAGTAAACGCAATGATGAACAAAATCTTTTTTTTCCTCTCTGGTGTTTTGAATGGTGTAACTGAGGCTGAGCTGAAATCAAATGAGCTGAAGTTCAGCGCCACTGTTTGACCATTTATTATTACTACAGTATTTCAAACTGAAGTTTTATCTTAAAAGAAAATCACTCTTCATTCACTTATTGTGATCAAACAATTTTACACACTAATTTCTCACCAGGCTGAGTATTAGTACCAAGTTTGGACTAAACATTGGATTTGATGTTATGTTTTATGTTTTAAGGATAGTTTAGGACATTTCAATTATCTATGAAACATCTTTGAAGCATTTGCAAGTGCTGTCCAAATAAAGTGTTACCCTGGTTACCTCCCTCTTAACAAAAATTCCTCTTCCAAGACACATAAAACCATTTACTTTCTTATTGTTCGTTATGCAGGCTGATTCCCATGTACTGGCTATGGGTAACTTTATTAAAACTATTGATCGTAAATTCATTATTTAACCATTTTTGAATGTCAGTTTATTCTTAGCAGGCTTAGAATTAGTACTAGTGGATTAGGTTTGGAGTGGAGTGATAGGTAGGTTTTGGGCATAAGTTTGGGTTTACAGGTTTGGGGTTACAGTTAGGTCAGGGTTGATGCATATTGGGCTATTCAAATAGGTGCTTGGATCTCATGTAAAAAAAAAATACAAATTTCCTGTTATAAAGTCTCCATTGATACAAAGATTACAGGCAACTGAGGCTCAGCCCACAGCCTGCAGTTGACTTGGTCAGGTTTACATGCTGATGGACAGTTATCTACAACATTGATACAAATATCTATAATATTTTGAGCTGCATGGCATGCTCTGTACTACCAGCTCTCTGAAGGCCAGCGTGGCTGCCTTTAAATAGCCACTGGTGGATGTGAGGTCAGGCTCAGGAGGCCTTGCAAGAAAGTCTCGGCAGTTAGTGTCTTCCAATATACTGTTTCTGAAACATCCAATAGATGGCGCCAGACTCAATATAATGAACACACTGTCTTTTTACAGTGCGCTTCATGTTATTCCATAACTCTGTTGGGCAGCAGAAACTGTGCCCTACTCACTTTGGTGTCGAAAACATAATGCAGAACTGCAGAGTGCAGTGCACTCAAACAATCCCACAATGCCCCACAGTAGGTAGTGTATTTTGATGTGAGCAGTCATGGGCCGGTCAGAATAATGCGGTTGAGTTTGTGCAAAACGAGAGCGTTACTCCATTGTCTGCGATTCAGATGTTGAACTTAAATGCATTTGTATTGGGGATATTCACTCACATGAAGTGTTGTGACCAAACACGTTCCCGCTGCGGACGAACCCAGTCCTGCGTGTTCCTTGATGCAAAAAACGAGACAAGTAGATCAGACTGAAGTGAAACAAACACAGTTTTATTACAGAATTCTGAAGAGGTTACAAACAGAGAACATGCATCATGTATCTCCCAAGTAAGCTCTGACCTCCCAGTGTGTTCTGACTCCTTTTATACCCTGAAGCTGAATATGTGTGTGCGTATACGCTGAACCTATAAATGTGTACATGTTCCTGTTTAGTGGGTGCAGTGGACATATGGTTTACCATATATGGATGCGAAAACCTCATGTTCTAACGAAAACACCAAAGCCCGATGGTTAAGCGCAGACCTACTTCTGTTTTTGGCCTTGGCCGGTTTCCTGTTGTTGCGTCCATCTCTGCATGTTTGTCACATACTGTCTGTTCTTCGCCTGCCCTGCCATGCGAATGTCATAACGCTTTAACGCTAAGCGCGAGTTAATGCCTTCTGATATTAATGCTTAAAAGTATGCTACTAAAAAGACTTTGGACTGGAAGCTTAAATTTAGGTAACCCCAGCGTTGGCTTGACCTAAAACATCAATCTCGGGCAGATGTTGAATTATAGCTGAAAATGAAAAACAGGCGGACGTCAAAACCCAACATTGACATCAATCCCAAACGTCGGACAGACGTTGAATTTTAGTTTAAAATGAAATTCGGGCTGACGTCAAAACCGAACGTTGACAGGTCTGGGACTGAACTGCGAACCCAGCCATTAGTGAATAAGCTGTGGAGGAACAACCGCGAAAACAGTCCGAACAAACTTAGAGACACTTAAAACAGGATCACCGTGCTGAACATGCGCGATTTCAAGAGGTCAGCAAAAGCAAAGCAGCCAAAGCTGAAACTAGCCAGCGTATTTTTAAAAAGTCCTTCTAAGTTTTTTTTTCTCTCTGCGTTTTGGCCTCTCCTCCACAAATAAAAAGATGTTCTTCAGGCTGTTCAGAGACTTGAATTTAACCTAATTTCAACAATGAATTAGTGAGTGCATATTATATAACCATATTATTTTCATAATTACTCTCAAAATAAGACAACTGATAAAAAGTATCGATAAAACATTTATTTTATTTTTATTATTATTTATTTCAACAAGACAACTAAAGACACCATATTTCAAATAGACAAAACAACCTAATTGAAGTGTGTAAACAATGTGTTTTTACCTGTTTTGTAGCCTCCACTGGCAGACTGTCCAGGGCTATGTTAAAGGTGGTCTGCCACGGCATGGGAAATATGATCTGTGGCCTTTTTGTATGACCTTCTGACAGCAGCTGCAATGACGAAGTGAAACACATCTACTGAACATTTGTTTATTGATACTTAATACAGACTCCAAACAAAGATGCCTAAAAAGAAAACACTGTGATGTACGATCACATCGGGGGGCAGGGGAGGTAATTAGCTCAAGCTGGAGCTGCTTTAATGCCATGCAGAAAATTAGGATTATAAGCGGTTATTAACTGTAAAGACGGTACTTGCAGCTACCAACACTCAAATAAGAGTCGACGTGAACGCATTTTTCTTTCTTAACGTGACATCCTAACAGGCTACACTGGCAGGAAGTAATTGTGGGCGGGACATAGTTTTATTCTTCAAGGTTTGATCAGAGCAGGCATTTCAGAAGGAACACGGAGTCAGACTCTGACAGTCAGCAGACTAAACAAATAGTTATGTTATATATAGTATATATAGTTAGTTATAACAGTTTATGAGTTTATGAAAAAAATGAAGTACTGCAGTATTTTGATGTTTTTTGTGTAGCTTCTGAAACAGGATAAAATAACGGTTGAAAGCTTGATTTAATTTTTTTTTCTTGGTTTTTTTTATCTTAAAGTTGTAAGAAAATGAGAGCAACACGGATGCTAACAGCCAGCATTTCGCCTCCAGACTATATCTCAAAGAGAAAAAACATGCCATGCCATCTTCAGAAAAACGAAGTCAGGTTAAACAAATCCGTATACGAGTGTAATCACCTGACATTTGAACAAGAGATGGAATGTGTGGTAACGGAAAAGTTGGTTTTATTGTATGTCCGTTGTGAATAGCGTTAGAGAGCATATGACGAGATGTCTGCCCCTGCTGGACCACCATCATACTATCCAGATTATTGTCCTGCACACAAGCTCTAACTACTTTTAAATCTCCTCAAACAGATTGTAAATGCACACAGACTTTTATTTTGGAAAATAAACAAATATTACAAACAAATTAGAAAGAGAAAAATAACGACTGGGCCGGATCTAAAATGATTTTATAGAAAATGTAGTTACTGACACGGAGCTAGATTAAAATAGTTTACGACACTCATTTATTATTAAATAAATTAATATTACAGGGCCCAGACTTGTGAAGCACAAGGCATTAAAGACTGTTCTATTGATCCAACTAACAGCAGCAAAACAAATTTCATTTCAATGAATTCTACATTTAATTACTGCTTTAAACAATCAAAAAGCAGTAGCCTCTAGGCCAATTGCATTAAAGTGTACTCTATTATCACACCTTACTACAATTAGAATTTGAGTTGTGTTAAAGTTCAAAACATTGGTCATAATATCATAATCATCAGTTTCCAGGGCGCACAATTGTGAAACCAAATTACAGACCATCCTATTACTGATAGTGCAGCAAGCAGAATTTGAAGAAAACCTTTTGTCATGTTTTAACCATCAAAACTCAATAGCTTCCTTACTATAGGGCTCAAAATTGTAAATCCAGATGTGTTAAAGAATCATTTAATAGCTGTTTCCACAGTAATTAAGACCTTCCTAATTGTACCATACTAACTTCATGAACATAATTTAAGTGTTATGTTGATTTATAATTAATATTCTACGTACATATAAGAAAAAAGTATATAACTTAATAGCTTCTTTACTGTAGTCAACAAACTTGTAAAATCAAATGCATTAAAGAGCTTATTGTTCATACAGTTTACCACAAGTAAAGTCTGAATAAAGTGTAGTGTTAAATTAGTTAAATTCATCATCACCATCATCACCATCATCATCGTTAACCTCTAGTCCAGATAGGGTCGCGGTAGCAGTTGAGAGAGCAGAGAATCCCAGACGACCCTGTCCCCGCAACGTCCTCTCATTCCCGGGGACCCCAAGCCGCTTCCAGGCCAACTTGGTGATATAATCCCTCCAGCGGGTCCTAGGACGACCCCGGCGTCTTGTCCCGGTAGGCCGTGCCTGGAACACCCGGAGGCGTCCATGGGGCATCCCGATTAGACGCCCGAACTCCCTCACCTGGCTTCTCTCAATGCGGGTTGAGTAGCGGCTCTACTCCGAGCTCCTCACTCTATCACACAGCGTGTAGCCCGCAACCCGACGAAGAAAGCTCATTTCCACCGCTTGTATTCGCGATCTCATTCTTTCGGTCATTACCCGCAGCTCATGACCATAGGTGAGGGTCGGGATGTAGACCGACTGGTAAACAGAAAGCTTTGCCTTTTGGCTCAGCTCCCTCTTCACCACTACAGTCCGGTACAGTGACCGCATTACTGCTGCCACCTGATCTCACGATCCCTCTTCCCATCACTCGTGCACAAGACCCCAAGATACTTAAACTCCTCCACCTGGGGCAGGTCCTTTCCCCTTGCCTGGAGTGGGCATGCCATCCTTTTCTGGGCTAAGACCATGGACTCAGACTTGAAGGTGCTGACCCGCACGCCAACCGCTTCACACTCCAGCGAGCGCTGGAAGCATCAATATGGTTCAGCCAAAAGAACATCATCATCTGCAAATAGTAGAGACGCCACCCCCCTTATTAGTTAAATTATAATAGATTTTGCATAAAAGGCAATTGCTTCTATAATGGAGTGCCCAAATTTGTCAAGCCAAATGCACTAAAAGGTCCCCTATTATATTTAATATTTAATTATTTACACCAATCCGAGTTCATATGAAGTGTTGTGGTGAATTATAATTGTACAGACCAAACATTCTTTACTGTAGGAACCAAAATTGTAAGTCCAAATGCATTAAAAAACTGTTACTGCAACGTATTACAAGAAGCAGAATTTAAATTAAATATCAAGTTAAATTATAATTAATATTTTCTATACAAATTATTTCATAAAAATCTTTACTGAAGGGCTGACATTTGTCGATTCAAGAGTGCCCTGATTTTGCAGCTTAATACCACAAGCAGAATTTAAATGAAAGTGTTGGTTTGATTTATAATTAACTTTTTAAATACAAAAATAAAGCTTCTTTGCTGAAGTGCTCAATTTTTTTTTGTTAAATTTTAAAGCAAATGGATTAAAGAGTGCTCTGTTTCTGCACCTTACTACAGCAAGCAAAATTTAAATGAAGTGTTGGGTTGAATTATAATTAATATTTTAAATAATAATAATAATAATAAAAATCAATAGGTTCCTAACTGAATGACCCAAATATATAATATTAAACTCATTGAATAGTGCCCTGTTTTTGCAGATTAATGAAGCAAGCAGAATGTAAGTGAATGTTGGGGCGAATTATAATTAGCATTTTAAAAACAAACAAACAAAAAACAGCTTCTTAAAAAAATAATAGCTTCTTTACTGAAGGGCCCAAATATGTCAAACCAAGTACATTAAAGAGTGCCCTGTTGTTTTAAATTATTACAGTAAGCAGAATTTCAATTAACTTTTGGGTTGAATTATAATTAAAAATTGAAATTCAAAAACATTTAACAGCTTCTTGACTGAATGACTCAAATTTGGCAATCCAAATTCATTAAAGAGTGCCTTGTTTTAGCACCTGAATACAGCAAGCAGAATGTAAAAAGAAGTGTTGGGTAAATTATCATTTTCATTAAAAGAAATTGTAAGTTGAATTATAATTAATATTTTAAATAGCAAACAATTCAATAGCTTAACCTGTTTTTGCAGCATACTACAGAAAGTAGAATTTAAATTGTGTTGGGTTTATTTATAAATAATATAATATGAGTAAATGCTTGTGTTAAATTATAATTAACTTTTCATAAATATGTATAAAAAAAATCAATAGCTTCTTTACTGTAAGCCCCAAATTTGTAAGACCAAATGCAGTGAAAATAACACTAGTATTCAAACTAACTATAGCAAGCAAAATATAAATTGTGTTGTGTTGAATGTTAATTGATATTCTATGAACAAACAAAAGAAAAATCTATTGATTCTGTCCTATAGGTACCTTTTCATTTCTACTTCCAACACCAATCAGAATTTGAAGTCTTGTTTTGAACTTTATTTAAAAAATTTAACATATTCTATTTCATTTAAAGATGTACAAACACAACCCAAATGGCTAAATATTTTTCCATTATTATAACATGCTACAGCCAGAAAAAAATATGAAAAAAAATATGAATATGAAATAGGAAATGTGAAAAATATATGAAATATATATTCAAATAAAATGATCATTCAGCCAAAATACAATATTCAAAATCTGCTTGCTATAGTATGTTTTAATAATAACATTGTCTTTAATATAATTGGTTTTATAATGGTAGGCCTTATAGTACAGAACATCCATCCCCCCACCACCGCAGCTCGGTCGGAGCACAGTACTCTAACGGTACTCGTTTGAACCACAACGAATTTACTGCTGTTTTTAATGTAATTTACGGTGAATAAACCCTAAAACGCAGACGAACAGTAAAGTCATTTCTCCAGATAAAGTGGAACTGAATCAGGAAATGGAATCAAAAAATTGAGCAAAACACATGTCAGGCCACAGCATTGAGATTGGTTTAGAGCCGTCTAATTTCAATAAATTTAAATATTTGGTCTGCAAACAGAATGACATCAGGAGGGACTGCATCCTAAAAAGCCTGGTCATGTATTTGAACGAAGATACGTCTTTTTCAAGCAATAGTTAGTCCATCCATCCATCCATCCATCCATCCATCCATCCATCCATCCATCCATCCATCCATCCATCCAGAGGGCCGATATAGTCACGCCAGCGTGTCCTGGGTCTTCCCCGGGGTCTCCACCCGGGTGGACTTGCCTGTGACACAACCCAAGGGAGGCGTCCAGGAGGCATCCTAACAAGATGCCTGAACCACCTCAACTGGCTCCTCTCGACGTGGAGAAGCAGTCTACTCCGAGTCCCCCCCGGATGACCAAACTTCTCATCCTATCTCTAAGGGACAGTCCAGACACCCTGCGGAGGAAACTCATTTCGGCCGCTTGTATTCGCGATCTCGTTCTTTCGGTCATTACCCAAAGCTCATGACCATAGGTGAGGGTGGGAACGTAGATCGACCGGTAAATCGAGAGCCTTGCCTTATGGCTCAGCTCTTTCTTTACCACAACAGACCGGTAAAGAGCCCGCATCACTGCTGACCCAGCACCAATCCACCTGTCAATCTCCCGCTCCCTTGTACCATCACTCGTGAACAAGAACCCGAGATACTTAAACTCCTCCACTTGAGGCAAGAGCCTATCCCCGACCCAGAGAGGGCTCTCCACCCTTTCCCGCCTGACAACCATGGCCTCGGATTTGGAGGTACTGATCCTCATCCCGGCCGCTTCACACTCGGCTCAGTTAGTCCATTTATTATAATACAGTTTATGTGTACAAGTTGTCTGAAGTTATTAGGTATAACTAGATATTCAGGGTATTTCAATATACCCATGAAAACAGATTAGTGGTAAAATTGCAGCATGTCACGTAATAGGAGAGATTAATCATTTACCAAAAGATGCACTTTCACTAAATCTGTGCAATAAATTGAAAGCTGTAGTTTCATGAAGATAGTGCTGTACAAGCTTTAGAACTCACAAAACGATGTTATGATTCCAATCTAATGATTCAGCACTTATTCAGCTTTATTAATTGCCATGATCAGATATAACCAGGAGGAGACTTTGATTTACTGACTTGATTACACTCTGAATTTTGCAGGTAGAACACAGTGCTGATGCTGAAATATCATCTTAAAGTTCATTCTTGGAAGAAAACTGATGTCTAGAGCCATAAATATGTAATTCACTTAAGGTTTTCAGAGGGACTTACCTGAGGTTAACATACCAGTACATGCAAGTGTGCTTTAAAAGTGATCATGTGATGGAGTGCCTGCATGTTCACCTTATCCCATCGGTCCCATCGGAATTTGAGATGCTACTTCAATATCAGCAATATGCATTGTACCTGCAGTTGATTAAGAATTTAAATCTTATCTAAAGATGGATTACTTTAGGGTTATTGTTGGCAACTGCATCAGTAAATTAGCACTTTGATATTCCTAATATTATTGGTACAAAATGAACATCAGCTAACATCTGATTTTGATTGAATTTAAGCCGATGATGGTGAATAGGTAAGGTAAATTTATGTTTTTCACAAGCCTTAAAAATGCAGACTTCTGCTTGTCCACTTCTCAGTGATTATGTTGTATTTATGTTCAGGTCTGTCATTGATGATGCAGAGAGGGACATGTGAGTGAACATTGAGGATTTGCACAATTTGAAGAGACAGCACTGAGGATGATGCTGAGCTATGGGACAATGCCATTGTGATAGAGGTCAACAGTTTTGGAAATGCATTCATCATGTCATTTGGACTCCTTTATGCCTTTGTTTTCAGCTTTCTGAGAACTTGAGTTTGTCCAGAATATCTTGATGAATTTGGATGGACACAAGCTAAACAGAAAAAGTTTCGCATGTGTTGGAATGTAAATTCCTTTGGATTTTCTGGTGTTACAGCTCAGGTTCAATTTTTACCAGATAAACTGCTTTGAGTCTTTATGCTCATGTTTGTTTTTGAAATTGTAGTTGTCTTCATGCTGATATTTGAAATGGCATTTTAACGGAGTTGGTTTTGCACTATAAATTCTTGACTATGCTTAAGGTGGAATGTTAGTGTTAAGATATTAAACCCCTCAACACGAGATAGGACAGCGCCCACCATATTTATATTACCTAATTTTCCTGTGTCTTGTAGGGCTTGACAGTCCTTTGTTTTGGATTTGAGCTAATGGCGGTAAATAGCTAAGCTACAGTTCTGTTTTTCAACAAAGCTAAACTTTTTCTAGATGCTAATTTTTATATAAATTGAATCTATTGAATCAGTCAACAGTTGGAAAAATTTGCATTCCTTATCTTATATCATTAGAATGACATAGTTTAATATTTTGTCTGCTTGAATAATTGACAGGTTTTTCAAGTTGTAACTTCAGGTCCATTATTTCAGAAATATTTCTAAAGTGCTTTATTTGGTGGGGGCACAAATTTGGCCCATTTTTTGGGTGGGTAAAATGAATGTGAGACTTTATCATTGCTTGAATGTTATTATTGATGTTAATAAATGTAATGTCTGCAGAACCTTTTGTGCTTTTACTTTGTTAGAGGTGTTTGATTGTAGTAATTAAAAACATCTGTTAAAGAACTTTTGTTGTGCTATCACCATTGAAGGTTTTTGATCATAGTCATTTAGGAAAAATCTGTAAAATAATAGTTTTTACCTGCAGAACCTTTTGTGCTATTCTTTAATTGAAAGTTAATTGAATTGAATTTTTTAATCTTTAATTGAAAATTTTGGTAAAATTTGGTAAATAATTTGGTACAATTATGTAAAATAACAGTTTTGGTATGCAGAACCTTTTGTGCTTTCATTTTGCTGAAGGTATTTGATCGTAATATAGGACAAATCTGTAAAATAACATTTCTTTTTTGCAAAACCTTTATTGAAAATTTCTGTAAAATGATTATTTTTGTACTTTTTTAAAATTAAAATATTTTACATTAACTTCACGTTATTTGTTTGGCAGCTGCTGTTGCCAGTCATTTGACTGTATTTTTATGATTTTTTTTTTTCCTTTCTTTTTTTTTTTTTTTACAGTGTGGGCACTGTGGAAAGAGCTGTCCACTACTCTGGGCAAGTATGCTCATTGCCCCCTAGTGTATGTGTGTGTGTGTGTTCACTAGTGTTTATGCGGCGTTTCACTGCATGGATGTGTTATATTGTGAGGTGAAATTTCCACATTGTGGGACTAATAGGGGTCACATCGTTTAATATAATTTAATTCTCTTGTAAAACAAGCATCTGTGTAAAATGATATTTATGCTTCAAATTTGCTGTAGAAGTATTAGATAAAAGTGCCACTTCATTGATAATTCTGTTCAGTTTGGCAGGATATATTATTTTTTTTCAATTAAACAGTAAATGTGTAAAGATTACTTATACATATTTACAGATAACAACAAAAATACAATTTCATTGCCAAATGCCAACAGCTGTGCAGACATAAGCATAATGATCCATCAGGACATTTTAATTAAAGTGCTAAAACATAGTTCTACATTTATAATTTATGAAAGATTCTTAAAGAGACTTGGAGGGTACTTTACCCATAAGGTGTTTCTTGGTATTCTGCTCTGGTCTAAACATGATGATGAAACATTTTGGAGCAAAAATACAAGTAAACAAACCAAAGCTTGAGGCCAGAATAGCAAATATCTCTACAGCTACAGTGAACTTTCCAGGAGAGCTGACATAAGCTGGGATAAATGTAACCCACACTGCACAGAATATGAGCATGCTGAATGTGATGAACTTGGCTTCATTAAAGTTATCAGGCAGCTTCCGTGCTAGAAAAGCAAAAATAAAGCACAAAAGTGCCAGAAATCCTATATAACCCAGCACAGCCCAGAATCCTATAGCTGAACCTAATTCACATTCTAAAATAATTCTTTCCTTGTAGTGTTTTAGATTTTTAAAGGGAAAAGGGGGTGAAATTGTTAACCAAAGCACACAAATTAGGACCTGTATGAGAGTGAAGGTGAGAACACTGAGTCTCTGCTGTGGAGGCCCAAACCATTTCATGGCATTACTGCCTGGAAGTGTAGCTCTGAAGGCCATTAACACCACTATTGTTTTCCCCAGAACACAGGAGATGCAGAGGACGAAGGTGATCCCAAACGCTGTGTGACGCAGCATACAGGACCACTCAGAGGGCTGACCAATGAAAGTAAGTGAGCAGAGGAAACACAGAGTCAGTGAGAAGAGCAGCAGGAAACTCAACTCTGAGTTGTTTGCTCGGACGATGGGAGATGTTCTGTGTTTGTAGAAAACAGCTGCCACACATACAGCTATGAAGGCCCCAGTGATGGAGAACACTGACAGAATGATGCTCAGAGTGTCGTCCCAGGACAGGAACTCTACAGGCTTGGGGAGGCAACTGTCTCGCTTGGTGTTGGGCCAGAAGTCAGGAGGGCAGTGCACACAGTTCAAAGAGTCTGAGAGATTAGAAAAGCATAGATTTAGATTGAGATTGCATATTAGACAGAATAACAAGGAAAAAAAGCTGTCACTCATATATTGTGATACCCAACCTGTCTTGTTGCTGATCTCTCCTTCTGCACATGGTATACAGTCATAGCAGCAGACTGGCTTTCCTTTCTGCACAGCCTTCCTGGTTCCAGGAGGACAGCTCTCACTGCACACAGATCTTGGCACCTGAAAGAAATTAGAAAAAAATAAATGTACAGAGTATGTAAAAAAATATCCAGGTGTCTTAATGCAATGCAAACATTAATGGTTTTCTTGCATTTGGAAAACACTACTGCTATTCTGTACCTCACTCTGTCCCCCCAGCCAGCTGATAGCTTTGCTCACACTGAATTCTTGAGCTTTCGGTTTGGATGAGTCATAACGGCCGACTGTGACAAATTCTAGAGAGACATCTTTCTTAAACTGCCAGTTTATAAGTTCAAAGTCGGCCACAGGATCACCCTTGGAGTCAAATGTGACCTGGTAACCATTCTTTGTAGTGAAGTTCACACTCTTGAGCTGGTTCAGTATCTGTAGTGGTATGAAATGAATGTGTGAATGGAACTGTGACATGATGTTTAAATGAATTACTTTACCATTATTAATGAACACAATCAGTATTGAGACTAATTTATTCATATATTTCCCTGCTGAAAAAGGGACATTAAATACTATTTCTAATTTCTTATAGAGAAAACTAGTTTAGAACTCATTTACATCCCATTGTGAAACCATAAAATGAATTTAGAATCAGCTATTGGTCAGCTTTTCAACCATTAATGTCCTTTACATTGTGATATCAACCCATGAAAAAGACAAAACACATCAGAAACCCATCAGGAACCAAAAGAAACACTGTGTTTCAGTTGGGTTTGTCCAGTAGCGTTGATAAAGGCGTTTTACTACAACTTATACAAACATGCTGCACTTATTTCAATTACAAGGAATAACGCAGTTTTATACCTGCCATGGTGTGAATTTAGCGCTCTTGTCGCACTGCGTGTCATTACAGATAACACCGTGGATGGCATGCGCTACTGCATAAGTAGATTTATACACCATGTTAGTCACGCGCAGCTGCGACGTGTCTGTATACGGGTTCTGAAGCGCGCGGATATCCTCACTGCCGTCACATTCCCGCGCGCCCACAAAGGAGCCAGTCTTTCTTTTCAGGCTACAGCTGAACGAGCTCTCCCAAAACTCCGTTAGCAGAGGAGATTTCATTGCTTGTGCTGGAGAGAGATCCAGAAGAAACTCACGAAGACCTGGAATCACCGAGCGGGGGATCCCAAATCCTATCGCCCCAGCGCACATGTTAAAGCGCAGAATATCTGGATCTGTGATCCAATACGATCCAACCCACTGAAGGGGAGGCAGCGGTTGTCTAGACAGTTCCTCCAACAGAAACTTCAGGTCGCCTACATGAATAACTGTTACTATTACCCGGGCTGTTGATCTCCGGATGACGTTCGCCACTCTCTCCAGTTTACTGCGCGGTTGTGTTCTGTAGTAGGACTCGGAGTACTCCACACAGATTCCCTCCTCCTGCGCAGCCTTTAGAAACGACGCCATTCCATAATTTCCATAATCTGTGTCGCTGCGCACTGCCCCAATCCATGTCCAGCCAAAGTACTTGACTAGTTTTGCCATTGCAGTAGCTTGATGGTCGTCACTAGGCACGGTCCTGAAGTAGGAAGGATACTGAGTCTTGTCACTCAGACATGCGCAGGTTGAATAAGGGCTCACCTGTTTTTTAGGTTACAAAAAAGAGAAAACTGTTATTCGAGAAACGTGTTTGAATTCTAGCGCTTATGTTTGGGATTTATTAAGGTTCTTTGACTACTTAGGGCATAAGGCCTTGGACTGAAGGTGGTATAATAATCTCTTGTCACAAGCAAGAAAAAGCCGTTAGAATGAGTTTATTCTTACCTGTAGAATTCTAAAAAGCCCCAGCATTCTCGCTAACGCAACAGATGGCGTGGAATTAGACTCTCCCACCACAGCAGGAACAGCAGCAGATGCAGATTTTGAACAGGAATCAGTATCATTGAAAAATGGCTCCATGCCGTTAGTTAACTGAAAGGCAATTTTAACAGCCATCGGCGCTTCAGAGCAGGAGTCGTGTATCTGGAATCCTAACGTGATTCCCGGCAGGAGATCTGTTCTGTTGTTGATCTCGTGGATGGTGAATTCCATGGCACGAGCGAAGCGCAGCTGCCTGAAATCCATACTGTATAGAAACATAAGTTACACGATAATAAGACATATTGAGATTTTCTGTTGTTTTAGTTAGTAATTACATCTGTCATTAACACAAGAAGTAGTGCATGACCACATGCTCCACACAACGTTCACTCCACACTCACAGACAGACCTCCCAGAGCACTGTAGCTGGAGCGGCTGTCTGGTGTAGGTGTTCTGCTCCGATCTGACATAGTAATGAATGGAGAAACTCCCCCCAATCACAAAGTCTCCATTCATATGAAGACCAGGCAACAGAGGCTCAGTCCACAGTCTGCAGCTGACTGGATCAGCTTTGCATGCTGCTGGTCTGCGTCCATTTATCCACAGCGTTGATACAAACATCATTAAAGTCGAAGCGAGCTGCATGATATGCGTGGGAATGTTCTGCCCTCTGATGGCCAGGCAGGCTGCATTTTAATAGTCACCTTGATATGATGCACGGTGGGTGTGAGCTCAGAATCAAGAGGCGTGGTTATGTCTTGATTAGTAAATATGATGACAGGAGCTTTTTTTCCCTCTCGTGTCTTGAATGGCTAGAATTAGTGGCTGATAATTAGTAGAATGCAAAGAAAAGCAAAGCACACTGACCAGGATACCCAATAAGAGCTCAGAGACACACACACACAGACACCAGCGTGAGTGAACAAATGCGCTTTATTTACATAATTTAAACAAAACAAAAAAACGAAACTCAAATCTACTACCGCTTACTCAGCGTCGGCTTACGAAGTCCCTTCTCGTCACTTCCATGGCCATAGGTGTATAAAACCAAGCACCTAGGCCTGCAGACAGCTTTTACAACAATTTGTGAAAGAATGGGTCGCTCTCAGGAGCTCAGTGAATTCCAGCGTGGTACCCTGATAGGACGCCTTATGTGCAAGTCCAGTCGTGAAATTTCCTTGCTACTAAATATACCACAGTCAACTGTCAGTGGTATTAAAACAAAGTGGAAGTGGGAACAACAGCAACTCAGCCATGATGTGGTAGGCCACGTAAAATGACAGAGCGGGGTCAGCGGATACTGAGGCACTCATAGTGTGTCACCAACTTTCTGCAGAGTCAATCGCTATAGACCTTGAAACTTCATATGGCCTTCAGAATAGCTCAAGAACAATGTGTAGAGAGGGTGTGTGAGAGATTGTGCCAAGTATAAAGTTTGGTGGAGGGGGGATTATGGTGTGGTGTTGTTTTTCAGGAGTTGGGCTCGACTCCTTAGTTCCAGTGAAAGGAACTCTTAATGCACAATTTCATGCTCCCAACTTCTCGATTCTTGACCTTATCGCACACGTATTTTAACAAGTACACCTTCGTATGCCATCAATTTAGCAATATTGGTTATTAAATCTTTTAGATTCCAAAATGAAATTATCTAGAGTTCCAAGCACCATAGAAGTGCTTGTCCTCACAGTCATGTAAAAAGGATGAGTGGCTTTTTCTGCAATTTTAACTAAAATAATCTATACACGATCATAGGATAAATTAACTAAATGACATAACGAAAACAAATGCCAAATAAATATTAGAAAATATATAATGATAGTTGTGGTCCTTAGGAATTGTGTCCCTGGTGTTACTGCTTAACAAAAAAATCTCTGAAATAAAAATCACACTGATGACATCACTTGATTTCATTTGACCTATTTTCTGAGGATCTAAGGCACATGACAACTCCACTGTATCTTTTCAGCTATCAGAGATTTTCTCATGTATCTCATGATTTCATATGAAGATTTTAGTTGATGTCACTGGCATGAGCTACTTTATTCTTAGGTCATTTAAATGTAAAATTACAAATGGATTAAATTGCATATTTCAGTAGGTAGTCAATGATTGACAACATGTGGTTTGATGCTCTGTGACAGCCATTTTATAAAATGCTTTATTTTTCATTAAAAATGCCACAGGTGTTACTGTCTCTGGTGTTACCTTTCTTATGTGTAACACCAATGAAGATTGGTAACAAAAGTAACATCTATGGATAGACAGAAAAGTGAACATTTTTGTACAGTGACCCATATATTGCTCTGACTACAAATTCCTCGTATAAAGTCAGCCTGCAGTTGACTGAGTCACCTTTACATACTGCTGGACTGAGATACAGAAATCTTTAAAGCTGAAGTGAGCTACATGGTATGCTCTATACTGCTTTTAAAAAGCCACCTATGGGTGTTAGTTCAGGCTCAGAAGGCCTTGTGGAAAAGTTTCTTTAGTTACTGTCATGAAAACTAATTTTTCTGGAGCATCCAATAGATGGCGCCAAACTCATAGTGGAAACTTAACTTTGAGCCATATTGTCTTTGGGCAGCACACTGTGCATTATTCACTTAATAGTGCACCATTTTGTAGTGGTGTCCGAAAACAGTGCAGATGATATAGTGCACTTAAACAATCCCACAATACTCCACAATAAGTAATGTATTATGATGTAGGCAACCATGGGCCCTTGAGAATCATTGGGTCCAATTTGTTGAAAATAAGAGCATGGTTATCTGCAATTTAGATGTTGAACTTAAATGCATTTGCATTGGGCAATATTCACTCACATGAATATCAACACTAAATTTACACTAGGCTAAGTATTAGTATCAGTGTTAGACTAATCACCAGAGTGAGGTTATTCCATTAGGCACCGGACGTCAGTTTGACGTCTGACTGACGCTGAATTTTGGTTGGGAATAAAAATCAGGCTGATGTCAAAATCTAACATCATCTGACATCAAGCTCTAGTTTGGGTTAAGTTAAGTGATACTTTTTTTAATCCCACCTCCGCATTTAACCCATCCATGAAGTGAAACACCACATACACACTAATGAATACACACACACTAGGGGGTAGTGAGCACACTTGCCCGGAGCGGTGGGCAGCCCTATCCACGGCACCCGGGGAGCAATTGGGGGTTAGGTGTCTTGCTCAAGGACACCTCAGTCATGGACTGTCGGCACTGGGGATCAAACCAGCAACCTTCCAGTCACAGGGCCAGTTCCCTAACCTCCAGCCTACGACTGCCCCTGATTGAGTTGCCACACCCTGCTATTACTGGACAACTGACTTTAACACCTGAGCTACGGCTGCATCAACCAAACTCTGGCTGTCTTGACAGCCGCGGCTCCGGTGTTGAATAAGCTGTGGAGAGACAACCGCGAAAACATCCAGACGTCTTGTGGCGCTCTGTGGTGCATTTCGGTAGAATGAGTCTTGCACTGAATGTGCTCCTGTATCTCATCACTGTGTCATAGAGTGGGTGGGAGCCAATGTCCATAATGGCCTGCAGCTTAGACAGCATCCTCCTCTCTGACACTGCTGTCAACGAGTCCAGCTCCACACCCACAACACCACCGGCCTTGCGGATAAGTTTGTTGAGTTTTGTGGTGAATTTGATCTTATTAATTCTATAGTCATAACATTATTTTCTATCATATTGGTTATTAGACTGTGTAGATTCTGGTTGAGTTTATTCTGTGGGCCTCTGACTGAAATAGTAGTGGAGCTGATGCAGGAGGCATCTGAACAGGATAGGGCCCCCCTGAACGTCAACAATGCTATATATGGGGGTTAGGTGACTAGGGCTACTCTGGACAAGAACGTATGTTTATACCAAATTTGGCTGAAGAAGATCCATACATCGAAATTGGGGCTATTTTGACAGAAACCAGATGTCCACACCGGTATAAAACCTGGAGTTGTAAACGTATGTGTCAGAGAATTTTTGGCGGTTCTCTCAAAGCTGTTTTGCGAAGGCTTGTCTGTGACTTCGATCTCTCAATGTTAATAAACATCTTTATATGCAAGAGACGAGTGTCACCGAAGAGTTTGTTCCTACACCTTTACAGCATCGCTACTAAAGAAACCACAGAGAAAACAGTAAGTCAGGCATGTAATACAACACCTTGTTAAGACTGCTGCACATACTGGGGAGTATTGATCAGTATTAACCTCTCTCTATATCAGAGCTTCACCAGCTTTATAATTTCAAATCAATTAAGCAGAAGACCAAACTGTGTGAGAGAATTGTAGTGGGAACATAAAGACAAAGAAATGTGAAGACAGAGAAAACAGGGAAGGATGTGATTTTATTCTTCAAGGTTTGATTGGCTTGTGAAGAGCAGGCATTTCAGAACGAACATGGAGTCAGACAGTCAGCAGACTCCATCTCTTTTAGAACGAAGCCAATGGAAAGCATATAAAAATAAACTGATTTTATTTTTAAAAATGAAGTATCTCTTGGTTCTTTTTTACTTTTACTCTAAGATGTAGATGAGGCAAAACGCTGGTTAGCAGGCTAAACTGTTTGCATCCATGTTGTTCTCACTTTCTTACACTTTCACGATTAAAGCAAGAAAAGAAAACTCTAGAGAAAAGAAAAGTTAAACAAATTCACAGCAGTGGTTACAAATTAATCAGTTTAACAACACAATCAATATAAATTTAATTAATAATTTAATTTGCTAATAAAGTTATTGTGAATTTTTTTTTTTTTTTTTTTTTACGAATGCACCTTTTACTTTCTGTAAAGATCATCAACCTTAATTTGCAAACCACCAATTCCAAATTCTCCTCCTCAGTTAAAGTGTCAGAATTCTTCTGAGATAGATAAGTTATTCTTTTTACTACTTTATTCTCTTCAACTCTTTGGAAATTAGCTTTGATACTCCCAAATTTCCTTAAATACCCCCCCCCCCCCCTAAATCTGAAAAGTTCCCAATGTTTTTTTTTTCGTTTCTAGCCTTGTGTAGAAAATTTGAAACCATCATTTTAATCATTGATTTAACCTCCTCATAAGACAGCAAAGAACTATTGAGCTTCCAGTGTAAAGAGCCTGTAGCATGAGAATTAGCAGAGGGCATCTTAATGTTGATTGATATGGCTCAATGGTCATGATGTGGAGAAATATCCACATTTATAGATTCTTTATTGAAACCTTCTGAAATCAATGAAAAATCTGTTCTTGTCTTGCCTGATTTATTGCTACATGTCAACAATAGTCTCAGGACGTTTACTTCATTATCAAACTCTTTGTTGTTAGTTAGTTGAAGTTAGTTGATTCTCAACAGGGCAGGAATTAATAGTAGCAGATTTAGGTTTGGACCAGAGTGACTGTTAGGTTTTTCTCAAAGTTGGAAAAATGAAATGATAAATAGTAGAGTGTATGCAAGATCGACATGTGAAACCAACCCTTGCATAACTGCTGATAATACACTGACCTTAGACAGTTAAACACTTAATAAATGAACAAATATATTCACTGCTCAATATATGTACACATTGCGATCTCACTGAACAGACAGGCAAGACAATGTCCTGTTTAAGTATGACAGTTTTTAAGTAAACAAAATTAAGTCCATAAAGTATCTGATTGACCTGTGTATTGGTCTGACTACAACCTCATTAAAGAAATTAGACATCAACTGGAACACTCATCCAGCCCTAATCAGCCCAAACTCACTAATACTCTTGTGGCTGAAAGAAGCCACAGTATTCCTAAATCTAGTGGGAAGCCTTCGCATAAGAGTAGATAGCTGTCATAGGATAAAAGAGAGACTCAATTTCATAATCATTCCAAAGGATTTAGAATTAGGTGTTCAAAATGCACCTATAAATATGATGTTCAGGTATACCAAGTTTATCTCTCCTATTAAAAGATTGATATGTTCTAAATGTTACTAACACAACACCATTGGACAGTTCAGCACATTACCAATTCTTATACCTCAGCTAAAACATGCTGCTTAACAAAGCATCATGCTAAGTGATGTGGTGAGAGATGGTCATCCTACCCATCATATCCTAATTAGACAGATCAATTACTTGTTTAATATTGCATGTAATAAGCAATACATTCTAAAACATTTAGCAAGATTCCATTGTCCTATAGCCATATTATCTAAAAGTGCTGAAATACCATTTTATAGATAATTCAAGGTATTATATAAATGGGCATTATACATTAATCATTATTATCAATTGAGTTCTGAATATGAAATGATTACCTTCATATTTACACATAAAAAACATGACATACAATTTATTTAAAATGATGTATTAGTGAAGCTATGTACATATAAAACTAATCAAACATGTTAGGGGCTAAACCAGAGTGCTATGTATACAATTTGTGTAAGTGCTTCAAAGGGACTTGGAGGGTACTTTACCCATAAGGTGTTTCTTGGTATTCTGCTCTGGTCGAAACATGATTATGAAACATTTCGGAGCAAAAATACAAAAAATTAAACCAAAGCTTGAGGCCAGAATTGCAAATATCTCTACAGCTACAGTGAACTTTCCAGGAGAGCTGACATAAGCTGGGATAAAGGTAACCCAAACTGCACAAAATATGAGCATGCTGAATGTGATGAACTTGGCCTCATTAAAGTTATCAGGCAGCTTCCGTGCAAGAAAAGCCAAAATAAAACACAAAAGAGCCAGAAGTCCTATGTAACCCAGCACAGCCCAGAATCCTATAGCTGAACCTAATCCACATTCGAAAATAATTCTTTCCTTGTAGTGTTTTAGATTTTTAAAGGGAAAAGGGGGTGAAATTGTTAACCAAAGCACACAAATTAGGACCTGTATGAGAGTGAAAACAAGAACACTGAGTCTTTGCTGTGGAGGCCCAAACCATTTCATGGCATTACTGCCTGGAAGTGTAGCTCTGAAGGCCATTAACACCACCATTGTTTTCCCCAGAACACAGGAGATGCAGAGGACGAAGGTGATCCCAAACGCTGTGTGACGCAGCATACAGGACCACTCAGAGGGCTGAACAATGAAAGTAAGTGAACAGAGGAAGCACAGAGTCAGTGAGAAGAGCAGCAGGAAGCTCAGCTCTGAGTTGTTGGCTCGGACGATGGGAGAAGTTCTGTGTTTGTAGAAAACAACAGCCACACATACAGCTATGAAGGCCCCAGCGATGGAGAACACTGTCAGGATGACGCTCAGAGTTTCATCCCAGGACAGAAATTCCACAGGCTTGGGAAGGCAGCTATCTTGCTGGGTGTTGGGCCAGAAATCAGGAGGACAGTGCACACAGTTCAAAGAATCTAAGAGATTAGGAAAGAATATTCTGAACCTTAAATTACATAGAACAACAAGAGAATAAAAAAAATAATAAACCAAATCCCCAACGAAAGTTCCCACTGGATTGTGATATACAACCTGTCTTATTACTGATCTCTCCTTCTGCACATGGTATACAGTCATAGCAGCAGACTGGCTTTCCTTTCTGCACAGCCTTCCTGGTCCCTCGAGGACAGCTCTCACTGCACACAGATCTTGGCACCTTAAAGTCATTGGACAAATGCAAATTATTCATAAAATGTAATAAAAAGTGCTAAGTGTCATAACATTGTGCACAATGTAATGTTTTTTCCTGTAGTGTTATACCTCAGACTGTCCCCCAAGCCAGCTAATAGCTCTGCTCATACTGAATTCTTGACCTCTTGGTTTGGACGCGTCATAACGGCCAACTGTGACAACATCTACTGAGCCATCTTTCTCAATCTGCCAGTTTATGAGCTCATAAACGGCTACAGGATCACCGTTGGAGTCAAATGAGACCTGATAACCATTCTTAGTAGTGAAGTTCACTTTATTCAGCTGGTCGAGTATCTGTAGTTGCATAATTTGAAAAACTGTAAACGGAACTGTGAACTAATGATCAATTATTAATGACCATCCATTGAGTATGGAGGATATTTGATTAATATACCTGTAATAACACAATTTAAAAAATATATCGTGCTTATTTCAATCGCAAGACAAGCTGGGGGGGGGGGGGGGTGTTTTTAAATGCAGCAGTTTCATACCTGCCATGGTGTGAATTTAGCGCTCTTGTCGCACTGCGTGTCATTACAGATAACACCGTGGATGGCATGCGCTATGGCATACGTAGCTTTATACACCATGTTAGTCACGCGCAGCTGCGACGTGTCTGTATACGGGTTCTGCAGCGCGCGGATATCCTCGCTGCCATCACATTCCCGCGCGCCCCCTGAGGAGCCTTTTAGGCTACAGCTGAACGAGCTCTCCCAAAACTCCGTTAGCAGAGGAGATTTCAGTGCTTGTTCTGGAGAAAGATCCAGAAGAAACTGACGAAGACCTGGAATCACCGAGCGGGGAACCCCAAATCCTATCGCCCCAGCGCACATGTTATATTTTCGAAATTCTGGATGGGTGATCCAAGTTTCGCTTCCTATCCACTGAAGGGGAGGCGGCGGCTGCCTTCCAAGTTCTTCTAAGAGAACTCTCATTTCGCTTGAGTTAATAAACGCTACTATTACCCGGGCTGTTGATCTCCGGATGACGTTCGCCACTCTCTCCAGTTTACTGCGCGGTTGTGTTCTGTAGTAGGACTCGGAGTATTCCACACAGATTCCCTCCTCCTGCGCAGCCTTTAGAAACGACGCCATTCCATAATTTCCATAGTCTGTATCGCTGCGCACTGCCCCAATCCATGTCCAGCCAAAGTGCTTGACCATTCTTGCTAGGGCGGCCGCTTGGTGGTGGTCACTAGGGATCGTCCGGAAGAAGGTAGGATACTGACGCTTGTCGCTCAGACATGCGCAGGTTGCGTAGTGACTCACCTGTAATTCAGTATAGGAAAGAAAATAAACATTATTTGTAATGGCTGTTTGAAATCTAACGCTTTTTAATGGGATCTGATGTGGTTCTTCTCGCACAAAGCCTTGTACATGAATAAGCATATTAGACTGTCTTTTGAAATCATACTTCTATCGAAAACGATAGCGAACTAGTTTTTTTAATAACACACCATTAGCTGCAGCCTACAGTCACCTGTGGAATTCCAAAAAGACCCAGAATTCTAGCCATACTGATTGAGGGGGTGGAAGCAGATTCTCCCACCACAGCAGGAACAGCGGCGGCTGCAGATTTTGAACAGGAATCAGTATCATTGTAAAATGGTTCCATGCCGTTTGCAAACTGGAATGCAACTTTAACAGCCATCGGCACTGCAGCGCACGAGTCGTGTATCTGGTATCCTAACGTGATTCCCGGCAGGAGATCTGTTCTGTTGTTGATCTCCTGGATGGCGAACTCCATGGCACGAGCGTAGCGCAGCTCCCTGAAATCCATGCTGTTTAGATACACAGGACACAGAAAATAGACATAACAGTATTTCCCGTTTTTTTCGTTAGTATTTGTATCTCTCACTAACACAAGAAGTAGCGCATAACTTTAAAAAGTGAAAAATGTTAATGATTATTTTGTAATTCTCTCTTCCACTGTTCACTCCACACTCATAGACAGACCTCCCAGAGCACTGTGGCTGTAGTGGCTGTCTGGTGTAGGTGTTCTGCTCTGATCTCGTATAGAAATGAAAAGAAAAAATCCCTCCTATCATAAAGTCTCCATTCAGATAAAGACTAGGTGACTGAGGATCAGCCCACAGTCTGCAGCTGACCGTGTCAGTTTTACATGCTGTTGGTCTGAGCCCAGTTAAACACAGCATAGATACAAACATCTTTACAGTCGACATGAGCTGCATGGTTTGCTCGATAGTGCCCAGCCCTCTAAAGGCAAGGGTGTCTGCCTTTAAATAGCCACCTTGTTTTGATGCCTTGTGGGTGTCAGCTGAGATTTAGGAGGCGTAGTTATGTCTTGAATACTAACTGTAATGCTGGACATAAATTCTGTACTCATTTGTCTGTTTTGTACTGCATGATGTAATTGAGGCTGCTGAATCATGAGTTCTAAGCACAATATTTCAAATAAAAAATTTGACTTTTGCCTATGTACACACACACACACACACACACACAAATATATATATATATATATATATATATATATATATATATATATATATATATATATATATATATATATATATATATATGAAATACCTTTTGAGATAAAAACAAAATATAAAAAAAGAAACAATTATGCTATCACCCATTGGCCATTGAAAGTAATGCAAAACAACATCAGACACCGAACTTATGTGCATTTCTATTGTGTGAAATATCACTCACATAAAAAGAACTGTATAATATCCTGAGCCCCTGTCTGATCACTTCTTATGACCAAGCCATTTTCACCAACACTAAATTCAAACTATAGGCATAGTATTAGCATAAGATTTAGGTTAAAGCACAGAGTGAGGATTTCATTTAGTTTTGTGGTTGCTATTATGCATGGGGTTAGGATAAATATAAGTCAATGTAATATATAATTAATAGGATGTTAAATGCAAGAAATTTATATAGCACAATTTGCAGCAAGCTGTAAAAATAAAGTGTTTACTTATCTACTCGCCATCAAAAGAGCTCCTTACAATATATGAGAAGCACTCTTTTCTAACTGTTCCTGAAGCAAAGTTGTTGGACAGTTCAGTCAACAGTATCTGCCAGTTGTTTTTCATCATATGCTTTTCAATGTGCTAAAGAGGGGACCAATTACTTAACAATGTCCAAGTATTAAGAATGAGCTGTCTATTATGCACATATAGATCTAATGTTGGTGTACCCAGCTGTGTATTGATTTTTAATTCATTAACAACCATTTGTTGATTCTTAGTGTCAATGTGTATATTAGCAGGTTTAGTCTTGGACTAGCGTGAGGTTAAGGTTTTTGGGGTTAACATTGGGGTTACAGTCAAGTCAAGGTTGATTAACTTAATTGATAATTATTAGCATGTTAAAAAAAGCAAGATAAGCATCTAAGAAGAATTTACAGTGAGACATCCAAATACGACACAAAGAGCCATTTTGTCCTTTCAACAAAATGAAACCAAAATATTTTGTTTTACCATCATGGCTGTAAGTATATCTCAGTATGTGCTGATGTGAAACACAGACGTACTTTGCTCTGCTTTAACATTTAGGTCAGCTTTAGACGCTTTTCTGGCACCTCAAGGAAACCTTTCTGCGAAAGTAACATTAGAGTATCTTATAAAATATCTCTCAACATTCAACTTTCTGCGAGGCTGAAGTCGCTTCTCATTCACCAGCTTCTTATTCGAATTGTCCCATTCCACCTTAACTAGTGCCCGAGGTGTCAAAATGCACCGATGCGCCATTTAAGGTGGAACGGGACAATCCTTAGAGAAGCTGACTTCACAACTTAGTGTTTGACGGGTGTCTCATCGCAGATTAAACACATCAGGAAAACAGCTGGAGTGCTTACGAATGCAAATAAGTTAATTTGTCTCCAAATTATTGATGTACGTCTTAAAACTCTTTGCCATTGCGGTAGCTAAGAGGTAGACAAGACTGTCTGCGTCACTTTGTGACCGGCAGTCTGCGTGCCAACCTTCAATCAGCAGTCCTACATTAATTCCAGCATTTAAGACCATTTATTATGAAAACTGTGTGTTATAAGGATCAGCAGAGCTTTACTTTACAGCAAATGAGGATTGTTATTTTATCTAAAAATCCAATGTTGCTGTGGAGCCGCAACAGGACAGTTAAAGAGCCGTGTTTTGCCCACCCCTGGGTTAGCTAAAGCGAAAAAATATTTTCGTAATACACAACTTCTAATAGTAATGTGCAAAGCCAGGGTCACTGATGAGAATTTTAGGGCTAAAGTGTTGCTGAAGTTTAACAAAGAACTCTGAATGTTATGTCTGTAAATATCTTGCTGAAATTTTAAATTTGGAGAAAAATTGCTTGGTTTGTATTTGGTTATTTTTGGTTATTTTTGTTAGGAAAACCTGGAATGAATGACTTTGTCTTTACTAAATTAGACGGTCTTTTTTTTAGTCTAAATTTTAGTTGGATATCACACCTTTGATTGCATAAGTGTGGTTGTTGGTTACACCTAACCTTTTTGGTGATGTTTTTGTATATTTGCAACTTTTCAATTGATGTTTCTTTCTGGCCCATGACTAAATGCAGTGTCTTGCTCACACTTTTAGTTGGGCTTGTTTAGTGTGTCAGATGGAGATTCACAAACACTCTGACAGTCACAGTTTGAAAGTCGCTAAAAAGTGGTGCACTTTTTGTGGAAACGTAGCTAAATTGTAGCTAGCTACAAATTTTGGAAAAGAAGCTAGTTAAATGAGCGCCATTTTAGAGACCAGCGGTACAATGTGCTGAAAGTGATAAACCCACAAATATTACACATTACTTGCCAAAACTGAGATTTAGCGGCCGGGTTTAAATGTTTGAGGTCTGCTGCTTTTAGTTTTACAGTTACCTCACCTGGAAGTATCTGAAAATACAGGTTTTAATCGGAGATAGCTGCTCTGTGCTCACGTATGTCTGCTGTCTGCTACTGACTGTTCTTTACGTGTATTTGTCAGGCAGGTTCACCACAGCCAGCATACAGCAGTGTTGCCAACTCCTCAGTAAGGAAAGTAGCTATTGGCTGTCCTAAAAGTCGCTAGAAGTCGCTAAATGGCGTCATCGCTCAATTTGCATAATATTGCTTTTGCATGTACTTGAAGCTGTAGAATAAAGGAATAACGTTGTGGCAGAGAAGCAAAGTGAGTAGCTAGCTACAAATTTTGGAAAAGAAGCTAAAAAAATAGCCAACTACTAATTGTTCAGTAGCTATCCCAATCCTGATGTTAACAGAAGTACCCTACAACCTCCACCAACCTCCATACATACTTCTATTGAAACACATGAAGCCATGTCTTGTTTAAATGCTTAAAAGTAAATGTCCTTAGACAGTAAAACACAAACTAATTAAAGTATTCAGAGTTCACCAACTGTATGCTTCTAGATCTCACTTCATATCCAGCCATCACCATGTCTTGGGATGTCTTAAGACATGTCTAAAGACACAGATCTTAAGATGTCTTGGCTATAATAACATCCCAAGATGTCTCAAGATGTAGGATGCATAGTGGTATTATTGATTTATATATATATATATATATATATATATATATATATATATATATATATATATATATATATATATAATTTTATAAACATACAAACATCACATACATTAGTTCATACTACAGTCATAAATTTCAGAACAAATTTAACAAAAGTAATAACAGTCACATGGTTCCAAGTCTGCAACTTTCTCTACAATGAGCCATTTTATATAAAACCACTAAATGACTAAATGAAGTTTAGAAAAATTTTGATTTCCTGTTTAAATGTTTCTGTTGCATTAGAAAAGCTTATGGAATCAGTGAAAATTTATTTGTGAGTTCAGACCATGCCTTCAACATAGTGGTAGTATGAGGGAAGACACTTATGCACCTATTTTGTAATACAGCAATTGTTTCAAAATTTAAATAACTAAGTCAGTGCTTTTAAACACTTTTTACACTTTTAAACGCTTTTAAACAGTGCTTTTATAGGTTTAATTAACCCTTAATATGTTAAAAAATGGGTTTTTTACAATGACTATTTTACAGTTACAGTATTATTTTACTTAGTTTTTTTAATAAATGTATTATCAACTTTTAAAATAACAACAAGGAAAACAAGAACAATAATAAGTGAACATAAATCAGTAATGTTGTAACGGGGAGCGAGGAGGCGGACGCATGTGCTAAAATAAGCGATTTTTATTAAGGGCAAATCCAGGATCCTGGTCAATACAGTCCAGGTTCAAAAGGCCAATGCGGAGAGGAGGGACAGACATGACAAAGAACACGGAAATCCAAATCCTGACCGAAAAAGCAAACAAAGACCACCGAAAACTAGGGGCAAACACAGGGCCTAAATAATCACAGAGATGATGAGGGACAGGTGGGAAACAGGTGAAACAAATCTGGGGTGGAGTTACGAAAACAAGAGGGCAGGACTGGGAAGTAAACACAACAGGAGCACATGGAGGAGTGGGAGGAGCCAAGCGTGAATAATGTAATATAAAGGGGTATGGCAAATCACTATTTTACACTTTTGTATTTCCTTGTCAATCTATTAAAATTGTAGAATACTTCTACATTCCAATAATGTACTCTTCAATCCAAAGCGTAGCCCATGAAAAAGCACCCACATAGCCTTAAAAAAATATAGATTAGTTATTGTTTATACAATTTCTATATGCATAGTACAATAGTGTCATCACACCTGATATGTTCTACAGACAAGGAAAAACATCTTAACTGACTTTGTGTAGAAATCTGAAATATACTGCAATAAATACACAGTTCAACAAACCAATGAATCTGATTTGAAGGTCTGCTGATATTCCGCATATAAGTTATGCTAAATTTAGTAGAAGCACTCCTAACATACCTGTGCTAGGCAATGATCAGCTGTCAAACACTTAATACCAGACTCAGATGTGCTGGGAGCTGGAATAGAGACAAGCTATGGACATTTTATGTGGACATAAGTGGACACAGGAAACAGGTAACAGTTAACTCAATGTGCATGTGTCTACTCGGGCCTGGAAGGGGGGGGGGTTGTTCTGGCCGGTGTTTTTTTTTTTTCTCTTTCCTATTCTCTCTCTCTTTCTCGCTTGTATGTCTCCTCCCTCGTTCGCTCCCTATCTCCGTTACAGGTTGGCTGCAGTGTCAGTCATCGTTAGAGGACCCGTACCCCACTGCGGCTAATCATCATCCAGAGTTCAGGCCCTGGAGGAGGGACTTGGATTTTAAAAGAAGACCGGCGAGGCTGGCGTTACCCCTGAGCTCTAAGCTGATTTCATTCATTCCTTACTGCTCCACAAACACACGAGCTCGGTGTTGTTTTCATCGGACTGTGTTGTGTGTGTCTGGTTAGTTAAGTGACTTGCACTGATAGTCCTGCTGGCCTTCCTGCGTTTCAACTCTCTCTCTCTCTCTCTCTCTCTCTCTCTCTCTCTCTCTCTCTCTCTCTCTCTCTCTCTCTCTCTCTCTCTCTCTCTCTCTCTCTCTCTCTCTCTCTTACGCTGCTGCTGTGTTTTGTTGGAGTTCTGGACAGGGTAGAAGGGCGCGCTCATACATATTACATCACGTAGCGGCCCGGTGTATAGACACCCTAGGTAAGGGGCGGGCGCCAACCCGTGTATTTCGGTTTTGTGTTGGGGAGACTAGTGTAGTCCGTTTTTTGTTTTTTCACTGGGTGACTGACTCAACGAACTAGGGTAGTTTTTTTGTCCGTTTGTTTTGATTATTTATCAAGGGTCCAGAAGTCAGTTTTTTTTCTTTTGACAGCAAGCCTGTAAATGTAAAACTGTAAATATTATACTCATCTAAAATCGACTCAGGTATTTAGTACACAAAGAAATGTGACAAGGCTTTAAATAATACCCATGCATTAACTCCAGCGTGGCACCCAGCTCACATGCATAGCTGATGCTCAGACAATGATGTTCAGTGCAGTGAAAGAAGCATCAGGATGAGGCCACTTGGGTAAGAGCACAGTTGAGTGTTGAGAATGATACGGACTGCCACCATACTGAATGAGGCCTAAAGAGAGGATGTTCCTTTAGAAAGACTGAAAACAACAAAGTTGATTAGATAATTCAGAATTCTGATGTTTTCATCCTCTAACATACCTAAATCAACACATGACAGAAATTATCATTTGCTGTTGAGGCAGGTGTGAGCTTAGTACTGATATCTGTATCTGCTAAAAGCTGTGTTAAAAGAGAATTACACAAATTTTTCTGTACAATTTCATTATTAAGATACAAAATGTTCCATTGTGGAAAAATTTACAGAGTCAGAGTTGTTCACAGTGGCAATGACAAGAACCAGATGTTTGAAGAGTTCAATGCCTCTAATCTCTCTCACAGAGAATTATTACATGAAATGATTATTAATAAGAGCTAAGCTCTATTACAGCAAGTTTACTACATACTGTTTACTATAAACTGTAGCGCTCTGTGACTTGCAGTATTACACATTAAAGCACAGTGAAGAAGTAAATTCATAAATATTGATAGTGTTGATGATATTGCCTTATCGATTTTTTTTAACCTAGTGGTAATGGCAAATATCAATAAATTGAATGAATAAAGCGCACATATTTGAGTTTGGTAACCCAACTTTACCTAAACATTCTGCTCTTCTGTCCATCCATAAATACTTCATGGAATATATTTGTTTGAAATACCTGCCAAATCTAAACATCTGTCTGACATTCATATAGTTTTATTTAAAAAAAATATAACTTGAGTCTCATCAGTTGCTCAGCTTCAGATGATTTCCGATGAGAAACTTCTAAAACAAAAGAGACACATGGGGTAAATGCAGCAAAACAATAAGAGCAAAGCATAACAATGAAAAACACAAAGCAAACTGGTCACTATATATTACTGACTAAAATGTAGCAGAGTAAAACGTAGATTAATAAAAAGCACAAATATTATTTTAAAAATAATATTATAAATCCACCAAGATGTTACGGGAGTAAATATAACTGAGCAAATTAAAATTATTACTACCCTCTCTGAACTACACAAACTGTCAGACTATGTTTTGTGTTATATTATAAAACTATGTTTTATTGTTATATTTTTCAGTGTGATAACCTTGCTGCACTATGAACAATCTTTTAATTTTAATTCTGAATCAGCCTTTGACTTGTTCCAGCTACTTAAATGTTTCAACTGACTGATTCTGCTGCCCACTAGCACAGCATCTCACCTGTCTATACTATTACCAGCTTTCATGGCTGCACTGCTGGGGTGAGACAGCTGTACAGATGTGAAGCTGGGCGGTTACTGTGTTTACAGAGGGAGTGGTTGACGCAAACATATAAGCTGCTTAGCATTAGCGCTAGCTAACTAGCTAGCTAACCTAACACTTGTGCCTAGTATAGAAATATAGAAAAAGGTGTTTACTCCAAATGTCTGTTAGTGAGGCTGCTTATCTAATTTTATCTCTACTCATCTTTTAATAGCAGATTCTGACCCTTGCAGTCCTAACTCCAGTCGCCGCTCCACTCGATCCAGTCAGTTAATCTTAGTCAGCTTTGCAGCTGGAAAATCCTCGGTTCTGGGAGCTGAAATCGTCCCCAGCCAGGGGGCGCTGTCTGGACGAGATTTAACACTTGCTAAACACGATAAAACTGCTAGCGTTAACGACCTGATTGAGTCACTCACTGCACTCAAAAAAATGACTCAAGCCCTCCTTTGGTGTGCCACATTATTTTTTGCTTGATTTGCTCGAACAAATTGGTTAAATATTAAATGCATTTAGATATAACTGTTTCAACACAATACATTTACCCATCATTCATGAACCCAATACCAATCTGTTCGTTTCAATTCGGGACCTTCTCGTGCGCATGCGCCTTCCCACACTGTAAAAAAATATTTAGCCTTTAAGTTATAATAACTTACACTCTTTAGTTACCCTAACTATTCATATTGACTTTTCGGATTTCAACTATAGTTTGTGAATTTTTAGTCTTTCAACAAGTATTGTTAAGTTAATTTACTGAAGCAGACGTTTTAAAGAGTCAAATTAACTTCATATTGTGAGTTATGTCCATGCCAGAGAGACCGTCATAAAGCGGCGTGAGGTAAGTGTGGAAGCAGTGAATTGTCCGTGAAGTTGAAAACCAGCCTTATAATTGAGTTTTCTTGCACCTATACATACGATAAAATTATCTTGTGGTCATAAAATGTTTACGAGACGCCAGTTCTATTAGCTTAACCAAGTTGTAGAAAATGGCTGGCTATAAAAAGAGTTTGGGCAAACCAAATTCTAGGTAGCAAAGCTATTATCGGCCGTACCCCATCGGCCAGTTCCGCCTTTTGCGCAGTTCCCTTAGATAAATTAATGAAACTGTCATCTTGTACATTTTATTAACCTTAAGACCAATGTATATGTACAAGTTTTCAAGTTTACAAATTTTCAGCTTCTCTAGCTAGCTAGCACTAGCGTTAGCTTGGTTTGTCGACATCTTTTAGCTAGTTAGCATTAGCTAGATAGCTAGCTAGAGAGGCTGTTAATTTGGTTTGTCAGGTTCATTGTAATTACACATACAATATACTGATCTTAAGGTAATGAAATGTTTACAAGACGCCTGTTTTATTAACGCTAGCTTAACCAAGTTGCAAAAATGGCTGGCGAAAAAGACGGCAAACCATACCAAGCTAAGCTAGCTAATTGGCTAGCAAAACTGTTAACTAGGTAGTTAGCGTTAGCTTGGTTTGCCGACGTCTCTCAGCTAGGTTAGGTAGCTAACTAGCTAGTGCTGGCTAGCTAGCGAAACTGATAATTAGCTTTTTTTTCCCAGGGCCCTTCTACATATACATTGGTCTTAAGGTAATAAAATGTACACAATGACTTTTTTCTTAGTTTAACTAAGCTGTACAAATGGCTAACTTAACTTACTGTTGGCCAAATTAATTCGCTAGATAGGTAGCTAGCTAGCTAGTGTTAGCTAGCTAGAGACTGGTAATTTGTCTTCCCGCCCATTTTAGTCTCAGGTGTAGCGAGTGAATCAGTGTATTTCGGCAAAACACAATCTTTTATTACTTTAATCTTTTTATTGTTTTCTTGCCGAATGAACGAAAATAGCTTGCCTAAACATCTTGTAATTGGTACGAAAATCCGAACAGTCCGAAAATGTGCTTTCCCACTCTAGAAAAAAACGAATCATGGTGCAGTAGATTCAGACCGAAACCACCACCTCTTTAGGTTGGACCAAATCATGATCATTTGGTCCGGGTTGTGGTTAGCAGCACCTTTCACACCTCTTATTTTGATTTGGACCAATCTGAAAAGTCTGAACTAAAGCAGGTTTAAGCACCCTTAATCACAATGACCGAGTTTGCATGAGAACTTGCTGGTTAGCTATGTACCTGTTAGCTTACATGTATTTCTGTCAATTAAATCCTTTAAAAAAAGAAGAATCTTTATTAACATTTTACTCTTTCCATTATTTTTGTGGCTAATACGACTGAATTAATGTGTCCTGTATGAAGTTCTTATATGTAATTTTCTGTTTTACAGGTACAAATAATTATGTTTATTAGAAAAATATACCAATTTTCAGCTATTTGCAATAAACCAAACAAACAAGATCAATTTAAATAGCCCAGAACCACTAAATGAGCAATTGTTTTCTCCAAATTTTAGACAAAATGACACTTTTTTTTTTTAGCTGTAGTTGAACAGCATCCTCAGCAGAAGCTCATCCTTCAGAGCGTACTGCAGGGCGGAGGGGAAGTGGGTGGTGTTCACCCTGCAGTAGTAGGGTGAACCTCAACGAGTGCAACGTTCTGCAGCATGTTTTTTGGAATTGTTATCTCCCGTTTGGTAGCCTCGTGCAACCACTTGTACAATCGGTGACCATTTTCCTCTGCCATAACAAGTAATATCCCTCTGAGCCTATCCCAACACAGTGTTTTGCCCCTCTCTGCCTGAGTTAACGGTTTGCAGCATTGGACATTTTGCAGTAATGTTTTGCATGGATGTAAGCAGCAAAACTTTTGCTACGTCCATGCAAGCTGAACTCAGTTTCGTGCATGGGATTTGTGTCGCCAGCTCCCTATGTTTGCTCGAAACTCTTGGAAATCCATCTCTCTCACATGCTGCAGTCAGTAGCCATAAATTAGCCATTAGTGGCAAAAATCTCAGCAATTTATTTGTATGCTTGTCTAGGATGTGTGATGCATAAGTGGTAAACTTTTACATTTTAGTTGATGTCATAATAAGCAACAAATAAATGTTGACAAATTAAATGCTGTTAATCCCTACACTTGCACTGATTTTATATCTATCTTTTGCAGTTTACATCAGTGGTACCGTACAGCAGCCAACCTCTCAGTGATTGTAAGTAATTGACCACCTGTTTCACAGGATCTGTATCATTTTCATTCATTTTCATTCAATTTGAACCTTTGTGAGGTCTTAGGGTCTGTTTGACTCTTACAATTTTAGCTTTAGAAAAATAATATGAAAATCATTTTCACACGCGGATTCACTGGTCTTGGTTCAGTTTTTGTGAGGAACATGGGCCCAAATCAGTAATAAAAAAAAAAAAAAAAGATCTAAAAGCCTCAAAATACCATGGGTCCACCAGACCCAAGCAAGATCTCCTGTGTAACACAAGACCTTACAAGAGTTAATTTTGCTAACTGTCTTTACTCTCCCTTGCAGGATAATTAATGTGGAAGTGCAAAGAATGCTCTCTGGAACTAGCTAGCAGGTATTTGTTATTACAGCATTTCAGACAGACGCATGGCCATTTTAGAGGTAGTTGTCATTTTCCATGTCCATATACAGATTGTCCTTGTACATTTAACACATGGAATAAGCTATTAAATCACACATACAAAAGTCACGCTAAACAGTTATCTCAAAAGCCATTGGAAGTTTCTACATTTCAGTGCCATGTGTGTTCTTGCAGAGAACTAACAACAGAGAAAGACTTTTTTCATCATCTAAATAGACATCTCAAGCAAAACGAAACGGTTCCATGTGTGTTTTCAGGATGTACATTTAAAACCAATATTTACAGTACATTTAATACACACAAAAACAGGAAACATAACCAATATTCATTAACAGACTTTCAAGCGACCATAATCAGTAGTAATGATGATTTACATCAGTTAGATCATTCTGCAGATGGTCAAACAGACTCCATTGACACGGATAATGAACACGAGTCACTTAATTGTACTGGTCTTTCAGAGTTACATCAGAGAAATTTTATTGAAGAGAAAATTGCGTGCATTTTACTAAGGTTAGAGAATATTGTTCACACTCCAAAGACTGTTATTGACCAGGTCCTCTCTGAACTTCACTTTATATTAAGTACAGAATCTCTGCCTTTGACAAAAGCTACAGTTTTTGATGTATTTCAGAGCCATAATCTACAAATTGAAGATTCATTCGTTGACGAGCTTTCCAATGTCATATGTAAGACTAACGCATTAGGTGTAGCAATTGCAAAGGATGGTCCTCTTGCTACTGCTTATAAGCGTAAAGAATATTATAAAGCTCATTTTAGGATTGTGGAGCCTGTTGAATACATACTAGATACCCAAAAGAAAAGGTCATTTCAATATATACCACTGTTACAATCTTTGCAAAATTTGCTCTCTGGTGAAGGCATCCTTGATCATCTTAAAACTCCAGGTTTGCAAAACCACCCAACCACATCTTGTTTACAAGAGTATCGAAGCATAAGAGATGGTGACTACTATAAACAAAACAACTTTCTGTCAGGTGAAGGCTTTAGAATAGCACTACATCTTTATGTAGATGATTTTGAAGTCTGCAATCCTTTGGGGACATCTCGTAAAAAACACAAACTCTGTGGTGTCTACTGGGTGTTGGGAAATTTGCCACCAGGTTCACATTCAAAATTAAGCTCAATTTATTTAGCTGTTCTTTCCAAATCTGATGACATTAAGACCAGGGCCAGATTAACACTTCCTGAGGCCCGGGGCTAATTACCAGGATGAGGCCCTTCATATGATGTTCTGACGCATGACCTCACACAAACCCACTGACACATCAGCGTACACAGTACCAATCTATGACAGACTACCGTTTAAAGTGAACTGGTATTATGATTTCAATTCAATTCACTTCAATTCAATTCATTTCAATTCAAGGGTAGCTTTAATATCATTACTGAATCGTTACTGAATAGTTTGCAAAAAAAACAAAACACATTTCCAGTAGATGGGGAGTAAGACAACCATTCTCTTGCCACCTTCTCTCCATTTCTGAGCGAGCGACTGAACAATGTTTTGCTCAGACATCGCTTCTGATTTTTATAGCTCCTTTCAGAAGCCGAAAAATCGGCATCTTTATGTTGACATTGTGTGGGTGCTTCAATTCCCTTTCCGACCCAATAGCTTCGCATCTCCTCATTAACTTCTCCCCAGCATGCAATATCTGTTGATATATCTATTTTCGCCCCTGCCTCAGAATCAACAGGCTCATCTGCTACATTACACACTGGTTCTTCTCCATCACTTGTTTCCTCAGAGATTGTAGCACTATTGCTAGCAGACTGGCTAGTTGGGCTGGTTAGTTGGCTAGCGGTGGTTGGCTGCTGTCCATCACTGACAGTTGCCTCTTTGCTGGTGGTAGCTGCTACAGCAGGCTGACTACTCCACATGTTGGTTAATTTGGGTGTTTTCTGTAATAATTCTGTCGCTCTTTCCTTTTTTATTGATTGTAATTTTCGTTTTTTTGCTCCGCTCTCGTGTTTCCTTTGGCCCGACATTTTCGCTTGTTTCGTTTTTTTTTTTTCTATTAATTTTTGTCATTTGACATTCAGCGACCGGAGGCCCCCCTAGTGGCGAGGCCCGGGACTGCAGCCCTTTCAGCCCATTCTTTTAATCCGGCCCTGATTAAGACATATGGCTATGAAAAACTGTTAGAGCCACTCTTGCAAGATTTGAGTATACTAGAGCACCACGGAGTTTTTATTTCCCAAATTGGTCAGTTTGTTAAAGGTACAGTACAATGTGTTATTGCTGACAATCTTGGTGCGCATGGAATAGCTGGATTTGTTGAGAGTTTTTCTGGTGGGTCAATCTGCAGATTTTGTACAGGAGATAAGTCAGAATTTCAGACCAGAGATGTGAAGTCTGGTGCTTTCCAGCTTAGAACCCGAGATATTCATGATGTTCATGTCCACTCTGCCCAGGAAAGTGCAGCAATTTGCTGCGGTATAAAGAAACAGTGTGTTTTAACAGAGAACCTCTCCCATTTTCATGTAAGCACTGGATATCCTCCTGATATTGTGCACGACCTCTTTGAAGGTATTGTGCCAGTTGAACTTGCACGCTGTATTTGCTTATTGATCTCAAAAAAATACTTCACGCTTGATTTACTTAACACATTGATTCGGACGTTTCCATTCAAATGGGGAGACAAAACCAATCGCCCACATGCCATACCGCGTTCTTTCACATCCACTAACACCGTAGGTGGAAATGCTCATGAAAATTGGACATTGTTGCGATTTCTTCCCTTTTTCATTGGGCATATTGTACCAGAAAATGAACCATCATGGCTGTTGATTCTGGACCTAAAGGACATTGTTGAGTTGACAGTAGCCCCTGTACACACAAGTGAAACCATTGCATATCTTGAGGCTAAGATCTATGATCACAGACAACGCTATCTTGAACTCTTTCCACATGTAAAGCTCCTGCCAAAACATCACTTTTTAGAGCATTATCCGCAAATGATCCGCTGCTTTGGGCCGCTGGTAGCACTATGGACTATGAGGTTCGAGGCTAAGCATAGCTTCTTTAAGCAGGTTGCTCGGTATACAAACTGTTTTAAAAATATACCTCGTTCACTAGCTACTAAACATCAATTTATGCTAGCCTATGAAACGCATGGCTCCAACTTAAAGAAGTCATCCTTGGAAGTCTCAGATATTTCAGTTCTGCCTATGGATGTCCTTAATGAGGGAGTAAGGTCAAAACTGCATCAAAAATACCCCGAAATTTTTGAGGTTCATATGGCAAAACATTTGTCGTACAGTGGCATATGTTACAGAACAGGGATGCTTATTGTGCATGGATCTTCAGATGGACTTCCGAAATTTAATGAGATAATTCAGCTGTGCATTGTAAAGGATAATCCCATTTTTATAGTTAGAGGTGTTTGTGCTTGGTACCGAGAGCATTACGGTGGCTTTGAATTATCGGAGTCTCCCACTAGAGAGGTTGGCCTAATTGAGCTTGGTGACTTGGAGGACCCATATCCCCTTGTGGAGTACATTGTAGCGGGTTTGCGCATGGTCATTTTGAAAAGATTTGTCCTTGTTAAAGGTAAGTGAAAATCTTGGTTCCAAATATGCTGATTGATTTTCTGTTCTCTTTACATAAACAATGCAGAAAGATTCTTTCAATTGTATTTTTGAGTTGCAAACTGTAATGGAAATTTAACATTTTATTGTCAGAGCTGTTTGAGCTCTGTTTGAGCTCTCGCCTCAAACATTAGCAGTTGGGCGCTACTAAATTCCTTGGGTCTTTATCTGGCTCATTTAAAGTATGAACTATTTGTATTTAATATACTGTATATTGCTAACATGGCATTTTCTTGTTGTACTTCTGTTTCAGATCAGGACTGAAGGTGTTGGTGCTTGGTACAGGGAGCATTCCGTTGGCTTTGAACTGTGATGCCCCACTAGAGAGGTTGGCCTGATTGATCTTAGTGACTTGAAGGACACGACTCCGCTTGTGGCATACGTTGTCATTGCAAAGGTTAGTGACATTGTTAATAAACGGTGTAGCCTAACTGATGCATCATTTGATATTAGCCCAATAATAAATACATCGCTATTAGTGTTGTCCAATGTGGTGATGCATTTTTGGATCTCTGTACAGAAGATAATGGCGAGAATGGATGCTTTTAAAATATATTTTTAGGTTGGAAACGATAATGGTCATTTGCATTTTTTATTGATGCCTGTATTGTCAAAACTGCGTGTGGCTTTGGTCTCAGACCTTAATATCAGTTGGTTGCCACTAAATAACCTAGGTGTTTACTTTGCTCTTATACAGTATGAACTATTTGCATTTAATATACTGTATATTACTAATGTATTATTTTCGTGTTCTACTTTTGTTTCAGATCAGGACAGGAGGTGTTTGACTATGTCCAATCCAGCTGTTCTACGGGTCATTTTTGGTGATGGATCTGACTCCAGGAAATTGCACATGGTTTCTGGAATTCCAAAAACTGTGGATGAAGTACATGATCTTGTGAAAGCAAGCTTTCAGTTGCATCAAGACTTTCGTTTGCAGTACATGGATTCTGACATCAATGAGTTCATGAATCTCACCTCAGTGTCTGAAATCCAAAATATGGGTACACTCAAAGTAATCTACACACCACTCGAGGAGCCCTACATCTCTTTATACACAGTGGAACCGACTGCTTCAAGTTCCCCAGTCCCGAACACTGAGAGTTCATCATTGGCCTCATCAAGCAGTGATGCCACCTTGTGTACATCAACTCCACACTCTTCCCCAGAGGTTCATACATCAGGATTGTCCTGGCCCCTGGTTTTTGTTGTCCCAAAGTTTTCCTATGAAGCAGAACTGGAGCTACAACAAAAGAACACTGAATTTGAAACAAAGGGAACATACTTCAATCCTGGCCCGAAGCTTAAAGGAATCATCCTTAATGGCCTGGCACAAGAGATGATGAAATACACCAAGTATCCGAAGGATTACCAGTGTGAGGAAGTAGCAGCTGCTTTGACAAAGGCCCATCCTTGCTTGGGCCAGTTAGGATGCAAGTCAGGATTTTCTGGATGGAAGCAGTCTTTAAAATACAAAATGCAAAATTACAGAACCAAACTTGGGAGACTTGGGCACCCCGAAATTCGAGTCAATTCCTTAAAACATAAACGTGAAGGCCAAGGGAAATCTGCTGCTCATATCAAAAAGCCTAGAAAGGCTGAAGTGAATTACATCCCACTACATCCCAAAGGTGAAACTGAAGACAGTCTGGAGAGTGAACGAATTGCTATGCTGACAGAAGTGGCCAAGCGTGACAATGAAGCTGTAATAAAAGCCAAGATGGAGAAAACCTTCTCCTACAGACGACAAGAAGTTGTGAACCAGAGGCCCAGGATAGAGGACTTCAAAAACCGATGGCCTGCCCTTTTTGAGCAGAGTGAAGTAAGTGTGTGTGCGCTTTATATTTTCCAGGGGGATCAATGGCTGTCATTTGTATTTTGCAATAGCAGTGTTTCCAATTATTAATGGCAGTACAATTAAGTCTTTCTCTCTTTTTTTTTTCAGGTAAATGCAGAGTTCTTGCGAGTAACAACCAAACCACTTCGATCAAAGTTCCTCTCCCAGTTTGACAACTTCACAGCGAAACTGATGCAGATCCTCCGGAGCAAAGGAGGTGTCAAGGGACAAAGGATCAAGCGCTTCCTAGAAATGGCCGATTCGGTTAGTATGATTACATGACATTTTTTTCTCTAATTTGGCTCATTTCCAGAAATGACAATTGCATTCTTAAAACTAAAAGACTGTTTGGCAAGGCCGTCTTTCACTTCTATACAACAGCTCACTACTCATGTCTCAACTGGTATTTCACAAAACTGTTCACTCTTACCAAATAAGAGTCTGTAGCAGTATAGTCAGGAACTGCAACCAATGGTCAAATCAATGGTTTGGTCAAATTAATGAGGCACAATTCAGTTGTGGGCAATTGCACGATCATTTGGGGATTTGTGAATGTTTTTAACTGCCATTATTGTTTCTGTGTCTTGTCATTGATCTTTTAGTGTAGCGACATTGACTTGAGGAGGGAGTGCGTCCTGCGCAGCCTGGTTGTCTATCTAAACGAAGACCCAGATGCGTTTTTCAAGGAGTATGAGGTAAGTGTCTTTCAGTTCTTTATTGTGTAGTATAGTCTTAAGTGTCCTGTAAAAGATGATGGGTTTTCACACAAGCAGCAGTGCATTCCAGGAGATGGCATACAGTGGGGGTGCTGACTAAGAAACTTTTCTTAGTTTCTAACTTTTCTTCTTACCATTGAAGTCTCTAGCCAATGGTGTGACCAAGATGACTATCACTACTGTAAGCAGTACAGTACTACTGTACAGTGTGTCACAAAAATGAGTACACCCCTCACATTTCTGCAGATCATTTCAGGGGACATGAAAGGAATTTCACTTGGACACAATGAAAAGTGCCAGTGTACAACTTGTATAATGCTTCAAGTTATTTTTCACTCAAATGAATTCAATATTAAGGTCTCAAAATGTACCCACAAAAGTGAATACACCCATATGTTAAAATCCCATTGAGAGGATCATGATCTGCTTCAGTAGTCACAGTACATGTTGACAATGCCATGCATGATTCTATTGGTGAAATTCAATCTCTTCAAAATCTTAGTAATCTTATTTTTCTAGTTTCAAATAAAAACATCTAGTCAATCTTAATTTAAGTAAAAATCACCTAATAACTAGTACTTTTTTTAAACTAGAACTTAGACTATTTAGACTTGTTTTAAGACATTTGTCCATTGGGTGAGTCATATTTTCTTAGTGAGATCTATTTACTTATTCCCAGCAATACTTGCTTGAAATGAGTAAAAAAAAGAAATCTGATCAAGAAAAAAATGGCTGCATTTTTGGTTCTTTTTACATCAGTGGCTGTATTTTTAATTATTTTGAGTGAACAATAAATTGAAGAATTATACACGTTGTACGCTGACTGCTTTTCATTGTCAGTGATATTTCTGCAGAAATTTGGCGAGTGTACTCACTTCTGTTATACACTGTAGTTTATAACTTTCTGATTTCTTAATGCTTTTGTCAAACTTGTTCTGTTTTGTTCAGTCCACTGAGGAGGCAGAAGGGGACAACACAGCCACAGTCATGGGGATTTACAGCATCAGGAGCCAGGGACATCAAGAGCCAGATGACGTTGGAGTGGTAATCGAGGGTGTCAAGGTTATGAACAACATCAGTACTGTCATCAACGCTTTCATTGTCCTGTTTGGGCTGATTTATGCCCTTGATCTTGCCTACCCAGACAGCATGAAGTACACGTTCGAATTTGTCCAGAAGATTCTCATGAACCTGGATGGACACAAGCTTAATGTGAAAATTCAGCAACTGAAAATCAAGCTATTTGCTTAAGACGCTATCCACTTTCAGCTTTTTTGTGTATTGCAAAGTCCCCCCCCTCAATTCACATTCAAAGTAGGATGCTCCATGCCAATGCCCTGCTACAGACTACTCACCAGCGTACACGCACACAGACCACAGAGTTATCCTTTTTGCTATACCCATGGAGTCCTGTGGGTAACACTTTTTGGGCTACACTAAAGTGTTTTCTTGATGTTCTTCATGTTCAAAGCAGGATGCTCCATGCCAATGCCCTGCTACAGTGTCCTGACTTGTCACCAGAGACCAGCGCGTACACACACACACACACACTTATAATTTTTGATATGTGGGGAACACATTTTTGTCCATACAAATGTAATTTCTTGATTATTTGTGATGCTTAGTAATTCACATTAAAAGCCCCACTATAGACTACTCGCCAGATACCAATGCGCACATGCACACTGTTGTCTTTTTTTGCTATTTACTATGTGGTTGGTTAACAGAAATGTTACTGTGTTTTTCTTTGACTATTTGTGGTGTTCAATCACCCCTTAATTGATGTTTAAAGCATTCTCCATGCCAATGCCCTGCTACAAGCAAAAAGTGAAATCTTAGCAAGTGTATTTTTATAGTTTCAAGTAGAGTGTTTAGACTTGTTTGAAGATGTTTGTGCATTCGAATTTGTCCAGAAGATTCTCATGACTCTGGATGGAGACAAACAATGTGAAAATCAAGCTATTTGCTTATGACACTATCCACTTTCAGCTTTTTGGTGTATTGCCAAGTCACCCCTCAATTCACATTCAAAGCAAGATGCTCCATGCCAGTGCCCTGCTACAGACTACTCACCAGCACACACATACAGACACACACACGCACACCATTTTTTCTTGGTTAGATTTTTGAAATTGTTAACGAGAGAAAAATCGGATCAAGAAAATATGACTTGTCTCATGGACAAGTTCTAGTTGAAAAGTACTAGTAATTAGTTTTGTTTATTTTTTTACTTTAAAAATTGACAATGTTTTTACTTGAAACTAGAAAAATAAGCTTGCTTAGATTTCATTTTTTGTAGTGTACAGACTTGTCACCCAGGACCAAGTGAGAGGAAGACAGACACATACACATGCACACACCTACAGACAGACGCAGATGCCCACACACACACACACACACACACTGAGACACCTACAGACAGACAGATGGACAGACTCAGACACACACAGACTCACAAACGATAAATGAGGGTGGCCTGGCTTTGCCTCCAGCCTGAGTGCCTCTTTTCTTTGCTTGAAATATTTAAATGTTTGAAGGGATTTTGTGTTTTTTTTACTTCAGGGCTGATGGCAGATGGTGCCCAAGTTCTGGTTGGGCAGAGTTGTGCTCTTTGCTGTTTTGAATAATAATAAAAAACAACAACCAAATTTTGTGTTTTGTGTCTGAAGTGGGGTTGGGGGTACAACTGAGGTAATATAACAAATTTATTTTGGATCAACTCTCTTAGGTTTCATTGCATAAATTTAAATCGGTTTAGGCCATTTAATATATGTATATTGTTGTGGCTACATTAGATAAAGATGTGTTTGACCAATTCAATTACATTGTATTACACCGGGGTATTTCATTATTGTGGCTACATTTAATGAAGATGGGTTCGACCAACTCAATTACGTTGTGTTCCATGGAGGTATTTAGGTTGGGTTGAGGCTACACAAAGTCGATGTGTGGAAATCCTGCCCACAATTCAATTGAGTTAATCCAATGAGTTATTTTTTTGAGTGTGTACACCGCTGGTAACGGTCGCGTTTATCTTTAAATGGAAGAACACGGCGCTGGCGCTTCCAAACTAAACGTCTAAGAGGCGGAGTCCCACGCTCTGATTGGTCTAAACTCCTGCTAGTTATTTGTTTGTCCTCCCAAAGATGTTTGTTTTTTAATCTAGACAGAGCAGAAAAGTGCAAACTCCTGAAATACATAAGTCAGCTGTACGGGATTATGATACAAAGCATCACTGAAGAAGCCATGTCTTAATATACACTGCTCAAAAAAAATAAAGGGAACACAAACAACACAATATAACTCCAAGTAAATCAAACTTCTGTGAAATCAAACTGTCCACTTAGGAAGCAACACTGATTGACAAACAATTTCACAGCTGTTGTGCAAATGGAATAGACAACAGGTGGAAATCATTGGCAATTAGCAAGACACACTCAATAAAGGAGTGGTTCTGCAGGTGGGGACCACAGACCACTTCTCAGAACCTTTCTGCTTTCTGGCCGATGTTTTGGTCACTTTTGAATGTTGGTGGTGCTTTTCACCCCTTATGCTATATTTTTGCATACTGAACAGTTAGTTAACTTTTTTTAAATTATTATTTAGTTTCTGCTCAGCATACTGCGCCACCTCTGTCCATATACGTAAAGCAAAGTAAAAGCCTTGAATGCAAACACCACCGTGTACTTGTGTCCTTCCTTTCCATCTCCCATTACATGCCATGTTATTTCCCCTCTCCCCCTAGCTACATCTGAGGGGAACGTAACAGCAACACACACTGGTCCAACCCTTACTTTTTACAGCATTGGTGCAAGCCAACACACCTTCTTTCCATACTTTCTGACCATATAACCAGTCAATAAACAGCATAAAACAAAAGTGAAGGCGTCTACTTCTGCCTTTCATGAGCTACGTTAGCCGGGATGGCTAGTGACGATAGTTAAATGAGCGCCATTTTAGAGACGAGCGGTAAAATGTGCTGAAAGTGATAAACCCACAAATATTACACATTACTTGCCAAAACTGAGATTTAGCGGCCGGGTTTAAATGTTTGAGGTCTGCTGCTTTTAGTTTTACAGTTACCTCACCTGGAAGTATCTGAAAATACAGGTTTTAATCGGAGATAGCTGCTCTGTGCTCACGTATGTCTGCTGTCTGCTACTGACTGTTCTTTACGTGTATTTGTCAGGCAGGTTCACCACAGCCAGCATACAGCAGTGTTGCCAACTCCTCAGTAAGGAAAGTAGCTATTGGCTGTCCTAAAAGTCGCTAGAAGTCGCTAAATGACGTCATCGCTCAATTTGCATAATATTGCTTTTGCATGTACTTGAAGCTGTAGAATAAAGGAATAACGTTGTGGCAGAGAAACAAAGTGAGTAAAAAACACCCTGAATACGTTAGAACTACAAATGAACTCTGAATAAATGATCTTCTTCTGTTGATTATTATTATTTTTTTTGCCTTTGAAATAGGCCGTCACTTCTCAAAATAACTTCATGACTTTAATGCTTTGTCTAGACCTACATTGCATAAATCATTTTTATGTAAGTTACACGAATTAATTTTGTCCTGTGTTGCTAAATGTTAGCATATCAAATTAAATCAAAAGACTGTTATGTGGAGTGGAACTGCTACTCTACGTTCAACCCTCCTCCTTTATCCGGGCTTGGGACCGGCAAAGTGACCTTAAAAGAGACACTTTGGTAGAGTTACTTAGTTTTTTTTTGTTTGTTTTCTGTCTTTTTTAGGTTATTTTTTTTGTAGGTTTTTTTTTTTTTTTTTAATTTATATTTACATCCCGCTCTGCAAATAGGGACGGGGTCAGCAGCTTTGGACATGCGCAGTGAATGTGCAGTGTGGCCGTGTAGCGGTGTGGGTCTCCTCTGACTGTGAGACCGAGCACTGTGAGTGCTGTGGGACGGGGCATGTGTGTTTACCTCAGAGTCTCCAAAAGTCTCCAATAACACCAGAAAAAGTCGCTAGGTTTGTCGCTAGTCGCTTAAAAAAGTCACCAGAGGGTCTGAAAATTCGCTAAATATCTATAGGTTGGCAACACTGGCATACAGCACAGCCAGCGCCCCCTGCTGGCTGAGATGACATACAGCAGACTACATTAAACGTACAACTGGATGGATGGACAATCAAATGAAAATGATACTCCCGTCTTCCATATACATATATATATATATATATATATATATATATATATATATATATATATATATATATATATATATATATATATATATATATATATATATATATATATAAGCATTGTCATATGCATGGTCATATGTGGTACATTGGTTGAATGCCAAACTGTTAAACAATAAAATAAATAACTGTTAAAACATAAATAAAAATACCCCCCCACCCCCCATATATATATATATATATATATATATATATATATATATATATATATGGGGTGGGGGAGTCTTTTTATTTATGTTTTAACAGTTATTTATTTTATTGTTTAACAGTTTGGCATTCAACCAATGTACCACATATGACCATGCTCTCTAATGCTCTTGTGGCTAAACAGAAACAAAAGCCTGCAACATATCCAAATGTACTGGAAAGCCTTCACAAAAGAATAGATGACTGTCTTAGCAGAAAAAAAAGGAAGGCAGTTTCACGCTATTGCCCAACAATTTTCAATGTAAAGCACATGTAAATGTGATGGTCAGGTGCATCAAGTTCTTCTCCCTCTGTAAAAACATGTCCATCTATTCTAAATATAGCTAACACACAATTATTGGAAAGTTTACCACACTTGAGGAGAACGCAAACAGCCAATTCTGTTATGTCAGCTAATAAAAGCTACATAGGATAGAATCACACTGAGTGATGATGAAAGAAATGGACACCCTACCCACCAAGTCCTAATTACATAGAAGAATCTGATTACTTGCTTAATATTGCATGTAGTAAGCATATATTTTAAAATGATGACCAGAATTCCGTTTTGCTATAGAAATACCTAAATGTGCTGAATGTCAGTTTTACAGACAATTAAAATGAATTTGGCATTATACATTATCATTTAATATAAATTAAGTGGTAAATGTGAAACACTTATGCATATATACACATCACAACATAAAATATAACTTAATTAGAAACATGTAAGTAGCTGTGTATACGTAAAAATAATCTTGAACCGGGACATTTTAAATAAAGTGCTTTTACAATTTGTTTGAGATTCTCAAAAAGAATTAGAGGGCACTTTGCCCATAAGGTGTTTCTTGGTATTCTGCTCTGGTCGAAACATGATTATGAAACATTTGGGAGCAAAAATACAAGTAAACAAACCAAAGCTTGAGGCCAGAATTGCAAATATCTCTACAGCTACAGTGAACTTTCCAGGAGAGCTGACATAAGCTGGGATAAAGGTAACCCAGACTGCACTGAATATGAGCATGCTGAATGTGATGAACTTGGCCTCATTAAAGTTATCAGGCAGCTTCCGTGCTAGAAAAGCTAAAATAAAACACAAAAGAGCCAGAAATCCTATATAACCCAGCACAGCCCAGAAACCAATAGCTGAACCTAATGCACATTCTAAAATAATTCTTTCTTTGTAGTGTCTCAGGTTTTTAAAGGGAAAAGGAGGTGAAATTGTCAGCCAAAGAACACAAATTAAGACCTGTATGAGAGTGAACGTGAGAACACTGAGTCTCTGCTGTGGAGGCCCAAACCATTTCATGGCATTACTGCCTGGAAGTGTAGCTCTGAAGGCCATTAACACCACCATTGTTTTCCCCAGAACACAGGAGATGCAGAGGACGAAGGTGATCCCAAACGCTGTGTGACGCAGCATACAGGACCACTCAGAGGGCCGACCAATGAAAGTAAGTGAGCAGAGGAAACACAGAGTCAGTGAGAAGAGCAGCAGGAAGCTCAGCTCTGAGTTGTTTGCTCGGACAATGGGAGAAATTCTGTTTTTGTAGAAAATAGCAGCCACACATACAGCTATGAAGGCCCCAGTGATGGAGAACACTGTCAGGATGACGCTCAGAGTGTCGTCCCAGGACAGAAACTCCACAGGTTTGGGGAGGCAGCTGTCTCGATGGGAGTTGGGCCAGAAGTCATCAGGACATTGTATACAATCCAGAGAATCTATGTAATTTTAAAACCATGTTCAAAATCATGTTATTTTTTAACTATTTTAAACATCTTAGACAGAATAACAAGACAAAAAAAAGACTATCACCAGGAAAACCTGTCCACTGTATTATGATACACAACCTGTCTTGTTGCTGATCTCTCCTTCTGCACATGGTGCACAATCATAGCAGCAGACTGGCTTTCCTTTCTGCACAGCCTTCCTGGTCCCTGGAGGACAGCTCTCACTGCACACAGACACCGGCACCTGAAAGACATTAGAAAAAGCAAATTCTTCATGGTATGTAAAAAATGCCATAATGCTATGCACAGATTGTTTCTTTTTACCTTTGCTCTAAATCGCACTTTTAGTGTTGTACTGTACCTCCATCTGTCCCCCCAGCCAGATGATAGCTCTGCTTATACTGAATTCTTGACCTCTCGGTTTGGATGAGTCAAAACGCCCGATTGTGACAAAATCTATTGAGCCATCTTTCTCAAACTGCCAGTTTATGAGCTCATAGAGAGCTACAGGATCACCGTTGGAGTCAAATGAGACCTGATAACCATTCCTTGTAGTGAAGTTTACTCTTTTGAGTTGATTTAATATCTGTAGCGGTATGAAATGTAAAACTGTGAACAAAACTGTGATGTAATGGTTAAATAAATGATTAAAACACTATTAATGAGCATGGATTAACTGTGGTTTTCAAATGTAGAGCAGTTTTCACCTGCCATGGTGTGAATGTAGCGCTCTTGTCGCACTGCGTGTCATTACAGATAACACCGTGGATGGCATGCGCTATGGCATACGTAGCTTTATACACCATGTTAGTGATGCGCAGCTGCGACGTGTCTGTATACGGGTTCTGCAGCGCGCGGATATCCTCGCTGCCGTCACATTTCCGCGAGCCCCCCGAGGAGCCTTTTAGGCTACAGCTGAACGAGCTCTCCCAAAACTCCGTTAGTAGAGGAGATTCCAGTGCTTGTGCTGGAGAGAGATCCAGAAGAAACTCACGGAAACCTGGAATCACCGAGCGGGGAACCCCAAATCCTATCGCCCCAGCGCACATGTTATATTTTAAAAACTCTGGATGTGTGACCCACGCCTCGCTGCCGATCCACTGCATGGGAGGCGGAGGCTGTCTTGTCAGCTCCTCCAACAGTAACCTCATTTCACCTGCGTTAAGAAACGCTACTATTACCCGGGCTGTTGATCTCCGGATGACGTTCGCCACTCTCTCCAGTTTACTGCGCGGTTGTGTTCTGTAGTAGGACTCGGAGTACTCCACACAGATTCCCTCCTCCTGCGCAGCCTTTAGAAACGACGCCATTCCAAAATTTCCATAGTCAGTGTCGCTGCGCACTGCCCCAATCCATGTCCAGCCAAAATGCTTGACTAGTTTTGCCATTGCGGCTGCTTGGTGGTGGTCACTTGGTATGGTCCTGAAGAAGGCAGGATACTGGAGCTTATCGCTCAAACATGCGCAGGTTGCGTAGTGACTCACCTGTTATTCAAAAAGTAAAAGAAGAAAGAAATGTTAGAAAGTTTTTTGTTTGTTTGTTTGTTTGTTTTTTAATTTGTAATAAGATTTGCACTTTGTACGTAAATTGAATATTTGTTCTTTTTCGAAATTATACGTTTATCAAGAATTTCAAAGTGCTTTCAAAGAGCATATATATATATATATATATATATATATATATATATATATATATATATATATATATATATATATATATATATATATATATATATATATATATATATATATATATATATATATATATAAGTTTTTCATTATTATCTTCATTGTTTATAAGTATATATATATATATATATATATATAGTATATTTTCGCTCCAAATTGTCTCTTAAATTGGCACAGCGCCCATACTGTCTAACAGTTTTCTATACATTTACCACCGCTGCACATTCTACCTCCAAATAAATAGCATACATAATTACACAAGGCTGTCAACTTGTGGGACTGTTTATACATAATTATTCAGAAGTTAAATCGTTCTGAAATACGAAAATGAATTAATTCAAAGGACGGATTTTTGTTGTAAGACACAAAGCTGCAGCTGAGAGCAATCACCTGTGGAATTCCAAAGAGACCCAACAGTCTGGCCATGCTAACTGAAGGTGTGGATCCAGACTCTCCTATGACAGCAGGTACAGCAGCTGACGCGGATTTTGAACAGGAATCAGTGTCGTTGAAAACTGACTCCACACCGTTCGCCAACTGAAATGCAGCTTTTATCGACATCGGCACTGCAGCGCAAGAGTCGCGTATCTGGTATCCTAACGTGATTCCCGGCAGGAGATCTGTTCTGTTGTTGATCTCGTGAGTGGTGAACTCCATGGCGCGGGCGATGCGCAACTCCCTGAAATCCATGCTGTTAAGAGACAGTAAAACAGACCAAAAATATAAGAAAAAGTTTCATTTCTGATGTCTCCCTTGAAACTTATTATTAACGAAAATAGCAAGCAATGAAATGTATTATCATTTCTCCCTCGACACAGACAGACCTCCCAGAGCACTGTGGGTGTGGTGGTGGTCTGGTGTAGCTGTTCTGTTCTGATCTCATGTAACTATGAATGGAGAAAATCCCCCCAATCACAAAATCTCCAGTCATAGAAAGACCAGACAGCTGAGACTGAGCCCACAGCCTGCAGCTGACCGGATCAGCTTTGCATCCAGCAGAGCTGAACACAGTTATCCACAGCATTGATACGAAAGGCTTCAGACTTGAACAGAGCTGCATGACTTGCTCAGTGGCTCCCAGCACTCTGAAAGCCAGGAAGACTCTCACCCAGTGCTTTAAATACCCACCTTGGCTGCTGTTCAAGTAACTGTGGGTGTGAACTTTGCACAGGAGGTGTGGTTACGTGCTCAGTGTTAATTACAAGGGCCATAACTTCTTGTTGTAAGTCTCATTATTTTGGTAAGAAATATCAGAATATAGAACAATATTTACACTCATTTTTGTTCATATTGATTATAATCCATATTTAATTTCAGATGCCTCTGCATTTAAGGTAGCTATGAATTTAACGTGGCAGTGAGCTTAAAATATCAATAATTTAAGGCAGCAACAGAATAAGGTGGCAGTAAATTTAAGTTGGCAGTAGATTTAAGGTATGAGTAAATTTAAGGCAGAAGTACACTTAAGGTAACACTGAATTTAAGGTATCTACAATTAAAGTATTAGTGCATTTAAGATACCAGTAAGTTTAAGGTGGCTTTGTAATTAGGCTATGGTTACAATTAAGGTGACAATGAATTTAAAGTGGTAGTGGATTTAAGATACCAGTTGATGGAAGCACATAACAGCACAGTATCAACCATCTTGGATACCATTACAAAAACATAGCAACATTTCAATAGTATTTTAGCAACCATTAAGTGTCAGTTTTTATAACATTTTCACAAAATTCACTTTTCAAGCCAACTTTCCCTTTTCAGTTATTAGTATTATACTATGCTCAAATTTTGCAAACTTTTTAACATTTAACCACTACATTTTGTACATAATTTAAGGTAGAAGTGAATATAGGGTATCAGTAAATTTTAGGTGGCAGTGGATTTAAGGTGGCAGTAGATTTAATATAGTAAGTTAAGAGTAAGTTAAATGGTGGCAGTGTATTTAATACATCAGTAAATTTGAGGGGCAGTAAATATAAAATACACTAAATTGAATGTGGCATTTCACTGAAGGTAGCAATAATGTTAGGTTGCACTAATGTTAGGTTGATTTCAGGTGGCAGTATATTTAAAGTATCAGTAAATTTAAGGTAGCAATTATTTTCTGGTTATGGTACATTTAAAGTGGCAGTGAACTTCAGACAGCAATCATTTTAAGGTGGCAGTGCAAATCTAAAGTAGTAACAAATATAAAAAATATATTCAAGATATCATTGGCATTAATGGAGCATATTTTAAATTAGCAATGACTAATGTATCAGTACATTTAAGGTGGCTATGAATTTAACGTGTCTTACTACGAGTTCACTGTATCACTAAATTTAATTTGGAAGTGAATTTAAAATAGCAGTACATTTAAGGATGTAGCAGATCTAATTTGGCACTGTATTTATGGTGGCAGAGGACTTATTATGACCGGATTTAATGTATCTGTAAATTAAAGAGTGCAGGAAATATACGGAGGTTGTGAATATGGTGGCAGTGGACTGAAGGCAGTACATTTTATGGTTACAATGGAATTAATGAATCTGTACATTTAAAGCAGAACTGGATTTAATGTATGAGTAAATGTCATGTAGCAGTGAATATAAGGTGACACTGGAATATTGAATCAGTAAATTTAACTTGGCAGTGTATTTAAGGAAGCACTGAATTTAACATTTTAATGACATTAAGTTATTGTATTTCCTCTCCTTGGATCACCACCTTATCGTGGTGGAGGGGTTTGCGTGCTTGAATGATCTTAGGAGCTATGTTGTCTGGAGCAAAAGCTCCTGATAGGGTCTCCCATGGCAAACTGGTCCTAGGTGACAGGTCAGACAAAGTGTGATCCATAATAACCCCTATGAAGACACAAAAACAGGACTTGTGTACCCTGCCCGGAACAGGGTTACCGGGGCCCCACCCTGGAGCCAGGCCTGGGGGAGGGGCTCGCCAGCGAGCGTCTGGTGGCCGGGCATTTACTCATGGTGCCCAGCCTGGCTCAGCCCGAAGGAGTTACATGAGTCCCCCCTCCCATCGACCCACCACCAATGGGAGGGGCAGTAGTAGGGGTTCGGTGCGTTGTGGATTGGGCAGTGTCCAAAGGCGTGGGCCTTGGCGTTCTGATCCTCGGTTGCTGAAACTGGCTTTTGGAACTTGGAACATTACCTCACTGGCGGGGAAGGAGCCTGAGTTGGTGCGCGAGGTTGAGAGATACCGGCTAGATATAGTCGAGCTCACCTCAACACACAGCTTGGGCTCTGGGTCCAATCTCCTTGAGAGGGGCTGGACTTTATTCTTTTCTGGAGTTGCCCATGGTGAGAGGCGGCGGGCAGGTGTGGGCTTTCTCATAGCCCCTCGACTCGGTGCCTGTATGTTGGGGTTTTCTCCGGTGGACGAGAGGGTAGCTTCCCTACGCCTTCGGGTTGGGGAACGGGTCCTGACTGTTGTCTGTGATTATGCACCGAACAACAGTTCAGAGTACCCAGCCTTCTTAGAGTCCTTGGGAAGGGTGCTTGAAAGTGCTCCTCCTGGAGACTCTATTGTCCTACTGGGGAACTTCAACGCTCACGTGGGCAATGACAGTGAGACCTGGAGGGGTGTGATTGGGAGGAATGGCCTCTCTGATCTGAACCCGAGTGGTGTTCAGTTTTTGGACTTCTGCGCAAACCACAGTTTGTCCATCACGAACACCATGTTTGAACACAAGGATGTCCATAAGTGCACATGGCACCAGGACACCCTAGGCCGCAGTTCAATGATTGACTTTGTAGTCGTGTCATCGGACTTGCGGCCATGTGTTTTGGACACTCGGGTAAAGAGAGGAGCTGAGCTGTCAACTGATCACCACCTGGTGGTGAGTTGGATCAGGTGGTGGGGGAAGAGCAAGCCCAAACGTATAGTGAGGGTTTGCTGGGAACGTCTAGCAGAAGAACCTGTCAGATTGATCTTCAACTCACACCTCCCTCAGAACTTTGACCAGATATCGGGGGAGGTGGGGGACATTGACTCAGAATGGGCCATGTTCCGTTCCTCCATTGCTGAAGCGGCTGACTGTAGCTGTGGCCGTAAGGTAGTTGGTGCCTGTCGGGGCGGTAATCCTCGAACCCGGTGGTGGACACCCCAGGTGAGAGATGCCGTCAAGCTGAAGAAGGAGTCCTACCGGGCATGGTTGGCCTGTGGGACACCAGAGGCAGCTGGCAGGTATCGACAGGCCAAGCGATCTGCGGCTTCAGTTGTCGCCAAGGCAAAAACCCGTGTATGGGAGGAGTTTGGTGAGGCCTTGGAAAGTGACTTTAAGTCGGCTCCGAAAAGATTCTGACAAACCGTCAGGCGACTCAGAAGGGGAAAGCAGTGTGCCACTAGCACTGTATATAGTGGAGATGTTGTGCTGCTGACTTCGACTGAAGACGTCATTGGGCCGTGGAAGGAATACTTTGAGGACCTTCTCAATCCCACCGACACATTCTCCAGTGAGGAGGCTGAGTCTGGGGACATGGGAATAGGCTTGTCCATTACTGAGGCCGAAGTCGCTAAGGTAGTTAAGAAGCTCCTTGGTGGCAAGGCTCCAGGGGTGGATGAGATCCGCCCTGAGTTCCTCAAGGCTCTGGATGTTGTGGGGCTGTCTTGGCTGACACGCCTTTTCAACATTGCGTGGACATCGGGGGTGGTGCCACTGGATTGGCAGACTGGGGTCGTGGTGCCTCTTTTTAAAAAAGGGGACCGGAGGGTGTGTTCCAACTACAGGGGAATCACACTCCTCAGCCTCCCTGGTAAGGTCTATGCAGGGGTACTGGAGAAGAGAGTCCGGCTTATAGCCGAACCTCGGATCCAGGAGGAACAGTGCGGGTTCCGCCCTGGTCGTGGAACACTGGACCAACTCTTCACCCTCTCCAGGATTCTGGAGGGTTCATGGGAGTTTGCCCAACCAGTCCACATGTGCTTTGTGGATCTGGAGAAGGCATTCGACTGTGTTCCCCGGGGTATTCTGTGGGAGGTGCTTCGGGAGTACGGGGTACATGGCTCTTTGCTACGAGCCATTCAGGCCCTGTACAAACAAAGCTGGAGTTTGGTTCGCATAGCCGGCAGTAAGTCAGACTCGTTCCCAGTGAGAGTTGGACTCCGTCAGGGCTGCCCTTTGTCACCGATTCTATTCATAATTTTTATGGATAGAATTTCTAGGCGCAGTCAAGGGATGGAGGGTGTCCGGTTTGGTGACCTCAGGGTCACATCGCTGCTGTTTGCAGATGATGTGGTCCTATTGGGGACATCAGGCCGCGAACTTCAGCTTTCGCTGGATCGGTTTGCAGCCGAGTGTGAAGCGGCTGGGATGAGAATCAGTACCTCTAAATCCGAGACCATGGTTCTCAGGCGGAAAAGGGTGGAGAGCCCTCTCTGGGTCGGGGATAGGCTCTTGCCTCAAGTGGAGGAGTTCAAGTATCTCGGGGTCTTGTTCACGAGTGATGGTACAAGGGAGCGGGAGATTGACAGGCGGATTGGTGCTGGGTCAGCAGTGATGCGGGCTCTTTACTGGTCTGTTGTGGTAAAGGAAGAGCTGAGCCATAAGGCAAGGCTCTCGATTTACCGGTCGATCTACGTTCCCACCCTCACCTATGGTCATGAGCTTTGGGTAATGACCGAAAGAATAAGAACGCGAATACAAGCGGCAGAAATTAGTTTCCTCCGCAGGGTGTCTGGACTCTCCCTTAGAGATAGGGTGAGAAGTTCAGTCATCTGGGAGGGACTCGGAGTAGAGCCGCTGCTTCTTCATGTCGAGAGGAGCCAGCTGAGGTGGTTCGGGCATCTGGTTAGGATGCCTCCTGGACGCCTCCCTCGGGAGGTGTCACAGGCGACTCCACCTGGGAGGAGACCCCGGGGAAGACCCAGGACACGCTGGCATGACTATATCGCCCAGCTGGCCTGGGAGCGCCTCGGAATCCCCCTTGGAGAGCTGGTGGAAGTGGCTGGGGAAAGGGAGGTCTGGGCTTCATTGCTTAGGATGCTGCCCCCACGACCCGAACCCCGGAGAAGTGGAAGATAATGGATGGATGGATGGATGGATGGAAGTTATTGTATTTAATGGAGAAGTGTGGATCTATGGAGGTGTCAATAAATTTAATGTGGCAGTTAATTTAATTTCACATTGATTTTAAAGTGGCTCTAAATTTAAGGTGACAGTAGATGTAAAGTATCAATAATTAGTAAAGTGTCAGTAAATTCAAGATGGCAGTGGATATAATACATTAATACATTTAAGGCAGCGGTAAATTTAAGGTGGTTGTAAATGTAAAATAGCACTGCTTTTAAGGTTGAACTGTGTTTATGGTAGAACTGAATTCAGGGTAGTACTGAATTTAAGGTATGAATAAGTTTAGGTGGCAGTGAATTTAAAGTAGCACTGAGTTTATTGTAACAGTGAATTTAAGTGGTTAATCATTTTAAAGTTAGGGTATATAAGGTAGCAGCACAATTAAGTTAGCAGAATTTTAAAGTGGTACTGAATTTAAGGTGGCAATGGATTTGAGGTATAACTGAATTTAAGGTGGAGATGGAATGTGTTAGTGGATTTTAGGTATCAATAAATGTATGGTGGTAGGGAATTTAAAATATCAGCAAATTTAAGGAGCTAGTGAATTTTAAGATGGCAGTGAATTCATAATTACATTTAAGATGACATTGAATTAAAGGTGGCAGTAGATTTAAGGTAGGCAGTTTAAGGTAGATCCTGGCTACACATTTACATATCTTCCTTGTTTGGAGTAAATTGAAGGTGTCAGTGGATTTAATGCATTAGGAAATTTAAGATGGCAGTGAACATAAGGTGTCAATAAATTTAAGGTGCCAGTGCATTTAAAGTGCCAGTGTATTTAAGATTTCTGTGAATTTATGGTAGCAAGAAATTTAGGGTATCAATACATTTAAGGAGGCAGTGCAATTAAGTTGGAAGTGGGAGTTAATTTAAGGTGGCAGTAAATGCAAAATAGCACTGAATATAAGGTTGAACTGTAAGTAAGGTAGCACTGAATTTAGCGTAGCAATTAATTTAAGGTGTGAATAAATTTAAAATGAATTTTAAGGCAGCAGTAAATTTAAGGTAGCATTGAATTTAGAGTAGCAGAGAAATAAGGTAACTATTTAAAAAATATATTGGTTTTAAAGTAGCTATATATTTAAGGTAGCAACATTACATTAGAATTAAATTTAAGGTTCCAGTGGATTTGAGGTATAATAGAATTTAATGTGTCAGGTATAAAAAAAAAACAAAAGTGGCACTAGATTTAATGTGGCACTAGTTTTAATGTATTAGTGGGTTTAAGGTATCAAGAAACTTATGGTGGCAGTGAATTTAAGATAACTAAACTTAAGATGGAAATAATATAAGGTGGAAGTGTATAGTTATCTGTACATTTAGGATGACAGTGAATTTAAGGAGATATCTGTAAATTTAGGTGGCAGAGAATTCAGAATATCAATAAATTTCAGTAAATGAGGTGCCAATGAATTTAAGATGGCACAATACATCATTTTTAAGGTGGCAGTACATACAAGTTGGCATTGAAATTAAGGTGGCAGCACATTTCAGGCAGTTTAAGGTAGAACCTGGCTAAAAAATTGCCATCTGACTTATATATTGTAGCATCCACCTGGCAAAATCTTAGCATCACTTTAGCAACCATCAACAGTTTTCCACCATTTTGAAGTTTTAAGTTAATTAGTTGGCTTTTTTAAACAAACACAACATTTGTTTGTGGACTTTCTTTTTCGTCTTCTTCTTATGATTATTAAATTAATTTTTGGCCCAAATGTGGCCCACACCTGCAGTTCTTTTATGGCCAGCATTTGGCCGGCGCTGACTCAGGGCAAGTCTAGCTCAGCCACATATCCACCATATATGGACCACATGTCAGGCGTGTCGCGGAATAAATCTGGGCCAGAGCAATTATTCACATATTTGCCTTAAATGGGCCAGATGTGTACCAGGTCAGGGCCATACCACACTCTTACCCTATGGACCAAGTTATGGGCCAGATCAGGGCCACAGGAAATTACCACTGGTTCACTTTAGACGGGCTGTATGTTACATGTTCAGAGTCAGGTATGCATTGAAAGAGTACCAGAAGCAAATCACAAGCTTGTTCATGGTGGGTACCAGCTCAGGACCTACTGTTACATCCCTAAGAGAGAGAGGGAAGAGGGGGAGAGAGGAATGAGGGAGGGGAAGAGAAGTGTAGAGAGGGAGGGAGGGAGAGAGGGAGGGGGAGAGAGGTGTAGAAAGGGAGGGAGAGTGGGAGAACAAGGGAGAAAAGCAAGAGCCTAAATACAACAACCCCTGACATATGCTGGAATGGCTGTTTATGGACTGAGATGATGTGATATTTCCTCCACTGAGAGCTACAGTGAAAGAAGAGTTAGTATATTTCCTCTTAAGATCCTATCAGTTCATTATGTCTACTCACATTCAACATCCTTGCTCAATGTTGAGGGCACTGTTGGGTCAGTGTGACACAAAAGTGGCACATACTGACACTCAAATCTCCTGAACTACCAGTCAGTAAGATACAATTAAAAAAAACAAAAACTACAAACTACTTAATTAGCTAAATTCCACCACACTGTTCACATTCACATATAAAATTCAAATATTTTGGGGGGGGGGGTAGTTTCGGCCCAGTGATTGAAGGGAAGCAGAGGACTTAAAAAATAATGCATTTATTTTCCCAAACTACAAATCCAAGGCAGAACACAGTCCCAAGATTAATCAGCTTGAAGGAAAGGTGGCAGGTTTATGATCAGCCTCTTCCCAGATCTCCACAGCGTTCAACCCCAGTACGAGTCCAGTTAGCGGTCGTAACCACTACCCAGAGCTGCAGCAACTTGCCAGTGGTGCGTAACTTCTCCTGTCCTGACAGCTCAGTTCCCCCTGAGTTGCGGCACCGGCGTGTCCTCGCGTCATCATGCCTACGGTGGCCGTGCCACTCCGGCTATACTAATCACGCTTCCAGTTCTCTCCGTCGCTCGTGGCAGCAACCTAGGAATTCGCATGTACACCACGCTGACTCCCAGACAGCCACTTCCTGTTCCACTCCAGTCGCTGCTCCAGGGAACTTTTCCCCTGACCAGCACCCTGTGTCCTGTCACAGTCTACCTTTTAAAATAAAAGTCCCGAACAGTACACCCCTCCTGTCCGTTGATTGGATAATCTCTAATACAATGCTCCATGGTATAAGCTGTCCAGCTGCGGGTCGTCAGATGCCAATTAGGAAAAAGAAAAAAAGAAAGCATGCCCTCCACAACATAAAGTATTCACAGCAATACATAAACCAAAGAAACTCAAAATACACAAACACCCCCACACCACAATGTACAATGAAAGGTCAGGTGGGCAGGACAGGTGTTCTTTTGCACCTTCTTTCAGAGCACACTGCAGATAAAAGCAACAGGAATTTGTGGACAGCGTGACTTTAAGCAAGTCCGTATTTGTAGTAGTTAGAAGCAGTATTTCATTGGTCACTCACATTCACTGTTGGCAGTCCTTTTATTAACAGACTTTCCTGCGTTTAAAGCTGTAGAAACAAAAGCACAATTATTCAATAATATTCAACCACGAAAAAAAATATGCTTAAATGGACAATGATGTGTGTTCATACATCGTGAAAGCAGGGGGCGTGAGCATGGCAGTATCTTTGCAGTGCCCATTCTTGGAGGACTAGGTAGTGAGGATGTTTCCTGCCTCTCATGTTCACCCTCCTCGTCGTCTTGAAGGAATAAGAAGGATTCTTCATTCTGTATTACAAGAAAAGTTAAATAAGGAAGAAGTAATGATGACTTGGGCATCAGTCAAACCTTTCCATTGCTCCATGTCTTTAACTTAGTCTTCTTTGTTTGCGTTTGTGTGGAGAGTCTTCTGAATCTATCAAATCTGTGAATCGTTCAGCCTCTGGCAATTTCACTCTTGCTTCCTCCCATGCAGCTATGAAAGTAAAATAAAGAGTGAATCTAAGAATGGAAATAATGTAATCCTAAATACAGCAAATATAGGTCAATTATGGCTTCTTCATACCTTCAAACTTTGCTTAATATTATGTGTATTCCATATGGAATCCAATGTGCTCCAGGTGGTTCCTGTGATCTTAGTACTTTTACAATTTCATCCTGTTTGTGTGGTGGCCACAAACAAGTGTTCTTCTTTACCTAAATTTCAGGCACCACTTCATTTGTGAATTCAAATAACAATGAGAAACATCTCCTTGTACAAGATGAGGGACAAAATTAAACTGATTACAAAGATTGAAAACATGGAACAACTAATTAATGGTAATTGTATGACAGAGAACTGCACTTACCAAATTAATGTACACGATCCAGTAATAAAAGTAACAAAAACTGCACTTAAAAAAGAGAATATGCTACAAACTCATAACCATGTTTAACTATGTACAAAGACTAAACAAGTACATGGGATTAATTTGTGTGAGGAAGTAGTCTCCCAGGGGCAACCTTACACACTTTTGCATAGGCTTAACAATCTCTACACAGTGCATCACAGGGGACAAGTGGGATACAAGGCGTATTCCCAGCTCTCCTGAATCAAGGGGGTAACTGTAACGTGCTTCTTTAACTCGACTCCTTGTACATGGCATACTCTCTGTTTTCATTAACAACTATGTTTTGCACAGAAACAACTTTTCCATCAATGGCACTGCAATTATCTTTACTTGATGTTTTCAGAATGACACCATCAGCTTCCAACTGCTTGAACTGACTGATGTTTCCCAACAGCCACTCTGGTACTGGCCCATCTTGATATGGATATTTTAAAGAGGCCTCGTGAACAATGATTGAATCAAAAACACAACTTCTCTGTTCCACTTCAGATAACCTGCAGATACCGTATGCTAGAAGATTGTTAGCCTTCCTTATCATTCTCTGAAGTTCACCCAATAAATTATGGAGCCAGGCCCTGGAGCCAGGCCTGGGGGAGGGGCTCCTCGGTGAGCGCCTGGTGGCCAGGCCTTTACCCATGGGTCCCGGCCGGACTCAGCCCGAAAGAGTTACATGGGTCTACTCTCCCATGGACCCACCACCCATGGGAGAGCTGCTTATGGAGGTCTGGTGCAATGTGGATCGGGTGGCGGCCGAAGGCGGGGGCCTTGGCGTTCCGATCCTCGGCTACGGAAACTGGCTCTTGGAACATGATGTGACCTCTCTGGCAGGGAAAGAGCCCGAGCTAGTGTATGAGGTTGAAAGATACCAACTAGATATAGTCAGGCTCACCTCAACACATGGCAGGGGCTCTGGAACAGACTCTCTCTCGAAGGGTTGGACTTTATTCCATTCTGGAGTTGTCCAGGGTGAGAGGCGTCAGGCAGGAGTGGGCTTACTCATAGCTCCCAGGCTCAGCACCTGTACGTTGGGGTTTTCTCCGGTGGATGAGAGGGTTATTTCCCTGCGCCTTCGGGTCGAGGAATGGACTTTGACTGTTGACTGTGCTTATGCACCGAACAGCAGTTCGGAGTACCCGGCCTTCTTGGAGACCCTGGAGGGGGTACTGGAAAGTGCCCCCTGTGGGGACTCCATTGTCATGCTGGGTGACTTCCATGCTCACGTGGGCAATGACAGTGAGAACTGGAAGGGCGTGATGGGGAGGAATGGACTCCCCGATCTGAACCTGAGTGGTGTTTTGTTATTGGAGTTCTGTGCTTGCCACAGTCTGTCCATAACAAACACCATGCTCGAACACAAAGGTGTGCATAAATGCACATGGCATCAGGACACCTTAGGCCGCAGTTTGTTGATTGACTTCGTAGTTGTGTCATCGGATTTGCGACCATGTGTTTTGGACACCTGAGTGAAGAGAGGGGCAGAGCTGTCAACTGATCACCCCCTAGTGGTGAGTTGGATCAGATGGCGTGTGAAAATATCGGACAGACCTAGCAGACCCAAATGAGTTGTGAGGGTTTGTTGGGAATGTCTGGCAGAGGAAAGTACCAGCAAGATCTTCAACTCCGACATCCAACAGAGCTTCGACCGTATACCGAGGGAGGCCAGTGACATTGAGTCCGAACGGCCCTGTTCCGTGCCTCCATTATTGATGCAGCGGATCGGAGCTGTGGCCGTAAGGTCGTAGGTGCCTGTCGTGGCGGCAATCCCCGAAGCCGCTGGTGGACACCTTGAGTAAAGGAAGCCGTCAAGCTGAAGAAAGAGTCTTATCGGGCTTGGTTGGCTTGTGGGACTCTGGAAGCAAAAGATGGGTACCGAAGGGTCAAGTGGGCCACGGCTTCAGCGGTTGCTGAGGCAAAAACTCGGGTGTGGGAGGAGTTTGGTGAGGCCATGGAGAAAGACTATCAACAGGCACCAAGAAGGTTCTGGCAAACCATCAGGCACCTCAGGAGAGGAAAGCAGTTCCCGACCAACACTGTATACAGTGGGGTTGGGGGGGCTGCTGACTTCGACTGGGGACGTCATTGGATGGTGGAAGGAATACTTCAAGGATCTTCTCAATCCCGCCAATGATCCTTCCCCAGAAGAGGCAGAGCTTGGAGATCCAAGCGAGGGTCTGTCCATCACTCGGGCTGAGGTGGCCAAGGTGGTTGGAAAACTCCTTGGTGGCAGAGCACTGGGGGTGGATGAGATCCACCCGGAATTCCTGAGGGCTCTCTTGGCTGACATGCCTCTGCAACGTCGCATGGACATCTGGGGCAGTCCCCCTGGAATAGCAGACCGGAATGGTGGTCCCGCTTTTTAAGAAAGGGGACCGGAGGGTGTGTTCCAACTACCAGGGGATCACACTTCTCAGCCTACCCAGTAAGGTCTATGCAGGGGTACTGGAGAAGAGAGTCCAACTGATAGTTGAATCTCAGCTACAGAAGGAACAATGCGGGTTTTGCCCAGGTCGTGGAACACTGCACGAGCCTTTTATCCTCACCAGGGTCCTGCAGGGTGCATGGGAGTTCTCCCAACCAGTCCACATGTGTTTTGTGGATTTGGAGAAGGCATTTGACTGCGTCCCTCGGGGGATCCTGTGGGGAGTGCACCAGGAGTACGGGGTGAGGGGCTTGTTGTTAAGGGCCATTCAGTCCCTACAAATAGAGCAGGAGCTTGGTTTGTATAGCTGGCACTAAGTCGGATTGGTTTCCAGTCAGGGTTGGACTATGCCAGGGCTGTCCATTGTCACCAATTCTGTTTATAACTTTTATGGACAGAATTTCTCAGAACAGCCAAGCGGCGGAGGGTCTCCAGTATGGTGGCCTCATGTTGGAAAAGGGTGGAGTGCTCTGTCCAGGTCGGGAGTGAATCCTTGCCCCAAGTGGAGGAGTTTACATATCATGTCTGCAGTAATGCGGACCCTATACCAGTGAATCACGGTGAAGAGAGAGCTGAGCCAGAAGGCGAAGCTGTCAATTTACCGGTCAATCTACGTTCTGACTCTCACCTATGGTCACGAGCTTTGGGTAGTGACCGAAAGAACGAGATTGCAGATACAAGCGGCTGAAATGAGCTTTCTCTACAGGGTCGCCGGGCTCTCCCTTAGAGATAGCGTGAGAAGATCGGAGATTCATGAGAGGCTTGGAGTAGAGCTGCTGCTCCTCCACGTTGAGAGAAGCCAGAAGAGGTGGTTTGGCATCTGGCAAGGATTGCCTCTGGATGCCTCCCAACGGACATATCTGAACTATAGAGTGTGGTCGTTAACTGGGCTAGTGGTGATTCTGTGATCCTGAATGAGCCGCTGACAGTTCTAGCAAATGGGCACGCACTGACCTCACACGCTACCCATTATTAATAAGCTTAGCCCAGGGGTCACAACCGACATGTTACGAAGAGCCATTTTGTCCTTTCAACAAAAATGAAACCACCTTGGGAGCCGCAACAATTTATGTTCGTTTTACCATCATGGCTGTAAGTATATCTCAGTATATGCTAATGAAAAACAAAGAAGTACTTTCCTGTGCTTAAACCTTTAGGTCAACTTTAGCTGCTGTTCTCGCACCTCAGTCAGGAAACTTTTCTGTGAAAGTAACATTACAGTTTCTTGTAAAATGTCTATCAACGTTTGACTTTTTGCGAGGCTGAAGTCACTTCTCAATCGTCAGCTTCTTGTTCGAATTGTCCCATTCCACCTTAAATGGTGGCAGAGATGCCAGAATGCACTGCTGAGCCATTTAAGGAAGAACAGGACAATTCTATTGAGAATGTGGTGAAAGAAAAGCTGACTTCACGACTTAATGTTTGGCAGTTTTTACTGCAGATTAAAGCTGGAGTGCTTATAAATGCAAATAAGTCCATTCATCTCCAAATGATCAATGTCTGTCTTAAATCTTTGTCATTGCCATTTCTATAGCTATGAGCTAGATGAGATTGTCTGTGTCACTTTGTGACCAGGAGTCTGTGCCCGAAACTTCAGGGTAAATGAACGTTGAATTAACAGTTATGCATTAACTTTAGCGTTTAAGACCCTTTATTAGACACACAGTTAGAACTGTGTATAATAACGATCAGCAGGGCATTATTTTACAGCAAAGGAGGACTATGTTATTTTACCTAAAAATCTAGTTCTGCTGTGGAGCCGCAACAGGACAGTTAAAGAGCTGTGTGTTGCCAACCCCTGGCTTAGCCAAAGTGAAAAAACATTTTTGTAATAGATTATTATTAATAGTACTGCGCAAAGCCAGGGTTACTGATGAGAATTTTTAAGGCTAAAGTGTTGCTGAAGTTTAGCAAAGGACTCTGAATGTCATGTCTGTAAATATCTTGCTGAAATGTTTAAATTGGTTTGTATTCGGTTATTTTTGTTGATTTTTGTTAGGAAAACCTGGAATGATTGACTTTGTCTTTACTTAGTCTAAATTTTAGTTGGATATCACGCCTCTGGTTATGTAAGATTGATTGTTGTTTACATGAAAACTTTTTGGTGATTTTATTTGTATATTTGCAGCTTTTTAATTGATGTTTCCTTCTGCCACATGATTAGATGCAGCGTCTTGTTCACACTTTCAGTTGGGCTTGTTTGGTGTGACAGGTGGAGATTCACAAACATTCTGAAAATCATGCTTTGAAGTAGCTAAATTGAAGCTAGCTACAAATTTTGGTAGAGTAGCTCCAATATAGCTAACTACAAAATTTTCGGTAGCTATTTCAACCCCGATGTTAACCTAGGAACCCTATAATGACCACCATCCACCACACATAATTCTGTTGAAACACATGAAGCCATGGCATTCTGCTTATAAATGAATGTCCTTAGACAGTTAAACAAAAACTAAGTAAGGGAAAGCATTCAGAGTTCACTAAATGTACACTTCTGGATCTCAGTAAACAGACAGTTAAGGCCTTTCCCTGTTTCTGTTTTACAGTTCTCAAGGATACAGTATTAGGCCCATGAAGAATGTCTCTGAACTGAATATAACTCTGACTACAACCCCATGAATTCCATTTGCCTAAACTCTCTAATAACCTTAAATCAGGACAATTTAAATAAAATTTATTCTAAATAAATAAACGATTGTTTTACTTTAAAAATGTATGTGGAATTCTCAATAAGAATGAGAGGGAACTTTACCCATAAGTTGTTTCTTGGTATTCTGTTCTGGTTTAAACAGAATTATGAAACACTTCGGAACAAAAATACAAATAATCAAACCAAAGCTTGAAGACAGAATAGCAAATATCTCTACAGCTACAGTGAATTTTCCAGGAGAGCTGACATAAGCTGGGATAAATGTAACCCACACTGCACAGAATATGAGCATGCTGAATGTGATGAACTTGGCTTCATTAAAGTTATCAGGCAGCTTCCGTGCTAGAAAAGCCAAAATAAAACACAAAACAGCCAGAAACCCTATATAACCCAGCACAGCCCAGAATCCTATAACTGAACCTAATTCACATTCTAAAATAATTCTTTCCTTGTAATGATTTAGATTTTTAAAGGGAAAAGGAGGAGATATTGTCAACCAAATCACACAAATTAGGACCTGTATGAGAGTGAAGGTGAGGACACTGAGTCTCTGCTGTGGAGGCCCAAACCATTTCATGACATCACTGCCTGGAAGTGTAGCTCTGAAGGCCATTAACACCACCATTGTTTTCCCCAGAACACAGGAGATGCAGAGGACGAAGGTGATCCCAAACGCTGTGTGACGTAACATACAGGACCACTCAGAGGGCTGGCCAATGAAAGTAAGTGAGCAGAGAAAACACAGAGTCAGTGAGAAGAGCAGCAGGAAGCTCAGCTCTGAGTTGTTGGCTCGGACAATGGGAGAAGTTTTGTGTTTGCAGAAAACAGCAGCCACACATGCAGATATTAAGGCCCCAGCGATCGAGAACACTGTCAGGATGATGCTCAGAGTGTCGTCCCAGGACAGAAACTCCACAGGCTTGGGGAGGCAGCTGTCTCGCTGGACGTTAGGCCAGAAGTCATGAGGACATTGTACACAGTTCAAAGAATCTATATGATTAGAAAACCGTATTAAGGACCATAATTTGCTTTAGCCAATATTAACATCTGAGACAGAACAACAAGGGAAAAAAACAAAAACAAAAGAAGACTGTGACCAGCAAAAGTACCTGTATACTGATACACAACCTGTCTTGTTGCTGATCTCTCCTTCTGCACATGGTATACAGTCATAGCAGCAGACTGGCTTTCCTTTCTGCACAGCCTTCCTGGTTCCTGGAGGACAGCTCTCACTGCACACAGACACCGGCACCTGAAAGACATTAGAAAAAACTAATTCTGGTATGTAAAAAATGCCATATTGATGTGTTTTTTCCTTTTACTCTAGTAAAATAGAACTTTTAGTGTTATACTGTACCTCAGTCTGTCCCCCCAGCCATATGATAGCATTACTTATACTGAATTCTTGTCCTCTTGGTTTGGATGAGTCATAACGGCCAATTGTGACAAAATCTATTAAGCCATCTTTCTTAACCTGCCAGTTTATGAGCTCATATATGGCTACTGGATCACCATTGGAGTCAAACGTGACCTGAAAACCATTTTTTGTAGTGAAGTTCACTCTCTTGAGCTGACTGAGTATCTATAGTGGTATGAAATGAAAAGCCATGTTTAAATAAACCATTAGAACACTATTAATGATCATGGATTCTATGTGGTTTAAAATATCAGGCAAACTAGGGTCTGTTTTAAAGTCTGTTTCAGTTTTTTTTTACCTGCCATGGTGTGAATTTAGCGCTCTTGTCGCACTGCGTGTCATTACAGATAACACCGTGGATGGCATGCGCTATGGCATACGTAGCTTTATACACCATGTTAGTGATGCGCAGCTGCGACGTGTCTGTATACGGGTTCTGCAGCGCGCGGATATCCTCGCTGCCGTTACATTCTCGCGCGCCCCCTGAGGAGCCTTTTAGGCTACAGCTGAACGAGCTCTCCCAAAACTCCGTCAGCAGAGGAGATTTCAGTGCTTGTGCTGGAGAGAGATCCAGAAGAAACTCACGGAAACCTGGAATCACCGAGCGGGGGATCCCAAATCCTATCGCCCCAGCGCACATGTTATATTTTAGAAGATCTTGTTGAGTGATCCACGTTTCGCTTCCTATCCATTGAAGGTGGGGCGGAGGCTGTCTTGCCAGCTCCTCCATGAGAACTCTCATTTCTGTTGCGGCAAGAAACGCTACTATTACCCGCGCTGTTGATCTCCGGATGACGTTCGCCACTCTCTCCAGTTTACTGCGCGGTTGTGTTCTGTAGTAGGACTCGGAGTACTCCACACAGATTCCCTCCTCCTGCGCAGCCTTTAGAAACGACGCCATTCCATAATTTCCATAGTCTGAGTCACTGCGCACTGCCCCAATCCATGTCCAGCCAAAGTGCTTGACTAGTTTTGCTAGTGCGGCCGCTTGGTGGTGGTCACTTGGTATGGTCCTGAAGAAGGCAGGATACTGGAGCTTATCGCTCAGACATGTGCAGGTTGCGTAGTGACTCACCTGTGATTCAATAAGTGAAAGAAGAAAGAAGTGTTAGAAAGTTTTTTGTATGTTTGTTTTTCTATATACATACATTATATATACAGTATATATACATTTTTTTCATTATCATCTTTATTGTTTATGTATCCACCCTAATATCAACGGTAACAATAACTGATCACATCTATGCCCATTCCTCTTTATTGACGGAGCAAAACATAAAACGTATCCTGGATTTCAGTTTCATTTAGAAAATGTTACATACTTGCGTGTGTCTAAATGTAAATTATTTCTAAGTATATTTTCGCTCCAAATTGTCTCTTAAATTGGCACAGCGCCCATACTGTCTAACAGTTTTCTATACATTTACCACCGCTGCACATTCTACCTCCAAATAAATAGCATACATAATTACAATAGGCTGTCAAACATAATTATTCAGAAGTTAAATCGTTCTGAAATACGAAAATGAATTAATTCAAAGGATTTGAACGGATTTTTGTTGTAAGACACAAAGCTGCAGCTGAGAGCATTCACCTGTGGAATTCCAAAGAGACCCAACAGTCTGGCCATGCTAACTGAAGGTGTGGAGCCAGACTCTCCTATGACAGCAGGTACAGCAGCTGACGCGGATTTTGAACAGGAATCAGTGTCGTTGAAAACTGACTCCACACCGTTCGCCAACTGAAATGTAGCTTTTATTGACATCTGCACTGCAGCGCAAGAGTCGCGTATCTGGTATCCTAACGTGATTCCCGGCAGGAGATCTGTTCTGTTGTTGATCTCGTGAGTGGTGAATTCCATGGCGCGGGCGATGCGCAACTCCCTGAAATCCATGCTGTTTAGAGATAGTAAAACAGACCAAAAATATAAGAAAAAGTTTCATTTCTGATGTCTCCCTTGAAACTTATTATTAACGAAAATAGCAAGTTTATGACTGAAAAAATAAATAACTAAATAATAATAATAATAATAAGCAATGAAATGTATTATAATTTCTCCCTCGACAAAGACAGACCTCCCAGAGCACTGTGGGTGCGGTGGCGGTCTGGTGTAGCTGTTCTGCTCTGATCTCATGTAACTATGAATGGAGAAAATCCCCCCAATCACAAAATCTCCAGTCATAGAAAGGCCAGACAGCTGGGACTGAGCCCACAGCCTGCAGCTGACCGGATCAGCTTTACATCCAGCAGAGCTGAACACAGTTATCCACAGCATTGATAAGAAAGGCTTCAGACTTAAACAGAGCTGCATGACTTGCTCAGTGGCTCCCAGCACTCTGAAAGCCAGGAAGACTCTCACCCAGTGCTTTAAATACCCACCTTGGCTGCTGTTCAAGTAACTGTGGGTGTGAACTTTGCACAGGAGGTGTGGTTACATGCTCAGTGTTAATTACAATGGCCATAACTTCTTGTTGTATGAGTCCTTGTGTTGGTAAGAAATATCAGAATATAGAACAATATTTACACTCATTTTTGTTCATCTTGATTATAATCTATCTTTACTTTCAGGACTGATCTAAAGCATTATCTCATAGTAAATCAACATTTTAAATACTTTTAAAACAAATAGGATACACTTGGCCAACAGGAGATTAAACAATTACATCTATTCACAAAACTCAAAGAGCCTGACTTTACTTCATCAGGTCCAAAGTGCAGTAAGCTGACATCTTCTAGCTCTTGCAGCCCCTCATGGCCTGTCTTCCCTGGGACAATAGTCTAGTCACTGTCATTATGGATTCCAGTAGCAAATTCTGCCCTTTTTCTTTCCCACAATACCAATTTGAGGTTCCCCATACTGTCACCTGTGTGTATGGAGACATTAGATAGGCCTCCGTAGTTTGTTAGATATTAGGAGACAATGCATGTCAGTGACATCTCACAGTTATATCCCTGTGTCTCTCCTGTAAGTCAAAAGTCATTGGGAGTAGATTGAGAACATGGTCTATCTGATCAGTTACATTTAAATTCTGACAGACTTTATGTTCTGTTTCCTGAATGCAATCATCCTGAGAAAGGCTTGTAATGCAGTTATACCTTTCCTTGGTATAGGCAAAAAATTTAACATCTGCAAACATCTTTCAGCTAAAACCTCTTCACTGGCATCCATAAATAAATGACTGGATTGAATGCTTTAATTCATCCCTGGTTCTCGTGTGGAGGGATTTATTGGTGCATGGGTGTCACAGGGAGTTCTTACATCAATAAGCAGGGGTGCCACCAGGGATTTTGGGCCCCATGAAAAAATATTACATTGGGCCCCACCACCACAGGCCATGTCAACCCTGAAAATATATCATTGGGCAGACATGCTTTCAACATTCTGCATACAGTGGAATTACTGTTTGATGCATGACTGACCCTCTATAAGAATTTACAATAGGCCATCTTTTATAGTTTATATGCAAATTTAATGGTAAAATTCTAGAATAGAAATAGAAATTCTCTTAACATTAATGAAATAACAATAATAACCAAAATAAAAATGAATAAATAAATAATAAAGAAATTCCGACCCTCTGCATTTCTACCAACTGACTTGTCATTCAACATAATGCTGCCCACCTCTTTCTTCAGTTGAGAGACAGGGCTGGTTCACTGGGAAGGGTATGAGGATGTCCACATATTTAAGCCCAAATAATGTAATTATGCCATCATTCCCCAACAGTATTAAAAATAGACACTAATGCCTGTACTCCATAAACACAGCAGCCAGGTGTCAGTAAAGTTCTACATATTTCATATAGATGACATATTAAAAAAAGAAACAAAAATGAAAAATTGTCGTTTTTTTATTGTAAATAAATGTGATATAAAAATATAAAATGTCTGGGAGCAAAAAAAAAAAAAAAAAGAATCAAACCAAAGGAACTTGGTTTCATTAAAGTTATCAGACAGCTTATAAGCCAGAAAAGCCAAAACACAAAAGATCTAGAAATTGCACACAAAATAATGAGGCTGCAAAAATATTACAATAATCTTGTATTGCTTTTCTTAAAAATGATGTTTGAAAAGGAGGTTTGGAAGTGTAAATGTAAAATTATGGTCATCTAGAGGTTGTTTCTAGAGCCTTTCCACTATCTGCAGGTTTTTTCATCTTTAAAAATATTCTTTACAAATACACACCATTTTCATATAAATGATTGTCTAAACAATAATTCATTGAAAGATTCTTCAGACAAGTGTTTTTTTTTTGGTATTTTTTTTTTATGGCATTGTACAAAAACCCTTTAGGCAAAATTATTTGTAAGGGTGGGCTTTACTCCTTTTATGCATGTCACATATTTATTTGCCTGTCAGGAAAGCCATGTGAGTTGATTTTTTTACCTAATAAATTTGCTGCATATTTATTACAGTGCATTTAGTTGAAGTAACAGCCAAGCACACAGCATTCCTCTGACTCTCTCACTGATAAAGAGCACCTGGTCCAGTCTAGGAATTGTGCTGTCATTGAACATACCTCCAACTTAGGGTTCACCATCTCCTCTGAGATACTGAACAATGCTTCTTTTATTAAATGAATACCCATAAGTGGTTCTCTTATAATGGCCCCTAACTTAATGTCATTTGACAGTTCAACACACTCAGTGAGAAGAATTGGTTGGTTGACAATTTTGTTACTTCATTGAAGACACGCTGCAAAGAATATCATCTATCTGGGTGGGCAGAAAGGGAAGGCAATCCTACCTGCTATTAAATAACAGCCTGCCATTACTTTAATGCATGTAATAAACAATGCATTCTAAAAGGTATCATTAAGAAATGTTATCTAGAAATGTGAAAATGTACTAAACTAAACAGTTAAGTTTAATTTGGCATTGGACATTACTATGTATTATCAGTAAAGTGTTGCAGGTAAATGTATGTACGCATGCATATTTGCACATTACAATGTAAAATTTAATCTTCATTAAAAAAAGTTTCAATTGTTTAATTAAAAACATGTATTACTGAAGGCAATATGTATGCACAAACGTAATCATATATCAGCACATTTAGTGCTATATGTACAATTTTAGTGAGTTAGTCAAATAGACTTGGTGGGTTCTTTACCCATAAGGTGTTTCTTGGTATTCTGCTCTGGACTAAACATGATTATGAAACACTTGGGAGCAAAAATAGAAATTTTCAATCCAAAGCTTGAAGCCAGAATAGCAAACATCTCTACAGCTACAGTGAACTTTCCAGGAGAGCTGACATAAGCTGGGATAAAGGTAACCCACACTGCACAGAATATGAGCATGCTGAATGTGATGAACTTGGCTTCATTAAAGTTATCAGGCAGCTTCCGTGCTAGAAAAGCCAAAATAAAACACAAAAGAGCCAGAAATCCTATATAACCCAGTACAGCCCAGAAACCTATAGCTGAACCTAATCCACATTCTAGAATTATCCTTTCCTTGTAGTGCTTTAGATTTTTGAAGGGGAGAGGAGGAGATATTGTCAACCAAATCACACAAATTAGGACCTGTATGAGAGTGAAGGTGAGAACACTGAGTCTCTGCTGTGGAGGCCCAAACCATTTCATGGCATTACTGCCTGATAGTGTAGCTCTGAAGGCCATTAACACCACCATTGTTTTCCCTAGAACACAGGAGATGCAGAGGACGAAGGTAATCCCAAACGTTGTGTGGCGCAGCATACAGGACCACTCAGAGGGCTGACCAATGAAAGTAAGTGAACAGAGAAAACACAGAGTCAGTGAGAAGAGCAGCAGGAAGCTCAGCTCTGATTTATTTACTCGCAGGATTGGAGAAGTTCTGTGTTTGTAGAAAACAGCAGCCACACATACAGCTATGAAGGCCCCAGTGATGGACAACGCGGTCAGGATGATGCTCAGACTGTGTGCCAGGACAGAAACTCCACAGGCTTGGGGAGGCAGCTGTCTCGCTGGACATTGTGCCATAATTCAGGAGGACACTGTACACAGTTCAAAGAGTCTAAGCGATTAGAAATGTATATTCAGAATTGTCCACCCAGCCAAATGATAGCTGTATTTATACTGAACTCTTGTCCTCTTGGTTTGGATGAGTCATAACGGCCGACTTTCACAAAATCTATTAAGCCATTTTTCTTTACCTGCCAGTTTTTGAGCTCATAGACAGCTACAGGATCACCATTCGTCATTACAGATAACACCATGGATGGCATGCGCATACGTAGCTTTATACACCATGTTAGTCGCGCGTAGCTGCGACGTGTCTGTATACGGGTTCTGCAGCGCGCGGATATCCTCACTGCCATCACATTCCCGTGCGCCCTCTGAGGAGCCTTTTAGGCTACAGCTGAACGAGCTCTCCCAAAACTCCGTTAGCAGAGGAGATTTCAGTGCTTGACTAATTTTGCTAGAGCGGCTGCTTAGTGGTGGTCACTTGGTATGGTCCTGAAGAATGCAGGAAACTAATGCTTATCGCTCAGACATGCGCAGGTTGCGAAGTGACTCACGTGTTATTTAGTGAGTGGAAGAAGAAAGAAGTGGTAATGAAAAACTTACGTCTTTGTGATTATTTGCTGTACTAAATTGTAATTTTTGAAAATTTCTCTTGAAGTTGCAATTTTACTAAACTACATTTTCATTTAGACTTTCAAAGTGCTTATTATAAATTGCAAAAATAATTTTGTAAAACTTGTCTCTCCAATCAGTCGAGTGCCCCCACATACGAATGTACTTTTTATGGTTATTATCCATTTTCAAACATTAAACCTAATTGATGTCAAGTTAAAGTACGACTGCTTATAAACACGCACATTTCACTTTCAGGAGTAGGTTTTTTTTTTTAATACCTTTTCCACCTGTGCACATCAAAAAAAATATATAATACATAAAACAATTAAATGGACTGATTTTTGTTTTAAGACACAAAGCTGCAGCTGAGAGCATTCACCTGTGGAATTCCAAAGAGACCAACAGTCTGGCCATGCTAACTGAAGGTGTGGAGCCAGACTCTCCTATGACAGCAGGTACAGCAGCTGACGCGGATTTTGAACGGGAATCAGTGTGGTTGAAAACTGACTCCACACCGTTCGCTAATTGATACGCGAGCTTGATTGCCATAGGTATGGAAGCGCATGGGTCGCGTATCTGGTATCCTAACGTGATTCCCGGCAGGAGATCTGTTCTTTTGTTGATCTCGTGAGTGGTGAACTCCATGGCACGGGCGACGTGCAACTCCCTGAAATCCATGCTGTTTAAAGACAATAAAACAGACACAATTTTAAAAAGTGTTTCGTATCTGAAACTCTTGAATTTTATATGTGCCTGTAAAAAAGCAAAAAAAAAAACAAAAACAAACAAAAAACAAAACAAACAAAAAAACTAAAAAGCAATGAAATGTATTAGAATTTCCCCTTCTACTCAAACAGAAACAGACCTCCCAGAGCACTGTGGCTGCGGTGGCGGTCTGGTGTAGCTGTTCTGCTCTGATCTTATATAGCTATGAACGGAGAAAAATCCCCCAATCACAAAGTCTCCTTTATAGAAAGATCAGATAACTGAGACTGAACCCACAGCCTGCAGTTGACCGGGTCAGCTTTACATGATGCAAGGCAGAGGCCAATTATCCACAGAATGTTTAACAATGGTATGAGATTTGATCTGAGCTACCCGGCTTGCTCAGTGGCTCCCAGCACTCTATAAGCCAACATGACTATCTCACAGTGCTTTAAATATCCGTACTGGTATGACTTAAGTGAGGGTGTGAACTTTGCATAGGGGGCGTGGCTATGTGCTCAGTGTTAATAACAATGACTATAATTACTATTGACTGCATATTGCAAAGCAACACTACTGTTATCTGATTTCTCTCCTTCTTTATTTTGTTTTCTTTTTTTATGCTACATTTCAACTCATTCTGCACAGCTATCAGCATGATTCCAACTTCATAATGTTCCACTGGATCTGAAATGGTGTGCTTGTATTTAGCTTTTCCATGCTATGTACAGTTTTAATACAAACTTTTTTTTCTCATAGGTATAGGGTGCAAAACCTACTCACCCATGTATTGTACTTCTGCTCAACTGAACAACACTGTTTCGCCTATACTTTCTCAGGGCAGACTTGGAATTCCTGATGATCTTCTGAAGGAATGGACAAAAATCCCCACAGAGACACTTCAAAATCTTGCAGAAAATGGTATAACACTAAAGTGGGGACCTTCTCCATATTAATGCTATCGATTTAGAACTGGATGTCAATAAAGCTCATGTAGATGTAAAGTGTATGTGTCCCAATACTTTTGTCCATATAGTGTGTATTAGCATTTTAACTATTTCTAATCTATATATACATGTGTTTGTCATCCAAAATGTAGTGGAAAGGCTTCCCAGATGAGTGGAATTACTATAGCAAACAGCAAAGTTCAACAGCAAAGATTAATGCCAATAGTTTTGGAATGAGATGTTCCAAGACCACGGGAATACGGATTTGGTGTCTAGGTGCTCACATACTTTTCCCCATTTTATGCAACTATGCCCATTATCCCCATGTAGTAGATAAAAGTACATAACAAGGCACTTTGAAAAACAATCCATTGAAAGATTTGTCAGTCATTGGTTTGTAGGGCATTGCACAAAACCCCTTTGGCAAATGTATTTTTAAGAGTAGACTTCACACTTTTTCATGTCACATATTTATTTGCCTTCTGGGTCGATGCCTTGTCATGGGCTTGTGTGGTCTAGGGATCTTCAGAGCTAAGGTGTCGGGAGCAATATGCTCCTGGTAGGGTCTCCCAGGGTGAACAGGTCTGGAGTGAAGACCCAGAGTAACTCGATCCAAATACACCATTAAAATGGACACAGACAATGGTGTACCCTGCCTAGGAGAGGGTCACTGGGACCTACACCTTGAGCCAGGCCTGGTGGCCAGGCAGCCCACATAACCCGGCTTGGCTCAGCCCAAAGAGGCAATGTGGGGAGACCATACAGGCCATCACCCGCAAGGTCCAGCATGGGGGAGCTGTGCAGTGCCATATAAGCAATGGGAGATTGCAGTGAGGCTCTTGGTGACCTAGGCCCCTGTGGCAGAACCTGGCTCTTGGTACATAGAATGTAACTTCACTGGGGGGAAGGAGCCAGAGCTTGTGCAAGAGGTTGAGAGGTACTAACTAGATATAGTGGGGCTCACCTCTGCCCATAGTGTTGGCTCTGGAACCAAACTCCTGGATAGGAGTTGGTTTCTCTCCTACTCAGGGGTTACATAGGGTGCGAGGCGCTGAGTGGGTGTGGGGATACTCATGAGTCCCTGGCTGGTAGCCATGCAGTTGGAGTTTGCCCCGATGGACAAGAGGGTCACCTCAATGTGAATTAAAATTGCTGAGAGGAAAACTATGACTGTTGTCTGTGCTTATGGACCAAACAACAGGTCAGAGCATTCGGGCTTCTTGGAGTGAGTGGGCAGGGTTCTGGAAAGAGTTCCGCCTACAAACTCCATAGTCTTACTGGGAGACTTTGATGCTCACGTTGACAATGATTGGGAAGAACGGCCTGCCTGATCTAAACTTGAACGGTAAATTGTTATTGGTGTCAAGCGTGGATTGTCCAAAACGAACACAAGGATGTACATAAGTGCACATGTCACCAGAGCTCCTTGGGTCAAAGGTCAATGATCAACACTCAGGTGAAGAGAGGCCGTGAGCTTTCAACTGATCACCATTGGGAGATGAGTTGGATCAAATGGCAGGGGTGACTGATGATCAGACCTTGTAGTCCCAAGCAAATAGTGAGGGTGTGCTAGGAATGACTGTCAGAGGCCCCTGTTCAGAATGATTTCATCTAACACCTCCGAGAGAGCTTTTCTCATGTCCCAGAGCAGGTAGGGGACATGAAGTCTGAACGCACGCTGTTCAAAACCTACATTGTGGAAGCTGCCAGACGTAACTGTGGCCAAAAGCTTGTGGGTGCCTGCCGGGGCGGTAACCCAAGAACCCCCTGGTGGACAACGGTGGTGATTGAGGCCGTCAAGCTGAAGAAAGAGGCCTTTAGGGACTGGATGACCTGAAGGACTGCCGACTCAGCAGATAGGTAAAACCAGGGTGGATGAGATTTGTTCAGAGATGCTTAATGCTCTGGATATTGTGGGGATGTCGTGGCTAACAATATTACATGGACCTCGGGAATAGTTCTTGGCAGACTAGGTGGTGGTCCCTATTTTTTAAAAAGGGGTGTGTGCCAACTATAGGGGTATTACACTGCTCAGCCTCCCTGGGAAAGTCTATGCCAAGGTGCTGGAAAGGAGACTTCGACCGATAGTTGAACCTCAGAATGAGGTGGAATAATATGGATTCCGTCCTGGCCGTGGAACAATGGACCAGCTTTTCACCCTCTCACAGGTTGTTGAGGGGACATGGGAGTTTTCCAACCCAGTCTATGTGTGTTTTGTGAATTTGGAGAAGACTTATGACCATGTTCCCTGAGGAACACTTCCAGAGTGAGAGCTGTGTTCGTATATTAAGTCAGACTTTTTCAGTGTTAGTGTTGTGCCCTGTCTCCACTCCAGTTCGTGATATTCATGGACAGAGTTTCAGGGCGTAGCTGGGGCAGGAGGGCATTATCTGTGGAGGCCGGAGGGTGGCATCTCTGCTATTTACAGATGATGTTGTTTTATGGGCTGGATCACATGGACGCCTCCAGGGCTCCAGATCTGCACCAAGTCTGAGTCCATGGTCTTAGCCCGGAAAAGGATGGCATGCTCATTGTTCATAAGTGATGAGAAGAGGGATCATGAGATCAGCTGCAGGCTGGGACAGGTGGCAGCAGTAATGTAGTCACTGTCCTGGACTGTAGTGGTGAAGAGGGTTTACTGGTCAGTCTACATCCCGACCCTCACCTATGGTCATGAGCTGCAGGTAATGACTGAAAGAATAAGATCATGAATACTAGCGGCGGAAATAAGCTTTCTACACAGGGTGGCGGGCTACACTCTATTTGATAGGGTGAGGAGCTCAGTAATCCAGGAGGAGCTCAGAGTAGAGCCGCTACTCCTCCATATTGAGAGGAGCCAGCTGAGGTGGTTCAGGCATCTGATCTACAACCCCCCTGGATTCCTCCTGGTGGGGGTGTGCCAGGCACAGCCTAGAACCTGGGGTCGTCCTAGGACCCGCTGGAGGGATTATATCTCTAAGTTAGCCTGGGTCCCCGGGAATGAGCTGGAGGAAGTTGCAGGGGACAGGGTCGTCTGGCATTGTCTGCTCTCTCAGCTGCTACCACGACTCTATCTGGACTAAGCGGTTAACGATTATGATGATGATGATGATGATGATGATGATGATGATGATGATGATGATGATGATGATATTCATTTGCCTGTCAGGAATACAATTTGAATAGATTTTTTAAATAATAAAGGTCCTGAATACTTTTTGCATTCCAGAATCAAAGTATTTAACATGTGCAGCATTCCTCTGGCTTTTATCCCAATGATAAAGAGCACCCTGGTCCAGTCTAGGAATTATGCTGTCACTAAACATGCCTCTGCCATCTACCATCTTCCCAGACATATATACATATATATATATATATATATATATATATATATATATATATATATATATATATATATATATGTGTGTGTGTGTGTGTGTGTTATATTGATTAGAATTTGAAATAGAGGCATTACCTGAAAATTCTAAAAGGCAATGTTTTGAAGAAACTCTGTTTAATTTGACATTAATTTAATTTGACAACATACTTATCTATTATCATTTCAGTGGTTTACATGAAAAAACATCTTACTTCTATTTGCATATTAAAACAAAAAATCAGTTTGATAAAAAAAAGGTGTAGGAACAAAGCTTCTGTACTGTGTATATTACATACATAATCATAAGTAAGTACATTTTCTATGAGATGCAGAGCTACTTTTACAATTTGTGTGAGGATCTCAAAAAGCTTATGAGGATCCTTTACCCATGAGGCGTTTCTTGGTATTCTGCTCTGGTCTAAACATGATTATAAAACACTTGGGAGCAAAAATACAAATAATCAAACCAAAGCTTGAGGCCAGAATAGCAAATATCTCTACAGCAACAGTGAACTTTCCAGGAGAGCTGACATAAGCTGGGATAAAGGTAACCCACACTGCACAGAATATGAGCATGCTGAATGTGATGAACTTGGCTTCATTAAAGTTATCAGGCAGCTTCCGAGCTAGAAAAGCTAAAATAAAACACAGTAGAGCCAGAAATCCTATATAACCCAGCACAGCCCAGAAACCTACTGCTGAACCCAATCCACATTCCAGGATTATCCTTTCCTTGTAATGATTTAGATTTTTAAAAGGGAGAGGAGGAGATATTGTCAACCAAAGCACACAAATAAGGACCTGAATGAGAGTGAAGGTGACAACACTAATTCTCTGCTGTTGAGGTCCAAACCATTTCATGGCATTACTACCTGGAATTGTGGCTCTGAAGGCCATTAACACCACTATTGTTTTCCCCAAAACACAGGAGATGCAGAGGACGAAGGTGATCCCAAACGCTGTGTGGCGCAGCATACAGGACCACTCAAAGGGTCGACCAATGAAAGTAAGTGAGCAGAGGAAACACAGAGTCAGTGAGAAGAGCAGCAGGAAGCTCAGCTCTGAGTTGTTTGCTCGGACGATGGGAGAAGTTTTGTGTTGATAGAAGACAACAGCCACACATACAGCTATGAAGGCCCCAGTGATGGAGAACATGGTCAGGATGATGCTCAGAGTGTCGTCCCAGGACAGAAACTCCACAGGCTTGGGGAGGCAGCTGTCTTGCTGGTTGTTGGGCCAGAACTCAGAAGGGCAGCTCACACAGTTCAAAGAATCTGAGAGATTAGAAACCATATTCAGAAACTTATTTTAGAAAGAAACACAAGGGAATAAAAAACTAAACTATGTCCCCAGTGAAATTGTGTATAGACAACACACAACCTGTCTTGTTACTGATCTCTCCTTCTGCACATGGTATACAGTCATAGCAGCAGACTGGCTTTCCTTTCTGCACAGCCTTCCTGGCTCCTGGAGGACAGCTCTCACTGCACACAGATCTTGGCACCTGAAAAACAATAAACGAAAGCAAGCCATTAATTTCTTGTTGAAAAAAGTCTGAAGATTACAGTGCTATGCACAAATGAATGTTTTACTTACTCTACCCCAATATTTAAAGTCCTTACTTAGATTGATTGAAGAAAACAAAATATATTCAGTAGTTATAATGTATTACACATATTGAGTATGTTTACACTTTCTGTAATAACACAAACATATACATATTATGATAACCTTTCTCTATAGTTTGGTTGAGGCCAATTGACATCCACTAGATATGGACTACCTTTAATTGGGAAAACCCACAACGGATTAGTTATAGAACTCTGATCTATCAAAACACTATTTGTTGAAAGTTGATTTTCAACAGTTTTAGAATTAGTAAAAATACCAAGTTCAGGCTGACATCCAGAGTAAAGGTTAGGTTTTCTGCTGAGGTTGAGGTTGGGGTTAGTGTTAGGATGTTAATTTTAATAGATAATAATAAGAATGTAAATCAAATGTAAGAAAAAAAGCATCTATGAAGCATTTACCATTTGTTATTCAACTAATTTTACCCTTTGTACCCTTGTATAACACATCACCATATCAGTGTAACTGCAGTGCTGAGAGAATGATCTACCACCTAAAGTACCTGTTCTGTGAGGGTCAACTGAAGAACAGCGTAAAAGGGGGCTAACAAAGCATGCAGAAAAACAGATGGACTACAGTCTGTAACTGTAGAACTACAAAGTGCACATATATAGTAAGTGGAGCTGATAAAATGGACAATGAGTGTAAAAACAAGGAGGTGGTCATAATGTTATGCCTGATTAGTGTATAATGAGTGTTGTATCTTATTTAGTTTGTGGAATTGGTGACTTTTAATAAAGTCATATTTGGAATTCTTTGTAAAAAGAGCAGTGCATGACCGATTAAGACTTTTGAATAAATTTGACAAGTAATGACATTAAGATACAGAATGTGATTTAAGAGATTTGTTGGTTTCTTTGAGTTAGCTATAATTTTTCAAAAATTTCATCAGTTATTGTCAAATGAAATTCATCACGGTAAAATTTTGGAGTGGATATATTTTACAGCTATTTATTATACTGTCATGATTGTGTTTTGTGTTGCAGTTTAAAAGTCCAGCCTGTATTACTACTATGAAGCCAAAAAAAGCATTGTATCATCTGTGTAGAAAGGCAATCAGCACACAAATGCTTATTACAGTGATGACTTATGCAATTGAGATTTTTCCATTACTAAATTAGTAATGTAAATTCATATTTTCAGTCAACTGAAAAGTTATTTTTCTCAATCCATTGATCAATCGTATTATGCACATAACTAACCCTAAACATGGATTGTTTATAGTCTAGTCTAGTTAACTACTGATTTTATAAACTTGATTTTGTGAACGTTACCTTTTTAAAACCATTTTAAAGCAAGATTTGACAACAACAAATAAAGCAAACGATACTCTTAACTGTTTGAGTTCTGCTTATGATCATTTACAGGGTACAGTCAAAGACTAATGGATCTCTCGTACTGTACCTCAGTCTGTCCCCCCATCCAGCTGATAGTTCTGCTTATACTGAATTCCTGTCCTCTTGGTTTGGAAGAGTCATAGTAGCCCACATTTACACAATACAAACCACCATCTTTCCTAATCTGCCAGTTTAGGAGCTCGTAGGTGGCCACAGGATCACCACTGGAATCAAACGAGACCTGATAGCCATTCTTTGTAGTGAAGTTCACTTTCTTGAGCTGGTCAAGTATCTGCATTGGAACATACAATTTCAAAATCTATGAACGGAACTGTTATACTTACTGTTATCAATTGTTTGGGTGAATTACTGAAAAAAATACTATTAAGGAATATTAACATTATGATTCATTGTGAATGAATATATGGGCCATTCTAATCTCATCAAAAAGTGATGTCCCACAAATTTTAATGCATGAAAAAGAAATCAAAATCAGGGTAATGATGTATGTTTACTTTTTAATCTACTCCTAAATTAACCAGCAACAAGACATATTTAAGCTTTTTTAAGGTACCTATTTTTAGTCATGTTATGCATGACAGGTTCGACACTGCAGTGCCTAATCAGATGGAGTTGGTTTTTAAAAAGAAACCAAAATGGTGATGTTTATTTTTTTTCAATTGTAATTGTCAAAATGTATTACAATAATTATATTCTTGTCTGTTGTATGTTAAAATTACGGTAAATAGTGCATGTAAAACTATTTCTCATAAAAAATATTGTACCATCATAATTGTCAATGTTCATACAGATATGTAACATGTTATTAATGGAAAAAGCTAAACAAATAACAAGCAGGTCTTTGAAAATATTCGATTCTCGAAATCGACATCTAGAGAAATATCTTGTTATATATCTGATGCATTTGGTTAGAAGAGGGACACCTTCACGTTTGGTGTTAAGCCTGTGATACTGATGTTAATCATGGGACAAAAAGTGCTGAAACTGAAACGACCACCACAATGACAGAACAGCTCAAATAGCGTACTTGATGTAGATGTAATATTGTATATAATATATACAATTAAATCATGTTTACTAAGATTATAAGACAAAATAAGGTGATGTTTTTAAACAAGACAGTTTTATACCTGCCATGGTGTGAATTTAGCGCTCTTGTCGCACTGCGTGTCATTACAGATAACACCGTGGATGGCATGCGCTATGGCATACGTAGCTTTATACACCAGGTTAGTCACGCGCAGCTGCGACGTGTCTGTGTACGGGTTCTGCAGCGCGCGGATATCCTCACTGCCGTCACATTCCCGCGCGCCCTCTGAGGAGCCTATTAGACTACAGCTGAACGAGCTCTCCCAAAACTCCGTTAGCAGCGGAGATATCAGTGCTTGTTCTGGAGAGAGATCCAGAAGAAACTCACGAAGACCTGGAATCACCGAGCGGGGGATCCCAAATCCTATCGCCCCCGCAAACATGTTAAAGCGCAGAAACTCTGGTTCTATGATCCACGCATCGCTGCCGATCCACTGAAGTGGAGGCGGTGCCTGTCTGGTCAGTTCTTCCAAGAGAAACCTCATTTCACCTGTGGGAAGAAACGCTACTATTACCCGGGCTGTTGATCTCCGGATGACGTTCGCCACTCTCTCCACTTTGCTGCGCGGATCTGTCCTGGAGAAGGCCTCGGAGTACTCCACACAGATTCCCTCCTCCTGCGCAGCCTTTAGAAACGCCGCCATTCCATAATTTCCATAGTCTGAGTCGCTGCGCACTGCCCCAATCCATGTCCAGCCGAAATGCTTGACTATTTTTGCTAGTGCGACCGCCTGGTGGTGAAAATTAGGCACGGTCCTGAAGAAGGCAGGAAACTGACGCTTATCGCTCAGACATGCACAAGTTGCGTAGTGACTCACCTGTTATTTAGTACAGAAAAGGAAAAAGGAGCATTATTTGAGATGTCCGGTGGAATCACAAACGAGATATTTAATTCTGCACCATTTGGTGCAACATACAATCACCTGTGGAATTCCAAAAATACCAAGCATCCTGCTTATGCTAATTGAAGGAGTGGAAGAAGAATCTCCTACGAGAGCAGGAACAGCTGCAGCTGCAGATTTTGAACAGGAATCAGTATCATTGTAAAATGGTTCCATGCCGTTTGCAAACTGAAACGCAACTTTAACAGACATCGGCACTGCAGCGCACGAGTCGTGGATCTGGTATCCTAACGTGATTCCCGGCAGGAGATCTGTTCTGTTGTTGATCTCGTGGATGGTGAACTCCATGGCCCGAGCGAAGCGCAGCTCCCTGAAATTCATACTGTTTAGAAACACAGGCCATATTCAAAAACATTTTCACAAAACACAACAATACAATTATACAATAAATTTGACTAAACAATTAAAGAATTTCAGATGTCACTAATTCAATAAGTAGCACATGACTGCAGAAAATGTCAAGATGATTATTGTAATTTATCTCTAGTGCTCCCTACACTCACAAACAGACCTCCCAGAGCACTGTAGCTGTAGTGGCTGTCTGGTGTAGGTGTTCTGCTCTGAGCTTGTGTAGAAATGAATAGAAAAAATCCCGCCGATTATAAAATCTCCATCCATAGTAAGACCAGGCATCTGAGGCTCAGACCACAGCTTGCAGCTGACCAGGTCAGCTTTACAAGCTACTGGGCTGGGGCCAGTCATCCACAGCATTGATAAAAATGTCATCAGACTTGATGTAAGCTGCATGGCATACCCAGTAGCTCCAAAGCCCTTTGAAGGCTAGGATGTCTGATTTTAAATAACTGTTGTTATAATACTCTGTGGGTGTGAGCTTGGACTCAGGAGGCGTGGTTATATAATTAATGGCAAGTACACTGAGGGACATAACTTTTGTTTTTGCTTGTCTCTGGTGTATTGAATGGTAACTTTAAATACATTAAGAGGCTGAAGTAAATGCCGGCCTCATCATCTGCAGAAAATATGCATTCAATGCCTTTTGATCTGAACAGGTGCATGTCTCAGTCATTTGCAATTCAGACTTTGGATTTTATCACCTATTGGTGATAATCAGCACAAGTATAATCACAGTATTTCACATTAAAAGTTGTCTCTGCGCAATGTGTGCAATGCAAACAACAAACGTGAAATTACATTTGAAAGCAATACTATTATTGTAGCTGGGGCTCAGAAGAAGACACAGAACACATCGTGCATACAGGCTGAAAACTGCGTAACTATGGTTCTATTCCGTTTGAAACACTGCCGACAGTCTGTCAAGACTGATGAAAATTATTGCACTCTGTATCCCAGTGAAGTTAACTGCTTTTTCTTTGTAGTATTGGAAATGTGTAAGGAACTGAAAAGCTAAGACATAAATATGAACAAAGTACTAATTCTCCATATTAACATAATCATGGCATCACTAACCACAGGGAGGCAGTAATGCAGCATGAAAAATGATAAAAGCCCTCAAAAAAACCATCAAAGCCCTGCAGCGCAGAGATTTTTCCACCAGAATGGCCTTTTCACCAAATGTGTCCCAACAATACAAATGTAGAACATGCATAGTGGTTACACATCTTTACAACAGGTTAACATCATATATTCATCAAATATACTGGTAAGCAAGGGAACACAGAGTATAATGTTGACTAACGCTAACCATATGTACAAACCACAGCGCAAAATGAATCCATCAACATAAGTCAGAAGAAGAAGATCAATATTAACCACTCTGGTTGTTAGACACTTGAACAATATGTCCCATCCTTTCTTGTTCTGGATTCCTATTTTAATCAGGTAGCGCATAAAATGGTCCACACCAGTGGAATAGAACACTTGCTTAAAGTGACGCTGTCCTTCAGGAGGTACGTTGTCCATATGTGGTGGTTTGGGTGTCCTCTCCATTTTTGGCACTCAGTGCTCTTATATTGGTGCCAATGGTTTTTTTGTCACACCCTTCTGACAACAGGAGGTTCTGGATCAGAATGTGACATAGGTAGCTGGTCTTACTTAGTAGTATTAAAATGTGTGGTTTATAAAATAAGACATGGAAAAGGTATGACATAAATATAATGACAACAGAATCACAATGCAGAAATAATAACATTCACCATTACTGTACTGCAGAGACTAAACCAACACTAAATTTATTTCTCCAGCTAAGCCCCAACAGCACTAGTTTAGAATATACACTAACTTGCCAAACGTGTTCACTTGTCTGCCTTCACACACATATAAAATTGAGTGAGATCCCATTCTTAATCTATAGGGTTTAATATGATGGCAGCACACACTTTGCAGCTATAACAGCTACAGCTCTTCTGGGAAGGCTTTCCACATGGTTTAAGAGGGTGTTTATGGGAATTTTTGACCGTTCTTCCAGAAGCGCATTTGAGAGATCAGGCACTGATGTTAGACGAGAAGGCCTGGCTCAGGAGTCTCTGCTCTAATTCATCCCAAAGGTGTTCTGTTGGGTTGAGATCAGGACTCCAGTCAAGTTCTTCCACACTAAACTCACTCATCCATGTCTTTGTGGACCGTACTTTGTGCACTGTCCGAAGTCATGTTGGAACAGGAAGGGGCCATCCCTGAACTGTTCCCACAAAGTTGGGAGCATGAAATTCTCCAAAATCTCTTGGTGCTGAAGCAACCGTCCTCACACAGCTAATGTTGTTTAGGTCTGCAGGACTCTCACAAAGAAACAAATTTGTTTAGTCTATCCCCTTCCAATCTCAAGCCTCCACTCTACTGTGAAGCTCTACCATTTTCATACAATTAATTTGTGCCAAACTCAAACATGTTAAACCACTCAGCAGTGATAGTACTTTTTCTTCTTCTATAGATCTGCAAAACCAAACCCTGCCTTCATGGAAAGAGGGTGATTTCTAATGCTCCTTCTTAGGATGGCACTGATTTTGGTGGACAGTAAGTAAATGTTTGCTACAGTATTTAAGTAGTTTTTGTGTATCTGTACTTTACTGAAGCATTTCCATTTTAGGTGACTTTTTACTTTAATTTCATTACATTTCAAAGTCAAATATCTTTCTTTTTACTTCACTACATTTTGCGAAATTTGCAGTTCCTTTTGGCTTATGTGTGTAAAAAAACATAACATCAAAACGAAAGAAGCGTGAAGCAAACACACCAATCAGTGCACAGTGTGCACTTTGTTTCGAGCTTGTTTTGACCTGTTGGTCATACTGACCCAAAACAAGCGCACGGTTGTCAATGTCAGTGCAGCAGCGTAACATTTTGGGAGAGTCTATTCAACATAAATGATGGAACCAACCAAACTTTATGTAAATAGACCACAATATAGCAATATGTACAGTTATGACTGGCATGTATCTTTTTTCTTTCATTTGATCATTTCATCATTTCATTTCATCAACACTTTCATTTGATATTAAATTAATTTTGACTAGATTAAGTTAATGAACAGAGACCTACAGTTGCAATATAGTAAAGGAACCTGTGTTTAAAGCAAGTTTTTATTCAATTTAAATTTCTAACTAAGTTGCAAATAAATCTTAAACTGAAACTTTGCTTTTCAAAAAGTTTGCAAAAAGTTATGTTTAGTGCCCCTTTAAATTCCTTCCCTGAGGATGCCAAAGATAAGTGTACTTTCTTTGTCATTTTTCTTACATTTCTTTAGTTGCAGGATATATCCTTTTTTATTTGCAACTTAGGTACAACTTTAACCAGCCTGTCCTGCCAGAATGTTTGCAGCTGGCTACATGATGGACGCATGGGAGAGGTGGCGTGTCGTGTGCCTGGCGACTCTCTCCATGGAGGATATTGAGGACGTCTACCTATTCGGAACCATGATCACAGGTGTTTTGTTAATTGGATTAGGCATTGCCCTGGTATATCGCAAAATTCACAGAATGGGGGCAGCTGTCCACGGCCCCTTGAAGCTGCCCGACATGATTGACGTGGTGGGCAGAGCTGTCAACACTCAGACTATGACTGTATGTTGTACCCTGGATAACATCGTGGAGAAGTTGGCGGCTTTGCTAAATAAATGGATCGTTTGTGTGACCATAATGGACTTGGTGAGCTACCGTAAAAAATACGGCTACTCGCTCGAAGCCTGCAACCCTTTCTTACCTGCTTTCGGCTCCCCGTATCAGCGTGGGCCTTGGCCTTGGCTGGTACATCACATCCTCCCCAGAGGAACACTGCTGCGAGACGCTCTTTTATCCCTCCCCCACTTCCCTGGATTCCTGCTGATTGTTGTCTCTGTCTGGGCCCGATCACGGTTGTCTCCATGGCAATTTTGCTGTGTTATCGCCATATCACCCTGCGAACTGAGATACCTGGACTGGGATGCCGAGTAGGGTGCCTTCTTCAGGCCCCTTCTGCCCCCCAATAAAGGCTTCATCATCATTTCATAAAAATAGTTTGCTTAAGAAATATCTATCTTCAGTGAAGTTGTTTTTGCACAAAAAAATACTTTCAGAAAAAAAAATAGACTTTATTGTTTTTACTCATGGCATATATTTATTTGCCTTTTAGGTATGCTATCTGAATAGATAGTTATATTAGAATAGTTTAGTAAATAGAATAGTTTTATTCAATAAATGTGCTGTGTATATATAATTAAATGCATTCCAAAGTTACTGTAACAAGTATGTGTAGTTTTCCTGTGGTTTCCCTCTCACTGCAAAAAGGACCATTTTCCAGTCTAGGGACTACGGACACACTGAACACATCTCTGGCCTTAAATACCAGCATCACCTTTGAGACACTGAACAATGCCTCTTATAAATAATGCATCAAACTTCTCAAATGGCCAAAACTAAAATTATTAATACACATTTAAAATATGTCAGGGGTATAAATGTTATTTATTACAAAACAAATCTGAGACAACTACCATAGATAGACTTGGTATACATGAGCTCTATGTATAAAATTGCACTGTGTAGTATTTCATTGTCTTTATACATCAATTTCAATAAACTACTTCTGACTTTTTAAGCAGCCACGTATATACATAATTTGACTTTTCAACTCACTCGTTGTGGATGAAAATTACATAAGGAAATTAAATTAGCTGAATTAATGTAATTAGATTGACATTGCACTGAGTGATGTGTGTGTGTGTGTGTGTGTGTGTAACAGAGAGAGAGAGAGAGAGAGAGAGAGAGAGAGAGTGGGCAACAATTCTAGCCACCAAATCTCAGATAGGTGCCTCCAATTACTTGTTTAATATTGAATATAAAAAGCAATACATTTTAAAAGCAACTGTAAGAATGCCATATATATATATGTATATATATATATATATATATATATATATATATATATATATATATATATATATATATACACATATTAAAAGAGGTGAAAGAGCTGCAATTCTGTTTAATTATGCATTACACATGGTTATCTATTAATTATTAAATGAAATTATGTATTAATAAAGACATTATGAACATAGAAAAATCATAAATCAACACATTTTATATAAGGTCTTGTACTACAGTGCTGTACAATTTATGTGAGAGTCTCAAAGAGAATTGGAGGGTGCTTTACCCATAAGGTGTTTCTTGGTATTCTGCTCTGGTCTAAACATGATTATGAAACATTTGGGAGCAAAAATACAAATAACCAACCCAAAGCTTGAGGCCAGAATTGCAAATATCTCTACAGCTACAGTGAATTTTCCAGGAGAGCTGACATAAGCTGGGATAAATGTAACCCACACTGCACAGAATATGAGCATGCTGAATGTGATGAACTTGGCTTCATTAAAGTTGTCAGGCAGCTTCCGAGCTAGAAAAGCCAAAATAAAACACAAAAGAGCCAGAAACCCTATATAACCCAGCACAGCCCAGAAACCAATAGCTGAACCTAATCCACATTCTAAAATAATTCTTTCCTTGTAGTGCTTTGAATTTTTTAAAGGAAAAGGGGGTGAAATAGTTAACCAAATAACACAAATTAAGACCTGTATGAGAGTGAAGGTGAGAACACTGAGTCTCTGCTGTGGAGGCCCAAACCATTTCATGGCATTACTGCCTGGAAGTGTAGCTCTGAAGGCCATTAACACCACTATTGTTTTCCCCAGAACACAGGAGATGCAGAGGACGAAGGTGATCCCAAACGCTGTGTGACGCAGCATACAGGACCACTCAGAGGGCCGACCAATGAAAGTAAGTGAGCAGAGGAAACAGAGGGCCAAAGAGAAAAGCAGCAGAAAGCTCAGCTCTGAGTTATTGGCTCGGACGATAGGGGAGATTCTGTGTTTATAAAACACAGCAGCTACACTTACAGCTATGAAAGCCCCAGCAATAGAAAATGCTGTAAGAATGATGCTCAGAGTGTCGTCCCAGGACAGGAACTCCACAGGCTTGGGGAGGCAGCTGTCTTGCTTGGTATTTGGCCAGAACTCAGGAGGACATTGTGCACAGTTTAAAGCGTCTAAGAGATTAGAAAAGCATATTCAGAATTTTAAATTAGACAATAATAAAAAATAAAACAAAACAAAAAAATCTTTATCAAACGTAGATATTGTACACAGTAGGGGATACACAAAAACAACATATAACCTCAATCATAAAGAACTACAAAGGAGTAAAAAAAAAGACTTTTCCCAGTAAAAGTTCCCACTGTATTATGATACGTAACCTGTCTTGTTGCTGATCTCTCCTTCTGCACATGGTATACAGTCATAGCAGCAGACTGGTCTTCCTTTCTGCCCAGCCTTCCTGGTTCCTGGAGGGCAGCTCTCACTGCACACAGATCTTGGCACCTGAAAAACAAAAGACAAATCAAGCAATTCAGATTGTGTAGTCCAAGAGTCAAACTTTTATTCGGATTACTCTTTTTCTTTCTCTAGTAAAACAGTACTTTAAGTGTGGCGCCATACCACTGTCTGTTCCCCCAGCCAGATGATATCTGTGCTCATATTGAATTCTTGTCCTCTTGGTTTGGATGAGTCATAGTGGCCAACTGTGACAAAATCTATTAAACCATCGTTTTTAATCTGCCAATTTATGAGCTCATAGACAGCCACAGGATCACCACTGGAGTCAAATGAGACCTGATAACCATTGTTGGTAGTGAAGTTCACTTTCTTGAGGTGATCAAGTATCTGGAGTGGTTTAAAAAAAGAAAGAAAGAAAAAAATCATATATATATATATATATATATATATATTATAAGAACAAAATTATGAACTTATGTTTAACTAAATTACTAAAACAATGTTAATGAACATCGATTAAATATGGTGACTACAGTGTTCATATGCTTGCTGTATGTCATTACAACTTATATATTCGTTTTGCGCTTATTTCAATCATAAGGCACCCTGTGGGTCTGTTTTCAAATGTATCCGTTTTTTACCTGCCATGGTGTGAATTTAGCGCTCTTGTCGCACTGCGTGTCATTACAGATAACACCGTGGATGGCATGCGCTATGGCATACGTAGCTTTATACACCATGTTAGTGATGCGCAGCTGCGACATGTCTGTATACGGGTTCTGCAGCGCGCGGATATCCTCACTGCCGTCACATTCCCGCGCGCCCCCCAAAGAGCCTTTTAGGCTACAGCTGAACGAGCTCTCCCAAAACTCCGTCAGCAGAGCTGTTTTCGATGCTTCTACTGGAGAAAGATCCAGAAGAAACTCACGAAGACCTGGAATCACCGAGCGGGGGATCCCAAATCCTATCGCCCCAGCGCACATGTTATATTTTCGAAAATCTGGATGGGTGATCCAAGTTTCGCTGCCGATCCACTGAATGTAAGGCGGCGGCTGTCTTTTCAGCACTTCCAAGAGAACTTTCAGTTCGCTTGCGTTAATAAACGCTACTAGTACCCGGGCTGTTGATCTCCGGATGACGTTCGCCACTCTCTCCACTTTACTGAGAGGATCTGTTCTGTAAAACACCTCGGAGTACTCCACACAGATTCCCTCCTCCTGCGCAGCCTTTAGAAACGACGCCATTCCATAATTTCCATAGTCTGTGTCGCTGCGCACTGCCCCAATCCATGTCCAGCCGAAATGCTTGACCATTCTTGCTAGTGCGGCTGCTTGGTGGTGGTCACTTGGTATGGTCCTGAAAAAGGTAGGATACTGACGCTTATCGCTCAGACATGCGCAGGTTGCGTAGTGACTCACCTGTAATGCAATGTAGAAAAAAGGGATGAAAACATTATTTGAGTTGGTTCTTTGAATTCGTGCGTTTATTTTAGGTCTTAAGTAAGGGACATAACTTTGTTTATTACCATATATTTGACTACATTTTAAAATCATTATCCTGTCTCGAATAATAGCGAACTAGTTTTTAATATTACAGTGTTTGGTGCAGCCTATACAGTCACCTGCGGAATTCCAAAAAGACCCAGCATTCTAACCATACTGATGGAGGGGGAGGAATTAGACTCTCCCACCACAGCAGGAACAGCGGCGGCTGCAGATTTTGAACAGGAATCAGTATCATTGTAAAATGGTTCCATGCCGTTTGCAAACTGAAACGCAACTTTAACAGACATCGGCACTGCAGCGCACGAGTCGTGGATCTGGTATCCTAACGTGATTCCCGGAAGGAGATCTGTTCTGTTGTTGATTTCGTGGATGGTGAACTCCATGGCACGTCCGAAGCGCAGCTCCCTGAAATTCATACTGTACAGAGTAACAAAATACGTTTTAGTTCGCATTTGCAACTGACACTAATACAAAGAAAGTACATGACTGCAAACGGTGCCAATTTGATTATATGTCTCTGTAATGCTCTCTTCAACTGTCCACTTCAGACTCATAGACACACCTCCCCGTGCACTGAGGCTGAAGTGGCTGTCTGGTGTAGGTGTTCTGCTCTGATCTCGCGTAGACGTGAAAAGAAAAAATGCCTCCTATTATAAAGTCTCCATTCTTGTAAAGACTAGGGAACTGAGGCTCAGTCCACAGTCGGCAGCTGACCGGGTCAGCTTTACATGTTAATGGACTCAGCTCAGTTAACCAAATTATTGACTTAAACATCATTAAAGTAGAAATGAGCTGCATGGCATGTTTCTATTGCCCAACCCTCTGATGGCCAGGGTGGCTGCATTTAAGTAGCCGCTTTGCTATGATGCCCTGTGGGTGTGAGCACAGACTTAGGAGCCGTGGTTTTGTCTTGAATAATAACTGCAGGGATGGACATATCTGCTGTATTTATTTGTCTCTGGTGTATTGAAAGGTGTCATTGAGGCTAAGCTGACGTCACCTTCCCGGCCTCATCATCTACATGAAATATGCCCTTAGGGCCGTTTGAGCAAAACAGGGGTGTGTTTTACTCAGCTGCAGTGCACTTTGAATTGTCGTGCAATTCCTTTGGTAATATCTTAAAACTGTATTAATTCCACTGCCACAGTTTAAACTTTTGCAATATTTCAAACTGAAGATTTTCTTTGGCCGATATTGACAACAAACAAAAAATGATTACATGCATTTTAAGAATAATATTAAATAAAGAAATACATAATAACATCATGAAGTATCTAATAGTTGGATTATGAGGTGGAGGTTACACAAAACAAGCGTGGAGCTATTCAGACTCTGAACGTGAGCGCTTTTATCTATATATTCACCCCTGTGAAGAGCTAATTGAACGCAAAATTTCACACTATGGTAAGTATTCGTACTAGGTCGAGAGTTAAGATCAGACTGTGGGTTAGTTTTCAGTGTTAGACTGACAGTAGGATTAGAACAAGGGTGAAATACGATAAATTCAAAGCTAATTAAATATAAAGATATAGAAAAAAACAACAACAACAACAACAACAACAACTTACTGTTCTTTGTGATCTTATGAATATTATTTTGGCTTGAAAAAGCCAACTTACTCTTCTTCTTACTATTATTCTTCGTCTTACTATTATTATTATTATTATTATTATTATTATTATTATTATTATTAAGTTGGCTTGAAAAGGGCAAACTACCTGTTTGCCCTTTTCAAGCATGCCATGATTTTAAGCATGCTGTAATGCAAACATCTCACACAGACATACACAGTGCACACAGACCGACATGCTTACAGCCTAGTGTACGGCAGTATCCCAACAAATAATTAATTTAAGGTGGCAATATTTTTTAAGGTAGCACTGAATTTGGGGTGGCGCTGAATTCCAGATGTATTTAAGGCAGCAGTGAGTTTAACGTGGCAGTGAGCTTAATATATCAATACATTTAAGGTGGCAGCAGAATAGAGGTGGCAATAAATTTAAGTTGCCAGTCGGTTTAAGGTATGAGTAAGTGTAAAGCAGAAGTATATTTAAGTTAAGACTGAATTTAAGGTATCAGTAAAATTAAAGTGTTAGTGCATTTAAGATTCCAGTAAGTTTAAGGTGGCCGTGTAATTAAGCTATGGTTATAGTTAATGTGGCAACAAATTTAAAGTGCTAGTGTATTTAACGTAGCACTTATGGAAGCACCTAACAGCACAGAACCAACCACCTTGGATACCATTACAACAACATAGCAACATCTCAAGAACATTTTAGCAGCCATCAAAAGTCTTAAATTTTAACATTTTTACAAAATCCTTTTTACGGCAACTTTCCCTTTCTGAAGGTAGCACCATTGTTAGGTTGCACTAAATTTTAGGTGCCAGTACATTTCCTGCATCAGTTAATTTAAGGTAGCAATTGTTTTCTGGTTATGGTAAATTTAAGGTGGCAGTGAACTTCAGACAGCAGCGATTTTAAGTTGGCAGTGCTTGTAATGTAATAACAAATCTAAAGAAAACTGTATTTAGGATATCATTGGCATTAAGGCAGCAGTGGACGTGAACTAGCAATGAACTTAATGTATCAGTATATTTAAAGTGGCTGTGAATTTAAGTTAATGTATAACTACATTTAATTTGGAATTGAATTTAAAGTAGCAGTGCATTTAAGGATGCAGGAGATTTAATTTGCCGCTGTATTTACGGTGGCAGAGGATTTATTGTGACTGTGCATTTAATGTATCTGTAAATCAAAGAATGCAGGAAATATAAGGAGGTTGTGAATTTAAAGTGACAGTGGATTGAAGGCAGTACATTTTATGGTTACAATGGGATGAATGAATCTGTAAATGTATAGTGAAACTAAATTTAGTGTATTAGTAAATTTAATGTAGCAGTGTATTTAAGGTATTTGTAAATTTATCGTGGCAGAGAATTTAGGGTAGCGAAATGTTTAGGGTGGCACTGAATTTCAGTTGGCATTGTATGTAATGTAGAAGTGTGAATCTATGGAGGTGTCAATAAACTGGATGTGGCGGTAATTTAATTGGGCAGTGATTTTAAAGTGGCTGTAAATTTAAGGTGACAGTAAATGTAAAGTATCATTGAATTTATCCGTAAATTCAAGATGGCAGTGGATATAATACATTCATAAATTTAAGGTGCCAGTGAATTTAAGGAGGCAATACATTTAAGATTGTACTAAATGCAAAATAGCACTGCTTTTAAGGTTGAACTGTATTTATGGTAGAACTGAATTTAGGGTAGCATTGAATTTAAGGTGACAGTAAATTTAGGTGGCAGTAGCACTTTATTTATTGTAATGGTGGATTTAAGTGATTAGTGGTTTTAAAGTTACATTATATTTAAGGTAGCAGCAAAATTAAGTTAACGGGAATTTAACGTGGCACTGATTTTAATGTGGCAATGGATTTGAGGTATAATTGAATTTAAGGTGGCGATGGAATGTGTTATTGGATTTTAGGTATCAATAAATTTATAGCAACACTGTAATGGAATTTAAAATATCAGCAAATTTAAGAAGCTTGTGAATTTAAGATGGCAGTGAATCGATAATTACATTTAAGGTGGTGGTACGTATAAGGTGGCATTGAATTTAAAGGTGGCTGTAGTTTGAAGGTAGGAAGTTTAAGGTTGTAGCAGCCACCTGTTTTTCATAAGATTATCATTCAAAGGTCATAATTTTCCTATAGGAAATGAATGGGGGAATGTTTGGGACATTCAAGTCTGACTGACACACAGCACAGCAATGCACAGCAATAACAGCCCAAACAAAAAATGTAAGGTGGAACTCCATTTAAGGTAGCCCTGAATTTAAGGTGGCAGTAAATTTAAGCTAGAACTGAATTAATTGTGGCAATGAATATAAGAATGTTATGGTGGCAGTGAATTTAAGATATCAATAAATTTAAGGATTGAATAAATTTAAGGTAGCACTGAATTTAAATCGGCAGGAGCAGGAAGTACAAGTTATCACTGAATTTTGGATGGCAGTAGATATAGGGTAGCACTGAATTATAGGTGGTGGTGAATTAAAATTGGCAGTGAATTTATGGCATTAGTACATTAAAGATGACAGTCAATTTAAAGTGGCAGTATGTTTAAGGTACCAGGAGATTTAATTTGACACTGTATATAAGGTGGCAAACAATCTAATGTGACTGTGTAAATTTAATATGTAAGTAAATTAAAAATGGCAATGATTTTAAGGTGACAAGAAATAAAGATGGCAGTGAATTTTAGATGGCAGTGGATGTAAGGTGACACTAGAATGAATGGATCAGTACATTTAAAGTGGGACTGTATTTAATGCATCATTAAATTTTTGGTCACAGTGAATTTAAGGTGACACTGCATTCAATGAATCAGTAAATTTAAAGTGGCACTGCATTTCATGTATTGATACATTTAACTTGGCATTGCATTTAGGGAAGAACATAATTTACAGGGCTTTTAAATTGGTGTTTATTTTAAAGTGGCAGTAAATTTAAGATGGCAGTAAATGTAATTTATCAATGAATTAAATTCATGATGACAGTGTTGGGTGTGGATATAATAAATTAATAAATGTAAGGTGGCAGTGAATTTAAGGTGGCAGTAAATGCAAAATAGCACTTAATGTAAGGTTGAATTGTAATTAGGGTAGCACTGAATTTAGTGTAGTAATTAATTTAAGGTGTGAATAAATTTAAAATGAATTTTAAGGCAGGAGTAAATTTAAGGTAGCAGGAAATTTAGGTGGCATTGAATTTAGAGTAGCAGAGAAACAATGGCAATAGATTTAAGGTGGCAATGGATTTAATGTATTAGTTGATTTTAGATATGAATAAACTTATGGTAGCAGTTAATGTAAGATTTAACTAAATTTAAGATGGAAGAGAATTTTAGGTGGCAGTGTATTCAGTTATCTGTAAATTTAGGTTGACAGAAATTTTAAGGAGATATCTGTAAATTTAGGTGGCAGAGAATGCACAATATCAGTACATTTCAGTAAATAAGGTCCTAATTAATTTAAGATGGCACAATTCATGATTAAATTTAAGGTAGCAGTACATATAAGGTGGCATTGAAATTAAGGTGGCAGCGTACTCCAAGCAGTTTAAGGTAGAATCTGGCTACAAAATTGCCATCTGCCTTGTATATTGTAGCATCCACCTGGTAAAATCTTAGTATCACTTTAGCAACCATCAACAGTTTTCCACCATTTTAATATTTTAAGTTAATTAGTTGGCTTTTTCAAGCAAGCACAAAATTTGTTTGTGGACCTTCCCTTTTTTTGTCTTCTTATTATATTAAGCTGCCTTGAAAAACCCAATATACTTACCTTCATGAATTTCTTATTATTATCATTCTACACTTAAAAATAAAATGTTTGTCCTGCAGTTTCCAGCTAAAACCACAAGCTTTGCAGGATCATAAGATGTGTAAAGGATTAGAGTGATTGTGCTTTTCTAAGCAACCTGATGTATCCATCCATCCATCCATCCATCCATCCATCCATCCATCCATCCATCCATCCATCCATCATCTTCCGCTTCTCCAGGGTTCGGGTCGCGGGGGCAGCATCCTGTGCAATGAAGCCCAGACCTCCCTTTCCCCAGCCACTTCCACTAGCTCCCTGGGGGGGATTCCGAGGCGCTCCCAGGCCAGCTGGGCGATATAGTCACGCCAGCGTGTCCTGGGTCTTCCCCGGGGTCTCCTCCCCGGTGGACTTGCCTGTGACACCTCCCAAGGGAGGCGTCCAGGAGGCATCCTAACAAGATGCCCGAACCACCTCAACTGGCTCCTCTCGACATGTAGAAGCAGCGGCTCTACTTTGAGTCCCTCCCGGATGACCGAACTTCTCACCCTATCTCTAAGGGAGAGTCCAGACACCCTGCGGAGGAAACTCATTTTGGCCGCTTGTATTCGTGATCTCGTTCTTTCGGTCATTACCCAAAGCTCATGACCATAGGTGAGGGTGGGAACGTAGATCGACCAGTAAATCGAGAGCCTTGCCTTATGGCTCAGCTCTTTCTTTACCACAATAGACCGGTAAAGAGCCCGCATCACTACTGACCCAGCACCAATCCGCCTGTCAATCTCCCGCTCCCTTGTACCATCACTCGTGAACAAGACCCCGAGATACTTGAACTCCTCCACTTGAGGCAAGAGCTCATCCCCGACCCAGAGAGGGCTCTCCACCCTTTCCCGCCTGAGAACCATGGCCTCGGATTTGGAGGTACTGATCCTCATCCCGGCTGCTTCACACTCGGCTGCAAACCAATCCAGTGAAAGCTGAAGTTCATGGCCTGATGTCCCCAATAGGACCACATCATCTGCAAACAGCAGCGATGTGACCCTGAGGTCACCAAACCGGACACCCTCCATCCCCTGACTGCGCCTAGAAATTCTATCCATAAAAATTATGAATAGAATCGGTGACAAAGTGCAGCCCTGATGGAGTCCAACTTTCACTGGGAACAAGTCTGACTTACTGCCGGCCATGCGAACCAAACTCCTGCTTTGTTTGTACAGGGCCTGAATGGCTCGTAGCAAAGAGCCATGTACCCCATACTCCCGAAGCACCTCCCACAGAATACCCCGGGGAACACAGTCGAATGCCTTCTCAAAATCCACAAAGCACATGTGGATTGGTTGGGCAAAATACCATGAAACCTCCAGTATCCTGGAGAGGGTAAAGAGTTGGTCCACTGTTCCACGACCAGGGCGGAACCCGCACTGCTCCTCCTGAATCTGAGGTTCGACTATAAGCCGGACTCTCTTCTCCAGTACCCCTGCATAGACCTTACAAGGGAGGCTGAGGAGTGTGATTCCCCTGTAGTTGGAACACACCCTCCGGTCCCCCTTTTTAAAAAAGAGGCACCACGACCCCAGTCTGCCAATCCAGTGGCACCACCTCCGATGTCCACGCAATGTTGAAAAGGCATGTCAGCCAAGACAGCCCCACAACATCCAGAGCCTTGAGGAACTCGGGACGGATCTCATCCACCCCTGGAGCCCTGCCGCCAAGGAGCTTTTTAACTACCTTAGCGACTTCAGCCTCAGTAATGGACAAGCCTATTCCTGTGTCCCCAGACTCTGCCTCCTCACTGGAAAACGTGTTGGTGGGATTGAGAAGGTCCTCAAAGTATTCCTTCCACCGCCCAATGACGTCTTCAGTCGAAGTCAGCAGCACACCATCTCCACTATATACAGTGCTAGTGGCACACTGCTTTCCCCTTCTGAGTCGCCTGACGCTTTGCCAGAATCTTTTCGGAGCCGACTTAAAGTCACTTTCTAAGGCCTCACCGAATTCTTCCCACACCCGGGTTTTTGCCTTGGCAACGACTGAAGCCGCAGATTGCTTGGCCTGTCGATACCTGCCAGCTGCCTCTGGTGTCCTACAGGCCAACCATGCCCGGTAGGACTCCTTCTTCAGCTTGACGGCATCTCTCACCTGGGGTGTCCACCACCGGGTTTGAGGATTACCGCCCCGACAGGCACCAACTACCTTGCGACCACAGCTACAGTCAGCCGCTTCAACAATGGAGGAGCGGAACATGGCCCATTCTGAGTCAGTGTCCCCCACGTCCCCCGATATCTGGTCAAAGTTCTGACGGAGGTGTGAGTTGAAGATTAATCTGACAGGTTCTCCTGCCAGACGTTCCCAGCAAACCCTCACTATACGTTTGGGTTTGCCTGGTCTGACTGGCATCTTCCCCCACCACCTGATCCAACTCACCACCAGGTGGTGATCAGTTGACAGCTCAGCTCCTCTCTTTACCCGAGTGTCCAATACACATGGCCACAAGTCCGATGACACGACTACAAAGTCAATCATTGAACTGCGGCCTAGGGTGTCCTGGTGCCATGTGCACTTATGGACATCCTTGTGTTCAAACATGGTGTTCGTTATGGACAAACTGTGGTTTGCACAGAAGTCTAAAAACTGAACACCACTCGGGTTCAGATCAGAGAGGCCATTCCTCCCAATCACACCACTCCAGGTCTTACTGTTGTTGCCCACGTATGCGTTGAATTCCCCCAGTAGGACAATCGAGTCTCCAGGAGGAGCACTTTCAAGCACCCCTCCCAAGGACTCTAGGAAGGCTGGGTACTCTGAACTGCTGTTCGGTGCATAAGCACAGACAACAGTCAGGACAAGGGAAGCTACCCTCTCATCCACCGGGGAAAACCCCAACATACAGGTGCCGAGTCGAGGGGCTATATGAAAGCCCACACCTGCCCGCCGCCTCTCACCATGGGCAACTCCAGAAAAGAAAAAAGTCCAGCCCCTCTCAAGGAGATTGGACCCAGAGCCCAAGCTGTGTGTTGAGGTGAGCCCGACTATATCTAGCCGGTATCTCTCGACCTCGCCCACCAACTCAGGCTCCTTCCCCACTAGTGAGGTAACGTTCCAAGTTCCAAAAGCCAGTTTCAGCAACCGAGGATCAGAACGCCAAGGCCCACGCCTTTGGACACTGCGCGATCCACAATGCACCGCACCCCTACTACTGCCCCTCCCATCGGTGGTGGGTCGATGGGAGGGGGGACTCATGTAGCTCCTTCGGGCTGGGCCCAGCCGGGCACCATGAGTGAATGCCCGGCCACCAGACGCTTGCTGGTGAGCCCCTCCCCCAGGCCTGGCTCCAGGGTGGGGCCCCGGAAACCTTGTTCCGGGCAGGGTACAAAAGTCCTGGTTTCTTGTTTTCATAGAGGTGGTTTATGGATCACACTTTGTCTGGCCTGTCACCTAGGACCAGTTTGCCATGGGAGACCCTACCAGGAGCTTTTGCTCCAGACAACATAGCTCCTAGGGTCATTCAAGCACACAAACCTCTCCACCACGATAAGGTGGTGATCCATGGAGAGGAATTTATTTGTCAGTAAATCAATAAATTTAAATGTGCCAATGAATTTAATGTGGCAGTAAATTTAAGGTGGCACAAATGCAAAATAGCATTGAATGTAAGGTTAAACTGCAATTAAGGTAGAACTGAATTTAGTGTAGGAATGAATTTAATGTGTCAGTAAATCTAAGATTGCAGTGAATTTAAGGTAGCAGAACCAGTTTTTATATATTCAAACTATCATACATCCAAAACAGCAAGATTTTGCCAAAGTTCCCTCCTCTGCGCTGGCGTACATTGAAGGAAGTAAGGGGTTGAAAACAGCCCATCTCATCAAACAGCACATAGGCCCAACATGCCAAATAACAGTTACATATCTCTAATCTCAACCCAATTCATCAATTTCGGAATTAATCGGAATGCTGACTGCAGGCCAAGATCAGCTCCTTACCTTGGATCTACTCTTTTCACTCAGTAGAAGCAAATTAAAGCATACATGGTCCAAAATCTAGAAAAAGGCCTTTCCAGATGAGCAGAATTGAAACAGCAAAAGGCAAAGTTCAATTCTTGGTAGAAAAAGCATATATAGATGTGCTGCCTGGGTTTGTAGCACTAAAATGACATGAAGGCTTGTTTTCTATGAACAAAGCAGCCAGGGGTCAGTAAAGCTCTACATATCTAACACCAATAAAACATAAAAAAACAATTAACTGTCATTAATATTTTCTTCAGAAAATGTAATAGATAAAAATGTCATGTGAGAGGAGTAACATAACAAAGCAGCCACCTATTTGATTTATAATTGTTTGCACACTTGTAAAATGAATGGGCTTTAAAAAGATGATTTTTGGGAGTGTAAATATAATATTTAAGTTAGTTCTATCTAGAACCTTTACAATATATGGAAGTTCTTTCAACTATAAAATAACTTTTCAGAATCACACGTCTCATTTATTTAAATGGTTTTCTAAAGATCCATCTGTCTTCAGGGAAGTGGTTTTTGTATGGTATTGTGCAATATATATATATATACATACACTCACCGGCCACTTTATTAGGTACATCTGTTCAATTGCTTGTTAACACAAATAGCTAATCAGCCAATCACATGGCTGCGACTCAATACATTTATGTATGTAGAGGTGGTCAAGACAACTTGCTGAAGCGCAAACCGAGCATCAGAACAGAATGGGGAAGAAAGGGGATTTAAGTGACTTTGAATGTGGAATGACACACGTCTGCCTTATAGTTCAACATCTCCTCTGCTACTAGATACTAAACAATGCCTCTCGTAAATAATGCATCAAAGTACAGAAGAAGGTCAAATACATAATTATTTATATGCATTTCAAGTATGTCAGGTGTGTTAATTTTTCGTTATTCATCATAAAAATGTGAACCAGCTACCAAAGACCTGGTAGACCTGTGATAAACAGTGTGTTTAACCAGTTTTTCTCCTGTTTGACAGAATGCTTTCCAATAGCTTGTTCTCCCACTTAATATATATGCTTCATCCAAGTTTTTAGCTTATGCACCATAATTGGACTTGTCAACAAAAATTGCCAGTTCTTTTACATAAAGTCATGAAATTAGATGAATTACAGTAATTAGATTAATATTGCACTGAGTGATATGGAAAAGAGTCCTAACCAACAAATCACAGATAGAAACCTCCCACTACTTGTTGAATATCACATGTAATATGAAATATATTCTTAAAGCAATCGTACAAATTCCATGTTTGTATAGAAGCATTAATTGAAAGTGCTGAAAGGCACTTATAATAAAAATTATGTTTAATTTGGCATTGCACCTTATTGCTAAAGTGCTAAAAATGAATAAAAAATTTAACTACAGGGAAACAAGTGCAATTTGTGTGAGAATCTTAAGGAGACTTGGAGGGTACTTTACCCATAAGGTGTTTCTTGGTATTCTGCTCTGGTCTAAACATGATTATGAAACACTTGGGAGCAAAAATACAAATAAATAAACCAAAGCTTGAGGCCAGAATAGCAAATATCTCTACAGCTACAGTGAACTTTCCTGGAGAGCTGACATAAGCTGGGATAAAGGTGATCCACACTGCACAGAATATGAGCATGCTGAATGTGATGAACTTGGCTTCATTAAAGTTATCAGGCAGCTTCCGAGCTAGAAAAGCCAAAAAAAAACAGAAAAGAGCCAGAAATCCTATATAACCCAGCACAGCCCAGAAACCTATAGCTGAACCTAATTCACATTCTAAAATAATTCTTTCCTTGTAGTGCTTTAGATTTTTAAAGGGAAAAGGGGGTGAAATTGTCAACCAAAGAATACAAATAAGGACCTGTATGAGAGTGAAAGCAAGAACACTGAGTCTCTGCTGTGGAGGCCCAAACCATTTCATGACATTACTGCCTGGAAGTGTAGCTCTGAAGGCCATTAACACCACTATTGTTTTCCCCAGAACACAGGAGATGCAGAGGACGAAGGTGATCCCAAACGCTGTGTGACGCAGCATACAGGACCACTCAGAGGGCCGGCCAATGAAAGTAAGTGAGCAGAGGAAACAGAGGGCCAAAGAGAAGAGCAGCAGGAAGCTCAGCTCTGAGTTGTTGGCTCGGACGATGGGGGAGATTCTGTGTTTATAAAAGACAGCAGCCACACATACAGCTATGAAGGCCCCAGTGAGGGAGAACGCTGTCAGGATGATGCTCAGAGTGTCGTCCCAGGAGAGAAACTCCACAGGCTTGGGTAGACAGCTGTCATGCTGGGAATTGGGCCAGAACTCAGGAGGACAGCGTATGCAGTTCAACGAGTCTGAGTGATTCAAAAAATGATTTTCAGAATGTCAAATAGATAGAAAAAGCATATAATAAAGCATTCAATTCCATAACAAAAGTGACTTTTCTGATATACAGGAAAAGCATAACCTTATATTAGGCAGAATCTGAAGAGAGTTAAAAAGACAATAATATTGGTACACAACCTGTCTTATTACTGATCTCTCCTTCTGCACATGGTATACAGTCATAGCAGCAGACTGGCTTTCCTTTCTGCACAGCCTTCCTGGTTCCTGGAGGACAGCTCTCACTGCACACAGATCTTGGCACCTGAAAAACAAAAGACAAAAGCAAATCATTCACAGTATGTGAAAGAAGATGTGTAGAAGTGCAGTGCATACATTAATGTTTTTCTTGCTCTACTTAAACAGTTCTGGAGGTGTTTTAATGTACCTCAGTCTGTCCCCCCAGCCAGCTGATAGCTCTGCTCATACTTATCTCTTGTCCTCTTGGTTTAGATGAGTCATAACGACCAACTGTGACAAAATCAACAGAGCCATCTTTTGTAACCTGCCAGTTTATGAGCTCATAGACGGCTACAGGATCGCCGTTGGAGTCAAACGTGACCTGATAACCATTCTTTGTAGTGAAGTTCACTTTCTTGAGCTGGTCGAGTATCTGGATTAATATAAATAGAAAAAAAGTGCTGTTATTTAACATCCATTCAACATGGTCACTAACTGATTGATATACTTGCCATATGCTATTTTAGCTTATACAGAAATACTGTGCTTATTTCAACTTCGAAGGCAAGGCAGGGAGATCTTTAGGCAGTACTTTCATACCTGCCATGAGGAGAATTTTGCGGCCCAAATAACGGACATGATATGGATGCATTATAATATACAATATATACAATTAAACCATGTTTACTGAGATTATAAGACAAGATAAAGGGCTGTTTAAAAAAATATCAGTTTTATACCTGCCATGGTGTGAATTTAGCGCTCTTGTCGCACTGCGTGTCATTACAGATAACACCGTGGATGGCATGCGCTATGGCATACGTAGCTTTATACACCATGCTAGTGATGCGCAGCTGGGACGTGTCTGTATACGGGTTCTGCAGCGCGCGGATATCCTCACTGCCGTCACATTCCCGCGCGCCCCCCGAGGAGCCTTTTAGGCTACAGCTGAACGAGCTCTCCCAAAACTCCGTTAGCAGAGGAGATTTCAGTGCTTGTGCTGGAGAGAGATCCAGAAGAAACTCACGAAGACCTGGAATCACCGAGCGGGGGATCCCAAATCCTATCGCCCCAGCGCACATGTTATATTTTCGAAAATCTGGATGGGTGATCCAAGTTTCGCTTCCTATCCACTGAAGGGGAGGCGGCGGCTGTCTTGTCAGCACTTCCAAGAGAACTCTCATTTCGCTTGCGTTAATAAACGCTACTACTACCCGGGCTGTTGATCTCCGGATGGCGTTCGCCACTCTCTCCACTTTACTACGAGGATCTGTTCTGTAAAACACCTCGGAGTACTCCACACAGATTCCCTCCTCCTGCGCAGCTTTTAGAAACGACGCCATTCCATAATTTCCGTAGTCTGTGTCGCTGCGCACTGCCCCAATCCATGTCCAGCCAAAATGCTTGACCATTCTTGCCAGTGCGGCCGCTTGGTGTTGGTCACTAGGCACGGTCCTGAGGAAGGCAGGATACTGACGCTTATCGCTCAGACATGCGCAGGTTGCGTAGTGACTCACCTGTTATTCAATGTAGAAAAAAGGGATGAAAACATTATTTGAGTTGGTTCTTTGAATTCGTGCGTTTATTTTAGGTCTTTGATGTGTTTCTTCTACTAAACGCCTAAAGTAATGGACATAACTTTGTTTATTACCATATATTTGACTACATTTTAAAATCATTATCCTGTCTCGAATAATAGCGAACTAGATTTTAATATTACAGTGTTTGGTGCAGCCTATACAGTCACCTGCGGAATTCCAAAAAGACCCAGCATTCTAGCCATACTGATGGAGGGGGAGGAATTAGACTCTCCCACCACAGCAGGAACAGCGGCGGCTGCAGATTTTGAACAGGAATCAGTATCATTGTAAAATGGTTCCATGCCGTTTGCAAACTGAAACGTAACTTTAACAGACATCGGCACTGCAGCGCACGAGTCGTGGATCTGGTATCCTAACGTGATTCCCGGCAGCAGATCTGTTCTGTTGTTGATCTCGTGGATGGTGAACTCCATTGCACGGGCGAAGCGCAGCTCCCTGAAATCCATGCTGTTTAGAAACATAAGACACACAAAATTCGAACAAAATGAGATTTTCTCTTGTTTCAGTTAGAATTTGCAACTCTCACTAATACAAATGAAGCACTTGACTGCAAAAGGTGGCTATTTGATTGTTAAGATCACTTTGAAATGCTCTCTGCAGCTGTTCACTCCACACTCATAGACAGACCTCCCCGTGCACTGTGGCTGGAGTGGCTGTCTGGTGTAGGTGTTCTGCTCTGATCTCGTGTAGAAATGAAAAGAAAAAATCCCTCCTATTATAAAGTCTCCATTCAAGTAAAGACTAGATAACTGACGCTCAGTCCACAGCCTGCAGCTGACTGGGTTAGCTTTACATGTTGATGGACTGAGCCCAGTTACCCAAACTATAAATACAAACATCATTAAATTTGAAGTGAGCTGCATGCTCTGTATTGCCCATCCCTCTGAAGGCCTGGGTGCTTGCCTTTAAGTTCCCTCCTTGTTCTTATGCCCTGTGGGTATGAGCTCAGATTCAGGAGGCGTGGTTATGTCTTGAATAATAACTGCAAGGATGGATACAGCTTCTGTTTTTATTACACTGTAATAATGTCTGTAAAATTATCAGTGAAGTGCTGTACAATCATGACATGAAAAAAAAAAAACGTAAAAAGAAAAATAATGAGGCAGTGTTTAATTCACATGTATACTCTACTAAAATACCAAACCAAACACAACTGTTCATTTTAAGGTAAGAATATATTAAAATAATTAAATTTCTTTGTAGACTTTATAGATTCCTTTAGTTTAAGCACAAAACGCTGTCCTGCAGAAAGCAACACAACACAGTTAAAATTAGAACATGAGTGTTAAAATAATGTTTTTTGTCAGGCAGAACTTTTTTATACAGAAAGAAACCATATTACTTACAAATGCATTACACTTTACAGATATGAATACACAAATTCTGAAAATTCTGTTAATATGAAGGGTTTAAAAACAGGTGATGTGCCTGTTTACATTTGATTACTTTTATATTTAGCAAAACTTCATTAGGCTAGTACTGTAATAATATTAGGTCACTGTGAAAAAAATACATTATGACCTATTTTACTTTATTATGCTTATTATTATTATTTTGCCTGCTCATCACAGCATACTGAAATTGAAAGAAAAAATACAATGTGTAGATTTTCAAGTTTCAATTTTAGAGTATTTTGAGGGTATTTATAAGGTGATGGAACTGCAGGAATTTTTATCTTTGTTTTCCAAATTGACAGATGCTCATCTGTTTCATAACTGTTCACCAGCTCTTTAGTTTTGCATCGTAGTCATTGTCAATCCTTTATAAATAATACAATTAAAAGTCTCTGTTTTTCCATTACATGTGATGCCAATTTGAATTTATACTGCCTTAAGGCCTTTTTAAATGTAACTGTATTGATTTTCCATGTAAATTTTACATTCCCGCAAAAGCAGATGCCTGTGTTTGAATTTCTGCCTCGTCCAATCACTGCGCAGTAGGGGTTGTTTCTGTTCTTTCAATGGAGTAGCCTACATAATTATCTCGGGAGCTGCCAGCTTGACAAAGTTCAGGCTTGAGGCCAATGCTTGGAGCTGTGTGTGTGCATGAAGGCAGTCACGATCTGTAGCATTGGTAAACTAACAATTAATTTTCTCCAAACTTGAAATACATGAGAGTTTGTAGTCAGATAAGTGCTAGGTTTTGTTTGTGACCAAGGGCATATTTTGCAGTCATAATAACACATCCGGGGGTTAAATCTGGTGGGTAATGCTGAACTGTTTCAGTTTGGTTTTACATGCTGTTGTGGAGTGGTGGTATTTGCAGCGTAAAAAAAGTAAAAACGTAAAATGGGTGGTTTTGTTTGTTTGCAAAAAAATGATTATGTACTGTTTTTTGTAGCAAATCACTAGAGGCATTGAGAGGTTATGTGCTGCACTGTGAAGTTCATACCGTCTCAGAAAAACAGGTATGACACTGTCACTGGAGCAGTACCCTTTTTGTCACTGTGCCCTCAGGGGTACATCTCAGTGCCTTTAGTCAGGGAATATAACTGAACCATAATCCATTGATATGATATTTTCTAAGTTGTACTGACTCCACACACCTCGTCTCATCTCCAGGCCTTTTATATTATTGCTCTGTTTTAAAACATTAATTTATAAAAAGATACAAATGTCTACTTTTCCAGTAGGAAAAGCTTATTTAAGGTACACAATTGTCCCTTAAAACCACTGTTGCACTTGTGAGGGTACACTTACATTTTTTGCGGAAGATAACGGATGGATGGATGGATGGATGGATGGACGGATGGATGGATGGATGGAACGAACAACATCAACTTAGTATGAACAGAAAATATTAGTTCAGTTTACTTTCATTTAAATCAAGGCTGTGAATCACAAGAAACCACTTCTTTCTTTTACTTTTCTTGCTTGGGAATGCATTAATACTTAAATATGACTTTTTGAGTGCTGTAACAGCGCTGTAGTTGTGAGGATTGTGATTTAATGCTGCTAAAGCTTGTTAGGATGTACAGAAAGAGGTGAGTTCACTCTAAGCCAGTGTAGTAATCACGGGAGAACAGATCGCTGGTCGCTCCACTCAAACAGGGAATGTATAACGTTGCTATAAACTTATCTTACTCGAGCTACTTGACTTGATAATATCCAAAAGGTGTATTAGGTCTAGTGCCACAGGTTAACCTTTTGTAATGCATAGCATTTCAAATTAAAATTTTGTTTAGCCAATATTAAATACAAACATGACTAAATGCGAATAAAGATTCATATTAAATAAATAAAAATGGCATCATAAAGTATGTAATTATGTATCGTTGTGAAGCATGAGGCTGAATGGGAAAAGGGGGGCTCTGTCTTCTACTCAGCAATACCTTATCAAAACATAATGATTTTAATTAGGCACAATGGAAGGCTTTTTTGTGGATAAATCAGTTTAATCAGCATGACACATTATTATTAATTATCATTTAATTAGTACATGTGAAAAACCTATACACCTTTGCACGGCAATGCAGGTTAATTAAATATAATTGTTGTTGAAGCTATTATGTACACATAAGCCTAATAATAAATCAGCACTTTTATATAAGGTGCTGAACTACACTGCTACATGTAAAGTTTGTGTAAAAGTTTCAAAGAGACTTGGAGGGAACTTTACCCATAAGATGTTTCTTGGTATTCTGCTCTGGCCTAAACATGATTATGAAACACTTGGGAGCAAAAATGCAAGAAACCAAACCAAAGCTTGAGGCCAGAATAGCAAATATCTCCACAGCTACAGTGAACTTTCCAGGAGAGCTGACATAAGCTGGGATAAAGGTAACCCACACTGCACAGAATATGAGCATGCTGAATGTGATGAACTTGGCTTCATTAAAGTTATCAGGCAGCTTCCGTGCTAGAAAAGCCAAAATAAAACACAAAAGAGCCAGAAATCCTATATAACCCAGCACAGCCCAGAAACCAATAGCTGAACCTAATCCACATTCCAGGATTATCCTTTCCTTGTAATGATTTAGATTTTTGAAGGGGAGAGGAGGAGATATTGTTAACCAAAGAACACAAATTAGGACCTGTATGAGAGTGAAGATGAGAACACTGAGTCTCTGCTGTGGAGGCCCAAACCATTTCATAACATCACTGCCTGGAATTGTAGCTCTGAAGGCCATTAACACCACTATTGTTTTCCCCAGAACACAGGAGATGCAGAGGACGAAGGTGATCCCAAAAGCTGTGTGCCGCAGCATACAGGACCACTCAGAGGGCCGTCCAATGAAAGTAAGTGAACAGAGGAAACACAGAGTCAGTGAGAAGAGCAGCAGGAAGCTCAGCTCTGAGTTGTTGGCTCGGATGACTGGAGAAGTTCTGTGTTTGTAGAAAACAGCAGCCACACATACAGCTATGAAGGCCCCAGTGATGGAGAATGCTGTCAGGATGATGCTCAGTGTGTCGTCCCAGGACAGGAACTCCACAGGTTTGGGGAGGCAGCTGTCTCGCTGGATGTTTGGCCAGGACTCAGGATGACATTGTACACAGGTCAAAGAGTCTAAGAGATTTGAAAAGAATATTTAAAGCTTAATTTTATGAAGAACCAAAAGGGAGTGAATAAATAAAACTCTTATTGTCCACACCAAAATTTCTTACTGTATCCAACCTGTCTTGGTACTGATCTCTCCTTCTGCGCATGTTATGCAGTCATAGCAGCAGACTGGCTTTCCTTTCTGCACAACCTTCCTGGTTCCTGGTGGACAGCTCTCACTGCACACGGATCTTGGAACCTAAACAACATTTAGACAAATCGTTCATTGTTAATGGAAAAAAGGCAGAAAGTTCCAATGCAATGCATAGATGAATGATTTTCCTATTCTACACAGTAAAATGTTGTTTGTCAGTTCAACCTAAAGCACTTCATGTGTCAGCAAGCAATTTATCTATTTTTATTAAACCTACATACATTTTTTAAAGGAACAATTCTTTAGATTAAGGTAATATGTTGAGTTGAAAATAATATGTTTTTTTGTGAGTTGTGAGTTGAAAGTAATATGTTTTAGGTTTAACTAACAAATCCTTTTCAAAATTGTACCCCAGTGAAATGTATTACTTGAAAAAAGTGAAGAAAATATGAACTATTGTAAGGAGGAGCGAGGAGACGGACGCATACGCTGAGATAAGCAAGACTTATTAGGGGCAAATCCAGGGTCATGGTCAAGACGGTCCAGGGTCATAGAGCCAATATGGACAGAATCAGGTACAAACATGACAAGCAATACAAACAGTTCTAACAACAGACCAAAATATCAGACAGAGACTGATACATCAAACAAAGACCGGCAAACACAAGAGGCAAATACAGGGCTTAGATGCACAGGAATAACAAGGGTCAGGGGAAAACAATCAGTGGAGGAGTTACCAAACAAGGGGCAGGACTTAAACCAAAACAAAACGCACATCATGATGAACAGGAGCATGGGAGCCCATAGAAATGTATTGATGCCTATGAGCAAGGTATGACTGTAACCACAGAAGGGCAAGGCCAATAATGCCAACAGATGACTAGATATAAGAATATTATGGTTAATGGTGTCGAAAGATGCTGTTACATCTAGGAAAATCAGGACGTTAAGAAATCCATCATCTGTAGACAGCAGCAGGTCATTTACAACTTTCACAAGGGCAGACTCAGTACTGTGTAGGGTGCAAAAAACAGACTTAAAAGGCTCATAGAGGTTATTGGAGGATAGAAAGTTATGCAGTTGAGTCATACAGTTTATTTAGAAGTACCCTAAATAATGATGTTGTTTAATTCAGAAGTTTTACTCATTAATAAACAATTTTTGAAAGTTTGTTGATGCTCAATAGTGTTAGAGTTAGTATTAGTGCCATGTTTAGTTTTAGCAACAGAGTGGGGGTTAGGTTTTCAAGACATTATGGTTGGGGTGGAAATTTTATAGATGATTTGTAGAATGTAAGTCATGCATAAAATAAACCTTTCTTATGCATTTATAATGTGTTATTCAAATAATATTACCCTACATACCACAACCCCATTCACTCAATCATTAGTTGAACTGAGTAAAGAACATAAAATACTATCAAAAATGTAAATAAAATACACATTCTGAATGTTTATTTATTTACTTTTTTATATTTTTCAAGTTTGACACTTTCAGAGAATTGTCTGGAGCTTTAAGTAAAAATAACTGTGTGTGATGGATTCACTGAGACTGGAATTTTATTTTAATGAATTTTATATCTGATGATATATTAAACAGAAATCAATTTAAGTGGTTTGCTTGTTTCATTTAATTTATCTTTTTTTTTTTGTTGTTGTTTTTTTTTTTTTTAAGCATTTCATCAGGCATGATCAAATAATGCTAATTAGAAGTTAATGCATGCCATCTTTGTATGCCATCTTCTTATGAAATGTTTGGGTGCATGTCACATGTATTTATAATAACTTCCTGTTGTTTTGAGCTGTAGTTAATGAGTGCAATCTTTGTTAATACTATAAATATAAATAACTTGGCCCAATGGAATACTGGTTGTATTGAAGTTTTTTTTTTTAGAGAATGAGTAACCCAGTTCTTTGAGGCCAGTGCTCATATAATGTTATCATTAAGCAAGTGTTTACGGTAAGGCACAGAATTAATGTAATTGAAATATTTCTATGTATGTGTAGTCATTACATGTTTTTCTTTTGAGTTAATAGTACTGAATTAATTTAAGGCAATAATCGCCACAAAATATGTCAGTAATCATTCATGTAGCAATTGCTGTGAATAATAAAGCAAATAAACACCTTCTATTTCCTGAGAATATTTATCACGTTTCAATTTTTTAAGTATAAATTAAGAAAAAATGACATAAGAAAAAATAACAATAACGCTCACCCTAAATCGATGTATTCTACACAGCTTAAAAAGCTGTGTATTAGCTCTGCTACAGTAAAGACAACAGAACGACTGTACTGTACCTCAGTCTGCCCCCCCATCCAGCTGATAGCTCTGCTCACACTGAACTCCTGGCCTCTTGGTCTGGATGAGTCGTAGTGACCCACAGTCACAAAATCCAAACCACCATCTTTATTAACCTGCCAGTTTATGAGGTCGTAGACGGCCACAGGATCTCCACTGGAGTCAAACGAAACCTGAAAACCATTCTTTGTAGTGAAGTTCACTCTCTTGAGCTGGTCGAGTATCTGCAATGGCACATACAATGTGAAAAACTGTGAACGGAACTGTGATTTTCAACCGTGATTAATTGATGTAATGCGTTAATAAATACATTAACATTCTGAATTAATTTTGCCATTGTGATTTGTGTAAATGATAATGTGGGCAATTCTAAACTCGTTGTGAAAAATACTTCACAATGTAAAAATTATGAAAAGAGCTCAAAAATAATTTTGATAATTCTTCTTTGTGATTGTTGGTGATGTGCATGGAAATTTGTCTCTGCAGTGGCTTCGCAGATACTCAAGTGTTTTTTAAGAGAAGCCAAAGTTTCATTGCTTGTTTTTTCTATTAAAATTAAAATGCATTTTGCAGTTGCAGTTATTATTTTCTTGTCTGTAATTATATCTTATATACCCTATATAAAATGCATATAACTGTGTAAAATATCTATAATTTGCCACCGTAATGAAAAAATATCTGAAAGAGTGTAATTGTTATAATTATATTAATTTAATCCCTATATATAATGCAACCATGACTTTTCAAATTATAATACAAAGCAAGGGGGTGTTTTAGTCAAAGGAGTTTTATACCTGCCAAGGTGCGAATTTTGCGCTCTTCTCACAATGCATGTCATTACAGATAACACCGTGGATGGCATGCGCTATGGCATATGTAGCTTTGTACACGAGGATAGTTGCGCGCAACTCCGACGTGTCTGTATACGGGTTCTCCAGCGCGCGGATATCCTCGCTGCCGTCACATTCCCGCGCGCCCCCTGAGGAGCCTTTCAGGCTACAGCTGAACGAGCTCTCCCAAAACTCCGTCAGCAGAGGAGATTTCAGTGCTTGTGCTGGAGAGAGATCCAGAAGAAACTCACGAAGACCTGGAATCACCGAGCGGGGAACCCCAAATCCTATCGCCCCAGCGCACATGTTAAAGCGCAGAAACTCTGGTTCTATAATCCACGCTTCAGTGCCGATCCACTGAAGTGGAGGCGGCGGCTGTAGCTCCAGTTCCTCTAAGAGAACTTTCATTTCGCCTGCGGAAAGAAACGCTACTATTACCCGGGCTGTTGATCTCCGGATGACGTTCGCCACTCTCTCCAGTTTACTGCGCGGTTGTGTTCTGTAGTAGGACTCGGAGTACTCCACACAGATTCCCTCCTCCTGCGCAGCCTTTAGAAACGACGCCATTCCATAATTTCCATAGTCTGAGTCGCTGCGCACTGCCCCAATCCACGTCCAGCCGAAATACTTGACCATTCTTGCCAGTGCGGCTGCTTGGTCGTGGTCACTTGGTATAGTCCTGAGGAAGGCAGGATACTGACGCTTATCGCTCAGACATGCACAAGTTGCATAGTGACTCACCTGTTATTCAGTATAGAAACGAAAAAAAAGCTTTATTTGAGAAACCTGAAAGGAGTGCTCATCTTATTCATTCATTGTCATATTCTTCAATTATTACTAAACACAAATGATAGCAATCTAGATTTAGAATATTTCTCAATTTCGGCAACAAGCAATCACCTGTGGAATTTCAAGAAGACCCAATATTGTTGTCATGCTAATGGAAGAGGTGGAAAAAGAATCTCCTACGACAGCAGGGACAGCGGCTCTTGCAGATTTTGAACAGGAATCAGTGTAATTGAAAAATGGTTCCATGCCGTTTGCAAACTGAAATGCAACTTTAATTGCCATCGGCACTGCAGCGCAAGAGTCGTGTATCTGGTATCCTAACGTGATTCCCGGCAGGAGATCTGTTCTGTTGTTGATCTCGTGAATGGCGAACTCCATGGTACGGGCGAACTGCAGCTCACTGAAAATCATACTGTTTAGAAACATTACATAATACATAAATATGTATGGTTGTGTTTTGTAAACATGATCCAATAATGTATTACAAGTATTCAATACATTTTAACAAGTAATTTCAGATGTCACTAAGTCAATAACTAGCACATTACTGCAAACAAGTGATAATTTGATAATCATAAATTCTCTTTGGTGCTCACTGCAACCGTTCACCCTCACAGACAGACCTCCCAGAGCAGTGTAGCTGGAGTGGTGGTCTAGTGAAAGTGTTTTGGTCTGCGGTTGTGTCGAAATGAATAGAAAAAACCCCTCCAATTATAAAATCTCCAGTCATAAAAATTTCCGGCATCTGAGGCTCAGCCCACAGCCTGCAGCTGACCGAGTCAGCTTTACAAGATCCTGGCCTGAACCCAAATATCCACAGCATTGGTATGAACGTCCTCAGATTGGAAATCAGCTGCATAGTCTGCTTGCTATGGTTTTCAGCCCTGTGAAGTCGAGGATGACTGCCTTTAAATAGCCACCTTGTAATGATGCCCAGTGGGTAGCTCAGACTCAGGAGGCGTGGTTATGTCCTGAACTGTAACTACAGTGATTAACAACACTTTTGCACCTGTGCGCTGCCAATGTACTGAGTTGTGTACTGGAGAAAGCCTTATAGCCCTCATTCTGAATTTAGGGTGCGCACTGAGGATTTGATACTGAAGCATCTCTGCTCCGTCAGCTTAGAGTATAACATTGAGCTTGCGCAAAACATGAGTGCGTCTCAATGATTTGAGATTCAGACAGTGAACTTAAGCACAATTCACTTGAGCCATATGCACGCTCAAGTAGAGCTGTATTAAGACCAGGTCCACTGCTTGACCAATTCAGGTAACACCTTACAATACTGTTCCTTAGTTAATAATAACTAATCAAGAACTAAGCAGGAATGAACAATCAGTGTGGCATTAACACTTACATAACTGCTCTTAACTATGAAGGTCTACTAGTTAATTACTCAGTAGGTAATAGAGAAATAATGATTAGGGTCATTCACTATTAACTATACAGTAACTACTGAATCTCACAGATAAGTACTTAGTAACTATGGATTCATAGAATAACTACTCATAAATTACTAATTAATTAATCTAATCATGTGTTTGTTTTGATCAGAAACCTTAAAAGGCTAGTGCACATCTTTATATTTGGCAGTGAGAACCAAGTTGCACATCAGCCTATGGGACAACCGCTAAACTACTACAGTATTCAGTAGACCAGTTTGCTTTCCTCTCATCCTTAGAAAAGAAAACACCATTCTTTTCAGAAGAAGCACATTTGTCAGTGTTTCTTCTGAATAGGAGTTCTCCTTTCCTCTTGAGGGCAGGGTCAATTGAAAAGAGATGCTCATGGAAGTATCTGCCTGTGTATGTGTCTTGCCTTCAAATTCACTTGGTTCTAAATATTACGAAGTGATTGTGTAATTACTGTCTGTTAGATGATGATTGAAGTGTTGCTGCTCTTCATTAGGAGCTAATGATGATCAGGAACAATATAAAGTGAAACACATGGTAACTCATTATTAATGAACTAGGCGTGAATGATGATCTGGATCAGTATTATAAAGTGAACCACATGGTAACTCATTATTAATGAACATGTTGTTATTGTGGTCTTCCTTAGGAGTTAATGATGTTCAGAAACAGTATTATAAAGTGAAACACAAGTTAACTCATTAATATCTAACTAAGAGTGAATGATGATCATAAACTGTATTATAAAGTGAAACACATGGTAACTCATTAATAACTAACTAGGAGTGAATGATGATCATAAACAGTATTATAAAGTGAAACACATGGTAACTCATTGTTAATGAACTAGAAGTTAATGAAAATTAGTAAAAGTATTATAAAGTGACATACATTAGTAATAAAATCCCCTTAAGAAATGATGTACTTTAGTACCAAAAATATTAATAAAGAAATTGTGAAAAAAGTAAGGGTAAATATGTTGTTTATTGAGTCCTTTTTTATCTGTGTACAATCCAAATGTGAAAACATCCCTGAGTTTTGTAGCTATGCCATATAAAAATATAATATAATGAAAATACACCCAAACAGATGATCTCAATTTGTCATTACTACTGAAGAGAAAGTCTGAGAGCTGAGACTGATCACAGCATGTTCTGATATGATTACATAATTACACATCTTTCAGTTCCATATCTACATAAAGCTTTACTGCCTATTAGCTTAGCTCATATTAGCTAAAATAACTGACTACCTAGCACACATTCATAACAGAATATCAGCAGCAGCATTAGGGTTAATAAAGCACTAACGTGTTTATAATTATGAAACAAGACAGTAAATTGTACAGACATTGTACAAGAAGACCATACCTACTTAGTTCAGATTAGTTATCAAGTCAGCTAATTGTGTCTCTATATTAGTGCTGAGTCTGTTCTGCTAGTTTGTAACTAATAACAGAATTATCAATGCTATGATAACAAGAGTCCCCTGCAATTCTACTATTAAATGTATGTTTAATTAAAAAGAACACTAAAATGTTTATTTTATTTGCCCAACTATCTATGTATTTATACAACAACAACAACAACAATAATAATAATAATAATAATAATAATAATAATAATATCATCATCAACATAATCATCATCATCAATAGTAGTAGTGGATTAGAAGACTTACGCTAATATGCACTGACCTAGAGGCACTTAAATAAGTGCATATTTAAAGTACTTGGATTAAATTTACAATTTACAGAATGTTTTTTACCTACATTTTTTTCTACCAGGCATTTTTGGAGAAGACAACCTGAAACTTGGCCCACAAAAAAAAGTAACTTTAAGAACTTGTATTTTATATTTTATTTCATATAAAGTCTAACTGATCTTTCCATGACAGCTTAGCTGGACAGATCAGAATGTTTTCATTTAATAATAATGGATTTTTAAATACATAAATACATAAAAATGTATGTAGGTCTTTTGGTTTATATTTACTTGACCATAGGTAATGAAAGGACAGGGAATAATCTACCATCAATGTTACAATGCAATATTGGACTATTATTATAATGCAATAATATTTCACAATATTTTATGTTTTATTTTTATAATGTATAATGAACGGTAAATAATCTTTTTAGTTGTTTCAGTGCTTTTTCTCTTCTTTCTTTTCATTTTTGAATGCTGAAAAATCTTGTCTCAGTCTAAATCTTGTCTTGGTCTCACCACTTCTGTTATTTTTATTTTTTTTGATAGGAGTATAAATATGTAGAAAGTCAGACAAAATAATAAACATTATATAATGTTGGCTTTATCTCCAAACTGCTCCACCTTCACTGCGCCTCTGATCAGCTCATTTCTAATCTTGTCCATCCTTGTCACTCCCAACAAAAATCTCAGCATCTTCATCTCCGCCACCTCCAGCTCAGCCTCCTGTCTTTTAGACAGAGCCACAGTCTCCAAACCATACATCATAGCAGGACGCACTACTGTCTTGTAAACCTTCCCTTTCACTCTTGCTGCTATCCTTCTGTTACACATCAGCCCTGACACCCGTCTCCACCCACTCCATCCTGCCTGCACCCTCTTCTTCACCTCGTTTCTACACTGTCCATTGCTCTGGATGGTTGACCCAAGATATTTGAAGTCATCCACCTTTACGACCTCTACTCCTTGCATCACCCTGTGTTCTTCCCTCTTCTGAAAATACATGTTCACCACAGCCATTTCCATTCTCTTTGCAAAATCTACAACCATCTGACCTTCTGCATTTCTGTCTTTAACACCATACATACCCAGCACCTCTTCATCCCCTCTGTTTCCTTCACCAACATGTCCATTGAAGTCTGCACCAATCACTAATCTCTCCTCTCTAGGGACACCATCTACCACTTCATCCATCTTACTCCAAAATTCCTCTTTCTCCTCTAACTGACAACCAACCTGTGGTGCATATGAACTGATCACTTTCAAAATTACACCATCAACCTCCAACTTCAGGCTCATGATCCTGTCTTACACTCTCTTTACATCAAGAACACTTTTCACAAGCTGTTCCTTTAGGGTTAACCCTACTCCATTTTTCTTCCTCTCTACACCATGATAGAACAGTTTGAATCCACCTCCAATGTTCCTGGCCTTGCTTCCTTTCCATCTGGTCTCCTGGACACACAGAATATCTCCCTTCCTTCTCTCCATCATGTCTGGAAGCTCTCTGCCATTACCAGTCATTGTCCCAGTGTTCAGAGTCCCTACTCTAACCTCCACACTCCTGCCTTTCCTTCTCTCTCGCTGCCTTCTAACCCGCCTTCCTCCTCTCCTCTTTGATGGTCTTTGACCAACAGTAGTCCAATTTCCACTGACACCCTGCTGGTCAACAGCACCGGAGGCAGTCGTTGTTAACCTGGGCCTCGACCGATCCGGTATGGCAATCATATTTGTGATCCGCATGATAGTTTTGGCACAAGTTTTACGCCGGATGCCCTTCCTGACGCAACCCTCACCATTTATCTGCGCTTGGGACCAGCACCAGAAGTACACAAAGTATACCCCTAACGGTTGGTTTAGGGATTTCAGCAGTCCCAGACCAGAATGTGGCCACCATGTTTGACTGGCTAGTTGAAGACTACTTCTGCTAGTTCAGAGCGCCATAGGAACTCCACAGTGACCGAGTATCTTAGATCTATAATCCACAGTGACCGGGAATTTTAGATCTATAATCAGCAGGACATTCAGAAGACTTGGACTGTTCCACATGACCTTTAAAGTAATGTCCTTGCCAAGCAGACGCTCAACACTCAGCTTGACATCCTCACTGGCCAGAACCAGCATGATTAGGATCTCTGGCCCTGCTTGAATGCTCTGCTGTTCAGGAGTTGAACAGGTTCACCCCAGCTGTTCTTATCTTCAGTCATGAGTTTAGGATGCCCATGGAACTGGTGTACAGCTGCCTGCTGATGTGGGAGGAGGCCAGCTTGCTAGGAATAAGACCAGGGCAAGGCCAGCTCTTACTAAAAATGAACATAAGGCTCATGCTGACAGGAAAAGCTGCTTTTACCTGGGGCACAGGTAATTTAGCATGTCACCCTGTCTATTACATAGGACATTTGTTGTGTTTGTTATTGATGCTGCTTATTTGTTTGGATAATGTTTGGTTTGTGTGGTTAAGTGTTTACTGATAATCAATGTTGTGTGGTTAAAAGTGGCCTTCCCCGCTGTTATTGCTGTGTGTGGCCTTTATTACTTTTTTCAATAAAAAAGCACTTTCCTTGAGCAGAAAAATAAAATTCTTTGGTGATTGTTCTGTGCCAATGCTAAAATATCAATGCTCATAGATTTAGAATGAAATATTCTAAAAGTACAAGCAAATATGACACACAGAACTGAGTAATTTGTAATACATGTTAACATCTTTGGACAGTTCAAAACATGCCAGGAGAACTATTAAATACAAATGATTAGTTCTGTAAGATGAATCTACATAGTACAGCATTGCATTGGGAGATGAGGAAATAGGGACCAGGTCTTAATTAGATAGAAGTCTTCCATTATATCTTTAATATTGCAAGCAATACATTCTCATAAGAATCATACAGATTGCATTTTAATGCAGGGTACTGAAGAGCTGCTTTATAAACAATTAAGTTTAATATGACCTTATATTTTATCATCTATTATCATTTCAGTGGAAACATAACATTCAGTTTAATTAAAATGATGGCAATGCTGCTGCTGTATTATGTATTAAAATACCTAATCATTAATTTGTGCATTTTGCATAAGGTAATGACGCACAACACCACATTTACAATTTTTGTGAATGTTTCAAAGAGCCTTGGAGGGAACTTTACCCATAAGGTGTTTCTTATTATTCTGATCTGGTCTAAACATTATTATGAAACATTTGGGAGCAAAAATACAAAGACCCAAACCAAAGCTTGAGGCCAGAATAGCAAATATCTCTACAGCTACAGTGAACTTTCCAGGGGAGCTGACATAAGCTGGGATAAAAGTAACCCAAACTGCACAGAATATGAGCATGCTGAATGTGATGAACTTGGCTTCATTAAAATTGTCAGGCAGGTTTCGTGCTAAAAAAGCCAAAATGAAACACAACAGAGCCAGAAATCCTATATAACCCAGCACAGCCCAGAAACCTATAGCTGAACCTAATCCACATTCCAAGATTATCTTTTCCTTGTAGTGCTTAAAATTTTTAATGGGAAAAGGGGGTGAAATTGTCAACCAAATAACACAAATAAGGACCTGTATCAGAGTGAAGGCAAGAACACTGAGTCTCTGCTGTGGAGGCCCAAACCATTTCATGATATTACTGCCTGGAAGTGTAGCTCTGAAGGCCATTAACACCACTATTGTTTTCCCCAGAACACAGGAGATGCAGAGGACAAAGGTGATCCCAAACGCTGTATGACGCAGCATACAGGACCACTCAGAGGGCTGACCAATGAAAGTAAGTGAGCAGAGGAAACACAGAGTCAGTGAGAAGAGCAGCAGGAAGCTCAGCTCTGAATTGTTTGCTCGAACAATTGGAGAAGTTCTGTGTTTATAAAAAACAGCAGCCACACATACAGCTATGAAGGCCCCAGTGAGGGAGAATGCTGTCAAGACGACGCTCAGAGTGTCATCCCAGGATAAGAACTCCACAGGCTTGGGGAGGCAGCTGCTTCGCTGAATGTTTGGCCAGAACTCAGGAGGGCAGCCCACACAGTTCAAAGAGTCTGAGATATTAGAAAAACTTATTTAGAACCTTATTTTAGAAAGAACCATGAGGAAGTGAAAAAACAAAGCTACAATTATCCAGAGTGAAATTTCTCACTGACAATACATGACCTGTTTTGTTGCTGATCTCTCCTTCTGCACATGGTATACAGTCAAAGCAGCAGACTGGCTTTCCTTTCTGCACAGCCTTCCTGGTTCCTGGAGGACAGCTCTCACTGCACACAGATCTTGGTACCTAAGAGACATTAGACAAATCATTCATTTTTTATTAAAAAAAAATCACAAAGTCAAAATGCTATACACAGATCAATGTTTTTTTGTACTAGTGTCAAGTTTAGTGTGAGGAACAGAGAGAGGGTGAGGTTTTCTGTTGATGGTAAGGGTGGGTTTAGGGATAGGATGAAAGTCGAAATTACACTCCAGCAACAGCACCCCCCCCCCCCCCCAATTACTATGGTGCACGGCTGGTTACATTTTATAAAAAATAATGACTTAATAAAGCGTGGGAACGAGATCTTAATTCGCGGCCACTTCTTAATAAGCCGTGATCTAATTCCCGTGAAGCCGTGGCCATACATTAGGTTTTCGTTACCACTCGTTAATAAGGCCTGGCCAGGCCACACCTTATTTTATTTATACATGATGTCACCAGCGGGCTCCGTACAATTCTCTTATTTTATGAGAAATAAAATATTTTCAACAATTTAAATAAAGTACACATATGGAGTACTTGATTTTTTTCGAGGTTTTGGAATTGCAAATTTTCAATAATCGTGTCGTAGTTTTAGGCAAAAAGAAGTGAATTAATTTTACATCTGATGACATGTTAAAGACTACTGGAAGACTGTACTATACCTCGGTCTGTCCTCCCACCCAGCTGATAGCTCTGCTCATACTGAACTCTTGGCCTCTTGGTCTGGATGAGTCATAGTGACCCACTGTCACAAAATCCAAACCACCATCTTTCTTAACCTGCCAGTTTATGAGCTCGTAGACGGCCATAGGATCTCCACTGGAATCAAACGAGACCTGAAAACCATTCTTTGTACTGAAGTTTACCCTCTTGAGCTGGTCGAGTATCTGTAGTGGTACATACAATGTAAAAAACCGTGAACAGAACTGTGACTTTTAACCGTAACAAATTCGTTGAACGGATTACTAAAAAATATGAACAAATTAATATCGACATTATTATTCATCGTGAATGAGTATATTGACCATTCTAACCTCGTTATGATAAATAGTGTTTCACAGTTTCAGCGCCAAATTTTAGTGTGAACGAAAATGTGTGCAGTGGCGTTTCACAGATGCTGAAATATTCTTAAACGAGAAACAGTCATTTCAATGCTTGTTGTTCAATCAGAATTGTAAAAGTCCAATTCAATTATTAGATTATTAATAAGGCCAATGGTAAAATGATTATGAAAAACATTTCCTATTATCTTATTTTCTACAAACATGTTAATCACTTGTAATACAAAATATTAAAGGAAAGAAAAGGGATCTTTTAAAATGACTTCGGCAACACAAAGTTTGACAACTTTGTGTTGCCACATGTCTGTAAGTTTGATATTACTCATGGAACAGGAAATGCTGTTAAAAGTGACATTAAATAAAAAAAGCTCCCGTTTGCTGCTGCAATTTTAGAAAATCGCAAGTAGAATATTTGATAGTTAAATTAACTTGCTAGTTCAAATTATAGTAGAAGCTGTGGTCTATTTTAGAGAACGCGGTTTTATACCTGCCATGGTGTGAATGTAGCGCTCTTGTCGCACTGCGTGTCATTACAGATAACACCGTGGATGGCATGCGCTATGGCATACGTAGCTTTATACACCAGGTTAGTCGCGCGAAGCTGCGACGTGTCTGTATACGGGTTCTGCAGCGCGCGGATATCCTCACTGCCATCACATTCCCGCGCGCCCTCTGAGGAGCCTTTCAGGCTACAGCTGAACGAGCTCTCCCAAAACTCCGTTAGCAGAGGAGATTTCAGTGCTTGTGCTGGAGAGAGATCCAGAAGAAACTCACGGAGACCTGGAATCACCGAGCGGGGGATCCCAAATCCTATCGCCCCAGCGCACATGTTAAAGCGCAGAAACTCTGGATCAATGATCCACGCCTCACTGCCGATCCACTGAAGGGGAGGCAGCGGTTGCCTTGCCAGCTCTTCTAAGAGAACTCTCATTTCGCCTGCGGAAAGAAACGCTACTATTACCCGGGCTGTTGATCTCCGGATGACGTTCGCCACTCTCTCCAGTTTACTGCGCGGATCTGTTCTGTAGTAGGACTCGGAGTACTCCACACAGATTCCCTCCTCCTGCGCAGCCTTTAGAAACGATGTCATCCCACTGTTTCCATAGTCTGAGTCGCTGCGCACTGCCCCAATCCATGTCCAGCCAAAGTGTCTGACCATCCTTGCTAGTGCGGCCGCTTGGTGGTGGTCACTAGGTACGGTCCTAAAAAAGGCAGGATACTGACGCTTATCGCTCAGACATGCGCAGGTTGCGTAGTGACTCACCTGTAATTCAGCATAAAAAAGGAACAAGAATAAATATTTAGGAAACCTTAAGGCATTTTTGCTGTTATTTGTGGGACATGACACTGTTCTTCAGTTGTTACTAAACTTAAATAATAGAATATTAGATTTCTATTATCCCAGCATTTTGGACAACCTACCTGTGGGATTCCAAAAAGACCCAACATTCTAGTCATGCTAATGGAGGTGGAGGAAAAAGAATCTCCCACGAGAGCAGGAACAGCAGCAGCTGCAGATTTTGAACAGGAATCAGTATCACTGAAAAATGGTTCCATGCCGTTTGCAAACTGAAGTGCAACTTTGATCGCCATCGGTACGGCACCGCAGGAGTCGTGTATCTGGTATCCTAACGTGATTCCCGGCAGGAGATCTGTTCTGTTGTTGATCTCGTGGATGGCGAACTCCATGGCACGGGCGAAGCGCAGCTCTCTGAAAATCATACTGTTTAGAAACATTAGATTGAGAATGTAGATTGGATTTATATGTATGTTTTGTATTCAACACACACACACACACACACACACACACACACACACACACACACACACACACACACACACACACACACACTATAGCAAATAATAACTTATACACGACTACGAAAAACTGTCAAACTGATTATCATAATTTCTCTCTAGCGCTCATTGCAACTGTTCACCCTCACAGACAGACCTCCCAGAGCACTGTAAATATTGTGGCTGTCTGGTGTAGGTGTTCTCTTCTGAACTCGTGTAAAAATGAATAGAAAAAGTCCCTCCGATTAGAAAGTCTCCATTCAAAGACAGGGCAGGCATCTGAGGCTCAGCCCACAGCCTGCAGCGGACCGGGTCAGCTTTACAAAATGCTGGACTGAGTTGTATTAGCCACAACATTAATATAAACGTCATCAGACTTGAAGTGAGCTGCATGGCATGCTCGGCAGTTCTCAGCCGAGGATGACTGCCATTAAATAGCCACCCTGTAATGATGCCCTCTGGGTATGAGCTCAGAGTCAGGAGGCGTGGTTATGTCTTGAATTGTAACCGCAGTAATTAACAACACTTTTGCATTTGTGTGTCTCTATTGCACTGGAGAAAGCAGCCATGGACCCAATTCTAGAGCTCAGGGTGCGCAGCGATGATTTGATAATGAAACAGAAACAACCGTCAACTTTGACTAACGTTGAGTGTGTTGAAACTATGTCTTCTCTAAATGTTCGTAATGCATCGCCATTGGGCAGTTCAGCACACTCGAAGAAAAATATTTCCTGTCATATGCTTACCACTGTGCAAGCAAGACTGTTTTTCAACAAGCACATGTTGACGTTTATTTATTTTTTCTTTATGCCAATTCCACCTAGCAGGCAATGGATAATGTTTAAAGAGGACATCTAATTAAATTTCTTTAATTTAATTCTTTGTTTAAAATCAATTCATTCTCAACAGACGGAATTAGTATTGTTACCTGGTATAGGCTGAGGACCAAAGTTTTCTGTTTAGGTTTATATTAGGGTAAAGTCATGGTTGGTAAATTTTAAAAGTTAATTAGCTTATATTAAGTATTTAGTGTGTTATTCAGATAAAGTTACATGGTTGATCCACACCCACACCCCTGTTATCACATGTACATTTTTTGTTTGGTGCAACACAGTTGAAGAACGTCACTACCTAATCTAATGGATGTAGAAAAGTGTTCAGAGGTTACTGACTGCAGCCTTCTGGATTTGTTTTGTAAGGCCATTCTACCAGATATAGCCAGAAAACAGGAGTAATAGGAGACAATATTTTAATCTTTCATAATTGTCATCCTTCAAATTGTATAATCTTAAGAATTAAAGAACCAAGAGAATTGGCCGAGGTCTTGGTGCACAGAAACCCTCACAGATCTGGCTGGATAGGTATGGAGGAAGTAGAACTCTGGACAATCCATGGTGGTGGTGGGGAGGAAGGAGAGAACTGTTTAAATGTCAGCAACTGGCAGACCGTTTTATCCAGAGCAATTTACAATTTGATAATTTTTACACGGGTAGTGTTAGGAGTCTTGCACATGGACTCTGGCATAGTGTAGGGTGCTTACCCAGGTGGGGATTGAACCCCAAGCTACAGCATAGAAGATGGAGATTTTACCCAGTACACTACACCATAGTAATTCTAAGGTTTTCAGGCAAGGGGGCACCTAGATTTGAACTGGAGACCTCTTGATGTTCAGTCAAATGCTCTACCACTGAGCTACATCCCCTTTGCTACTGTTTAGAGTGATTGGTGCTTACAAAACTTAGGTGCCTTTCATCTATTGTGTTTTTTACTACTACATGATGTATGCAGGGTGCCTATGAAGTTTGTGCCCACTGTGTTCTGTTCTAAGAGTGACTAATGTTTGCAAAGTCTGGAGCCATGACCCATGCATAACCATAGCATGAAGCTCATAAGCTTCGTACTGCCTACTGCATTTGCTACATCAACTTGGGGTGTGGGTGTGAACATTTGCTCATGAATCAGCTGACAGGCCCATGTATACACTCATCAGCGCAGAACATCATTCCATTTGTTCAAGGCCACAGGCCCTTTTATGTACCACAATCACTCAGGCCACAAGCCTATGCACTATGTTCGCTTAGACAACAAGACCATAAATGCACTATATTCGCTTGCATTGCACTAGCTTGGGCCATGGGTCCATACATGCACTATGACCATACATTAGCACCACATAAGGCCACGGATTCATAGATGCACTACATTGACTTAGTGCATGTATGGTCCCCTTGGTGCCCTGCGATGGACTGGCAACCTGTCCAGGGTGTATCCTGCCTTCCGCCCGATGACCGCTGGGATAAGCTCCAGCATCCCCCTGCGACCCTGACGGAGAAGCGGCTTAGAAAATGGATGGATGGATGGATGGATGGATGGATGGATGGATGGATGGATGGATGGATGGATGGATGGATGGATGGATGGATGGATGGATGGATGGATGGATGGATGGATGGATGGTCCCCTTGGCCTGTGTTTGCTTGGGCCAAAGGCCCATACAAAGCATCATGTTTGCTTCGGCCATGGGCCCATAAATGCATTACTTTTGCTGGAGTAACTGGCCTATAATGCACCATGTTATCTCAGGGCTTTAGGCTCATACATGCACCTATGCAACCTCTTGGACAAACAAACCCAAAAGAGTGTTTGAATAGAGGTGTGGCTATGGGGAAGAGCACAACTGTTAGCTTTAGATGGCGAGCAGAGGCCATGCCATTAAAATTGTGAAAACAAATAGGGGGGGAGAAAAGAAATTCAGAGATTGTCCCACGTTCGCTGCTAGTTCAAACCAGTTATGTCATGTTCGACAGCAGATTTAAATAACAATGTAAGATAAATATCTGAGATGATCCTGGAACAATATCTGCAGATGGTGAACGAGCAACTGGCTAAAGTCTTCATCTCTGCCAGGAGTCAAGGACCCTGCAGCTTCAGCCGAGACCAGCACTTCAGCCGTAAGTCTGTAGGGGATGATGTGGGCCTTGGTCATGCTAATAGCAAAACATACTTTCAGAGTAGACGTTCTCCACCTAAAATACTAGTATACCTCAAAGTGGCCTACATGCATATAAAAAGAGCCAGTAAAGAAGTTAGATGCTTCTACTGTGGAGAATTAGGTAATACTAAACCCTATGGTCAACATCGGAAAACTAAGTCAACCCTTTGGTGTACAGTCCCCAGAGCAGATCCAAAAAGCTGTAGCTGAACAGGAGACAGGGCCAACTATTGCAGTACTGATATATGGTCAGCAAGAAAATGGTTGATACAAGCAGTACTCAGACACTGGTAAGGGAAAGCTTGGTTCCTGCAGAAGACTGGAAGGAGGCTAGGGTACAGGTGAGCTGTGTACATGGGGATGAAAGAAGTTACCCTGAGGTTTATATAACAGTAGATGGACAAACATTTTTAATGCCCGTAGTGGTAGTAGCTCAGTTACCATATCCTGTAGTTTTAGGCCAGGACATTGCAGTGACTGTATACCTGCTTCCTAAAACTCAACAGTGTATGATAATGACAAGAGCACAGAGTACAAGAGAGGCTCTAGCAGAATTACCTTTTAAAGACATTGAGCAAACCAACCAAACCTAAAGCACAGAGATGCAGAGAAAAGTTCCTGAGGTCAGCATTAGTAGACCTAGCCAGACACTCCAGTAGATCGTGACATACCATCAAACATTTCCACACTGCATGGCCATAATCCAACCATGGTATAATGATGTGTCTGTGACTGATGGGGTAAAGCAGAAGAACAAAGGGCTAACTGAGGAGGCTTATGTTGTGAAAAACAGGAATCCTGTATGAATGTAGAGGTGAACTTGAGCTGCTAGTTGTTCAAGCTGCCTAAGGTTAACTGTAATGAAACTGGGCTATTCCATACCTTCGAAGGGACAGCTGGGTAAACATAAAACACTAGCTCGCATTGATGCATATTTCAGATGGCCAAACCTATACTCTGATGAGACTGAATTTTGTAAAACATGTCAGGAGTACCAATTAACATCAGGCAGATCAGTGCCTACCACACATTTGCATCCTCTTCCTATAATTGAAACTCCATTTGAGAGGATAGGAATGGACATAGCAGGCACCTTAGAAAGGAGCAGGAAAGGGAACAGGTATATATTGGTGGTATGTGATTATGCTACACGATACCCTGAAGCCCTCTCTTTGCAAGGGTACGTCTCCCTTGGGAGATTGACAGGTCAGGGAGCAAACTTCCTATTTAGCTTACTGCAAGGTGTCTACAAGTTGCTAGGCATACATGGCATTAAGACCTCCCCCTATCATCATCATCAAACAGGTGGCTTAGTGGAACAATTCAACCAGACCCTGAAGTCAGTGCTCTGTAAATTTGTCTCACAGACCGGTACTGACTGGGACCAGTGGCTTCCCTATCTTCTTGTTGCTTACAGAGAGGTTCCCCAGGCATCTACAGGGTTTTATCCCTTTGAGTTACTTTATGGATGACATGGGGGGGGAAGGGGCACTGAACCCAAGGCCACTGAAGAGAGCATGGTAGCCTATGTGGTAAAGATGAAAAGCCCGTAAAGATGGAAAGCCCATACTTGAGAGTGCAGGCCAGGACAGGAAGTCTTGCTTCTTCTGCTAACCAGTGACAGTAAACTCCTGGCCAGAGGGCATGGACCATATAAATTCACCAGGAAAGTGGGACCAGTGACTTATGCTTGAGCAGAGCAAGAAGCACCAAAAGTTCCATATCAACCTGCTAAAACAGTAACAATGCAGCAACTCATGGTACATGCAGTAAGAGAAAAAGAGCTTCAATACATAACAGTGTTTATATATGTTAGGAGTTAATGGTAAATGTTTATCCATATTGTTTGGTGTTGATTTAATTGAACCTTTGAGAAGCAAGCAGGTAGAATGGTTATAGCTAGGGTCATTACATCTGGTATTAACTGAATGACCACTAATATCATATGAATTGATGAGGATTTAAGACAACTGTACACAGTGGCTACAAGGACAGGAAAAAACAGGATTCTAAAGGGAAAAAAACAACAGTATAAACCATGACCCTGCTTAATTTTAAGCTCTGAGAGTTGAATTTGCTAAACCTGGCTGAGTCTATTATGCTATAATAGGCGTTTAATTCAAATGTGGCCAGAGAATAGAGGGCAAGGCACTGGATCCTTGCTGGCTGCTGAAAATCTGATATCTGAAATCCTGCAAGCAGGAGCAAGAGAGAGAGAGCAGTTACAAAAGCATTGTGGTGTCCTGGAATATGTTTAGCCTTAATTATAAAATTTTGGACAACCGATTTCCATGTTTCAATGTCTTAGTAAAGACATAATAGTATGACATGAAGACCTCCTTTATTAACAAGAGCAACCACAGTTTCACAATCACAATACATGATTACATGATCATGCCTTTCCCCCAGAACCCTCGTGACTACCATGGGCTAAATTTCCCAAAGGGTTACGGAAACTCATGTTGCAGGAAAACATGCCAAGGAAACACCCATGAAAAAGTGACAGAGTCAGAGGATGCAGTTGCATGAGCATAAAAGAAGAGAGAAAAAAAAAGATTCCATTCCACTGCACGAGAAGCCAAGAACAAAACCACAAATCTGATCTAATGCCTTCATCCAGAAACACTGCATCTTTCAAAATATTAACCTAGTAAGGCAAAAACAGTAAAATGAGTATATATAATAGAGCAACCTTGGGGAAGTATCTGCATGGCAAATTTGAGATGGCCAAGAAGAGAAAACATCATGCTTAGTGACAGAAGGTGATGAGAAACGTCTCAGAAGTAGACTTCATCCTAAGGAGCTTTTCAGGAGGGAGAGACATTTGCATCTCATCAGTATCTAGGACAATGCTGAGAAACTGAGAGAGAGACAGACAGACTGGATTTCTCAACAGAAAAGGAAATGTCTACATTGCTAAAACAGCTCAAGTGAAATGCATTTATTAACATCTGCCATTACACTAGAATAATAAGAAAACATTAAAAAAAAAATTGCTTCTTACTAAAATATCTGTGAGTAGCAGCGCAAATGGAATTAATGCAAAATTATGTCACTCCAGTTAACCATCCTATGGTTGACAGCTAGAGAAGGGAGCAGTAAGGAGGCCAAGTTCTTACCTTGAAGGATATTGGACCTCATACAAAGAGAAACAAATGCAACAGGAGGAACAAAAGGCCAACACAAGGCTTGCACAGACAGAGCAGCAGAGAGACTGAAGACAGGAAGGGCAGGAACAGCAGTGGCAGCAAGGAGCAGTGCAGCAGGGAGCTGCAGATGGAGCAGAGTTGGCACAGTGGTGGAGGTATAGGTGCCAGTGAGATGGCAGGGATGGAGCTGGACTGTGTTGAGATAGCAACCAGCCTGGACTGGAAGCTCCAAAGAGTTCAAATCAACTACGGTCGACTTGAAACAACTGAAGATTGAAAGACACACGTACCCTGAGAGACTGGAGGTGGAGACCAAGGAAATGCAGTGGGCTTGCAGGAACTTTTGGCTGGGTGACGAGAGGACAACAAGAAAATGGATTTGAAGTAATATCACATTGTTGTAGTAAATGTCAGGTCTACATATACATGTCTAACACAGGCTCATTGTGTATATATAGACACAGTTACTAAGCTGCATGCTCTGCTGTGACGACACTGTCTGTGCTGTTGTACTCCTGTCTCTTGTCTGTCTACTGTCTGCAGTTATCCTGTTTAGTGCTGAGTGTAAGGGAATGCGCAACATATTGATACATTGATCATTCCTGTGACCAAAAAAAGCAAGTCCCTCTGAGCTAAATAATTATCAGCCAATTGCATTAACTTTAATAATTATGAAATGCCTGGAAAAACTGGTGTTGAACTTTATTCCTCACCAGTTTGCTTATAGGGCTAAACAAGGAACAGACAATACTAAGACATGTCTCCTCCACTCCCTGCTCCAGTATCTAGAGACACCAGGTCACTTTGCCAGAGTTCTCTTCATTGATTTCAGCTCTGCCTTTAACACTATCCAGTGACATCAGAAGATTAAAAAAAATCCAGCACCTGAATGCCCCTCTACTTCTTATCCACTGGGTGCACAGTTTTTTAAGTAACAGAGTGCAAGCTGTTAGGATGGTTAAGGTCCTGTCCTCAACCTCCACTACCAACACTGGAGCTCCACAAGGCTGTGTTCTCAGTCCTTTTCTGTACACCCTGTACACTAACAACTGTAGAAGCCCTTTACCAGTCACCACATATCTAAAGTATTCAGATGACCCTGCTACACTTGGACTTCTTAAGGACAATAACTGAGTTGCAACCTACCAGTATTTCCTCTCCCATTAATGGAATGGTGCTCAGATAACCATTTGCAGTTGAACGTTTCAAAGACAAAGGAGATGATCATCAGCTTGCCAAACTCCCACTGCACCATTCATAACCCAATCACAATCAAGGGCAAGGATGTGGAGGTAGTAGACTGTTTTCAGTACATTGAACTTCATTTGCATAATACAATCAGCTTTGGCCCCTATAAGGAGATGTTAGCAGAGACTCTGTTATCAGAAAGCTAAAGGCACTTTCATTGCTCTTGCTTCTCTATAGAAGCATAATTGAGCCCATCATCCTGTACCAGAGCCAGAGCCCACCCCAGCTGCCATCAGGCAGAAGGCAGGATACACCCTGGACAGGTCATCAGTACATCTCAGGGTGACACAGAGACAGACACATTCACTCACACCTAGGGGCAATTCAGCATGTCCAATTAGCCTGACTGCATGTCTTTGGATTGTGGGAGTAAACCAGAGTACCCAGAGGAAACCCACACAGACACAGGGAGAGCATGCAAACTTTACACAGAAAGGACCCTGGTCACCAGGGAATCAAACCCAGGCCCTTCTTGCTGTGAGGCAACAGCGCTACCCACTGCACCACCATGCTGCCGAATACAGCTAGCCTCTGTAGCTAATTGCCCAGGGTAACAACTGAAAGTTACTGTAATGGCTACAGTTACACTGCACCAACATTTTGGTGGGTATTCAACATATTCAACAAATATGAACAAAAACAGAGTTAAGGTGTTGGTAAGTCTACTTACAGACAATGCTTCTATAAAGTCATTACAAGAAGAATAGATGCAGATAGGACTTGAAGGTGTGCAGTTAGACAAAGTGCTGTTTATCTCTAAAACAAAGATGGCTTAAACACAGGTCAAAGGGCAATCACCCTAGCAACCACATAAACACTAGCCTTTTAAAGCAACAGCTGCACTAAAAAATCTACAGAAAAACAGGGACCAGACATTAATGCCAGTGGCCTGACATTAAAGCCTTTGTGTATATTTATTATTTTATTTCTTTTTCATGTTAGAAAACGGTCCTATCATTTTTGTGAGTGTGTGTGTGTGTGTGTGTGTGTGTGTGTGTGTGTGTGTTAGAAAGTCTCTGGTGTTTTGGGTTTTTTTTGGGCATTGGACAGTTTTCTGTAGCATGGAGTTATGTACCTCACACACAAACGTAATTTGACACTGCAGGCTTAGGATCCTGATTCTGGTTTACAAGTAACTGTTGAATTATTAAGCTAGCAAGGTTCTTAGTATGGGTTATGATGGTTGAATATTTTGGTTCATTGTATCTGAATTAAGATTTGTAGTATTAATTATGTGTGAATTAAGATGTTTGTATTGAGTGAATTTTAACATTCAGTATTTAGAGCCAGATATCATGTTTTAATATGATATTGTTGACATATTGACAGTGGTAACAACCCCACTGCCAAACACACACTTAGTCTGCTTAAAAGGCACTAAGTGTGAGTTGCCTGCATATAATGGGTAATGGCGGGCATATGTGGGCCTCAACAATGGCAGGTCATCCTAGCATTGGGCTAAAAATGTAAGCTTAAAATTTGGTTGTGCATTTTGGGGCCCCAATCAGTTATGAAATCATGAAAACAAATTTTAATGCTCCTATGCTGGCAGCCCACTGTAAGCCCTCGTATAAGGGCTTAGTGTGGGTTTGCATCATGTGAGAGATTAATGAGGGTATGCCTATTTGGGGGCCCAGTCAGCTGTCAAACCAGGAGCTCATTCAGGGCCCCATGTTGGTCACTTTATATATCATTGTACAACATTTGGCTGACGCTCTTATCCAGAGCGACTTACAGTTTGATCATTTTACACAAGTAGGCGAAGGCGGTGTTAGGAGTCTTGCCCAAGGACTCTTATTGGTATAGTGTAGGGTGCTGACCCAGGCGGGAAGTGAACCCCAGTCTACAGTGTAGAAGGCAGAGGTGTTACCCACTACACTAACCAACCACTTTTAGGGCCACTATTTTGGTGACCAACACATGAAGTGGAGTTCCAGGGCACATTGGCCCCACACTGGAAATGTAACTTCATTGGACAGTTTAACACAGGCAAGGATTTATTAAAACTGCCAATTCTGTTACATCAGCTAAAAGATGCTATACAGAATAATACCCCCTGAACTGATAGGGTGAGAGGGAGGGTCACACTACGTACCAAGCCTCCATTAGGAATGAACCTCCTACTACTTGTTTAACATTGCATTAAATAATTAATACATTTCGAAAAACAATCATAAGAATTACATTTTGATAGTGAAGTGTTAATAGTACTTAAACACAGATTCATGAATAATTCATTTTAATTTCACATTATACATAATGACATATTACCATTTCAATGTTATCTTTGAAAAGCTTTCTTATACATATTTTCACATTAAACATGAAATACAGTTTAATTAAAATTACATATTGGTGAAGCTGCTGTACCATGTACATGTAAACCTAATCATCAATCAGCATATTATTTAAGCTGCTAAACCAGAGTGCTACATTTACCATTGATGTGAGGGTCTCAAAGAGCCTTGGAGGGTTCTTTACCCATAATGTGTTGCTTGGTATTCTGTTCTGGTCTAAACATGATTATGAAACACTTGGGAGCGAAAATACAAACAACTAAACCAAAGCTTGAAGCCAGAATAGCAAATATCTCTACAGCTACAGTGAACTTTCCAGGAGAACTGACATAAGCTGGGATAAAGGTGATCCAAACTGCACAGAATATGAGCATGCTGAATGTGATGAACTTGGCTTCATTAAAGTTATCAGGCAGCTTGCGTGCTAAAAAAGCCAAAATAAAACACAAAAGAGCCAGAAACCCTATATAACCCAGCACAGCCCAGAATCCTACAGCTGAACCTAATCCACATTCCAGGATTATCCTTTCCTTGTAATGATTTCGATTTTTGAAGGGGAAAGGAGGAGATATTGTCAACCAAAGAACACAAATAAGGACCTGTATGAGAGCGAAAGCAAGAACACTGAGTCTCTGCTGTGGAGGCCCAAACCATTTCATAATATTACTGCCTGGAAGTGTAGCTCTGAAGGCCATTAACACCACTATTGTTTTCCCCAGAACACAGGAGATGCAGAGGACGAAGGTGATCCCAAATGCTGTGTGACGCAGCATACATGACCACTCAGAGGGACGACCAATGAAAGTAAGAGAGCAGAGGAAACACAGAGTCAGTGAGAAGAGCAGCAGGAAGCTCAGCTCTGAGTTGTTTGCTCGGACAATAGGAGTGGTTCTGTGTTTGTAGAAAACAGCTGTAACACATACAGCTATGGAGGCCCCGGTGATGGAGAACACTGACAGAATGATGCTCAGAGTGTCGTCCCAGGACAGGAATTCCACAGGCTTGGGGATGCAGCTGTCTTGCTTGATGTTGGGCCAGAACTCAGAAGAGCAGCGCACACAGTTCAAAGAGTCTATGATATTAGGAAAACATATTTAGAGCCTTAAATTAGACAGAAGGGCATTGAAAAAATTACCCCACAAAAGTGCTCAGTGACAACCTGTCTTGTTGCTGATCTCTCCTTCTGCACATGGTATACAGTCATAGCAGCAGACTGGCTTTCCTTTCTGCACAGCCTTCCTGGTTCCTGGAGGACAGCTCTCACTGCACACAGATCTTGGCACCTGAAAGAAATTAGACAAATGCAAATGTTTTGATTAAAAAAAAAAAGTCTCATGCACAGATGAAGGTTTTTCTTATGTTACTCCAAAGTTGAAATTGATTAAAGAAGTGAAGAAAAAAAGTGTGAAGAATAGAGTGAAGAAAAGAAATACTCACTGGTTTTAATACAATAAACATATTGATTTTGTTAAGTCATTTATTCTTCTCTTTTTTACAATAATATGCATTTATGGTTTTGATGTTTGCTTTTGTACCTAATTTGGTGAAGGACAATTTCTATTAATTGATTATCAGCCCCCAATTGACATATTGTTGTTTAATTAATTTCATTTGTAAAAGTCATGACCAGAGTGAAGGTTAGGTTTCCTGTTGAGATTCAACAAATTTGTAAGTTTTGGTAGAGTTTTATTTTGTGTTTTAATTCAATTACATTTGACTGACTTACACATCTGATTTCACATTAGTAGACAGAAAGCAGTTCACTCTGTTTGCTGGTCTCTTTTAATTACTTTTTTTCACATTTTTCAACATGATTCATGAAATAAAGTTAACATTTGAAATCTGATACTGAGTGTTTTGTTTTCATTTGTAATTTTATGTAGCCTCCCAGTAAGAGTTCTTTAATGCCAGTTTACATGTAGTGCTGTCATTTGAGTGTTCATGGCAAAGCAAACATAAGTTAACTAACTCTTGTGTGTCACAAAATATTGAAGTAATTTTAGGTTGTAATTATTAAACATTTTACATTGACTTAGTTACAATGACATTGCATATATTGAAAATGTTTGTGTGACTAACCCAAAACATGTATTTTATTGTATCTTTTAACTTTTGACAAATTAATTAACTACATGAAAAAACTTTTAAAAATGTAAAAATAGTTTGCCAAAGAATTGATGCTGACTGCATTGATTAATCTGAGTTCTGTGAAATTATCCTGATATGCAGTCAAATAGTGATGGAAGTATTGAACTGTACCTCAGTCTGTCCTCTCATCCAGCTGATAGCTCTGCTCATACTGAACTCCTGACCTCTTGGCCTGGATGAGTCATAGTGGCCCACTGTGATGAAATCTAGTGTGCCGTCCTTCTTAAACTGCCAGTTTATGAGCTCGTAGATGGCCACAGGATCACCGTTGGAGTCAAACATGACTTGAAAACCATTGTTTGTAGTGAAGTTCACTCTCTTGATCTGGCTGAGTATCTGCAGTGGAACACATAACTTGAACTGCATTTTTCAACTAGAAACTGTGATCAATTGTTTCAATGCAAAGTCATTAAATGATTGTTAATGCATAGTTAAATATAGATTACATTTAAATTACTACATGGGCCTCTCAACCATAAAGGTAGCAAATGAATGATCTGGGGAAAAAAGACAATGAAAACTGTTGCTGGTTTATTTTCTGTTCTTTTCATAAATCAACCAACAAGGACTAATGATATTTCTACTTTATGAATGTATTTTAGTGGTTTTTAGTCATATTCTCTAACAGTTACAGAATATGACTAATAACAGTAGCTTCACAGATGCAGTCGTGTTATTTTAATGAGAATCCACAATTTCGACGAATGTTTTTCAGTTAAAAATTAAAAATGTAAGTATATCTGTTAAACCTGTGTAAAGCACACCTTAAAAGACATTGCTATTACTCATGGAACAACAAGTTATATTTATATATATATATATATATATATATATATATATATATATATATATATATATATATATATATATGTCGATCTATTTTTCAATGTATCAGTTTTATACCTGCCATGGTGTGAATTTAGCGCTCTTGTCACACTGCGTGTCATTACAGATAACACCGTGGATGGCATGCGCTATGGCATACGTAGCTTTATACACCAGGTTAGTGATGCGCAGTTGCGACGTGTCTGTATACGGGTTCTGCAGCGCGCGGATATCTTCGCTGCCGTTACATTTCCGCGCGCCCCCTGAGGAGCCTTTTAGGCTACAGCTGAACGAGCTCTCCCAAAACTCCGTTAGCAGAGGAGATTTCAGTGCTTGTGCTGGAGAGAGATCCAGAAGAAACTCACGAAGACCTGGAATCACCGAGCGGGGAACCCCAAATCCTATCGCCCCAGCGCACATGTTAAAGCGCAGAAACTCTGGATCGGTGATCCACGTTTCGCTGGCTAGCCACTGAAGGGGAGGCGGAGGCTGTCTCGCCAGTTCCTCCAGCAGAAACCTCATGTCGCCTGAAGCAAGAAACGCTACTATTACCCGCGCTGTTGATCTCCGGATGACGTTCGCCACTCTCTCCAATTTACTGCGCGGATCTGTTCTGTAGTAGGACTCGGAGTACTCCACACAGATTCCCTCCTCCTGCGCAGCTTTTAGAAACGACGCCATTCCATAATTTCCATAATCTGAGTCACTGCGCACTGCCCCAATCCATGTCCAGCCAAAGTGCTTCACCATTCTTGCTAGTGCGGCCGCTTGGTGGTGGTCACTAGGCACAGTCCTTAGGAAGGCAGGAAACTGACGCTTATCGCTCAGACATGTACAGGTTGAGTAGTGACTCACCTGTAACTCAGCACAGAAAAGGAAAAAAAAGAAGTCTGATTGAAATCTAGCGCTTATTTACGCAACACGATATAATTATTCAGTTATCAATGAACACATAGAACATCAGACAAAAATTAGTCCCTTAGATTACAATAATTATTATGTAAGAAAAATAGCTAAATGTTTGCTTAATGTTGAACACAGTGGTGTGGCCTACAGTCACCTGCGGAATTCCAAAAAGACCCAGTATTCTGGCCATGCTGATGGAGGGTGTGGAAGGAGAATCTCCCACGACAGCAGGAACAGCGGCAGCTCCAGTTTTTGAACAGGAATCAGTGTCATTGGAGAATGGTTCCATGCCGTTTGCAAACTGAAACGTAACTTTAGTTGCCATCGACACTGCAGCGCACGTGTCGTGTATCTGGTATCCTAATGTGATTCCCGGCAGGAGGTCTGTTCTGTTGTTGATCTCATGGATGGTGAACTCCATGGCACGGGAGAAGCGCAGCACCCTGAAATTCATACTGTTTACAAACATGAGATATAGAAAATTACACACAATCCGTTACTATTTTACCAACTATTCGTCATTAATTCAATAATTAGCGCCTGACTGCAAAAATGGCATTTCGATTATTATCATTTCTCTGCTCTCTGCAATGGTTCACAGCATACTCTCAGACAGACCTCCCCGAGCATTGTGGCTGTAGTGGCTGTTTGGTGTAGGTGATCTGCTCTGATCTAGTGTAGATATGAAAAGAAAAAGCCCCTCCAATGATAAAATCTCCAGTCATAGAAAAAACAGGCATCTGAGGATCAGCCCACAGCCTGCAGCTGACTCTGTCTGATTTGCAAGAAGCTGGACTGAGCCCAGTCATTGATACAAACATCATTAAAATGGAAATGAGCTGCATGCTATGCTCGGTAGTTCTCAGCATTCTGAAGATTACGGTGACTGCCTTTTTGTACCCGCTTTGTTATGATGCCCTGGGGGTATGAGCTCAGACTCAGGAGGCGTGGTTGCGTCTTGACAACCGTTTACAATGATGAACAACCCTTTTTAGCGTATACAGTGTATTGTGACACACAGTGGGAACTGTACTGTATGGGAGTAAACAATAATGGGAGGCCTTCCAAGTTCAGCGTGCGTAGTGAGGAGATGATAGGAGATGACCACAACTGGTCAGTTTCAAGTTACGATCTGTTATCCGAGATTCAACCGTGGAAATTATGCGCAATGTTCTTGCGCATTATCCAGTCCCACGAATAACGTTATTTGAGCATCACTGTTTGTCCAGTTCTTGAAACCAAAACCATAATTTTCACTCTATGGTTAGTATTAGTACCAGGTTCAGGTGAGCACTAGAGTGAGGGTTAGATTTAGGTGTTAGGTTGAGATTAAGGTTAGGGTAAATTAATATATGCGAGATTGGGAATTGTCCTTTGCATTTCCCCCAGTTACTCAGAGACTATTTGGATTAGACCAGCCAAATTTATTTAATAAACTTACATCTGTCTACTAACATGACACTACACATGACATGCAAAATGATTACATTTGACATATGAGTCATAATGTTTATTTGAGTAGAAGAAGTAAGATATTGCAACTGACCTCAACCCTGGGGAAAGCTGCAACATGGATCAGGATTTCACATGTTTCACAAAATCATTTTAGGTTTTTGTCTATACTTAAAATATGTTTTGTTTTAAAATATCATTGTGTAAATTATATTTACAAAAATATTATAGAACTCTGTATTTATTTAGTAAGACTTATCACTGCTTGACTATTCTGTTCTCATTCCTGATTACCTCTGAGGTTTGTTCCAAAACAATGAAGAGAATCCCTTAGTTACTGCTGTTTTTTCAAGAATTATAGCAGCAGGTGTTGAAAGTGACTTTTGTCTTCCTGGTGGGGAGAGGATTTAACGAAGCATGTTTCTGATTAGACCAATGGGACTTTTTGCAGTAATCCTATGTTGAAACCTTTCTCAGTCTCCCCTAAATTTAATATACCATTAGTACAATGTAAGTAAATTACAAGATAAATATCTACATTCCACTAACAGTGGACTATTCAAATAAGGTCTTATCTATCCTACCTTCATTGCTAGAAAGGTTCTGTGATCTCTGAAACTATTCTTAAAATTCTCATTTTGTTATATGATGTTTTATGGTTGAAGGTGGGCATTCTTGCTGTTCTTGCAGTGATTTTGTGCCCTGCTGTGCTTTGATCTATAAAACATTTTTTTTCCTTGAACACAAATGTAACATTCTCTGCTTCTTCCTCTGTGCTGAAGCTACATGTCAGTGAGATTTTATCAACAGTAACAAAATAACTTACAGATTAATGAATTCAGTGGCAGAATCAGCAGGCATACCCAGTGTTTGAAAAGGAGGCACAGGAGGAATTGACACTTTTTAAAATTGAGACATTTTTCGAAAAAAGCTGTTGCTTTAGGGACTGAGACAGTATTTTCGGCTTGCCACACTGGCCAGCATTCAAGTAGTCACTACTGAAGCAGAGAGGGCTGAACTCAACTTCATCAAAAAGACATTGATGTGACTAAACCAGTACTACCCAGCTCAGGACCATGAGGAGGAGATGCACAGCAACCCCTGAGCAAGTGGCAGTGCTGTGTAAAGAGAGGGCATCATGCCAGCCAATGCCATGAGCCTGAGCCAGCAGGAAATGGCAGTGGAGTTTTTAAAGGAAAATAGGGCAGTCCCTTCGAGAGAACAACCCTTGGCATTGACATCTCTGCTTGGAAGATCAGCTCTTGCCGCAGGCTTTGGATTGAGTGAAACATATGTCGATGAGAGAAGCGAGCTGTCTATGGGAGACTCATATGCTCATCAGTGTCCCTACTGCGACGAGGCATGCTACTGCACGACCAAGCACAGAACACCTGATGGCTGGGAGGTGACGACTGTCCAACTCAATCTGTAACCAAGTTGACATGATGGGTAGAAAATGACTCCAGGTTATCGTGGGGTGTCTGAACAAGTGCACAAGCTCTGGCTCACACCCATACAAGATGCTTGCATACTCAATATAGATTTCATGCCAGTGGCTAGAGCCATGCTCGATCTCAGAAAAAGAAATGCAGCAGCCAGAAACAGAGCCAAGGTGGAGTGTTGGGCAGTGTCAACAGTGTTTTTTGTGTGGGAAACTGCTTGAATTAGAGGGTCTATATGCACAGGGGCATGAAAGGTAGCTGTAGTGTGGCAGTGGCCCATGCAGCGATTGTGAGTTGTGAATTTTTCTAGACTAGGCTTTGTTCTACTGCCATTTTGTTTGAGAGTGTGCTGACATAGCCACACTGTTACATAGGCTCATAGAAAAGGGTGCTGCCTTCCAATGGGGTGAGAAAGTTAAGGATATTTGCTGCCCTCTGTGCTTAGCTATGTGAAGCATTGTTGCTGGGATTTCCGAGGGTGGGCTATGAGTTCATCATATATACAAATGAAGGCAATAAGGGCATCAGCACTGCCCTCCCACAGGTACAGGAGTGAGAGAGTCATCACATAGTACAGGCAGCACATGAGGAAGCCAAACCTCAACTACAATGTGGCAAGAAGAGTTCTTTTGGCTGTTGTGTTGCAGCTGTGCCACATCTGCCCTTAACAATGTGGCATTCACTTTGTCCAGCACAGTGATCAAACCTCTCTGACCTGATTCTTAGAGTTCAAAGAGTTGCAAGAGTACCCCTTCACTATTTTACATTGTGCTGGGCACCTATACATTAACACCTATGCCTTGTTCTGTCGTGCTTGCATAGTTGAGGAGTGCTGATACTGTGCATACCTCATGGCCTCATAGGGAAAATGTAAACAGTTGAGAGGAGTGTTGTTGCTGGCCTTGGTGCTAAGACCCCTGATGGCGTCCACTGTGCCCAGGAGAAGGACATGGACATATCTTTGGCAAGCAGGTAGCTCCTGGAAGGCAGAGATCAGCTTAGACATATGTGACACTGCATAGGCCCAAGTGCCAGCTGGATGCCTGATGAGATCCTGTACAATGCTGTGCAGTCTAAGGATGATGGTGCTGATCACAATGCATCGAGCAATTGGTGTAGTGTGCTTCGGCGTTGGAAAGATGCTGATGCAGTTATGGCAGAGGTTCTTCTCCATGGGGTGTGTGACGGAGCTGCCCTCCGCCACAATGTACATATGTTTGAACTTTCTAGGTAATGGGGACATTTCATACTCAGAGACACAAACTATTTTTAAATAGCATTTATTGATTGAGTGGTTATGCAGGAGAACAAGAGCAAACCTGCAGAGAGAGAGAAAAGAAACAAAACTTAATGGTGAATGTGAATGTTTTATTATTTGTAAATTTAGATTGATTTAGTGATGTAATGAAACATATATTATAAACTAACATTATTGAAACACTTGGGGAAGGCAACAAGTACTTACCTGTGAATAGACTCCAGAGGAAGGTAGCCGTGTTTTCAGTCAGGGAGGAAAACAGGACCCTTTGTTTGCTGCGTTTTTATAGTGAACTTTCACCCCCCCCCTCCCCCCCGGCGCGCAAAAACCGGAAGTGACGTCATAGCACTTCCTGTTTAGCTCTATAAAAGCCCTAGATGGACCAGAATGAGCCAGTCTTGTGAGAGAGGTAATGGAATGTGGTTGAAGCCTAAAACCCTCTCAAGTTGTGATTGAATAACTGACTATTCATATTAAGCTGTATATATTTGTAAATATTTTTCTTTTTGGCATTGGATAAATTGCATTTTTGTTTTTTTGTTTGGTTTTTTCACTGGGATTTAATAAACACCGATTTTTGCACCCCAAACTGGAACGTACCCACGTGTCTTTTCCGTCGGACCATCACAGGGTGTCACATGGATGTGGGGCTGTATGTGCATTGCTTTGTCCTGTTCATAGCAAAGGGAGAACCACCACAGCAACTGCTGTCCTTGTATGCCTGATGGCCATGAATTGTTCATGTTACATGAATGGCCTGAGGCGTATGAGGTCTGGGACCAGGGTGTGACCACAATGGTGGAGCAGCTAGTTGAAGAGGTCTTCTGACAGTCCAGAGTACTAGAGGAAGGCAATTGTCTGTGCAACTCGTTCTGCAGGTCCAGAGAAACCGGCTTGCCCCTTACCAGACCTGTGAAGAAAGACTATATTCAGACTGTGTGGAATACCATGATGGCTGACCCTTGAGGCAGAAACTGTGTTGTGGTGTTGCAAGCTCCTTTTTGGGGGGACCTTGTTGGGTGGCATGTAGGGTTGCACCTCTGCATGTCACCCCCTCTGGATCTTACTGGATCTGCCCTTTCCTGGTCTTCCTCATATCTCAGAGACAGATATCAACATGTAGCTATTCAGAATAATAAATCTTCTGTGGTGTCTAAAGGTGTTCCACAGGGCTCAGTTTTAGGTCAATTACTCTTCACTATTTACATGCTGCCACTTGGGCAAATAATACACCTTCATGGTTTAAGTTTTCATTGTTATGCAGACGACACTCAGATCTATGTTAGTGTTAGCCCTGTTCAGACTACATCACCACCTGCTCTATCTGACAGTATCCATGACATAAACTCATGGATGAGTTTTAACTTTTTGAAACTGAATACTAGCAAAACTGAGTTGCTTTTAATTGGCTCAAAGTCATTGATATCTAGCTCATCTCTCCTTGGCATCAATATTGTTGGGATTCTAGCAACACCTTTTCCCCACCTCTGCAACCTCAGAGTTATTGTTGACCCTACACACTCTTTTGACATCAACATCAATTCCATCTTTGCAATATTTCTCGCCTCTGACCATTTCTCAGTCAATCCGATGTAGAAACACTTGTGCATGCATTAGTGACATCACAGCTACTGCAATGTTCTCTTTTCTGGCCTCCCTGTCAAAACCCTCACTAAGTTACAGTATGTTCAAATTGCCGCTGCTAGGACTGTCAACTTTTCAAGAAAGAATGACATTAACCCTGTTCTTCAGAGTCTTCACAGGTTGCACATTACATTCCGTTTTCAGTACAAAGTTCTCCTTATAACATATAAAGCTTTGCACAGTCTGGCTCTTCAATACTTAGCAGAGCTTCTTCATCCATGTGTCTCATCCTGTTCTTTGAGAGTGCAAAATTTAGGCTTCCTTCACATTCCTAGTTTTAAATTGGTTTCTATGGATGGTTGATCATTTAATGTAGTCACTCCCAAGTTATGGAATACTCTCCCACAGTCTATTTGGGATGCAAGCTCTGTGTCTTCATTTAAATCTATGTTAAACACATACTCGTTTTCACTGTGTTATCGTTTTTCCGTTTATACTTGAATGTTTGAGTGTGAATGGTTGAGTGTGAAACTTGAGTGTTCTCGTTTAATATATTAATGTTCTTTGATTGTAAAGCATCCTTGAGCATGGAAAAGGTACTATATAAATAAAAGTGATGATGAGGATGAAAAGCAAAAAAGAAATTGATTTTTTGTGTATATTCAGTTTTTCTCCTACTATATCCAAGGAATGTATAGCCGCATCTTTTGTTGCTGTTGTTATCTCAAAATTATTGGGCAGTTCAACACATTTGAGAACAATGCAAAATGTCAATTCCATTGCATCTGCTAACAGAAACTTCAAAGAACAACATCACGCTGGGGCCAAGAGAGGGCCAACCTATACAGCAAATTTTGATTCGATAGAAGCCTTCCACTACATGCACATATAAAAAAGAGTCTGGAAAAAAGTGATTTTATTATGGTGATGTATTAGTGATATATTATTTAAAATTCATGAAGAGATTTTATGAACAATTCAGTTTAATTTGACATATATATATATATATATATATATATATATATATATATATTATCAGTATTATCATATCATATTTACATACTGAAACATAAAATATACTTCAGAAGATATATATGTTTGTATCAACACATTTTAATTAAGCTCCAAAACCATAGTGCTATTTTTCAAAGAGATTTGGAGGGTCCTTTACCCATAAGGTGTTTCTTGGTATTCTGCTCTGGCCTAAACATGATTATGAAACACTTGGGAGCAAAAATGCAAATAACCAATCCAAAGCTTGAGGCCAGAATAGCAAATATCTCTACAGCTACAGTGAACTTTCCAGGAGAGCTGACATAAGCTGGGATAAAGGTAACCCAGACTGCACAGAATATGAGCATGCTGAATGTGATGAACTTGCCTTCATTAAAATTATTAGGCAGGTTACGTGCTAGAAAAGCAAAAATGAAACACAAAAGAGCCAGAAATCCTATATAACCCAGCACAGCCCAGAAACCTATAGCTGAACCTAATTCACATTCCAGGATTATCCTTTCCTTATAGTAATTTAGATTTTTGGAGGGAAAAGGAGGTGAAATTGTCAACCAAAGAACACAAATTAGGACCTCTATGAGAGTGACGGCAAGAACACTGAGTCTCTGCTGTGGAGGCCGAAACCATTTCATGACATTATTGCCTGGAATTGTAGCTCTGAAGGCCATTAACACCACTATTGTTTTCCCAAGAACACAGGAGATGCAGAGGACGAAGGTGATCCCAAACGCTGTGTGGCGCAGCATACAGGACCACTCAGAGGGCTGACCAATGAAAGTAAGTGAGCAGAGGAAACACAGAGTCAGTGAGAAGAGCAGCAGGAAGCTCAGCTCTGAGTTGTTGGCTCGGACGATAGGGGTGGTTCTGTGTTTGTAGAAAAGAGCAGCCACACATACAGCTATGAAGGCCCCAGTGATGGAGAACACTGTCAGGATGATGCTCAGAGTGTCGTCCCAGGAGAGAAATTCCACAGGCTTGGGGAGGCAGTTGTTACGGTGGGTATTGGGCCAGAACTCAGAAGGGCAGCGCACACAGTTCAAAGAGTCTGAGAGATTAGAAAAGCATATTCAGGACTATATTTCAGAAAGAACCACAAGAGAATGAAAAAAATAAACTATGGCTGCTCCCACCAAATTGCCCACTGTATTATTGATACAAAACCTGTCTTGTTACTGATCTCTCCTTCTGCACATGGTATACAGTCAAAGCAGCAGACTGGCTTTCCTTTCTGCACAGCCTTCCTGGTTCCTGGAGGACAGCTCTCACTGCACACAGATCTTGGCACCTGAAAGACATTAGACAAATGCAAATCTATTATTAAACAACAAAAACAACAACAACAAGTCTGAAGGTCACAATCCTGCGCTCAGATGATTACAAATGGGTTTTGTACTTTATCCCAGGATAAAATTGATTATTTGAATTGGGACTGAGTTGGGAAAAAAAAAAAAAAAAAAAAAAAAAAAACATAAAATGAATTCAAGTTACAAACTCAGTTATAATAAAGTACACATATTGGGTGTTTCCTTTTTTAGTGCAAAGCACATTATTTGGACTTGAAAAAAAACATATATGAGAGACACTCAAACGAATTTTATGTTTGATGATATTAGTATACCGGAAGCAGTTAAAGTGGTTATTTTTCAAAACTACCATAAGGTCTTCATTATCGTTATGCTCAAGTTTAGGTTTGGATGTATTTTATTTAAGTTTGGATGTATTTTTAAGTATTTGTCATGATATCTTTTAGTATGTTGCAGCTTGTTTTACTTCCATAAAGCTAAACAATTTGAGATTGTGGCACATCTTTAAACCAGCAACGAAAGCCTGTGTGATATGGTTTGTTCTGAAGTCTGTTTTTTTTTTTTTTTTTTCAATAAGTAGCCTTCCAGAGTTGTTTGAAGCAGTGTTCCTGTAATGCTGTCACTGCCCAAGTCTTTACACCAAAGCACAGAATGAATTTAATTTATTATTAGTAATAGTATATATTTTTTAATTCTTGGGTTAGTGGAAGCTAATTTAAGGCAGTCATTGCCACAAACTTTTTCAGTAATTACTCTGGTAATTACTGTGTCACTGAGCATTAACAGAAAATATGTTTTACTTTTTTCCATTCCTTTGGTAAATACTGTATATACAGACCTAGCCCTAAACCTTCATTGCCTACAAACTACTAGTTTTTTTTTTTTTTTACGAAATTTATGAACGAAACCTGAAAAGCAAGTAAATTAAAAACGTAACTTATTGCCGCAATTATTTGAATTCTGCAAACAGGATTTACAGTTATAGTGAAGTCCTACTGGAACTCTCGTACTGTACCTCGGTCTGTCCCTCCATCCAGGTAATAGCTCTGTTCATCGTGAACTCCTGGCCACTTGGTTTGGATGAATCATACTGGCCCACAGTCACGAAATCTATAACACCATCTTTCGTGACCTGCCAGTTTATGAGCTCATAAACGGCCACCGGATCACCACTGGAATCAAACGAGACCTGAAAACCATTCTTTGTAGTGAAGTTCACACGTTTGAGCTGGTGGAGTATCTGCAGTGGCACATGATTTGAAAAATAAGTCTCCTTTTTACATTTTAATTATAGTTATTTAATTCATGTTGTGAATGATAAGTTAAGTATGGCAGCAGCGGCGTCACAACATTGATGCTTGTATTTCCATTTAAATTAAAAATTAAATACATCTCCGTCATTGTATTTATTTTTTTTTCCCTCCTTTGTTGAAATGGTTGGAAATGCGAAAAGAAATCTTATAATACATCCTGTAGCATGTTATTCATCAGTGATGACACAGATATTTGAAATGTTAATGAAAGAACAGGAATGTCTTTTTAAATGCCTTATTTTAGGGATATCTGGGATGAAGGAAGAGTAGGTTTGACACGTATTTGGGGAATGAACTGTATTTATATATATATATATATATATATATATATATATATATATATATATATATATATATAATGGTTTGACATTGCTATATGAGAATATTCCCATTGGCATTCTTGAAATAGATATATTAATAAATACAAAAAAACAAGCTTATGCAAGTCATAATTCAAGGTAGGATGCTGTTTTTAAACGACGTGGTTTTGTACCTGCCATGGTGTGAATTTAGCGCTCTTGTCGCACTGCGTGTCATTACAGATAACACCGTGGATGGCATGCGCTATGGCATACGTAGCTTTGTACGCCATGTTAGTTGCGCGCAGCTGCGACGTGTCTGTATACGGGTTCTGCAGCGCGCGGATATCCTCACTGCCATCACATTCCCGCGCGCCCCCTGAGGAGCCTTTTAGACTACAGCTGAACGAGCTCTCCCAAAACTCCGTTAGCAGAGGAGATTTCAGTGCTTGTGCTGGAGAGAGATCCAGAAGAAACTCACGAAGACCTGGAATCGCTGAAAGAGGAATGGCAAATCCTATCGCCCCAGCGCACATGTTAAAGCGCAGAAACTCTGGATGGGTGATCCACGCATCACTGCCAATCCACTGAATGTGAGGCGGCGGCTGTCTCTCCAGTTCCTCTAAAAGAAACTTCATGTCGCCTGAGTGAAGAAACGCTACTATTACCCGGGCTGTTGATCTCCGGATGACGTTCGCCACTCTCTCCAGTTTACTGCGCGGATCTGTTCTGTAGTAGGACTCGGAGTACTCCACACAGATTCCCTCCTCCTGCGCAGCCTTTAGAAACGATGCCATTCCATAATTTCCATAGTCTGAATCGCTGCGCACTGCCCCAATCCATGTCCAGCCGAAATACTTGACTATTTTTGCTAATACGGCCGCTTGGTGGTGGTCACTTGGTATGGTCCTGAAGAAGGCAGGAAACTGACGCTTATCGCTCAGACATGCGCAGGTTGCGTAGTGACTCACCTGTTAATTAGAATAGAAAAGGGTATAGGGTTAGTTGAAAGTACTGATGCGATTGAAGGGCTCATTTACTGGTCATGGTGTGGCTCTTCTCGTATTCCTTAATAAACATAACAGCAAAAAAATTTTTTTAATCGTTGCACCTGTGGAATTCCAAAAAGACCCAGCATTCCGGTTATGCTAATTGAGGAGCTGGAAACTGAATCTCCTACGAGAGCAGGAACAGCGGCAGCTGCAGATTTTGAACAGGAATCAGTATCATTGTAAAATGGTTCCATGCCGTTTGCAAACTGAAATGCAACTTTAACAGACATCGGCACTGCAGCGCACGAGTCGTATATCTGGTATCCCAACGTGATTCCCGGCAGGAGATCTGTTCTGTTGTTGATCTCGTGGATGGCGAACTCCATGGTACGGGCGTAGCGCAGCTCCCTGAAATTCATACTGTTTAGAAACAGAAAATGCCAAAAACATTTTTACAAAATGCAATAATACATTAGTACCATTTCACAATAATGTTACTAATTCATAAAACATCACGTGACTTAAAAACGTGCCAATTTGATTATTATTTCTCTGTAATACTCTCTGCAACTCCACACTCACAGACAGACCTCCCAGAGCACTGTGGCTGCAGTGGCTGCCCGGTGTAGTTGTTTAGCTCTGTTATCGTGTAGATATGGACAGAAAAAACTCCCCCGATCACAAAATCTCCATGCATAGAAAAAGCAGGATTCTGAGGCTCAGTCCACAGTCTGCAGCTGACCGGTTCAGCTGTGCAGTGTACTGGACTGAGTCTAGTTATCCACAGTACTGAGACACACGTCATCAGACTTGAACTAAGCTGCATGGCATAATCAGCAGTTCAACAGCCCTCTGAAGGCCGGGGTGGTTGCCTTTAAATAGTCATTTTGTTATGATGCCCCTGGGGGGTGTGAGCTTGGAGTCAGGAGGCGTGGTTAAGTCTTGGATAGTAATGGCAATGATATACAACACTTTTGTGTTGTATTGAATTGTAGTGTGTTGTATTATGCAACATAATCCATAAATTATGATCAGAAGTTTGACAAAACAAGGGCATGTGTCAGTCATCCAAGATTTAAACACTGAACTTTAGATAGATAGATAGATAGATAGATAGATAGATAGATAGACAGACAGACAGGTAGATAGATAGATAGATAGATAGATAGATAGATAGATAGATAGATAGATAGATAGATAGACAGACAGACAGACAGGTAGATAGATAGATAGATAGATAGATAGATAGATAGATAGATAGATAGATAGATAGATAGATAGATAGATAGATAGATAGATAGATAGATAGATAGATAAATGTATTGATCCCCAAATGAAAACAACAATCTTACTGCACTAATTCACATAAGTTCACATAAATCACTCAACACACAAAACCTAAACCTAAATATGAGGTGAGTTAAAACACATAACTTACACAACACAGACAATAGGCAACAGACACATACTAACTACTGTACTATTAGGTTAAATACATTAAATTAAAATGGAATTCAAGATATAACACCTTATATTTTTAGACAAAATATAACTGCAAAGTTAAATGTGGAATGTGCATTGTACACGGCAACTCAGAAGATAAGTCTCTTATCTCTTCACAGGTGCCACTGCTTCTTGTGACCACCAATTCTTATGATCAAAAAATTTTACACACTTTTTCACTCTCGGACTAGTATATGTACCAGATTAAGGCTAGGTTGAAATTCCATAATAATGCCAAAGAATGAGCTTTTGAATAAGCATATATGGATATGATGGGGCTACCTCAATTTGGAAAGTCTCTAATAGAAGATAAATAGCTTTTCATTTCGTTAGCAAACTATCTGCTTAAAATAAGTTGATTCTTAACAGTAATTATGTCATTATAAGTACCCAGTTTAGGCTCAGAACCAGAGAGTGCTATGTTTTATGTTGAGGTGTTTTAATATGGTAAGATTTCAACATAACATGACCCAGCACACAACATTAAATCTATAGAGAAATGTTTTACTCAATTCAGTGGAAGAATTTGACAGACCTGCACATATCTCTGACTTCAACCCCATCAAACACCTTAGCAAATTGGAACATCAAGCTAGGCCTAATTGCTCAACATGTGCTTAACCTCACTAACACTATTAAAGCAAATTCCCAAAGCTTCCAAAATTTAGTGGAAAGTCTTCCCAGCTGACCAGAAGGTTGCGAGAGCAGAAAGGGTGGAGGAGGGAAGGTCAGGATGATGTTTGGTTTTGCTGTTTTCTGTCAGCGGACTTTATGTGGCTGGAGGTGGCCTTTTTTACTGTTCCAGGCCTTTTTTTTTCTTTGGTCAATAAAAGAGCACTTTCCTTGCAAAAATAGCATTATCTTGTTTTTCCTCTGTACCAATTCAGGCTGCACACTGCCCCAATCCATGCTCAGACGATTGACTATTTTTGCTAGTGTTATGACTTAATAGTTGTCACTAGGTATGGTCCTGATATTGACGCTTATCGCTCAGGCATGCGCAGGTTGAGTAGCGACTCAACTGTAATTCAGAACAGAAAAGTGGATAAAAGCGTAATTTGAGACCCCTAATATGTAGTTATTGCATAGTTACTGAACACATGTTCAGTTCTTACTAACCACTAACAATAATAAACTAGAATTCTAATATTGGTGCAACATACAATCACCTGTGAAATTCCAAACAGATCCAGCATTCTAGTCACACTAATTAAAGAGGTGGAAACTGAATCTCCCATGAGAGCAGGAACAGTGGTACCTGCAGATTTTGGACAGGATACATTATCATTGAAAATTGTTCCATGCCGTTTGCAAGTGCAACTTTGACAGACATCGGCACTTCAGCGCATGAGTCACATATCTGATATCCTAATGTAATTCCCGGCAGGAGATCTGTCCTGTTCTTGATCTCATGGATGGTGAACTCAATGGCACGGACGAAGCGCAGCTCCCTGAAACTCATACTGTTCAGAAACATAATATAGGCATTTTAACAATAGACTAATACAGGACAACATTTTTACATAACAATGTTCAGACAATTTCTAATGTAATGTAATAAGTATCACATGTCTGCAATGAAATTTAACAAGTGCTCTCTGCAACTGTTTACTCCCCACTCACAGACAGACCTTCCAGAGCACTGTGGTTAGAGTGGCTGTCTGGTGTAGTTGTTCTGTTGTGAACTTGAGTAGAAATGAATCGAAAAAAATTGCTCCGATTATAAAGTCTCCATTCATGGAAAGACCAGGCATTTTAGGGTTAATCTACCACCTGCTGCTGACTGGGTCAGTTTTACAAGCTGGTGGATAGAAACCAGTTATCCATAACATTATTGCAAACATCATTACACTTAATTCAAGCTCCATGGCATACTTTGTAGTTCTACAGCCCTTTGTAGGCCTGGTTGACTGATTATAACCACCTTCTTTTAACACCACGTGCATGTGAGCTCAGACTCAGGAAGCATGGTTATGTCATGAATAGTGTTCGCAACTATTTACATAATTTTTGTATTTGTGTTTCTCTGGTGTAATGAAAGGTGTTATTATAATCTATAAAGAAGCTGACCTGAAGTAGTTCCATGCCCAATCATCTCTAGGAGACATCCATTCAAACCTGTTTGCGTTGTATCTCAGTTATTCATATTTTATGTGGAATTTTAGAACATTTCTGTTGGTGACATTCAGCGCTACTGTAACCACAATATTTCTCACTAGAAATGCCCATTTTTGGCCAAGGTAAATAGCAATCAAAATCTATTAAATGCTTTTTGAGATCAATATTAAATCTTGTAGCTCCAGAAAAAAGATGCAGAAAATATCAGGCCTCAAATTCCAAAAGAAACTGAGGAAGATATTGATAAACGGATCCATAGAGCACACAGGAAAATGCTCTTCCAGCGCTGCTCCAACACGGACTGGACTGCAGCTGTATCTGGACTGACTTCATCCCGAGTTTAAACATGAATGAGACACGTGTGTTTTAAACTTCGTTGCTTTGTCATGGGAAGCTTCAGTTCAAAAAAGCCACACATACACCACTAGATGGTGCTGTTTCTCAGATTTAACTGAGGGTTATCTTGAACCTGTTAAAGACATGGTTTTGCTGAGGCTGAAATTAAGACTATTGTGATTGGAGAGCATTTATTTTAGTCAATATTTTAATATTTAAGGCCCATATACCTTTCACTATAATGTCTTGTGGACTTGTGGCGTATCTTATTTAAACGTATTGCTTAATTAAGCATGGACTCAGGTACAATTTTAAAGTAAATAAATTAAACGTGTTATAATCTTTAAGCAAAATGTAAAGTAAAAACAAAATGCAATGATGGGCAAATCATTTATAACCTATATTTAGTACAGAATAGTATAAAGACAACATATCACATGTTGAATTATTATTATTTTTTTAAATATTTGCCCTTTGAATTTAAGGTCAATAATTTGTTCCAAAAAAGCTGAGACAGGGCCAACAAACACTAGTTTGTTGTGCAATGCTAAAAAACATCTAGTGGTTGACTGTCAAAAAAAAAAAAAACATTCCAGAGAATATGAGGAGGAGTTCGACACTCTGTGAAAGACAGCACAATAAAATAGTGCAACAATTGAAGAATAAAATGTCTCAACATAAAACAGCAAATAATGTTTGTTATGGTACATAATAACATCTAAAGATTCAAAGAATCTGAAGAAATCTCTGCATGCAAGGAACAGGGCCAAAAGCCAGTATTTTCTGACCATGATATACAGGCCCTCATCACTGCTTTAAAAGCAGACATGATGCTGTAGTAGAATTCACTGCATGGGCTCAGAAAAACCTCTGAAAAACATAATCTATGAAAACAGTTTGTCGCTGGACAGATGCAAATTAAAACTAAAACACAAAGAAGAAACCATATATTAACAGAATCCAGAAATCTTGCCACCTTCTCTGGGCCTGAGCTCATTTAAAATGGATTGTGGGGAAGTGGAAAATTGTCCAGTTGTCTGAAAAATCAAAATTTGAAATTCTTTTTGGAAATTATGGACACTATATGTCCTCTGGGCTAAAAAACACTTAACTTGTTATCAATGAACAGTTCAAAACCAGTATTCATGAAGGTATAGGGGTACATTAGTGCACATGGCATGGGTGACATGCACATGTGTGAAGGTGCTATATATATATATGTTTTAGCAACATATGCTGCCACCCAGAAACTTTTTTTAGGGAAAGTCCTTGATTATTTCAACAAGACAAAGCCAAATTCAGATTCTACATGTATTACAAAATAGCATTGCTCTGTATTAAAAGAGTCCATGTGGTAGACTGAACTAGACTGAATGCTCTCCAGACATGTCACCACTGAAAACATTTGGCGCATTATGAAATGAAAAATATTACAAAGGAGATCCTGAATTGTTGAGCAGCTGATATTCTACATTAAACAAGAATGGGAAAACATTTAATAATAAAACTACAGCAATTGGTATACTCAGTTTCCAAACGCTTACATAATGGCCTTAAAAAGAGGTGATGAAACACAGTGGTAAACATGTCCCCATCCTCACTTTTTTGGAATGTGTTTTTGGTATCAAATTTAAAATAGCCATATATTTAAAAAAAAGAAAAGAAATCCCAGTTTTAACATTTGATATCTTGTCTTTGTAGTACTTTCCTTTAAAAATATGGTTGATATGAATTACAGACACACACACACGTACATACAGTACTGTGCAAAAGTTTTAGGCATCTAAGCAAATTATTAAACAATTTACCTCTGCAGTCAGTTTATCACAATAAACATTAGAATAAAGTCCTATTTATAATTCAAATAAACAGAAAAAACAATAAAAAGTAACACGAATTTCTTGGGTTCATATTTTCCCTTACACCTTCACAGCCGCCACAGAAACTTAATACCATCAATTACATCATGAGCACAATTTAATGAAGCACTTAAATGAAGCACTTAATGATTGGTCAAACAAGGAGTTGCTTTTTAACTACATATAATACTGGACTTCCTCGCGGAGAGGGTTGAAAATGGTTAAACAAATACACTCACATCCATAAAATCACTATTATATATATATATATATATATATATATATATATATATATATATATATATATATATATATATATATATATATATATGGACAGATGCATATATGTATATATGCATCTGGGCTCCACCATCCCCCCGCAACCCTGACGGAGAAGCGGCTTAGAAAATGGATGGAAATGGATATATATATATATATATATATATATATATATATATATATATATATATATATATATATATATATATATATATGTATGAACACTTTTCTCAGCAAATAAACACATACTACACAAATAAATCGATTTTGAAAATGTGTCATGGGTGCCTAAGACCTTCGCACAGTACTGTATAAATGAAAATTAATAAAATTCTGACTTGAATGCAACATATCCTGTTCAGGAAGTGCTTTGTTTCAGTTCTGCTGATTATAACGCAATTTGAAAGTACATCCGGCTTAGTGGAAGTTTAGCTGTGGATCAGATTTCTGTGTGTTTTCCTATGGAATTTTGATCTCTGCATGCCGGGTGAATGGCGGCTCTTGTGACGGCAGGAAACAGCTACTTCACTGCCGCTTCATCGCCACTTTTATCGACCACCGCTCCTGCACCGCGACTTCACTGTCCCTTTTATTAGTGACCACCACTAAACCATCACTTTAACACAATAATACTTGTGAACACCACTTCACCGCCACTGCTACTTCACTGTCACTTCCATCAGCAACCGCCACTTCACCGCCACTTTTACTGGGGAACGCCACTGCACTGACCACTACTATCACTGATCGCCACTGCACCGTCACTTCACCACCGCTTTTTTAACGGTCGCCACTGCATCATCGTTTCACCAGCAAGTTTATTAGCAACTGCCATTTCATCGTCCCTTCATCACCACCTCACCGTCCATTTTATCAGTAATTGCCACTAAACCGTCACTTTACCGCAATAATAATTGTGAACACCACTTCACCACCACTCTACAGCAAGTCACTCTTATCAGCGACCCCCACTTCACCATCATTTTTATTAGCGACCACCACTTCGCTGTCATTTTACCATCAATTTTGTGAGCAGCCTTCACTTCACTAGCACTTTATAGCTACTTTTATTAGCAACTGTCGCTTCACTGTCGCTTCACTGGAACTTTACCACCAGTTTTGTCTGCAACCGTAACTTCACCATCACTTCACCCTCACATTTATCAGTGACTGGCACTTCACCGTCATTTTACTGCCACTTTTGTCAGCAACCGCCACTGTACCGTAACTTCAGCATCCCTTTTATCCGTGACCACCACCTCATTGTCACTTCAGGCAAGTTTTATTAGATACCACTACTACACCATCACTTTTATTAGGGGCCACCACTCCATCGTGACTTTTACCATGTCACTTTATGCAGCTTTTATCGTCGTGCTTCCTAATAATAAAACACTGTAAGTCGGAACTGTAGTTTAAACGTTTTACTGCAAGCTTCACTCATCATCTTACAGGCAGCCTCCATGCTCTAAACTCTGCCTAGAATCCCCGCTCATGTGCCCTTAAAGGCACAGCAACACTACATCTCCCCTTTCTAGAGACCAAGGGTGGAGTACCTTTGTCTCGGCAGACCTTAGGGGATTATTCTGGCCCTGTATTCACAAGGTAAGATCATAGATTGAAGTGAGTAGGTACCACAGATCCTGATGCTTCAGCATCAGTCACCCACACTTCCTCTCCTGGTAACAGCTTGCTGAGGTCCCTTGCTCGATGACACATATTGAAATGCTTTGTATCCCGTATCCTCCTCTCATTCTCCTTCCTAGCAATTGTCTTAGCATCAGGAAGTGCAATGTTTAGCAGAGCTGAAAGCATTGGTACCGTAGTACGAAGCCTTATCCCCATGAGTAACTGCGCTGGAGTGTAGCCATTTTGCAATGGTGTGACCCTACAGGCAAGCAGAGCCAGATAAGGGTCTACAGCTTTCTTGAGAAGAGACTTCACAGTTTATACAGTGTGCTTAGCCTCACCATTACTTTGGGGAAACCTAGGGCTGTGGTAATGTGGCAGAACCCATAGGATTCAACAAAGGAAGCAATGGCTAGCCCAGAGAACTGAGGCCCATTGTTGATCACCAGGGTCTCTCGAACTCCATGACATGCAAATATAGATTTTAGATGCACAATCACGTTGTTGCACCTGGAAGGAGTTAAATGGGCACATACCTGGAGTAGTAAATCTCCACATACCTGGAGTAGTAATCCACTACCAGCAGGTAGGGTTTGCTTCCCAGCATAAACAAGTCCGGCCCTAACTTTTGCCGTGGTTGGTCAAGAAACTGAGACAGCATGAGTGGCTCTTTCGGGTTCTGACGCTCTTTGATGCATGTACTGCAGTTGAGCAGCATTTTGTTTAACTACTGGCTCAGGCCTGGCCACCATACTGATTGATGTGCCCACTCTCTGCATTTCACCAACCTTTGCTGACCTTCATGTAGTTTGACCAGAATCTCATTTCTCATTGATGAAGTGATAACAAGCCTTGTTGCTTTCAGTAGAAGGCCATCTCGTACTGTGAGAAATGCATGTTCTGGCCAGTATTGTTTCAAAGCTGGTTCACCACGATGATATTCAGGTTATCCATCAGTGCACAATGTCATAACTCTAGAGCACACACTGTCACTCGAGCTGCTCTCTTAAGTGGTCCAAATAGGTAAAACTCACTGGAAGATTGTGCATAACAGAGTCTACATATATATTTATATCTTCCTCCTTTTCTTCTTGACACACACTTCCCCTCACTGGAGCATGTGACAGTGTATCAGCTGTTCACAGACTTTTCAGAATTTTTATTCTGAACCTCTGGATATGAGGAGGAAGGGCATCTAATTCTTGTACTCCCAGAAGGCTCAACAGAGTTTTATGGTCTATTAACAGTTGAAAGTGTTTGCCAATGACAAAATTCTGGAATTTTTCAAATATCCAGGTTAGACTCAAAGCCTGTTTTTCCACTTGCGCATACCTTTGCTCTATCTGGGTAAGCAACCGTGACACATGGCCACAGGTTTCCACTCCTCTTTCCACCTCTGGAAAAGAACCGCTCTCAACCCATAAGAAGGCATGTCTGCAAACACCTTGCAATCCTTGTTGAGATCATACATGGCCAACCCAGGTGGAGATGACAGCTCCTCCTTCAGAGTTTGTAAAGCGTTGGCCTGTTCGGTGCCCCAGACCCAGCTGTTCTTCTTGGACAGAAGATCACAAAGTGCGTTGTCTTTTTCGGCCAACTGAGGAACGAATTTTCCCAGCTGATTAGATAGGTCACACATTTTCATACAGAATTTGCTGAGGTCTTGACAGTAACCCATTCTTTTACTAATATTTGTAGAAGCAGTCTGAATGACTAGGTGCTTGGTTTTATACACATGTGGCCATGGAATTGATTGGAACACCTGAATTCAATGATTTGGATGGGTGAGTGAATACTTTTGGCAATATAATGTATGCCCAATGACTGCCCATTCATTGTCACTTCACTGCCACTTTTAGAAGTGACTGAAACTTAACAGTCACTTTACTATCACTTTTATCAGTTACTGCCAATACACCATTACTTCACCACCACTTTTATTAGTGACCGCCACTTCACTGTCATTTTATGGCCACTTTTCTTTGCAACAGCACTATCACTTCACCATCGCTTTTCACAGTGACTGCCACTTCACTGTCACGTTATGCAGCTTTTATTAGTGACAGCTTCACTGTCACTTCACCGCCACTTTGCCATCACATTTTTTAAACAACCGCCACTGCACCATCACTTCACCCTCACAATAATCTGTGACTGCCACTTCTCCATCACTTTATGCAACCTTTATTAGCAACTGCCACTGCACCATCACTTTCATTAGTGACTACCACTTCACCCTCGCTTTTATAAGCAAGCAACATTTTGCTGTTATTTTACACAACTTTTATCAGCGACTGCTACTTCACTCTCACTTCACCAATAATTTACCATCACTTTTATTAGCAAACGCCACTTCACCATCACTTTTATCAGTGATCGCCACTTCACCGTCACTCCCACTTTTATCATTGAATGGGACCATCCACTTTTCTCATTGAATGGGACCGTCATTTTACCACTTCTTTTATTATCATACGGGACCGTCACATTACCACTACTTCCAAGGCACCCCCACTTTTTTCATCGAATGGGACCATCATTTCACTGCTACTTTTATCATCGGCTGGGACCATCACCTTACTACCAAATCCCCGGCAGTGTTAGAGGTGGCCTGGCGCTGCACTTGACACATTTATTAGTCACTTGCGTAGGGCATATTTCGTGGTAGTCTTCACACCATCTACCAAAGCTATGGTAAGAAGCCAAACGAGATACCAAGTGATTTGCGATGGGCTATACTTTTTTTGGGCTTAGTGTTTGGGAATTTAAGGAGATAATTATTTATTCTAACTCACTACAATCCTTAATAAGTTACATCACACAAGCATTGGAGGCTGTAACTTTTTTACTAAGTAAGTAGTAACCCATCACAGATGGATTTCTCTAGCATATCTAAAATCTGTGTGTTGTGTTAGCTTTGATATTTTGTTTTTTTTTTAGAGAGAATATTTGTTGATGTGGCAACTTACATTTAGTTGTGATGCTTGTTCAGTTGATGGGGGTATATGTTTCATTTTCATCATGTTTAATTTGACTCATTGGTGAGCTGTCCAGCACTGTACTGTTTTTTTCAAAACTGCTTCTCCTTTTTCAGGTACATTTGTTTTGTCTTGTTTACAGAACTGCTCTGCCACCTAAGAAGTTTTTGTAGATTGGTGTGGGGGTACCAAAGTCAGAAGCCTTATTAGCATATGACCACTGCTTGAATTTTCCAACTGAAAATGAAGTGAGAGATGTAAAGGCATGGAAAAAATTATGATAACTAGGAAAAGACATTGTACATTGTACATGAAAAGACATTGTTTGAATTTGCATTATAGTTCTTATAACAATAAATATTAAATGAAATAGTAAATATTTAGTATATACAACTATATTAACCAATTGACAAGTGAATGAATCCAAAGCATGTAAATTCAAACAAGAATAAATAATGTAAAAAAGTAAAACAAGATAGATAGAATTCACACGATTTAAGTAATCATTATGTAATTGACATTAAAAAGCATTATTTAGTACAAATGTTAAATAATTTGTAAACAATGTTTATTTCTTAATAGTCTTGAAGTTCATGGTTTACTGATGTTAAGAAATGTAGTAATTAATCCCACTTTAATGGATAGAATTACCAAAAATTACAGCAAAAAGTAGCAAAGGAAGAAAGAAAGAAGGAAATTACATACAAAAAACTTGGACTTTCAATACGTAAGACAGAAATCACAAGCATCTAGAAGATGCAACGTTCATAACATTAAAATTTAATCTTGCAATTTCCAAAATTAAGTTGAACTGCTTTCCCTATTATTTCCACATATGTTGTAAATTTGCCCTTTACTATTATTTAAACACAAATTACCCACTGATTTGAAAAAAAGGCTACAAAACATAAAATCAATACAATGTTTAATTATCACAGTAACAAAACTACATATACATATTTTGGTAATCTAAGTTACCTTATCAGACCCCATTATCAGCAATAAAGAATAATTAGATAGAATAATTGTAATAACCTAAATCACCATCAGAATAAAGGGGTAAGAATTAGTTGTTAAATCTGTACTGATTTAACATTACACACACACGTGAAACGTTATACACAGATACTACACTATACTAATGGTATGTAAATGCTCAGTAGGACTGCTACACTGATCAGACAAATTGCTCGAACATCAGCGAATGCACTCTGGTAAAAGTGATGGTGTCTAACAACACTGCAAGTGAAATGAGGGTGGGAAATAAAGTGCCAGTGCAGCGATGGTCACTAATAAAAGTGGCAGTACAGTCCTGGTGAAACCACAGTGCAGTGCTTGTCACTAATGAAAGTGGTGGTGCAATGATGGTGAAGTTCTGAGGAATTGTGCTACCTTATCAAAACATCCTACCATACCATAAATGTATAGGTAATTTCTAATGTTAGGATATTTTGATAGCTGAAATCAGCTTGTCAGGGCGTTATAGTTATATCTCAATTATGTTGTGTTATCTAGAGAGAATTTATATTGGGAATTGAGTAAAAACATGTGTCTGTAGTTCCAGTGTTGCCTGGCATTGTTTTGTGTTCATTCTGGACCTGATTTGTCAAATGGAACGTGAATTTGAAGGGTAACTGAATCAGAACAAAAAATGGTGCTAATTAAAGTGGTGAAGTGGCAGTCACTGATAAAAATTACTGTAAAGTGAAATGAACTGACAGTGCACTGCCGGACGCTGATAAAAATGGCGGTGGAGTGGCGGTCACTGATTGAAATGACGTTGAAGTGGTGGTGAAGTGGCAGTGGAGTGACAGTGCAGTGCTGGTCACTGTTAAAAGTGATAGTGGTGGTGAAGTTGAATTGACAGTAGATTGGTCGTGAAGTGGCAGTGATGGCAGTGCAGTTGTACAGTTAACACCTGAACTCTGAAGTTAACTGTTCAGCCAAACCTGTTCTAAACTCAGACTAAACTACTGTTAAGCTAATGATAGAGGAATACCCAAATAAGTCTAATAAAGCGGAACATGCAGCACTAAAGCTAGTGGGCAGAACCCTAGGAGCTGGGAATGCTATTGGCTCAAGGACACCACAGCTTTCATAAATGAAGCCATCAACATTGGAGAAGATGTACACTCAGTAGCAGAGCCAGTGGATTATTCCTAAGGGTCCCTAGGGCCATACACCTTGCTGGCATCAGTGACACAGTGGACAGTAGAAAGAGTGGAACTGTGACTGGTTGGTCATGGACCAGGAGTTTCATCCAGTAGAAAGAGTCTTTTTTTCAATCTGCATGGCTGGAAAAGCCATTCTCCAAAGCGGGACTGGGAATGAATGGGACACTCCTTTGTAGAAAGGCTGTCAGATATGGTGTACTGGGTGCACACCAGAGCCTGGTGCAACATTATGTTGCATTGAGGCCTTCCTTGGGCCCTCCAAAGTGATGCCCCACAGCATCCAAACCACACTTTCCTCCACTCTACACACATAAAAATATTTAAATTATTGTTTAAAATATTTAAACATTTAATGAAATTTGTTATTCTCAATTCTTAAAATTGATTTCATTTCAGGACATCATAGTATTTTAGAACCACCAGATCGTTGGTGCACAACACCTAACTCAAATACAACCTGACAGCACATGTATAAGTGATTAATTGGATTTTCATGAAAAGTTCCTGTAACATTTCTACATTTTTGTCATGCATTCTTACTTGATTTCAAGTGATTATATATATATAAATATATGTATACACACACACCCATACACACACACCCACACACACAGAGCAAAGCAAAGTGAGTCCGTGTTTTTTCATTCATATTTTTATTCTATACTAGAACATTAGGTTACACTGAGACATACTGGGCATGAAATGTTTCTGAGGGGGTTTGACTTTTGTGGAAAGGACAAAATGGCTCTTCTAAACATTTGGGTTGTGACACCTGACAGAACCTGGCTTTACTGCATATATATATATATATATATATATATATATATATATATATATATATATATATATATATTCATTATTATGCACAGAATCAGTTCAGTATGACACTAGTAGGGTTTCCATTGAGCTGTCAAATGAAATTCAAAGAAATTTTTAAAATATTACAAAAAATAAATAAGGCTGTCTGTTTATGTCAACTCTGTATAACCCAACACTTCTGATAGCCATTTCTGCTTTGTAAGAGGTGACTAATTCCATGTTAATGCTCATGGATTTAGAATAAGTTCTCCTCAGTATGGTCAAGGCCAATTCCTTGTCCACTAGCTATGGTTTAACTTTTTTTTGTAAAGTTATTTCGAAAGTCATTAACAAACTATCTTTTGGAAGTTGGTAGATTCTCAACACTGTAAAGGTTAGTGTTAATACCAAGTTTTGTTTTAGGATCAGAGTAATGGTTAAGTTTACATTTAGAGTGAGGTTAAGATAAAGGTAAGAGTATTAGATAGTTGGTAGACTTAAAGTTAAATGCAACACAAATATTTATGAAATGTTCATTTATGAAATTTACAGTGAGCTATTCAAACAGTTTTACCCTAACAAACCCCAGCCCCTTGTCACATATGATTCTTCTGAGACAAGTGAGCCATGACAACTGCTTCGAAGGTAATGTTATCGGAAAGTTCAGCACACTCAGAAAAAGAAAAAAAAAACCTAACTGCCAATTCAGTTACATCAGAGGTTCTGTGCTGAAGTCACATCTTTCACATCTTGCATATCCATGTCTTTAAAAGTGTGAATGGATGGAGGAGTGTTCACAGTTCTCTGGCTGTATATTGCTGCATTTCACTTAATCACCCAGCAGTGATTCAATATTATGCCCATAAAGTAATTGTTTTCTGAATTAAGTGTGGAAGAATTTGTTTGACGTGCATAGCTATTATTAAAAAATGGGAAAATCTGTTTAATTTGGTGCCTTTCGCCAAATGACAGCTCGGATAGGCTCCGGCATCCCGCCCCCCCCACCCACAACCCTGTGATACAGAATGAGAAGGGGCTTAGAAGATGTGTATGTGTGTGTGTTTCTGTGTGTGTGTGTGTGTGTGCTTAATTAGGCATCATAGAATAGCAAAGTATCATATCAGCACTGTAATAGGCTTCAGCATCCCCTGGGACCCAGTGGGATAGATAATGAATGACTAAAGACATAATTTTATGAGTGGTGAAGATGAAAAGTTTACTTACTACTTCTGGCATCTGTAGCAGACTGCGCAATTGTAAAGGGTGGGGCTCAGGAGCATTTTCTAAAAGCAATAAAATGTCATTCTCTGGTTCATTTTCTACTCCAAAACTACAATAGAAATACCCATGGGCTTAAGATTAAATATTCTAAATGCAAAAAGTAACAGGATATTTGGGTGTATCCAGGTTTCAGCTCTCTGTAGAAAAGTACAGCCATTTCTTTTGGAACTGACATTAATGCAATGTCATTCAGCATTTTAACACACTGGAGGAGAGTCCAAACTGTCAATTCTGCTTTGTCAGCAGAATCATGCTCAGAGATTTGGAGAAAGGAAGAGCCACCCTATGCACCAAGCCTTGATTTAATAGAGCCTCCCATTACTTGTTTAATATTGCAAGTAAGAAGCAATAAATTCTCAAAATGATCATAAGGATTCGAGGGATGTGTTAAATGTGTATAAATGTGTTAAAACCCAATGTTATGAAAAGCACATTATAATGTGACATTATATATCATGATCTAATATTATTATAGTGGAATATGTGAAAAGCTTTCTTATGCAAATTTACATATTAAAATATAACATAGTTTAATTGAAAATATATATTGGTGAATCCTTCTACATTATGTACATATAAACCTAACCATAAATCAGCACATCTTATATTATGTGATACATTATAGTGCTATGTTTACAATTTGTGTTAGGGTTTCAAAAAAGCCTAGGAGGGTCCTTTACCCATAAGGTGTTTCTTGGTATTCTGCTCTGGTCTAAACATGATTATGAAACATTTGGGAGCAAAAATACAAATAACCAACCCAAAGCTTGAGGCCAGAATTGCAAATATCTCTACAGCTACAGTGAATTTTCCAGGAGAGCTGACATAAGCTGGGATAAATGTAACCCACACTGCACAGAATATGAGAATACTGAATGTGATGAACTTGGCTTCATTAAAGTTATCAGGCAGCTTCCGAGCTAGAAAAGCCAAAATAAAACACAAAAGAGCCAGAAATCCTATATAACCCAGCACAGCCCAGAAACCTATAGCTGAACCTAATCCACATTCTAAAATAATTCTTTCCTTGTAGTGCTTTAAATTTTTGAAGGGGAGAGGAGGTGAAATTGTCAACCAAAGAACACAAATAAGGACCTGTATGAGAGTGAAAGCAAGAACACTGAGTCTCTGCTGTGGAGGCCCAAACCATTTCATGACATTACTGCCTGGAAGTGTAGCTCTGAAGGCCATTAACACCACTATTGTTTTCCCCAGAACACAGGAGATGCAGAGGACGAAGGTGATCCCAAACGCTGTGTGACGCAGCATACAGGACCACTCAGAGGGCTGACCGATGAAAGTAAGAGAGCAGAGGAAACACAGAATCAGTGAGAAGAGCAGCAGGAAGCTCAGCTCTGAGTTGTTGGCTCGGACAATGGGAGAAGTTCTGTGTTTATAAAAGACAGCAGCAACGCACACAGCTATGAAGGCCCCAGCGAGAGAGAATGCTGTCAGAATGATGCTCAGCGTGTCGTCCCAGGACAAGAACTCCACAGGTTTGGGGAGACAGCTGTCACGCTGGGTGTTGGGCCAGAACTCAGAAGGGCAGTGCACACAGTTCAACGAGTCTAAGAGATTAGAGGAGTATAATTAGACCCTTATTTTGGAAAGAACAACAGGGGAAAAAAAAACAACAAAAAATAACTTTGTACCCATCAAAACTGCTTACTGTACTGATGATACACAACCTGTTTTATTGCTGATTTCTCCTTCTGCACATGGTATACAGTCATAGCAGCAGACTGGCTTTCCTTTCTGTACAGCCTTCCTGGTTCCTGGAGGACAGCTCTCACTGCACACAGATTTTGGCACCTGAAACACATTAGAAAAATGTAAATCAAAAAATAAAACCACATCACAATGCTATACGTGAATGAATGTATTTTTTTTCACTCCACACTCCTAAAAAATGGTTCTTTAAGGATTCTTTCATTTGCATGCATGAAAAGTTCTTTGCATTGTGAAAGCGTAAGATTGATGTAGATTGTGTTGTATGTATGTTTTTGAAAAGGCTTTATATAATACCAAAAAGGCTTCTTCTCTTGTTAAGATCTCAACCTTTTAACAGTAGAAAAAGCCATTTTGGTGCTTTGTACAAACCTTTATAAAAAGGTTCCATGTAGAATCATGTACAAGACATTCTTCCACCAGTCTGAATAACCCTTTTGTCTTTAAGCAAGGAGCTATTTCTTTGAGTCTCTATGGTTCTGAATAGGGTCATTGTCTTTACTGAAGAATTCTTGAGTAGTCAACTTTGTCAAGACTGTTTCTCAATGTTGACACACATTATTTGGTCTAATGAAAACTGATAAAAACATCACATATATTCAACAGTTAAAATAAAGTATACATAAGTAGTGTGGCCACCCATTCATTTTCTGTATTTTTATAATAAGCACATATGTTTCTTTTCTCTAGTTTGGTCACAGCCAAATCACTTTCAGTATGAATGTGCTATCTTTATTTGGAAACCCCCAATTAATTATGTATATATGTTTAATGCTTCAACAAACTATTTTTTTGAAAGTCAGTTGATTCTCCACAGTTTTATGGTTAGTGTAAATATTAAGTTGAGGCTTAGGACCAGAGTGAGGGTTAGGTTTTCTGATGTGGTTCATTTTGGAGTTAGGGTTAGAACAAAGTTAATCATTGTAATGGGTAATCAGTAGAATGTAAGTCAAATGTAAAATAAGCCTCTATGAAGCATTTAAAGTGTGTATTTAAAAAAAAAAATACTAACCAAGGCACATCCTACCTTCACTGAATCATTAATTAGATTAAACTGAAGAACTTGAATGTTTGGCAAAAAGAACTGTACTTGACAGGTTAACTAACTCTGCAATGATATTTGAATGAATTTTACCTGTCGTTCCATATTAATATACATGTCCATGTTTTACTAGTTTGTCTATTTTAGCTGTTATTTTCATCAGATGAATACAAAACAATTTTAACTTCAGGTTAACGCATATCTTCATATTAAAATTTCAGTTTTCGGGTGTTTTACAGTTATTCATCACATTAAACATACTTGTGTTTTATTTTGTAATTTATGGCTTTACCCTGTATGACTAATACAGTCCTTTAGCTATAATAACATCAATGTCATCAGTTGCATTGATTGCATAAAGCTAAATTATTTGTGTTTGAGGAATGTATTTTGACAAGTAATACACACAACAGCAATAAAACCCTCTGTGATACTGATTACATTATAGTCTATTATATTATAGTTTGATATATAAGGGGTACCCCAGAGTTCTTTGATGCCAGTATTCATGTATTTCTGTCATTAGCTAAGTGTTTATGTTAAGCACAGAATTAATGTAATTAGTTATTATTGTGTGTCGATTCATGTTTTTTTTTTCTTTTGAATTAGTGGCACTCTATCTTTCCATTAAGAAAATTATTAAATAATTCAGTAATCACATATGTAAATTTTAGTTGCAATTACTGTTAATAGTACAGTGAATACATGTGTTCCATCCGCTGAAAACTAATTATGGAAGTACAAACCTAACCTTAAATCTATATTGTAAGCATTGACATTTTGATTTCATGAACTTTATGAAGGTTACATATTTAAAACATTTTCATAGTGACTTTTAGCAGTAATTAAGTTCCATTGAGTGCAATAATTAAATGAGTTCTGCTAAATGATCGAGGTTTCTAGTCAAAAGAGTACTGTCAGTTTCGGACCGTACCTCTGTCTTTCCTCCCATCCAGCTGATAGCTCTGCTCATACTGAACTCCTGGCCTCTTGGTTTGAACGAGTAATAATGGCCCACGGTCACAAAGTCAAAACCACCATCCTTCTTATCCTGCCAGTTTATGAGCTCGTAGACGGCCACAGGATCACCTTTAGAATCAAACGAGACTTGAAAACCATTCTTGGTAGTGAAGTTCACTCTCTTGAGCTGGTCGAGTATCTGCAGTAAAACATATAATTTGACAAACTGTGACTGTGAATTGTTGTTCGAACGGTATTAATTTATTTTTAATCAACATTCACATGATAATTCATTATACATGAATATATAAACCGTTATAACAGGTTGCCATATATAAGATGGCAAAGGCAAAATAGACACGCCTGTTTAATTTATTGTTCAATTCTTAATTTATTTAGCAATAGCCTATGATAATTCTATTTGATTCTATGTTTTTTTTTTTTTTTGGAATGATTTTGTGTCATGTTGCGCGTGAGAAGTGCAGTCCAATGCAATGGCTTCACAGACGCTGAAATAGTTTTTAGGTACTTGATTTTCAATTTTTTAAATTGAAAAATGCATTTTAGTTATCATAGTTTTCTGTCTTCTGTGTTAAAATGATTGTAAATATGTCAAAATATTTTTTAAAATGAATCTTGTACCATCATTATTGTCGGTGGCATATCGATACATACAACGTCGTTAATAGGGGAAAAAGCAAAAAAAACAACAAAAAAAAACAAACAAAAAATATTTTAAATTACTTCTAACAGAGATATCTCGGAGGAAGAAATTTTAACTCACAAGTCTTTGGTAAACGAAATCTGTTTTTACAGTTCTGATTAATTTGCCTAAAACATTACGGGTTAAACAAATAAGGTTTAACAAAAAGCCTGTGATTCTGGTGTCACTCGTGGCACAATAAGTGACGTTAAAATTGACATTGCCCACTGTTTGCCAGCATAATGGAAGAATAGCCCAAATATCGTAGTTGAAATAGATAATATTAACATTTATAACACATGCAATTAAATCATTCTTATTCATGTTACTAAGCAAGGTATGGGGTGTTTTAAAAGCAACATTTTATACCTGCCATGGCGCAAATTTTGCGCTCTTGTCGCACTGCGTGTCATTGCAGATAACACCGTGGATGGCATGCGCTATGGCATACGTAGCTTTATACACCAGGTTAGTGATGCGCAGCTGCGACGTGTCTGTATACGGGTTCTGCAGCGCGCGGATATCCTCACTACCGTCACATTCCCGCGCGCCCCCTGAGGAGCCTTTTAGGCTACAGCTGAACGAGCTCTCCCAAAACTCCGTTAGCAGAGGAGATTTCAGTGCTTGTGCTGGAGAGAGATCCAGAAGAAACTCACGAAGACCTGGAATCACCGAGCGGGGGACCCCAAATCCTATCGCCCCAGCGCACATGTTAAAGCGCAGAAATTCTGGATGGGTGATCCACGCATCGCTGCCGATCCACTGAATGTGAGGCGGCGGCTGCCTTGTGAGCTCTTCTAAGAGAACTCTCGCCTCGCCTGAGGCAAGAAACGCTACTATTACCCGGGCTGTTGATCTCCGGATGACGTTCGCCACTCTCTCCAGTTTACTGCGCGGATCTGTTCTGTAAAACACCTCGGAGTACTCCACACAGATTCCCTCCTCCTGCGCAGCCTTTAGAAACGACGCCATTCCATAATTTCCATAATCTGTATCGCTGCGCACTGCCCCAATCCATGTCCAGCCGAAATACTTTACCATTTTTGCCAGTGCGGCCGCTTGGTAGTGGTCACTAGGAACAGTCCTGAGAAAAGCAGGATACTGACGCTTATCGCTCAGACATGCGCAGGTCGCGTAGTAACTCATCTGTTATTCGGTACAGAAAAGGGGAAAACATCATTTGTGAAGCGTGGTTGAACTCTAGCGATTATATGTTGATACGGTTATTTAACTACTTAACGTATAAAACAGAACATAACATAGTAAAATCGTTGAAATCATTGCTATAACAATCAATACTAAGATATATTTTTAATGCGCCACCATTTGATGTAGCTGAGATTCACCTGTGGAATTCCAAAAAGACCCAGTATTCTGGTCATGCTTATGGAGGGGGGGGAATTAGACTCTCCCACCACAGCAGGAACAGCGGCAGCTGCAGATTTTGAACAGGAATCAGTCTCATTGAGAAATGGTTCTATGCCGTTTGCAAACTGAAAAGCAACTTTAACAGACATCGCCACTGCAGCGCACGAGTCGTGGATCTGGTATCCTAACGTGATTCCCGGCAGGAGATCGGTCCTGTTGTTGATCTCTTGGATGGCGAACTCCATGGCACGAGCGAAGCGCAGTTGCCTGAAATCCATACTGTTTAGAAACATAAGATAGAAAAGACAAATTTAGAGGTTCTGTTGTTTTAGTTAGTATTTTGTTATAAAGTTACAATGTAGTTATTAAGATCACTTAATGTAATGTTCCCTACACTCACAGACAGACCTCCCAGAGCACTGTGGCTGTAGAGGCGGTCTAGTGTAGGTGTTCTGCTCTGATCTCAGGATGTAATGAATGGAGAAAAGCCCCCCAATTACAAAGTCTCCATTCATATAAAGACCAAGCATCTGAGGCTCGGACCACAGCCTGCAGCTGACCGGATCAGTTCTATTTGCTGTTGGTCCATTTATCCACAGGACAGATACAAATATCAGTAAAGCCGATGTGAGCTGCATGATATGCTCTGTAGCCAACCTCTCTGAATGCCAGGCAGACCGCATTTACGTAGTCACCTTGTTGTGATTCACTGTGGGTGTGAGCTCAGAATCAGGGGGCGTGGTTATGTGTTGAATAGTAAGTGTAGTGAAGGATATAGCTGTTTTTTTCTGTCTCTGGTGTTTTGAATGGTGTACGTGAGGCTGAACTGAGATAACTGCAGGCCCCGTCATTTCTAGGAAATATGTATTTCATCCATTTGCACAAAATATGGGTGTGCATTAGTAAGCCGCAATATAGGCTTTGAATTTTGTTCATTTTTCTTGTCAATATCTGTAATAAGTTCTGAGCCACTGTTTAACTCTTTATTATTGCCATAGTATTTCAGACTGAAGTTTGTCTTCACATAAAAAAGAATGAATTGCCTTTTCAAGTGAAAACTAAATAAATAAGTGTGAAGTTATGAGGTAAGCGATCATTGGCCATTGAGAATTATGATTTCTTCTTTTATAGAATTATGAAGTTCTGTGCCAAAGAAAAGTGTGGCTCCAGTGAGGTTATTTTTTGTTTGAGCTGATATTAAGAATAGGTCTGGGGAAATTATATCTAAAAAAAAAAAAATAGTGATCTATGAAGCATCTTTTAAGCATTTTCAGAATGCTGCCCAAATAATGTGTCACCCTGGTTTCCTCCCTATGATCAAAAGCATCACTCCCAAGACATAGGAGGCCCTTTCTTTTCTTATTATTCTTTATGCAAAGTTATTAGACAGCTCAGTCAAAACTATCTGCCAGTCCTTTTATATCAGGTGCTAATCAAGGTGCTGTAGAGGGGAGCAATTCCATGTCCTTAAAAAAAAGAGATGTTCATCAAGCACATATGTATGTAATGTTTGTCTGTACCCAGCTTTCCTCCCCAGTCTGATAAAGGTTGATTCCCATCTACTAGCTATGGGTTAACTTTGCTGGCATCACATTCAAAGTGGGCATATATTATAAAAATAAATAAATAACATTTTTTTCAGTTTCAACATTTGATTTGTTGTCTTTGTACCATTTTTAAAGACATATAGGGTTTAAAAGGTTTGCAATTTTTTTTAATTCATTTAATTTATTTATTTATTTTGTCGTTGTTTTGTACAGCATCCCAACTTTTTTTTTGAAATGGGGTTGTAGATCTCAGCTACTTGCAGTTACTCAAAAGGAATTTCACATTACAGTGAAATATGTGGAAGTTGAAAGAAAAAGGAAAATGTGACATGGAGTGAGGAGGCAAACGCACGTGCTGAGATAAGCAAGATTTATTATGGGCAAATCCAGGGTCACGGTCAAAACGGTCCAGGGTCAAAGAGCCAACACGGATAGAACGATAGTCAGACATGATAAATGACAAAATCTCAAGCAAAGAAGCCAACAAGAGAATACAATAGATACAACCAACAAACATGTTAAACAAGCAACACGATGAAACAAAGACCAGTCAAGACAAGGGGCAAACACAGGGCTTATAAAACAGGGATAAAGAGGGACAGGTGAAAACAATCAGGGGCGGAGTCAACAAACAAGGGGGCTGGACCAATACAAATGCACGTTGAAGATCCAAAACACATGTACAGGACTGGAAGGGGCCAATCATGACAGTACCCCACCCCCACAAAGGCATGCACCACTGGGGTGCGCAAAACCAAAAAACACAACACAACAGAACAAAACCAAAACAGAAACCAAGGACAGGACTAAACAAGCACAGACACAGAAGCAGGAACATTAGCAGAAATGGGCACAGGAGCAGAACCCAAAGGAACAGGAACAGAAACAGAAACAGAAGAAGACACAGGCACATAAACGGAAGACACAACACTAGACACAGAAACAGACGAAACAGGAACAGAATGAGAACAAAACACGGAGGAAGGATGAGGAGGCACAACACAAAAAGATGCAGAGCGAGAGACGAGCAGGGAAACAACAGGACGAGGGAAACAAGAACAGACTACAGACCATGCAAACGAGAGGGGAACGGGAACCAAGACCGAAACAGGAACAGAAACTGACACACAGATAGAAACCAGGACAGAAACAAAAGGAGACACAGGAACAGGAACCACCACAGGAACACAAGCAGAACACACAAAAAACAGGAGACCCATGGGGAACAGAGACAGGAGAAACAGGAGGACCATGGGGAACAGCAGACACAGGAACAGGAGGCCACGGGAAACAGACACAGATGAGGGCGGGAAGGACGGGAACAAAGGAACTGTAATGTTCACAGGGGCAAGCGGGCCTGCAACAACGTCCATGGGGGCAGGCCGGTCCGGAGGCACGGGGACTGGTGGCAGGTCTGGAGGCATGATGACTGGCAGCGAGTCCAAGGGATCAGGCTTGCCGCGGGGTGCAGCCACGGGGTGCGGCCACGGGATCAGGAACTCAGGCTTGGGACAGCTGCTCCAACCTGGAGGAACAAACAGAAATAAACCCCACTCAGCTGTTTGCAAAGCTCACTCATGGACTGGCATGTCGCAGTGGTGCTTGAGGATGAGCCGAGTACCATAGTACAGGTTATCTGTATGCTCCATCCGTCGAACCACGTCTTGTGCTGCAGGTCGCTCCTCTCTGCAGCATTGCTAGAGACGGGCAGACCCAAGGCGCTTACCTGAGGTCTTGACACCCAAATTGAAGACGGAATGGTCCTTCGCCTTCTTGCGGGACTGACAAGACGCTCGTGTTCCCCTCAGCGCCAGGGGATTTGCTCTCACTGGCAGAGCAGCGTTGGGATGCAGGTAACTCAGGCTGCATGGAAACAGAGTGTGTCTGTGTGTGTGTGTGTGTGTGATATATATATATATATATATATATATATATATATATATGGTGAAGAAGCTTTGCCATTTGACTGGTACTTGTGACTAGTGATAATCATGTATATTGATAAATAAAATTGCTTGGACCCCAAGCAAAACATGCATTACAACTGTTTCTGAAAATCCCAATGGCACCTCTCTGCATTTTCCACATGCAACACACCCTCCAGACCGCAGGTGGATTTGAATTTGCCTGAGGAAAGTACAACTTTGACCCGAAAAACAATAAACCAGGGCATACCATAAAATGTTAGATGACTTTTTTTTTCCAAAGTTTTTACAGCCACTGATGGAGATTTTTTTTTTTTAACAGCGCTTTTACCCACAGGGGGCTTTCTGAAGCATTGTGGTAGACCATAGTGCCATCTGGTCAGTCTTGCACAGGGGGTCTTAGACCCTGGATGTGCAAACCATTGGGCCACTGGTAGACCCCATTGGTATCCAAAATGGGGGAAGCTGCTCTGCTACACGACACCCCAGCCTAGAATCAGGTCGTTTACGGGTTATTTAGCAACGGTGCAAGCAGCGGTTCTTTAGCAAGCAGCTGCACCCGGGCCCGGTCATGGACAGCTCTGCTCATCAGGGTCCCATGGCTGAGGTAGCCCCCCTGGCTACTCCAGACTAACCAAAGATCCGCAGCACTTTGTTTATTGTTACTTTTAGGTGGGATTCTGACTTAGAAGTGTTTAATCATAATCTCACAGATAGTAGCTTCACCCCATTGGCTCCCCAGCCAAGCACATGCACGAAATGTCTGAACCTGTGTTTCCTCTCATACTGAGCAGGATTACTATTACAACAACACATCATCAGTAGTGTAAAACTAACCTGTCTCATGATGGTCTAAACCCAGCTCACATTCCCTGTTAGTGGGTGAACAGTCCAGTGCTTGGTGAATTCTGCTTCACAATGATAGGAAGAGCCAACATCTAAGGATCAAAAAGCGATGTCACTATGAATGCTTGGATGATACAAACCAGTTATCCCTGTGGGAACTTTTCTGTCACCTCCTGCTTAAAACCCAAAAAGCCAGAAGGATCATGAGGCCCTGCTTTCATGTGCTGTATTCATACTGAAAATCAAGATCAAGCAAGCTTTTGCCCTTATGCTCTATGGGAGGTTTCTGTCCTAAGTCACCCAGACACCAACAGTGCCTGGCTCTGTTTCATCAACAATTTCAGCAAGCAATCCTCACCACAACTTCAGTAGGTAATCCTCACCACCATCATTCCTTTAAATTTCATTAATCCCCATTGCTCCCGTGCCGCCTTGTCCATCACAGATGGAACTCACATAATGCGGTAGGCAAAAGGGACTGCCAGGTAACGGCCCACCTCTTACCAAAACCCAACATCCCCTGCCCCTCTTAGCTGCCCTGAGAGTCAGGATGTTGCCCGGGTGATACCACGTGAAGGTGGGGGCCGCGATGTTGTAATATGCTCATTCACTACTGGATGCCCAATCCGGCCTTTAAATATTGAGTCATAGTTACTCCCTCCATTTACCCGCGCTTTTCTTCACCTTGACATAGGGCAGAAATCACATTGTGTCAAAGCCCACCAAGAGGCCTCGCAATGCTTTGTTTTAATTAAACAGTTGGATTCCCCTGGTCTGCAACAGTTCTCAGTCGGCTGTTTGTTGCCAGCCAACGGCAACTGGGGGGGGAAGATCTCCGCCCAGGCGGACCACAGCTAAGGAGATAGGGACCGGGCGCATCCAGAGTCACGACTGCAGTTCCGCAGGGACCCGGGCGTGCACATGCACTTCCCCGCCTTCAGGCCACCCAATGGAGGAGTGACCCCACACACGCACAAGGCTTGGGCACCCATCTTGAGGTGATCCCATTCCATGGCACCCTGCCCTTCACAAAGAAAAGAGAACTCTTCCCAGGGCCCCCACTGGCATCTCTGGATTTGTTTGCATTACCAGACTGGTAGGACTATCTCCGCCACGGGCTGGGGGTGAAGGAGGCCATCGCCCCGCCCTTCCAAATGGCGTTCGCCTATCCCTTAGGACCGACTGATCCGTGTTCAACTGCTGTTCACATTGAACCCTTCTCCACCTCGGCCTTCAAAGCTCTCATTTAAATACTTGCTACTACCACCAAGATCAGAACCAACGCTGCAGAATGAACTGAACATGCATGTTAAGGTACAGGTGGCGCAGAAGCATCGGGCATGTACCCGGGTGGAGCTGCTGCCACAGCACCTTAACCCACGTGTTCGGTTCATCCTGCAGCATCGGTTCTGCTTACCAAAAGTGGCCCACTGGGCGGCTTGCATTCCATGCCCAGCTCCAAGCCAGCGAGCCGAGCTTCTTAACCATTTAAAGTTTGAGAATAGGTTGAGATCATTTCAGGAAGGGAATTAAGAGGATGATGGCTGGTGTGCCTGTGAACCTCCATCCGCAAGCAGTAGGTACCCATGCGCCGTGCACCGAAGCATTGAGTTTAAGGAGAAAACCCACTTCTTAAAGCTTTACTGGTCCTCAGACTTTAAACCCCCCCCCCCCCCCTTGGCCGATCCAAGGACCTCACTAAACCATTCGATCAGTAGTAGCGATGGGCGGTGTATACAAAGGGCAGGGACTTAATCAATACAACCTTATGACTCATGCTTACTTGGAATTCCTCATTTATGGGGAAGAATTGCAATCCCCAATCCCAATCATGAACGGGGTTCATGGGATAGTCTTCACCAAGTCTCTCCTGTAATGAGTCAGAAGGAGCCAGATGCATGCAGATAAAAAAAGAAGAAAAAAGCTTTACTAGTTAAAATCATGATCCAGAGTCGTCGTCAAAAAACAGGCAAAGGTCAAATCCAAAACAGACAGGAGGCACAGAAAAACAAACATAACACTAGGCAAACAAATCAAAAGGGGATCAGGCCTAAGGCAATGTCAAAAACAATCGATACAAAAATATAAACACATCAGAATAACCACTCAGTAGCTCTGTAAAAGAAGCAACACCTCACCACAAAGAGCTAGTGTAAAAGCCTGGACTCGAATCTAACACTACTTAGTCATGTGATCAAAACAGCAGGTGTTACAGATCAGTATTCAGGTGAAGGAGAGCACTGATTGGAGCATGTTGCAAGGTCATTTGTCAAATCCAATTTATATGTAACCTCATTAATTCTCTTAATGACTTTAAAAGGACCAATATATTTATGCATAGGTTTTTTTTTTTTTTACATCCCTCAGTGACTCTGAAGTCTCTCGTAGAAAGCAAGATCCCCTGACTGATTGATGGGGGTCTCTCTATGGTAACAGTCGGTTTGCTCCTTATGTCGTTATGCAACCTCTGATCTGTCTCCTCCCAGACCCTCTCACTGTGCTGCATCCATTCATCTATGGAGGGGGCATCTGAAACAAAGCCAGTCCAGGGTGCTATAGGAGGCTGATAGCCTAATGCATATTGGAAAGGGGTTAGTCCATTGGTAGAGCTGATTAAATAATTCTGCCCACATTAGAAAATGTGTGGGTTTGTCTGGTTATTGTGGCAGAACACTCAACAACTTTCCCAGTTCTTGATTAATACATTCACACTGTCTGTTGGATTGGGAATAATATCCAGAGATTAAACTAACTGATTCCCACATGTTCAAAAAAGGCTGTCCAGACCTGACAGATAAATTGTGGGCCTATATCTGACAATATGTCTTCAGGGATACCAAAATACCGGAAAACTTGATTAACCAACGTTTCAGATTGGAATGATGTGGGGAGAGATGCAAATGGAATGAACCTAACACTACATGAAAATCTGTCAATTGTTGACTACTGTGTGATAAGATAAGTCACCCTTACCAATCACCAGCCTTCTAAAGGCTCAGTACAGAGACAATTTTAACAAAGACATTCAAATATAGACTGGGCACTTACCTGTATCCTTTGGGAGTAGCAGCATGCAGGTCATCCAGCTTTTATATCCTTCAGTGGACTTGGGGAAATCGCTGGTGCAGGGGGATCCAGTTTATCTAAGGAGAAAGAAAACGATTAACATGTCTCTTCAGTACATAAATAACAAATAATATTTACCTGTGATTTTAAGGAACAAAGTATGTTTTAAAAAAACTGGTTGTTTACGTATACAATGTTGTGTGTATGTTGGTTGTGTTTTTGAATCCACCCTGGATTATGGGGATGCCCTCTACTAGATCTATGGCACAATCATAGGGGTGATGAGAAGGCAATTTAGTAGCACTGCCTTTACTGCAAACTTCCATCAGTTCTGTATACTTGGGGGAAATGTTGAGGGAAGTCTCAGAATTGGGACTTTCTACAGAGGTGGATCTAGTGGCCAATGATACTGCTGAAATACATGACTGATGGCAAAATTCTGATCATGTTAACACTTCATGTTCTGACCAAGAAATAGTAGGGTTGTGTTTTTCTAGCCAGGGCAAACCTAAAATGATAAAATAAGTTCACCATGTAATGCACTTGTCATCAGATTCACTGGTTCTGTTTTAGAAGAGATGGTTCCAGGTCCAGTGGGACCTCAATCCAATGCAACAATTCTCAACACGGTCTTCAAGAGTTCCACTAGAATCTGAAGTTGTTTCAAATTCAAGCCTGAAGTTGCACCGGAATCTAAAAGGGAATATAAAAGAGAGACCTGATGGCAGTATATACTAACAGGTAATAGAAAAGACCTAGAAACCAACCCCTTTGTGGGAACACTCATCACATTACAACATTAAGTGTCCTCCACATGCTTACCAGGGGTCAGCGCCAAAGGTTTGGATCAATGAACTCATTCATGAAGGAGATGACCAACACCACCACAATACATACACAGGCCTTCTCTCAGATGACAAAGTCTCTCCTCCTTTGGCAAACAAATTAATTGCTTTGCATGGGTTCATCACAGTTCTTAAACTAATCATAAGATAGGTTACAAAATTGGGGTAATCTGACAAGCAAGAAGTCAAAAAGGAAATCTTCACCTGATCTAAACTTGCAAAGGACTTTTCAAAAAAGACAGAACATTGCAACAAAAACCCATGACACTTGTCTGGGTTGCCGTCAAACTTATCAGCTTTTCACAGGAAAAAAAACAAATTGGTAGCAGCCATTGAGCAAGTAGGAGTGATGGGTTGTTCCTCCTGGTCAGCAGTACTTAAAGTTTGAAGCTGACTGGCTAGTCCTTTAATGCTCACCACAAGCTATACCAGCTGAGCCTGTTGCTCTGATTGTTATTGAGCTAACAACACAAGTGACTGAGTAACCCCTGTTAGCACTTGCTGATGATGGCTAAACAACTGGCCTTGGTCCACAAGAGGTTTCTGAAAAGCTTCAGGATCTGCCTTCTGCATTGCTGGCGAGGTATTCTGTAATGAGTAAGAACCAACCAGATGGGTATGTATAAAAAAGAAAAAAGGCTTTACTAGTTAAATCATCAAATCCAAAACATAGGAGGCACAGAAAAGCAAACAACATTAGACAAACAAATCAAAAGGGAATCAGGCATAAGGCAAAGTTGAAAACACAGACGAACAATCGATTCCAAAATATAAACAAACCAGAATAACCACTTAGTAGGCCTGTGAAAGAAGCAATACCTCACAAAGAGCTTATCTAAAAGCTCTACAAACACTAGTCAGGTGACCAAAAACAGCAGGCATTACAGATCAGTATTCAGGTGAAGGAGAGCACTGACTAGAGCATGTTGGAAGGTCAGATGTCACATGACCGCGACACCCCCCTGGGGATTCTGGAGAATGGAGTCTGTGTGTGAACAAATGGGCCTACAATGAGATTGTTTTATATACTACACTTGTAATATATTCTCAAAAGGATCATGAGGATTTAATTAACATTTTAGTATTATTTAAAAATTGCTAAATTAGTTTAACTTGGCACAGTACAATAGTACAGTACTGTATCAGTGCTGGGATAGGCTCCAGGATGCAGTGTGACCTATTTTATGATTTCATGAGTGGTAAAGGTGAAAAGTTGATGTACTACTTCTGGCATCAGCAGTAGGCTTCACAATTGTAAGGGGTGGGGCTCAGGGGCATGGTTTTAAGGGATGAATCTGTTTGACATTTGTCGTGGTGTTTGTTTTTGATGATGAAGTAGGTTGGTTAGGAGTGTTTGTGGCTATTTTTATTGTTCTGCCTTGGGTTAGTTGGTGTGGTTTTGGTGTTTACCATGAGTGGATATTGTGTGGCTGGAGGTGGCCTTCCTTACTGTTCTCGCTGTGATAAAGGGGGCTTTTCTGCTTCAATCAACAAAAGAGCAATTTCTTAAAGCAGAAAAATGTCATTTTCTAGTTCATTTTCTGCTCTACCACTACAATAGTAATACCCATGGGCTTAGAATGAGATATTCTAAAAGCACACATGAATAGGATATTTGTGTGCATCATGAAATTATAGCTTTCTGTAGACAAGTACAACCATATCTTCTGGAATTTACATTAATGCAATATTATTCAGCATTATAACACACTGGAGGAGAGTCCAAACTGTCAATTCTGTTATGCCGGCAAAAAGAAATCATACCCTATCCACCAAGCCTTGATATATTACGAGCCTCCCATACCTCATTTAATATCGCAAGTAAGAAGAAATAAATTCTCAAAATGAAAATAAGGATTCGAGGTATTATCTAAATGTGTTTAAACCCAATGTTATGAACAGCTCAGCATAATTTGACATTATATATAATGATCTAATATTTCTGTAGTGGTATATGTGAAAAGCTGTATGCATATTTACATATTAAAATATAACAGAATTTAATTGAAAACATATATTGGCGAATCCTGCTAGACACTGTACATATAAATGTATACAAAACTCAGTACATTTCATATACAGTGGTAAATCATGGTGCTGCTTTTTAGATCTCTGTCAACGTTTCAAAAAAAGTTTAGGAGGGTCCTTTGCCCATAAGGTGTTTCTTGGTATTCTGCTCTGGTCTAAACATGATTATGAAACATTTGGGAGCAAAAATACAAATAATCAAACCAAAGCTTGAGGCCAGAATTGCAAATATCTCTACAGCTACAGTGAACTTTCCAGGAGAGCTGACATAAGCTGGGATAAAGGTAACCCACACTGCACAGAATATGAGCATGCTGAATGTGATGAACTTGGCTTCATTAAAGTTATCAGGCAACTTCCGAGCTAGAAAAGCCAAAATAAAACACAAAAGAGCCAGAAATCCTATATAACCCAGCACAGCCCAGAAACCTATAGCTGAACCTAATCCACATTCCAAGATGATTCTTTCCTTGTAGTGATTTAAATTTTTGAAGGGGAGAGGAGGAGATATTGTCAACCAAAGAACACAAATTAGGACCTGTATGAGAGTGAAGGTGAGAACACTGAGTCTCTGCTGTGGAGGCCCAAACCATTTCATGACATTGCTGCCTGGAAGTGTAGCTTTGAAGGCCATTAACACCACTATTGTTTTCCCCAGAACACAGGAGATGCAGAGGACGAAGGTGATCCCAAACGCTGTGTGACGCAGCATACAGGACCACTCAGAAGGCTGACCAATGAAAGTAAGTGAGCAGAGGAAACACAGAATCAGTGAGAAGAGCAGCAGGAAGCTCAGCTCTGAGTTGTTGGCTCGGACGATGGGAGATTTTCTGTGTTTATAAAAGACAGCAGCAACACACACAGCTATGAAGGCCCCAGTGACAGAGAATCCTGTTAGGATGATGCTCAGAGTGTCATCCCAAGACAAGAACTCCACAGGCTTGGGGAGGCAATTGTCATGCTGGGTGTTTGGCCAAAACTCCGAAGGGCATTTCACACAGTTCAATGAGTCTAAGAGATTAGAAAAGTATAATTAGAACCTTTAGAAAGAACAACAAGTAAAAAACTAATAAAACTGTGGCTGTACCCATCCCACTGCCTACTGTACTGATGATACCCAACCTGTCTTGTTACTGATCTCTCCTTCTGCACATGGTATACAGTCATAGCAGCAGACTGGCTTTCCTTTCTGCACAGCCTTCCTGGTTCCTGGAGGACAGCTCTCACTGCACACTGATCTTGGCACCTGAAACACATTAGAGAAATGCAAATCTTTCATTTTTTAAAAATCTGCCACAACACTCCTAAAAATTGTTATTTGAGGATTCTTTGCTAAAAGCAGTGGTTTATATGGAACCATGAACATTGAAAGAGCTGCTTGTATGCTTAAAACATTCTTTGCATTGCAACAGCGTTCTTAAGATTGATGTAGATTGTGCTGTATAAAGGTTCTTTATAGCACAAAACGGATTCTGGTACTGTTAAGATGTCAAGTTTTTAACAATATTAAAAGCCATTTTGGTGCTTTAAACAAAACCTGTTTATATTTTTTTCAGAAAAGGTTCTATGTAGAATCATATGCAATACATGCTCCATCAATCTGAATAATCCTTTTGTCTTTAAGCAGAAAATACTTTGAGTCTCTGTGGCTATGATGTCTTTGCTAAGAATTTTTGAGCAGCCATCTTTGTTAAGAGTGCATCTCAGTGTTGAAAGACATGAATATTTATAAAAAAGATATATATTTATTTATATATTCAAGAGTTAGTTTGGTCACATCCAAATCACTTTCAGTATCAATGTGCTATCTTTATTTGGAAAGCCAGCAATTAATTAAGTGTTATAAATATTAATTGTGTGTGTATATATATATATATATATATATATATATATATATATATATATATATATATATATATATGTATGTGTGTGTGTGTGTGTGTGTGTGTGTGTGTGTGTATGTATGTATGTATGTATGTATGTATGTATGTGTACAGTTGATTCTCCACAGTGTTAGGGTTAGTTTAAGCACCAAGTTTAGGCTTAAGACGCGAGAGAGGGTTAGGTTTTATACTGTGGTTAATGTTGGAGCTAGAACAAAGCTGATAAGTGTAAAAGATAATCAGTAGAATGTAAGTCAAATGTAAAATAACCCTATGTGAAGTGTCTTGTTCAAATAATGCTAGCCAAGTTACTTCTTGCCTTTACTGAATCATTCATTACATTAGACTGTTTAAAAGTTATAATTAAGTTAACATATGTGTTTAATGTTGTTTTATTTACTTATTTATTTAGTTAGTTTTTGAGTTTTAGCCAAAAAGAGCTGTACATAACAGGTTAACTTTTCAATGATAATTCACTGAATTTTACCTGTCATCACACATTAATATACATAATGTACATGTTTTACTGATGTGTTTGATTTTGCTGTTATTTAGATTTTTTTTAAGTATCAACAAACAGTTTTAACTTCAGGTTAACATATAATATCTTCATATTAAAATTTCAGTTTCACTGAATTTTACAGTTATTCTTCATACAAAATCTGTAATCTAAAAAATGTTATTTTGTATGGCTTTAGTCCATATGACTAATACAGTCCTTTAGCTATAATAACACCAATGTCATCAGTCTTATTGATTATATATAGCTGAATTATTTGTGTTTGAGGTGTATATTTTGACAAGTAATACTCACACGACAGCAATGAAACCCTCTGTAATACTAATTATACTATAGTTGATTATTTGATATATAAAGGGACACTTTGATTCCAATATTCATGTATTTCTGTCATTGGCCAAGTGTTTACATTAAAACATATAATTAATGTAATTAATTTGTATTTATTATGTCCATTCATGGTTTTCTTTTAAATCAATGGCACTCATTTTCATTAAAGACATCATGGCCACAAAATAATTCAGTAATCACTTATGTAACTTTGAGTTGCAATTATTTTAAATAGGAAACTGAATACATATGTTCCATCAACTGAAAACATATCATGGAAACACAAGCTTAATCTTAAACCTATATTGTCTATAAGCTTTGAAATTTTGATTTCATGAACTTGACTTTATGAAACATTTTCTGAGTGACCTTTAACAACACGTTCCATCGAGTGCCATAGTTAAATGAGCTCTGCTAAATGATCGACGTTTCCATTCAAGAGATTAATCTGAGTCTCGGACCGTACCTCGGTCTGTCCCCCCGTCCAGCTGATAGCTCTGCTCATACTGAACTCCTGGCCTCTTGGTTTGAATGAAAAATAGTGGCCCACAGTCACAAAATCCAAACCACCATCCTTATTAAACTGCCAGTTTATGAGCTCGTAGACGGCCACAGGATCACCTTTAGAATCAAACGAGACCTGAAATCCATTGTTGGTAGTGAAGTTCACTCTCTTGAGCTGGTCGAGTATCTGCAGTGAAACACATAATTTGACACGCTGTGGACGGAACTCTGACTGTGAATTGTTATCGATATGTAAACGTCCTTGATAATAAGGGAAAAAAAAACCACGAATGTTTCTGGTAGAAGAATGAAACTTCTAATAGAACTATCTTGGAAGAAGATTATCATCTTTGCCAAGTATTTGGTAAATGAAATATGTTTTTACATTTCTAATTAAATTGGCAATAACACCGGTTTAGCGAAAAGCCTGTGATTCTGATGCTATTCTGGCACAATAAGTGACGTTAAAATTGACATTGCCCACTGTTTGCCAGCACAATGGAAGAATAGCCCAAATATCATAGTTGGAATATATAATATTAACATTTATAACACATGCAATTAAATCATTCTTATTCATATTACGAAACAAGGTATGGGGTGTTTCTAAAAGCAGCAGTTTTATACCTGCCATGGCGCAAATTTAGCGCTCTTGTCGCACTGCGTGTCATTACAGATAACACCGTGGATGGCATGCGCTATGGCATACGTAGCTTTATACACCAGGTTAGTTGCGCGCAGCTGCGACGTGTCTGTATACGGGTTTTGCAGCGCGCGGATATCCTCACTGCCATCACATTCTCGCGCGCCCCCTGAGGAGCCTTTTAGGCTACAGCTGAACGAGCTCTCCCAAAACTCCGTTAGCAGAGGAGATTTCAGTGCTTGTGCTGGAGAGAGATCCAGAAGAAACTCACGAAGACCTGGAATCACCGAGCGGGGAACCCCAAATCCTATCGCCCCAGCGCACATGTTATATTTTAGAAATTCTGGATGGGTGATCCACGCATCGCTGCCGACCCACTGAAGGGGAGGCGGCGGTTGCCTTGCCAGCTCTTCTAAGAGAACTCTCATTTCGCCTGAGGCAAGAAACGCTACTATTACCCGGGCTGTTGATCTCCGGATGACGTTCGCCACTCTCTCCAGTTTACTGCGCGGATCTGTTCTGTAAAACACCTCGGAGTACTCCACACAGATTCCCTCCTCCTGCGCAGCCTTTAGAAAAGAAGCCATTCCAATATTTCCATAGTCTGTGTCGCTGCGCACTGCCCCAATCCATGTCCATCCAAAATACTTGACTATTTTTGCTAGTGCGGCTGCTTGGTGGTGGTCACTTGGTATGGTCCTGAAGAAGGCAGGATACTGACGCTTATCGCTCAGACATGCGCAGGTTGCGTAGTGACTCACCTGTTTTTTAGTATAGAAAAGGGGAGAAAACATCATTTGAGACGTTTCTTGTGATACTGACGTATTAGACATATTATATATTTATTTAGTTGTTACTAAAAATAAATAATAATAAAGTACAATTCGTACAAAACATACACTCACCTGTGGAATTCCAAAAAGACCCAGCATTCTTGTGACGCTAATTGAAGAAGTGGAAACAGAATCTCCCACAAGAGCAGGAACAGCGGAAGCTGCAGATTTTGCGCAAGAATCAGTATCATTGAAAAATGGTTCCATGCCGTTTGCAAACTGAAGTGCAACTTTAGTTGCCATCGGCACTTCAGCGCACGAGTCGTGTATCTGGTATCCTAACGTGATTCCCGGCAGGAGATCCGTTCTGTTGTTGATCTCATGGATGGTGAATTCCATGGCACGAGCGAATCGCAGCTCCCTGAAGTTCATACTGTTTACAAACAACATTCGTATTTAAAACGTATTTTCACAAAATAGTTTAATATAATAAAACAATTTTACAATACCTTTTACCAGATAATTTCAGACGTAACTAACTCAACAAATGTCGCATGTCTGCAATAAAGTGTCCGTTTGATTATTCTAATTTCGCTTTAATTCTCTGTGCAACTGTGCACTCCAAACTCACAGACAGACCTCCCAGAGCACTGTGGCTGTAGTGGCTGTCTGGTGTAGGTGTTCTTCTCTGATCTCGTGTAGATATGAATCGAAAAGATCCCTCCGATTATAAAGTCTCCATTCATAGAAAGACTGGCCATCTGAGGCTCAGCCCACAGCCTGCAGCCGACCAGGTCAGCTTTAGAAGCTGCTGAACCGAGCCCGGTTATCCATAACATTGATACAAACATCCTTAAACTTGATCCAAGCTCCATTGCATATTCAGCAGTTCTGCAGCCCTCGTAAGGCCAGTTTGACTCACTTCAAAGAGTCCCCTTCTTTTGATACCATGTGGGCGTGAGCTCAGACTCAGGAGGCGTGGTTATGTTATGAACAGCGAACGAAATCATTTAGATATCTTTTATTTATTTTTTTCTGATGTATTGAATGCTGTTATTACACTACACAAAGAAGCTGGCCATAAGTCACCTCATGCCACATAATCACTAGAAAATTTTAAACTGTTTGCACCAAGCAGGGAGTTGCATATTTTAGACGCAGAATATTAGGACATTACTGTTAAGGATATTCAGCACCACTGTAACCAAAATATTTAAATTTTATATTTAAATAATTCAAAGAGCGAACAGTTCTGCCGTTTGAGAACGTGTTCTTTCTAACTTCTACGTTTTTCCTGAGAACTTTCGACAAATTCAAGAGAAAACTTATATAAATATGCATCTGTATATACATACATACATTAATTTATTTAATTAGCATACGGACAAATGCTCCTTTGTTTTAAACAGGCACTTCAACATACAGCAGGAAATTTCCGTTTCAAAGGCGCCTATAATTTATACTGAACCCAATTCCCATGAAATTCACACATTTACATCTAGATGGTGCTGTATCTCACGTTTGAGGTTTATTAAACCCGCTAAAGATGTGGTTTTACTGAGGTAAGTAAGTCTACTGTGATTGAAGAGCGTTTGTTTGAACTTGTTCTTTTAGTATTCCGTGGCTATAGGCCCATATATCTCTCACCATGTTTATGTCATGGCATGACTTCTCCCGAGAAACTACAGCTGACCTGTTTAGGCTATCAATGTTTTTGACCTCAAAGGAAAATTTCATCTCAGCAAATTTTAGAGAGGCATCAACAGATACAGGTGCAGAGTGTAGCCTCAGTCAGTGTCATTCAGTTGAGGGTCAGCTAAATATTTAAAAATACTATGGAAATACCTTTCCATTCCATTTCCTTTAGTTGATTTGAGTAGCTTAGACCAGCAGCTTAAAAAATAAATAAATAAACAAACAAACAAAAACATAACATTGTACACAGAGAGGCCCAGCGACATGCACAAGCTTTGTGTAATTTTATTTCTGTTAGGTTAGACCTGAATGAAAGAAGAAATATATGCATTGATAGTTGTATTGTGCATACATACATACATACATACATACATACATACAATGATAAAAGCCTTAAACAATTCTTCTTATGGTGATGCCTCTGGGTGTAATATGTAGTTGCCCCAATACTTTTGTCTACAGTCCACATGGAGTTTGCAGCTATAACAGGTCTCACTCATGTGGGAAGCTTTCTACAAAATTTTGGAGGGTGTCTGTGGGGATTTTTGCCCCTTCAACCAGAAGAGCAATTGTGAGGTCAGGCACTGATGTTGGACAGAGGGCCTGGCTCAAAATTCTGTTCTAGTTCATCCCAAAGGTCCAGCATATCTTCAATAGAAGTGATTAGTGTTAAACAGATGCAAGGAAAGTTGTACCACCTCATTTCCAAAAAAAAAAATTGGTATGTTGTGAACAATGTAAACAATAACGTAATGATGTGCAAATCATTGAAAATGCTCCAAAAGACAATAAATCAAATACTGAAACTGATCATTTTTTTGAAAAATATTTTCAATTTGATGCCAGCAACATGTTCCAAATAGTTGGGACGGGGGCAACAAAAGGCTGGTAAAGCTGTGTAATGCTAAAAAAACACCTGGTGCTACAACCCCAATTCCAATGAAGTTGGGCTGTTGTGTAAAACATAAATAAAAACAGAATACAATGATTTGCAAATCCTACAAAAACAAGATATTTAATGTTCAAATGCATAAACTTTATTGTTTTTTGCAAATATTCACTCATTTTGAATTTGATGCCTGCAACATAATCCAATGAAGTTAGGACACTGGTAAAAAAAGACTGGAAAAGGTGAGGGTCATGATTGGGTATAAAGGGAGCATCCCTGAAAGGGAGCATCCACTTTGTGAACAACTGCATGAGCTTGATGGATCGGACAAATTGTGTCTCTATATCCCTAGTTCCAATGAAGTTGGGACATTGTGTAAAACATAAATAAAAACAGAATATGATGATTTGCAAATCCTTTTCAACCTATATTCAATTGAATACACTACAAAGACAGGATATTTAATGTTCAAATGGATAAACTTCATTGTTTTTTGCAAATATTCAGTCATTTTGAATTTGATGTCTGCAACATGTTCCGAAGAAGTTGGGACAGGGGCAACAAAAGACTGGGAAAGTTGAGGAATGCTCAAAAAACACCTGTTTGGAACATTCCACAGGTGAACAGGTAACAGAAGAATGGGCAAAAGAAAACTGGAAACAGGTGAGTGTCATGATTGGGTATAAAGGCAGCATCCCTGAAAGGCTCAGTCATTCACAAACAAGGATGTGAACAACTGTGTGAGCAAATAGTCCAACAGTTTAAGAACAATGTTTCTCAATGTGCAATTTAGGGATTTTATCATCTACAGTCTATAGTATCATCAAAAAATTCTGAGAATCTGGAGAAATCTCTGCAAGTAAGCAGCAAGGCAGAAAACCATCAATGAAGGCCCGTGAGCTTTGATCCCTCAGGCGGCACTGCATTAAAAACCGACATCATTCTGTAACGGATATTCCCACATGGGCTCAGAAACACTTCAGAAAACCACTGTCAGTGAACACAGTTCGTCGCTCCATCTACAAGTGCAAGTTAAAACTCTGTCATGCAAAGCGAAAGCCATATATCAACAACACCCAGAAACGCCGCCATCTTCTCTGGGCCCAAGCTCATCTGAGATGGACTGACGCAAAGTGGAAAAGTGTCCTGTGGTCTGACAAGTCCACATTTCAAATTGTTTTTGGACATCATGGACGTCGTGTCCTCTGAGCTAAAGAGGAAAAGAACTGTCCAGATTGTTATCAGCGCAAAGTTCAAAAGCCAGCATCTCTGTTGGTATGGGGGAGTGTTACTGCCCATGGCGTGGGTAACTTGGACATCTGTGAAGGCACCATTAATACTGAAAGGTACATACAGGTTTTAGAGCAACATATGCTGCCATCCAAGCAATGTCTTTTTCAGGGACGTCCCTGCTTATATCAGCAAGACAATGCCAAGCCACATTCTGCACATGTTATAACAGCGTGGCTTCGTAGTAAAAGAGTGTGGGTACTAGACTGGCCTGCCTGCAGTCCAGACCTGTCTCCAATTGAAAATGTGTGGTGCATTATGAAGCACAAAATATGACAATGGAGACCCCGGACTGTTGAGCAACTGAAGTTGTACATCAAGCAAGAAAGGGAAAGGATTCCACCTACAAGGTTTCAACAATTAGTGTCCCCAGTTCCCAAATGCTTATTGAGTGTTGTTAAAAGGAAAGGTGATGTAACACAGTGGTAAACATGGCCCTGTCCCAACTTCTTTGGAACGTGTTGCAGACATCAAATTCAAAATGAGTGAATATTTGCAAAAAAACAATGAAGTTTATCCATTGAACATTGAACATTAAATATCTTGTCTTTGTAATGTATTCAATTGAATATAGGTTGAAAATGATTTGCAAATCATCGTATTCTGTTTTTATTTATGTTTTACACAATGTCCCAACTTCATTGGAATTGGGGTTGTAAATATGACATTGTCTAATAACACTGTCAGTGAAGTGAAGTGGCGGTGAAGTGACTGTGAAATTCTGATGAATTATGTCGAAATGTCTTACAATAGCAAAAATTTATTGATATTTCTTATGTAAAACAGAATAGGATGTTTCAATAGCTTAAATAAAAAAAATGCTTTCCAAAAATGCTACCAACATTACAACTACAGGTTGAATTTTTAAATAACCTAAACCCTCTTACAGAAAATTAATCATGATATTTTAATATCTTAAATCAGCTAATCAGGGAGTTACAGTTTTATTAGGATTAGTATTTCATATGAAATTAAATTGCAAAGTGGGAACCAACAGCCACCCAACTAAAATGTGTCTCTTTATAAATAAAGCTCTACAAGTAAAGCCAGTCACAGTAGCTAGCAGTAGGGCCAAGACAGAGAGAGAGTGAGGGTTCCTTTACAGTTTTTATTCCTTGGGTCAAGCCACAAGCACTGGAGCTGCTGAACATGCACTGCTAAAGCTAGTGGGCAGAACCCCTGAGGCAGGGAATGCTGTTGACTCGAGCCATCAACGTTGAAAAAGCTGAGCACTCAGCACTAGAGCCAATGATTTAATTGTCAAGGTCCACAGGGTCACACACATGCAGTACCCTTTCTAGCATTAATGGCACAGTGGATGGTGGAAAGAGTGGAATTGTGACTGGTGTGTCATGGTCCAGGGGTTTCATCCAGATGCAAATTCCGAGCTGGAATAATCATTCCTCAAAGCAGATATGGTAAGGAAGGAGACCCTTTTTTGTGGTAGAAAGTCTGCCAGACATGATGTATTGGGTGCATGTCAGAAGCTGGTGACACATTGTATTGCATTGCGACCATCCTTGGGGGCCTTCAAAATGATAGCCCACAGTACTCGTACTTGCCAACTACACGGAGACTTCTCCAGGGTGCCGCTGAAACACCTCAGCAGCTTTGGAATCCTCTCAATACCCCTTGGTTACCCAGGAGGACCACAACACCCAGACAGCTGCAGCAGACCACCCAAAGGCCAAGCTCTAAGAGATGCCAAATACCCCCTTAGGCTCATACACAAAAATGAGGTTCCTAGACATTTTGAAGAACTAATCTGGTGGGTCTGGTAAGCAGTGTAGTTCTCCTGGACAAGGACAGGGAGTAATGTGTTGTCATTACAGGTCTGTGTTAAGTTAAAAGTAAACCCACCCTCTATACAGTTATTTTAAATGTCTATGAACTAAATCCAGTGACAACCAGAGCGGACATAGCAAACTGACATATTGAACTCAGAGTGTGTGGAACCACTTTGCATGATCACACCCTCTAAGCACTTTACAATATTCATTTGTCATTATGAATAAAAATAGTAATATGGATAATTAAGTCTATAAACATAGTATTTAATATAATATATTATAAAATTTGATAATTTTATATATAATTTTATATAATAATAAATATTTGAAATATTTAAATATGTCGTGAAATATTATTTCTCAAAATCTAAAGTTTATGTCATTTAAGGACAACATAATATTTTTAAAAATGAAATGAATTGTCAGTGGTAGACAATATGACACTCCAACAACTCCTACACCCAACTTAAATAGGATGTGACAGAATGTATTTTTTTCATTGTTAATTTTTTTCCTAGTTAATAATCAATTTGTTTCCTGAATAAAGCTAATATATATATATATATATATATATATATATATATATATATATATATATATACGCTATACTATAGTATTAGCTATAGTATATATAATACTATAATATTAGTTTATCTGTTTTCACACATATGAACTTGAGTGAGATCCCATTCTTAATCCACAAGGTTTAATGTGATGTTGGCCCACCCTTTCCAGCTGTCTCAGCTTCAACTCTTCTGGGAAGGCTTTCCACAAGGGTTAGGAGTGTGTTTATGGGAATTTTTGACCATTCTTCCAGAAACGCATTGTGAGGTCAGACATTGATGTTGGCTGACAAGGCCTGGCTTGTGGTATCCACTCTAATTCATCCCAAAGGTGTTCTATCTGGTTGAGGCCAGAACTCTGTGCAGGCCAGTCAAGTTATTCCACACCAAATTCGCTCATCCATGTCTTTATGGACCTTTGTGGACATTATGGCCTTAGTGCACTGTCAAGTTGGAACAGGAAGAATCCATCTCCAAACTGTTGCCACAAAGTTGAAATTGAAATTGTCCAAAATCTTGGTTTGCTGAAGCATTAAGAGATCCTTTCACTGGAACTAAGGAGCTGAGCCCAACTCCTGAAAAACAACCCCACACCATAATCCCGTCTCCACCACACTTTACTTTTGTCACAATGCCGTCAAACAAGCAACCGTTCTATTGGCAACCGTTCTATTGGCAACCGCCAAACACAGAGTCGTCCATTGTATTGCCAGTTGGAGAAGTTTGATTCATCACTCCAGATAACATGTCTCCACTGCTCTAGAGTCCAGTGGAGCTCCTGAGAGTGACCTGTCCTTTCACAAATGTTTGTAGAATCAATCTGCATACCCAGGTGCTGGTGCTTGGTTTTATACACCTGTGGCCATGAAAGTGATTGGAACACCTGCATTAAATTATTTGGATGGGTGACTGAATACTTGTTGAAATACAGTGTATATGTATATATATATATATATATATATATATATATATATATATATATATATATATATATATATATATATATATATATATATATAGTAAGTCAGGGAATTGAAAACCTCTTGGTGTAAACTCCTGAGCAAAAGTTGCAATATTTTCTAACTTAGATTTTAATACATTGGATTTTATGTTGTTGGGACTGTATTATGCACATAATCAGTCCATTGTGCTCTTCATTGCCACACTACCAGTGCTATGGTACTACCAGGACCATAGGTGAGGATCAGGATGTAGACTGCTTATGGCTAAGCTCCCTCTTCACCACTACAGTACGGTTCAGACATTACTGCTGCAGCCTGTCCCAGCCTGCGGCCAATCTCATGATCCCTCTTCCCATCACTTGTGAACAAGACCCTGAGATACTCCGTGACCACTCCTAACTCAGCAAACAGTTGTCCAGAATCTTCTCAAGGCCGACCGAAAGTCTTTTTCCTTGGCTTCTCCAAACTCCTCTCATGTCCAAGATTTTGCTTCTGGCATCGTTGCTGCCGCCACCTTTTTTTTTTTTCTTTTGGTAACTCTCCTTCAGTCAAGAGCCATGCAGTCCCTAAAGACCTCTTTCTTCAGCTTGATGGTCTCCCTCACCACTGGTGTCCACCAGGGAGTTCTTGGGTTACCACCCTGACAGGCACCTAAAAAAGATTTTGGCCACAGCTACGCCTAGCAGCTTCCACAGTGGAGGTTTTGAACAGGGTCCCTTCAGATTTTATGTCCTCTTCCTCCTTCGGGACATATTATAAGCTCTCCCAGTTAAAATGATTCTGTACAGGGGCCTCCAACATCATTCCCAGCACACCCTCACTATTCACTTGGGCCTGACCATCAGTCTTCCCTGCCATCTGATCCAACTCACCACCAAATGGTGATCAGTTGGCAGCTCAGCACCTTTCTTTACTCGAGTGTCCAGAACATATGGTCCCAAGTCAGATGAAATGACAACAAAGTCAATCATTGACCTTTGACCCAAGGACCTCTGGTACCCTGTACACTTATGAACATCCATATGTTCGAATTTGGTGTTTGTTATGGTCAATCCATGTCTGGCACAGCACTGCACCACTCCCCCATGCTGGACCTTGTGGGTGGTGGGCCTACATGATTTCCCCACATTGCCTCTTTGCCGGGTTACAAGGGCTGGCCGGCCATCAGGCACTTGCTGAGGGATGCTACCCTCAGGCCTGGCTCCAGGGGTAGGTCCGTATGACCCTCTCCTGGGCAGGGTACATGAAAGGGTTCAAATCCCATCCACTACCTATGATCTAACTTTATTTCAAAAAGTCATTGACAAACTATCTTTTGAAAGTTGGTAGATTGTGAACGCTGTTAGGGTTAGCATTAATAGCAGGTTTAGGCTTAGTTCAAGAGAGAAAGTTTAGTTTAGGTTTTGGGTTGAAGTTAAGATAAAGATTAGAACAAATTAAGTTTAATAAATAAATAGTATAATTTAACTGCAGCATAATTTTTTATGAAGCATTTACAGTGAGCTATCCAAATAATGTTTTAAGCTAATTAACCCCATTTCCTCATGACACGTGGTTCTTCTGAGACATATGAAGCCGCGGTTTTTCTAAATGCTCCTAAGGGAATGTCATTGGAAAGTGTGACACACTCACAGAACATTAACCATCAATTCAGTTACGTCAGAAAGTCTCCATGGTGCTGAAGTCACATTTTTCAGCAGACTTCATTATCCTTGTTTTTGAAAGTGTGCATGGATGGAGGAAGTGTTGACATTCTTCTGGCTGTATGTTGCTGGATTTCTGGATTGTTGGTTTTCTCAATTTGGTGTGGAAGAATTTGTCTGATGTGCACATATGTCTGACCTCAGCCCTAACAAACAATTTAGGAATAAATTGGAAAACAAAGCCATATAAACCATTTGGGCCAAACCTCACTAATACTCTTGGGGCTCACAGTAGAAACAAATGTCCAGAGTAACATTGTACAATCTAAAGAAAAGTAATTTAAGAGTATATATCTACTACAGAAGAAAAGATGGGGCAGTTTAATAGTAAGGCCAACGAAGTGAGATTTTCAAAAGTTATATATGCATATGATGATTAAGTGTAGCCTGTTTTTCCCCATTTGGTTGAGGGCATGTCCAATCAATTAGCTGTTTCTCCCCCATTCAGAGACATGCTAATTACAAGTATTATAACTGCCACTAAAGCAGCTTCACCTGACAGTTCAAAACTCTTGAGTATAATGCAAATTTATACATTCTGTTATGTACGGTAAAAGGCAAAGAATAGAATTGCATCATGCCGAGTGTTGGGGGGAAGAGGAAGGGTGATACTTTTTACTAAACAAGGATTCCATTTTACTTTGTGTTACTTCAAAATGGCCAGATTAGTTTAATATGGCATTGTAAAATAATCTATTATCACATGAGTGGTGGAACAGGCTCCAGCACTCTCCAGGACAATAAGCAGCTTAACTGATGAACTGATGAATACATTATCATAAGTGAATGAGTTTACAAACTACAATGTTTAAAACAGATAAAGAAAAAAAAAGTTTAATAGCAAAGATGTTGTACCATGTATATTCAAAATTAATAGTAGATCATAAAATTGTATATAAGATGCTAAAGCACAGTGCTACTTTTACGAATTGTGTGTGGGTCTCAGAAAGCCTTGGAGGCTGTTTTACCCATAAGGTGTTTCTTGGTATTCTGTTCCGGCCTAAATATGATTATGAAACATTTGGGAGCAAAAATACATGTAAACAAACCAAAGCTTGAGGCCAGAATAGCAAATATCTCTACAGCTACAGTGAACTTTCCAGGAGAGCTGACATAAGCTGGGATAAAGGTAACCCACACTGCACAGAATATGAGCATGCTGAATGTGATGAACTTGGCTTCATTAAAGTTATCAGGCAGCTTCCGTGCTAGAAAAGCCAAAATAAAACACAAAAGAGCCAGAAATCCTATATAACCCAGCACAGCCCAGAATCCTATAGCTGAACCTAATCCACATTCCAGGATTATCCTTTCCTTGTATTGTTTTAAATTTTTGAAGGGGAGAGGAGGGGATATGGTTAACCAAAGAACACAAATTAGGACCTGAATGAGAGTGAAAGTGAGAACACTAAGTCTCTGCTGTGGAGGCCCAAACCATTTCATTACATCACTGCCTGGAAGTGTAGCTCTGAAGGCCATTAACACCACTATTGTTTTCCCCAGAACACAGGAGATGCAGAGGACGAAGGTGATCCCAAACGCTGTGTGGCGCAGCATACAGGACCACTCAGAGGGCCGACCAATGAAAGTAAGTGAGCAGAGGAAACACAGAGTCAGTGAGAAAAGCAGCAGGAAGCTCAGCTCTGAGTTGTTTGCTTTGATCATGGGAGAAGTTCTGTGTTTGTAGAAAACACCAGCCACACATACAGCTATGAAGGCCCCAGCGATGGAAAACACTGTCAGGATGATGCTCAGAGTGTCATCCCAGGACAGGAACTCCACTGGCTTAGGGAGGCAGGCATCTCGCTGAGTATTGGGCCAGAACTCAGGAGGGCAGTGCTCACAGTTCAACGAGTCTAAAAGATTATAAAAGCATGTTCACAACCTTATATTATACAGAAAACCAAGGGTATGAAAACAACTCAATCATGAGTGTCCCCAGCAAATGATGCTGTCATACACAACCTGTCTTGTTGCTGATCTCTCCTTCTGCACATGGTATACAGTCATAGCAGCAGACTGGCTTTCCTTTCTGCACAGCCTTCCTGGTTCCTGGAGGACAGCTCTCACTGCACACAGACACTGGCACCTGAAATATATTAGACAATTTCAAATCATTCCAAATTTTTCAAAAACTGTCTGAAATTCACAATGCCATACACATTTTTAACTCCTATTTTGAAATTCATTGATTAAATTAATTAAAGAAAATGTAAAACATATTCAACAATAATAGTAAAGTAAATGTTATATGTTGTGGTCAAATAGTATTGGAGATGTTGTACCTCAGACTGTCCCCCCATCCAGCTGATATCCCTGCTCATACTGAACTCTTGGCCTCTTGATTTAGAGGAATCATAGTTGCCCACTGTGACAAAACTCATTGTGCCATCTTTATTAACCTGCCAGTTTATGAGCTCATAAACGGCCACAGGATCACCATAAGAATCAAATGTGACTTGAAAACCATTGTTTGTAGTGAAGTTCACTGTTTTGAGCTGGTCGAGGACCTGCAGTGGCGCACATAACTTGAAATGTGATGAATGGAACAAGAGCCTAGCATAACGCTTCTATTGGAAATTTTATTTTATTTTAGTGATTTTTAGTCACATTATGCATGAAAAATAAGATGTCATAACAGCGGCTTCAGAGGTGCTATAAGACTATTTCCATTCGATTGTTGTTTTTCAGATATTTTTTTAATGCCTTAAACAACATTTTATATTTGATTTGAGTGAGTCTTGAATGTCTTGAGTTTTGAAAGAAGAGAACCACGTCATCCACAATTAGAGAGTAGCGCAAATAGCATAATACAACATAAGCAATGCAATTATGCTTATTCAAATTATAAGACGGGTTAAACTAGAGGTTTTATATGTGTCAATTTTATACCTGCCATGGTGTGAATTTAGCGCTCTTGTCGCACTGCGTGTCATTACAGATAACACCGTGGATGGCATGCGCTATGGCATACGTAGCTTTATACACCATGTTAGTCTCGCGCAGCTGCGACATATCTGTATACGGGTTCTGCAGCGCGCGGATATCCTCACTGCCATCACATTTCCGCGCGCCCCCTGAGGAGCCTTTCAGGCTACAGCTGAACGAGCTCTCCCAAAACTCCGTTAGCAGAGGAGATGTCAGTGCTTGTGCTGGAGAGAGATCCAGAAGAAACTCACGAAGACCTGGAATCACTGAGCTGGGGACGGCAAATCCTATCGCCCCAGCGCACATGTTAAAGCGCAGCATGTCAGCATCTGTGATCCACGCTTCGCTACCGATCCACTGAAGGGGAGGCGGCGCCTGCTTTGTCAGTTCCTCCAACAGAGTTTTAATGTCGCCTGAGGATAGAAACGCTACTATTACCCGGGCTGTTGATCTCCGGATGACGTTCGCCACTCTCTCCAGTTTACTGCGCGGTTGTGTTCTATAGTAGGACTCGGAGTACTCCACACAGATTCCCTCCTCCTGCGCAGCCTTTAGAAACGACGCCATCCCATAATTGCCATAGTCTGAGTCGCTCCGCACTGCCCCAATCCATGTCCAGCCAAAATGCTTGACCATTTTCGCTAGTGCGGCCGCTTGGTGTTGGTCACTAGGCACGGTTCTGAAGAAGGCAGGATACTGACGCTTATCACTCAGACATGCGCAGGTTGCGTAGTGACTCACCTGTAATTCAGGACAGAAAAAGGCGGAGTCATTTCAGAAAGCTGATGGTATTCTATTGCTTATTTATTGGATATAATATGTTTCCTTAATTATTACTTAACTTAAACTACACTGAACATAAATCAGCGCATTAGATTTCGTGCGTATATAAAACATTATTATGTCATTTAGAACACCTAGCTGGATAATATTACACCACTTTGTATTGCCTACAATCACCTGTGGAATTCCTAAAAGACCCAAAATTCTGGCCATACTCATCGAAGGGGTGGAATTAGAATCTCCCACCACAGCAGGAACAGCGGCAGCTGCAGATTTTGAACAGGAATCAGTATCATTGAAAAATGGATCCACGCCGTTTGCAAACTGAAAACCAACTTTAGTTGCCATCGGCACTGCAGCGCACGAGTCGTGTATCTGGTATCCTAACGTGATTCCCGGCAGGAGATCTGTTCTGTTGTTGATCTCGTGGATGGTGAACTCCATCACACGAGCGAAGCGCAGCCCCCTGAAATTCATACTGTTCAGAAACAGAAGAGAAAAAGACAACAAATGCTTTTAGACGTCACCAACTAAATAAGACGAGCACGATTGCAAAAATGTGACAATTTTGATTATTGTCATTTCTCTGTAAAGATCTCTGCAACTGTTCACTCCACACTCACAGACAGACCTCCCAGAGCACTGTGGCTTCAGTGGCTGTCTGGTGTAGGTGGTCTGCTCTGACCTCGTATTGATATGAATAGAAAAAATTCCCCCTATTAGAAAAGATCCGTTCATCGATAAAACAGACATCTGAGGCTCAGCCCACAGGCGGCAGCTGACCAAATCAGCTTTACAATCTACTGGACTATGTCCATTTAACCACAGCGCTGTTATAGACATCATTAAAACGGACGGAAGCTGCATCTTATGTTCGGTCCTCAGCCCTCAGAAGAAAAGGGTGGTGCCTTTAAATAGCAGCTTTGGTATGATGCCCTGAGGGTACGAGTGTGGAGTTGGGAGGCGTGGTTAGGTCTTGAATAGTAATTGCAAGAAGGAATAACACTTTTAAATGTGTGTGTCTCAGTTGTATTCATTTGAATTGTAATAAAACTCCCTTTGGGATATTTTCTGAAGACACTGGTTCTAATTAGATCCATGACCACTCAAGAATCATTTGTACACTACGTTAGATCCATAAAGTAGTAGTTTGCTGTATTTGGTGCAGAAAGATTTGGCTGACTTGCATAGAGCTCTGCTTCAATGCTATCAAATACCTTAGCAACAAAAAAAGCACAGGCCTTACTCACTATGTGCCTCACTGAATAAGGCAAATGTCCATTCAAATTCAAAGCCTTCCTTGAAAAGTGCCAGGCTGATGTAGCAGAAGAACAATATAATGAGGAGGATTTGGCAATTTCAGTCCTTATTTTAGGACCTATTGCATATGTTCTAAAAGCACATATAAATGTTATTTTCAAGTGTATTCAGTTTTTCTCCTGCTCTTTTGTAACTGATGTTAATGTATAGCCCCATTTGACAGTTCAACACACTTGAACTGTCTAACTCACATTTCATTATGCTAGCTTATAGACCCTCCATGTTAGTAAGGGGGAAAGAGAGGGAAGGACATCCTACCCACCAAGTCTCGATAAGATCGGAGCCTCTCATTACCTGTTGAATATTGCATTTAAAAGCAGTATATCCTTGAAACAATCATAAGAATTCCATTTTGATTAATGTATTAGCTACAATGCCATTTCAACAAAGTTGGAATATATATATATATATATACACTGTAAAAAATAGGCGTAATTTAACAGTAATAATTCCTGTGCTTTTTTACGGAAGAATTCAATTATCTTATAATTACGGAGCTTTTTCAGTAAATTCAAACTGTGCGCGTGCGTAGTGTGTGAAAGCGACCAACGGTCGCTCTCTCCTCAACACACAATTTCATCTTCTCACCCTCTTTATTGCAGTGGCACCTCTGTGGTAAATATCATCCATTTTTGTTCGCGTAGGTAAACTTGTAACTAAAAGACTACCAGCTAGTATCACAAAGATAAATAATCCCATTTAGCGAATTTAATATAGACAACGAATTAACGTTAACCTACGATGGCTGTGGGTTAGCGTTAGCTGTAGTCTAAAGCTTGCCACAGATTTTCTGTGGCAAGCTTTCTGTAATTTTACGGAATTTTTTTTTACAGTGTATATATATATATATATATATATATATACACTGTAAAAAAAAATTCCGTAAAATTACAGAAAATGTACTGGCAGTTTATTACCTGGATTTTTTCCGTTATTTTACAGAATGTTCCTTCATCAATTAAACAGATTTTTTCCATAAATTAACAAAAAAAACATTTTTTTACAGATTTTTTTCAATTAAATCACAGAGTTTTCCTTCATCAATTAAACAGATATTTTCTGTAAATTGACAAGTTTTTCTTTATTTAACAAAATGTCTCCTGTTATTTTACAGTGTTGTCATCACTTTTTCCTGTAAATTTACATAAAAATTTGCTATAGACCATTTTCCCTTTTTTTAGTCTTCTTTTGAAGTTTTTTCCATAACTTAACATTTAACAGAATGTTTTGTTATTTTAGTTTTCCTTCATCAATTTAACAAATCCATTGTATAAGTTAACATTAAAAACTCCTTGTACATTAATGAAACATCACTTTCCTGAAAAAAAATTAACAAAATACATTTCAGTAAATTCATTGTTGCTGTTTATTACAGGGATGCAAACAGGCAAATATTGAAATAAGATCTAAACACTGCATTGTGTCAGTACAAGCCTTCCAACACTGATTTCAGTTCAATACAGATAAAGTTAACATCAACATCTTCCTTGCCAATTTATTCAACAACAGTCATTGAGCATCTAATTGGAAATATTTCCCATTTAGTTGCACTTTGCATGCTTACAGTTACTGACTGCAGTTCATTTGACAGTCCAGTTACCTGTCATAAATTGTCAATGTAACAATATGCTCTTCAGCATATGGTGGATATCATCAGTACACAAAAGAACACCATATCACCCAACCCATTCACCACTGGAAAGAAACCGCAGGAATGACATAACTTGGAGAGTGTATTTTTCTCCCTGTAGTATGTAACTGTAAATCTACAAAGTGTACCTATATACAGCACATTTGCCTGATAGATGGGTCGATGGGCACAGGGACATAGTAGGCATGTCTACTGATCTGGTAACTTGTAGCTCCTTTATGAAAAGCAAAAAAAAACACTTAAATTTAAAAAATGTGTAGGAGCAAGAATAGTATTAACACTTTTTTATATACTGCTAATATAGCTTACTGGGTGCTTATATCTCATGCAATAAATTTACTGAAACAAATTTGGCATGAGAACAATGCTGGTCAACGACTGTTATTCAAAACAGCATGTATTATAAGCCCTACATATAAAAACTCTACCTCCTGCATATTTAAAGTGTTGTGTCCAAAACAAACATGTATTTTTTTCCATTAACAATTCAACATTACAAAAATGTTGTAAACACCACAGAACTTAGGACTTCTCATCCTAATACTTCATTTCAAATTGTTAAATGAGTCCATTGTGCAGCATCTGAGGGCTCCAAATGCCTTAAAAATAAGATGGGGGGGAAAAAGGTAAATCAGCTTTCATCTTACACTAATTTATGGAATAACATGTAGGCATGTGTTTTTACATTTTTATGTATTTCCATTTTTAAATATACACAATTAATTAATGCAAAACAGCAGAAAATATTACAGCTGTGCTCCAACTTTTTAGCTACAAATGTTTAGTTTGCCTCATCAGGAACACTTACACAACAGCAGAACTAAGCAGAAATATTAATGGGTACAAATATAACACTAAGAATAATTATCACTTTAAATCAACTGTTAACGTTAATACATTGCCACTTTACTGAAACTACTTCGACCAATATTTATAATGACTAAATTACTCACTTGCAGGCCTTTTTCACTCTAATCATATTTAAATGATATTTACTACAGTTCCACACATACTTAGTGTGTCTAACCAGATTAACCCTCTGGGCTAACGCAGATTTTAAGCACTGTACCAACACAGTACTGATGCTGATTTGCTGGCTGAGAGATAAAAAGGTGACGTGAGACATTTGAACTATATATAAAGTTTATATAGTTTAGACATATTATAAAATCTATAAAGAAGTGTGCAAAAATTGAGAATGCAATCACCATTGCAATTACAAAAAATTAAGCATGTAATAGCGAGTTTTCACTCAGTTCCGAGCTAGGGATCGCTGAACTCAAACTAAAAACGATATTGAGATTTGGCCTATGGGAGCAAATCAGGAAAATAAGATTTGCTGTCTTAAAATACTACGTGCAAAAATGAATATAACAAAACTACTTATAGCCTAAATTTTGCGAGATTATATTTCAAATGTAAAATATTGCACATTTATTATCAACATAAAACAGTACATCCTCCAACAAATCTGTTGCGGGTATTTATTAACAAAAAAACAACTTAAAGTTAAATATTGTTGCTTAACGTTTTATTTGTATTACATTAATACTGTTTCAGCTTAGTTCTGCCATCCTATAAGCAGTTAAGCATCAGCTTAAACATAGCATTATAACAGAAAAATCTGCATGGTGCTTACCTTGTCCATTTAAATTTTGAATGGATTCTGAAAGTCACTGAGGTCCTTCAGGAATTTCAGAAGCTTAGGATTGATTTTGAAGTGCTTCTTGCACTTCGATTCAGCTTTTGAGCCACGTTCAGTGTTGATCCCCAGGAGACCCTACAGTGACAAGGAAAACTGATTTATTTTAATTATTTTTAAACACATCATGAGAAAAAAAATGTTCATGACAGAAACAAACACAAAAAGGCACAAGCAAAATTGTTTGTTTTGATTCTCAAAATCGCCCTGAAGAACAAAATTATTTTACATTTTAAAAATGCTACAACTCCATACATCTCTAATAGGTGGCAATAATGTATTAAACATCGGCTTGAAGCCCAGCTACACGTGCACATGTATTGCTATGACAGAATCTGAAATTATAGCCCTTTAATTCAAATACAGCTTTGATAAGCCATGTCTCTGCATGTATCACAGTAAGAAGCAGTGAGGGTGACATGCAGGCAAAGTTGAGCTCATAGCCAAACTACACAAAGTGAAGCCCATGATTGATGAGCTTTTGGAACTACTGGCTGATTAAGAAGAGGCTCAGCAGCAGGCCCTCTTAACTGGTTCAGAATGACCCCCTGGACACGTTACCGAGATCAGAGGACACAGGCTGCAAGACAATATGACCACTGAATAAGAATGGTAGTTGCTACCTGTGAGTGGAGTACCACCCAGACAGGTGCCAGCAGCACCAGTTCTTCTCCACCACAATAAACTGATTTGAAGCAGTCTCCAGTTTCAATGTTGCCCTTATCAGAGCCACTAAAACTTTTAAAGTCATCAGAAGTCATAACAAATGTATATTCAATATTCAAAGTAAAACACAAATGAACTCTGTCACTGAGGAAATGATTCACATGACTGAAAATGGCAAATGGTAAAATGATTAATGATATTTAATGATATTTTCACTTTTACACATTTGACTTAATAGTTCTCTGAAACAAGATACAATACTTAGTCTGTACTTACCAATGACAATGATGCAAGGAGTGCTGGGTAGTTCTTTCTGGCCATCCTATAAAGACAACAGATGTCTTGAGTTTTGTGTCATTGTTTTAGTTTTATCCGATATTCAAATGAATAAATTATGTTATACTGTTGTAAAGAAACCAAAGTGAATTTGTACCAAATCAAAGTACCAAATTAAATTTGGTGCACAGTATATGAACATCCCAAAAGATTGCTGAAATCCTGATTCACATGTTGTGTAAGCATTCAAATGTAGATTTACCTTGTCTGCAACCAACAGGACAGTTGCTTCCTTGAAGTAACTTGTGAGGCATCTTAGCATTTCCAAAGGTCCTTGGTTCATCTTTTCACCAGCACTTGCTTCTCTTGTTCGAATGAAGTCTTTCACCACTTGGCCTTTTTAGAGCGCTCTTCTGCAAGGTTTACTTGGTTTCACAATCTCAAAACTGCACTGAACACAGACAGAACCTTATAATTCTAAGCTGTAAGTGTAAAGCCATCAACTATGTTATACAATTTCAACTTCAAAACATTAGAAGGATGAAAAAAAAAGAAACACTTACCGGCAGAGAATGCTTTAATCAGCCTGCGACACTGTATTGGCTTCAGGACACCTTCAAGATCTTCGATTGTACCAAATTTAGGTCATCGATTTGGGAAACACCAATTTCTTGTAGTCTTTCAATCACTTTATCAAGGAGGTTCCCCACAAGCAATGGCAGAGCTCCACTGATTAAACCTTGGATGGCATCCATAGCGACATAACGATGCTTAAGTGGAAAAAAGATTTTGGCACCTCTATGGAAACATTTGTGAGGGACATACTCTGCAAGACCATCTAGCTTTGGACCTGTAATATTATTCATACTGTCCTTAATTTCATAGATTCCAAGGCTAGGAATAAGTTCAGCTACTTTTTCTCTCAGCATAAAAAACATTGTCTTGTCCTCTGTAATGACAATGGAGAGTATATGCCCTAACCTTAACTCTCCCACATTATAACGCAACACAACAAGCAGGCCATTTGAATACAGTGCAGAGTACACAGACAGGACAAACACCAGCAAACACAAACGTTCAGCTTGTGTGCCATGTCCATGCTTGGTAGTTTAAAGATTCTAGAGTGTTCTCTCCCCGTTCACCACAGTTTATTTTGCTTGTCAGGTCTTTTTTGAATATTTAAGGACAAATGAAAACATCAGACTGCCAGTCTTTGTTCCTATTTGTCCCATTGGTGTTCTCTGACCTGAGGTAACTTAGCTAACGCTAGCTGATACTGCTGGATGAGCTGTATCTAGGGTTAGCTAGCTTGTTAGCTTTTAGTCTGCCCATTCTGGGGAACGTTTTTTCTCCTCGAATGTAAAAATGCACATGTTTTCAGTCTTTCATTGCAGCAAAGATTATCGGTGTCAAAACTACGTCGATATTTAGCTACCAAAGAAGTGACAGTAGCACTAACGCTAACACTAAAGTTAGCCTGTCCAGAAAATCTGTGGCAAGCTTTAGACTACAGCTAACGCTAACCCACAGCCATCGTAGGTTAACGTTAATTCGTTGTCTATATTAAATTCGCTAAATGGGATTATTTATCTTTGTGATACTAGCTGGTAGTCTTTTAGTTACAAGTTTACCTACGCGAACAAAAATGGATGATATTTACCACAGAGGTGCCACTGCAATAAAGAGGGTGAGAAGATGAAATTGTGTGTTGAGGAGAGAGCGACCATTGGTCGCTTTCACACACTACGCACGCGCACAGTTTGAATTTACTGAAAAAGCTCCGTAATTATAAGATAATTGAATTCTTCCGTAAAAAAGCACAGGAATTATTACTGTTAAATTACGCCTATTTTTTACAGTGTATATATATAATGTTTATATATATATAAAACCCACTTTGATGCCAACAACATGATCCAAAATTGTCAGGATGGGTAAACAAAAGGCTGGAGAAGTTTAAAAAAAGGTGTAAAATAACTAAATAAATTAGTAACTCCTGGTGGTCAATTGGCAAGAGGTCAGTGACATGATTGGATATATACATTAAAAAAAACATCCCTGAAAGTCTTTCAGAAGTAAAGATGAGGAGGAGTTCACCACTCTGTGAAAGACCTCATGACAAAAATAGTGCAAAAGTTCAAGAAAAGCATTTCTCAATGTAAAATAACAAATAAGCTTTGCATTTCATCCTTTATATTGCATAATATCATTAAATCTCAAGAAATCTCAGTATGTAAGGTACAAGGCCAAAAATCAGCATTTGCTGGCCATGATCTTTGGGCCCTCAGTCAGCACTGCTTTAAAAGCAGACATGATTCTGTAGGTCAAATCACTATATTGACTCAGAAACACTTCTGAAAACTACTGTCTGTAAAAAGAAAGAAAGAAAGAAAGAAAGAAAGAAAGAGAAATAAAGAAATAAAAACGTTTGTCACTGCATCCACAAATGCAAGTTAAAACTCTAAAATGCAAAGAAGCACCAGATATAAGCAGGATATAGAAATGCTGCCATCCTCATTTGAGATGGCCTGAGATGAAGTAAGAAAGTGTCATGTGGTCTGATGCACAAACATTTGAATTTTTTTTGTAAATCATGGACACTGCATTCTCCGGGGTAAAGATCACTCAGCTAGATATCAGTGCACAGTTCAAAAGCCAGTATCCATAATGTTATAGGGTTGCATTAGTTCACATGGCATAAGTGATGAGCACATCCGTGAAGATAAGATGTGCGCAAGATATGCTGCTTTCCAGATGACGTCTTTTTCAGGTAAGGCCTCAGCATGAAATGCACTCTGCATATATTACAACAGCATTGCTCCATATTAAAAGAATCTGGTTGCTAAACTGGCCTGTCTGCTGTCCAGACCTGTCAGCCACTAAAAATATTTGGTGCATTCTAAAAAAAAAATCTGACAAAGGCAACCCTAAATGGTTACAAAGCTGAAATTCTATATCAAACAAGAATAAGAAAACATTTCACTTTCAAACTTCCAGCAACTGGTCTCTTCAGTTCCCAAAGGCTTACAGAGTGTTGGTAAAAGAAGAGGTGATGCATTTATAACCAACCCCTGTCACAGTTTTTTGGGAACATGTTGTCGGCATCAAATTCAAAATGGGCATATATTTTTCAAAAAATAATACATTTTCTCGAATTCAACATTTGATAGGTTGTCTAAGTAGTATTTTCCTTTAAATGTATGGTTCAGAAATGTATGAACAATGCAGTTTAATTCAACATTATACATTATTGTCTATTATTATAATTTCAGTGGTGTATGTGAGAAACTGTCATATACATGTGACATCAACTGATAATGATCAACAGGTGAGGCAGTCCTTCTGCTTGGAAAAGGATTCTTTTATTAAACATACTTGCAGAAAAGCATATACAGAACAATGAACTCAAGGGGGGGTCACCAGTAGCCACACACACTTTATGCCATTTTAACAGGCCATTCTTTCTCTCAAAGTACTAGCCCTAGCTAAATGCTCTGGCTGGCCACACATCCAGCAGTGGCTGTAAACGTGTGCCACTGGCAGTGTGGTTGTAGGTATAGCAGGAAGGATAGACCCGAGGTTAAGGTCATGCCTCAGATCAGTTTTCTTGTAACCTTTGCCCACCCTGGCAATTGTGAAACACTTGACTTCTCCACAGGACTGCCAGCTAAATGCTGCTCATGTGCATCACCATCTTTCTTTAAATCTGCACCAGCTTTTCCAATGACATGGTGGGTGTGGGAAATGGCATGCTATGGCAGCTAACCTCTGTGCCAAACAATGCTGACAAGCTTGGCTTTTCTTCCCCTTGCTGCGCTCTAATGGCGCTCCCAGGCTGTATGACTCATCTCAAGGAGCAATAGTTCCCTAGAAGATGCAAACTCACCGCCATCTTCCTTAATTGTTATACAACCGTAATCTGTCATCCTCTGTAGGCCATGTAGTTTAGCTTAGTTGCTAACAACCGAATACTCAGAACCTCTCCTGTTGAGACAGTATCTTTCTTATTCTGACACTACATGTAATGTTTACTGATATTACAAGAGACAAAGCTCATGCATATATTGTGTTTTTTGTTTATCAATGAATGTGTTCACTCACAGCTATGCAGTCAAGAAAAAAAGCTATAGGCTAACAGTTAGTTCTACCTCGGCTCAATTTGCTCTAAGTCTTCGAGCTCTCAATGGACACAGTTCTTCTAGGTGTTAATAACAGTTAATAAAGACTAGCCCTGTGATTAAAAATGGGTCAAAATGACAACCAACTCAGAAAATAAATTCTGAAGTAAAAAAAAGGCCCACAATGCAGAACTTTTCTTCATTATGCTACTATATTTACAGATTATTTAATAATAAAAATAAAAAAAAATAAAATAAAAAACAAAGATGCTATGTTGGCAAAGATGCTGTACTATATACATATAAACTTAAACATAATTCAATATAATACAATTTCTGTGAGGGTCTCAAATAGCCTTGGTGGATCCTTTCCCCAAAAGGTATCTCTTGGTATTCTGCTCTGGTCTAAACATGATTATGAAACATTTGGGAGCAAAAATACAAATAACCATTCCAAAGCTTGAGGCCAGAATAGCAAATATCTCTACAGCTACAGTGAACTTTCCAGGAGAGCTGACATAAGCTGGGATAAATGTAACCCACACTGCACAGAATATGAGCATGCTGAATGTGATGAACTTGGCTTCATTAAAGTTATCAGGCAACTTCCGAGCTAGAAAAGCCAAAATAAAACACAAAAGAGCCAGAAATCCTATATAACCCAGCACAGCCCAGAAACCTATAGCTGAACCTAATTCACATTCCAAGATGATACTTTCCTTGTAGTGATTTAAATTTTTGATGGGGAGAGGAGGAGAAATTGTCAACCAAAGAACACAAATAAGGACCTGTATGAGAGTGAAAGCAAGAACACTGAGTCTCTGCTGTGGAGGCCCAAACCATTTCATGGCATTACTACCTGGAAGTGTAGCTCTGAAGGCCATTAACACCACAACTGTTTTCCCCAGAACACAGGAGATGCAGAGGACGAAGGTGATCCCAAAAGCTGTGTGGCGCAGCATACAGGACCACTCAGAGGGCCGACCAATGAAAGTAAGTGAGCAGAGGAAACACAGAGTCAGTGAGAAGAGCAGCAGGAAGCTCAGCTCTGAGTTATTGGCTCGGACAATTGGAGAAGTTCTGTGTTTATAGAAGACAGCAGTCACACATACAGCTATGAAGGCCCCAGCAATGGAGAATACTGTCAGGATGATGCTCAAAGTGTCATCCCAAGACAGAAACTCCACAGGTTTGGGAATGCATCTATCATGCTTGGCATTGGGCCAAAATTCTGGAGGGCAGTGCACACACTTCAGTGAGTCTAGAAGATTAAAAGTCATTTTCAGAGGCTTATTCTAGAAAGATCATCAAGAGAATGAAGAAAAATTAAATTATTACTGTCCTTAGAGAAATTGTCTACTGCACTGGTGATATCCCACCTGTCTTATTACTGATCTCTCCTTCTGCACATGGTATACAGTCATAGCAGCAGACTGGCTTTCCTTTCTGCACAGCCTTCCTGGTTCCTGGAGGACAGCTCTCACTGCACACAGACACCGGCACCTGAAAGAGTAAGGAAAATAAAATATTTTCAACAGTCATTACAGTACTCATATTAAGCATGTTAAACAATGTCTTATCTCTTTTTTTAATAATTAAAAAAAACATGTATTTATGTGATGTTTGCTTTTGTCAGTGCTTATTCCACTCTACTAGCAATGAGCTTACTTTGCTTGGAAACTCCCAAGTTGATTAATTAAGTGACTCTCAACAGTGTTAGGGCTAGTATTAGTAGCAAGGTTAGCCCTAAGAATAAACTTGGGGGCATATTTTCTTTTAAGATTAAGCTGACTAAGATTAACATGTAAAAATAGCCTCTATGGAGCATTTGTGATGAATAATTAAAATAATGTCACAGTATATGCCTCTACCTCATCACTCAATCATTAACAGGATTAACTGAAGCAAAGATATTCAAAGTCATAATAAAGTACACATATTGAGTGTTGATCAAATTCTTTGCTTATTTGAGTTTGTGAATTTTGTCATTTTTGTTATATTTAAATCTTTAACTAAAAAACTGTACATGATAGATTACCTGACACTAAAATGGTGTTTGAATGAATTGTACATCTGTCAACCTAGTCAGAAAGGAGTTTAAGTGCTTTGCTGGTGTCTTTTATTTGGCTTTTATATTAACATTTTTCTTTAGGAGTCATTAAATAAAGTTAACCGGAAGTTAAAACACATATTTGTATGCTAATTTTCTGGCTAAATCTTTAGCTGTGTCATCTGTTTAGATGGCCAAGTTGTACCCAAAAGCAATGAAACCCCTGTTGATCCTGATTGTTTTGAAGTCTATTGTATTTGATGTAAAGTGCAGCCCAGAGATTTTATCATCTGGTGTTGTAGAGCTGTCATTAGCCAAGTGTTCACAGCAAAGCACAGGATTAATATAATTTCAATGTTTTCATTTTATGTCCATTCATAGTATGTTTTTTGTTATTGGTACTCAGTTAATTTAAGGCAATCAGTGGCCACAAAGTGTTTCTGTAGTGAGTCATGCAATTTTGAGTTGGAATCACTGCAATTAGTAATAGGCATATCTCAGTCCATAACATATTACATAAATACAAAACCCTACGCATGTATTGTCTATGAACATTTAACTTTTAAAATGTATGGACTTGGTCTTGATTTTATGCAAGTTGCCATTTTAAAACCTTTTAAAATTGAGATTTAAAAAAATAATAATTCTATTGATTGCATTATTGTGAGTTCTGAGAGACTTGCCAGGATTTATTCTGTATAGTCAAGGACTACTGTAAGTCTTGTACTGTACCTCAGTCTGTCCTCCCATCCAGCTGATAGCTGTACTTATACTGAGCTCCTGGCCTCTTGGTCTGGAGGAGTCATAAAGACCCACAGGGACAAAACTCAAACCACCATCTTTCTTGAACTGCCAGTTTATGAGCTCATAGACGGCCACAGGATCTCCACTGGAATCAAACGAGACTTGAACACCATTTTTCGTAGTGAAGTTCACTCTCTTGAGTTGGTCGAGGATCTGCAGTGGCAAACATAATTAGAAAAATTATGAATTTGAACTGTGATCACTTGTTTGAATGCATTTCTTTTAAAAAAGTATTACTATCAAATGTTGACATGAGTAACCATTGTGACTGCAATTCTATCATTCTTGTGAAAAATGATGTCCAAATGGATCAATAATCATTTATAATAATACTTTGACATTTTAATATAGTGATTTTGATTGTTTTTGTTGTGAAACGTTGATTTGATTTTTTTGCAAAAATTCTAGAATTTACCAAAAAAACGTAAATATTGTATTTTATCATATGTATTTGCTGTGTCAATATGATTGCTATTGTATAAGTTGTTGTACTACTACTACTACTACTACTACTAATAATAATAATAATAATAATAATAACAAATACACAAACAAGCAAATAAACAAATAAACAAATAAATAAATAAATAAATCCAGCACAATTAATAGAAAATAAAACTGGAAGGCCATAAACAGATTGTTACTGGAAGTGAAAAAAAGTTTTTAAATAGATCTTTTTAAAATACCTGCCATGGTGTGAATTTAGCGCTCTTGTCGCACTGCGTGTCATTACAGATAACACCGTGGATGGCATGCGCTATGGCATACGTAGCTTTATACACCAGGTTAGTCGCGCGCAGCTGCGACGTGTCTGTATACGGGTTCTGCAGCGCGCGGATATCCTCACTGCCATCACATTCCCTCGCGCCCCCTGAGGAGCCTTTTAGGCTACAGCTGAACGAGCTCTCCCAAAACTCCGTTAGCAGAGGAGATTTCAGTGCTTGTGCTGGAGAGAGATCCAGAAGGAACTCACGAAGACCTGGAATCACCGAGCGGGGGATCCCAAATCCTATCGCCCCAGCGCACATGTTAAAGCGCAGAAACTCTGGATCTATGATCCACGCCTCGCTGCCGATCCACTGAAGGGGAGGCGGCGGCTGTCTTGTCAATTCCTGCAAAAGAAGCCTTAAATCACCTGCGGCAAGAAACGCTACTATTACCCGGGCTGTTGATCTCCGGATGACGTTCGCCACTCTCTCCAGTTTACTGCGCGGTTGTGTTCTGTAGTAGGACTCGGAGTACTCCACACAGATTCCCTCCTCCTGCGCAGCTTTTAGAAACAACGCCATTCCATTATTCCCATAGTCTGAGTCACTGCGCACTGCCCCAATCCATGTCCAGCCAAAATGCCTGACTATTTTTGCCAGTGCGGCTGCTTGGTGGTGGTCACTAGGCACGGTCCTGAGGAAGGCAGGATACTGACGCTTATCGCTCAGACATGCGCAGGTTGCGTAGTGACTCACCTGTTAATTAGCAAACAAGAAGAAAGAGCTATTGGAGAAGTCTGATTGAATTCTTTCTGCACATGCTATGGTTCTTCGGTTATTATTAAACACGCATGATGGCAAATTGGATTTTTAATATTGCGCAGCGCTTTATTCACCTGTGGAATTCCAAAAAGACCCAGTATTCTGGCCATGCCAATTGAGGGGGTTGATGCAGAATCTCCCACGAGAGCAGGAACAGCGGCGGCTGCAGATTTTGAACAGGAATCAGTATCACTGAAAAATGGTTCCATGCCGTTGGCCAACAGTAATGCAAGTTTAATGGCCATCGGCACGGCACCGCACGAATCGCGTATCTGGTATCCTAACGTGATTCTCGGCAGGAGATCTGTTCTGTTGTTGATCTCGTGGATGGCGAACTCCATGGCACGAGCGAAGCGCAGCTCCCTGAAATTCATGCTGTTTAGAAACAGAATATATATATATATGAACATATTTTGACAGTCAGTGTTATAATTTTATCAAATATTTTCGGATGTCATTAACTCTAAACAAGTAGCGCATAACTGCAAATAAATGACGTTTTTGACAATAATCATTTCTCTCTAATGTTTTCTCCAACTGTTCACACTCACAGACCTCCCAGAGCACTGCAGCTGTAGTGGTTGTCTGGTGTAGGTGTTCTGCTCTGAACTGGTATGGAAATGAATAGAAAAAATCCCCCCGATTATGAAGTCTCCATTGATAGAAATAGCAGGCACCTGAGGCTCAGCCCACAGTCTGCAGCTGACGGGGTCAGCTCTACAGGCTGCTGGAATGAGCCCAGTTAACCACAGCATTGATATAAACGTCATCAAATTCGAAGTGATCTGCATGGCATACTCAGTTGCTTCCTGCCCTCTGAACGCCAGCGCGGCTGCTTTTAAAGAATTACCTTCTTATGATACCCTGTGGGTGTGAGCTTGGGCTCAGGGGACGTGGGGATGTCTTGAATAATAAGGACAAAATTAGACATGATGTTTTGTATTTTTGTGTTTTCTGGTGTGTTGAATTGTTTATCCAAAGAGTTTAAGTTGAAATCACTACAGGCCTAGTCATCTTTAGCATATGCATTCAAGGCCGTTTGCGCTGAACAGGGACGCGTGTTTTTATCCACAATTCAGACTTTGGATTTTAGCACTTTTTGGTAATATTTGATAGGAACACAAGGTGGCGCCGTCTCATTTCCGCTGTAAGCAACACCTTGTATGATATCATCTGATACTACACATTCGCTTTCTACATGAAACTGCTCAACAGAAGCTGCAAAGCATACTGCGCAAAAGCGACGCAGCATCCGTGGTGAACCTGCATATGATGCTAAAACACTGCTCACAAGTCTGAGTGACACATTATTCTTATCTTGTTATTTATAACATTAATACTGGTCTAAAATACAATTTCATGGTTACATTGCGTGGTTACAGCAGTACGGAAACCGCCAGGAGTATATTTATTTATTTATTTATACTAATGTCCATGATAAGCGATGCGACAGAGAATAACAAAGAACTTCAGAAAATCATATTGTGTTGCCTTGACCTATCCAGGGTATAGTCCGCCAGTGCCATAGCGAGAAGATGATACTAAAATTGCGCATAATCTTACTCTTACTCTTACAAGCTCTGCATGTGGGGTTGAGTTTGAGGAAATCAAGGCCATCGTATCTGCAATTCTGCCACTGGATTTCAGAGCATTTCTTTTTCAGTGTAGTTGTATTAAGTCCTGAGTCACTGTTTGACCTTTAGTTTTATTAACAATATTTCATAGTAAAATTAATTTTTGCACAATGTGAAAATAAATAAATAAATACATACACAACACACACACTCAGAAAAAACAAACAAACAAACAAACAAAAAGAAACGGTGTCATGTCCCTTGTCCAGTATTAACAAATGTGACCGATGTGATTCCCAGATGAAATTGAAACAAGTCAAATTTTCCAGTCTAGAACTTGACTAGAAACTTGATATGGCAAGCAGAGTACTAAACTAAAGGTAAATCTGGCTCTTACTTTATTCACAAGTAGGCTACTTCTTTGAGCTTTGCTACAAAAACACACAACCCTTAAATGTAAGTCCACTATTCAGAATTAATGTTTCTTTAAAAGCACAAGGCGTAGTAAATGAACCACACACATACATTATCTAAGATCCTTATCCTTCTGGGTCATAGGTGGTGCTGGAGCCTATCCCAGCAATCATTAGGTAGAAGGCATGAAACACCCTGGACAGGTCACCAGTCCATCACAGGGCAGGCACACAAATACATACGATCACAAACACACACACACACACACACACACACACACACACACACACACACACACACACACACACACACACACACACACACACACACACACACACACACACATTCTCACCTAGGGTCAATTTAGCATGTCCAATTCCCTTTTTAGCTAACATTATCCCTGTCTTTATCCGAGACAATGTCTACCACTTACAAGTATCACCAGACCAAGTATTTGGTATACTTTACACTATATTTCCAAAGGTCTTCACTCATCTGCCTCCACACTCATATGAACTTGAGTGACATCTCACTCTTAATCCAAAGGATGTGATATGATGTTGGCACACCCTTTGTGGCTATAACAGCTTCAACTCTTCTGGGAAGGCTTTCCAAAAAGTTTAGGAGTGTGTTTATGGGAAATTTTGACCGTTCTTCCAGAAGCGCATTTGTGAGATCAGACACCGATGTTGGATGAGAAGGCCTGGCTCTCGGTCTCCACTGTAATTTATCCCAAAGGTGTTCTGTTGGGTTGAGGTCAGGACTGCAGAGCATTCAAGTTCTTCCACACCAAACTCACTCATCCATGTCCTTGTGGATCTTGCTTTGTGCACTGGTGTGCAGTCATATTGCAACAGGAAGGGGTCATCCCCAAACTGTTCCCACAAAGTTGGGAGCATGAAATTGTACAAAATCTCTTGCTCTGGTGAAGAATTGAGAGCTCCTTTCACTGTAACTATGGGGCTGAGCCCAACTCCTGAAAAACAACTCCACACCATAATCCCCCTCCACCTTTATGCTTGGCACAATGCAGTGAGACAAGTACCGTTCTCCTGGCAATTGCCAAATCCAGACTCGTCCAACAGATGAGAACTCCAGAGAACATGTCTCCACTGCTCTAGAGTCCAGCGGTGGCATGCTTTACACCACTGCATTTGACGCATTGCATTGCGCTTGGTGATGTAAGGCTTCAATGCAGCTGGTTGGCCATGGAAACCCATTCCTTGAAGCTCTCTATGCTCTGTACTTGAGCTAATCTGAAGGCCACATAAAGCTTGGAGGTCTGTAGCAATTGACTCTGCAAAAAGTTGGTGACCTCTGCACACAATGTGCCTCAGCATCCACTGACCCCGCTCTGTTATTTTACATGGCCTACCACTTTGTGCCTGCGTTGCTCTCATTCTCAATCACTTCCACTTTGTTGTAATACCCCTGACAGTTGACTGTGGAATATTTAGTAGTGAGGATATTTACATACTGGACTTGTTGTACCAAGCTAGAATTCACTGAGCTCCTGAGAGCAACCCATTCTTCCACAAATGTTTATAGAAGCAGTCTGCATGCCTATGTGCTTGATTTCATACATCTGTGGCCATGGAAGTGATTGGAACACCTGAATTCAATTATTTAGATGGGTGAATGAATACTTTTGGTAATATATTGTATCTAAGAACTTGTCACCTCTTCTTTAAAAGCACCCAGATACCCTCTGGGCTGTCAGCAGTGGTTGTTGTGGTCCTCCTGGTCCATGAGGGGTGTTAAGAGGGTTCTAAACCTGCACAAAGACGTTGGCAATACTCTGTCAATACCAGAGATCTTGGAGTTCTCTCTGGGGAAAGAGAGGAAGAGCAGACGTACCAGCAGCAAGGACTGAACACACAGCCCTCTCTCACAGCTGAACGTCTTAAACCATAACCCACAGTTTAGTTCCACTTCTGCCAGAACTATGCCTGGACCAGGTGCACCCTAACTGACTAATATGCCACATCTATTGTCTGCTGCAGGGCCACCACATAATCTGGAGAAGTATCCTCAGGTAGCTAGTTCTCAAGGGTTTGGTTATGCAGGAGGTCGAGAGCAGCTCACAGATCTCACTCCATTATGAGCACAGGTGGGGTGTATCTAGCAGATTATTGTATGACAAGTGAAGAGCTAGAAGAGCAAGTGCTCATCCCAAAGACACTGCTGCTGGTCCACCAGCAAGGCTAAGTATGTTGTGTGTGCATGGTTAAATCATTCCACCAGTCCACTGTTTTGCATTCTCCAAGGTCCGGATTAGCCATGCTTCAAAGTTCTGACCTTGATCACTACACAGAACCCATGGAATACTAAATATGTTGAACATTTCTTCTGTGAGCTGGTCCATAATATTAGATATTTTATCTATTGGAGAAAACCCTCATTGATCCTCTTGGTCCTGCTCTCTCTGCTCGCTGTGGAGGCACACTTCTTGCACCCATTCACTTTGCATGGACAACCAATTTACATTTGTGTTTCTTTGCCCTTTATGGTGACTATCTTGGACTAGAAGCACTGCAGCATATTAAGCCACTAGGCTAATTAACCCTCTGACTCTTTGAAGCTCACCAGCTGCTTCAGGAACAAATATTGGTCTTTGGGGTAAACTTCTGCCTAAGGGCAGAGATGCTTGACTGCCTCCACTCCTTCCAACAGCTCCTTAAATGTGATACAATAGTGTCTATTCTAGAGAGAGAGAGAGAGAGAGAGAGAGAGAGAGAGAGAGAGAGAGAGAGAGAGAGAGAGAGAGCTGGAAAGGATGTACAGCAGGTTAGGCTGATAAGGGATAGAGAGGGAAATGTACTAGTGAGTGAACAGAGAGTGTTGAGTAGATGGAAGGAGTACTTTGAAGAACTAATGAATGAGGAAAACGAGAGAGAGAGGAGGACAACGGGAGGAGAGATAGTGGATCAAGAAGTGCAGAGAATTAGTAAGGTGGAAGTGAGGGCAGCTTTAAAAAGGATGAAGAATGGAAAGGCAGTTAGTCCAGATGACATACCTGTGGAGGAATGGAGATGTTTAGGAGAGAAGGCAGTGGACTTTTTAACCGGGTTGTTTAACAAAATCCTGGAGAGTGAGAGGATGCTTGATGAGTGGAGAAGCAGTGTACTGGTCCACATTTTTAAGAACAGGGGTGATGTGCAGAGCTGCAGTAACTACAGAGGTATAAAGTTGATGAGCCACACCATGAAGGTATGGGAAAGAGTTGATCAGTGAGCAGCAGTTTGGTTTCATGCCCAGAAAGAGTACCACAGATGCAATTTTTGCATTGAGATTGTTGGTAGAGAAGTACAGAGAAGGTCAGAAGGAGCTGCATTGTGTCTTTGTGGATCTAGAGAAGGCATATGATAGGGTGCCAAGAGAGGAACTGTGGTACTGTATGAGGATGTCAGGTGTAGCTGAAAAGTATGTTAGGGTGGTACAGGTCATGTATGAGGATAGTGAGACAGTGGTGAGGTGAACAGTTGGAGTGACAAATGGTTTCAAGGTGAAGGTAGGGTTACATCAGGGATCAGCTTTGAGCCCCTTCTTGTTTGCAATGGTGATGGACAGGGTGACAGATGAGGTCAGGTGGCAGGAGGCTCCATGGACTATGATGTTTGCAGAGGACATTGTAATCTGTGGTTAGAGTAGAGAGCAGGTGGAAGAGAATCTGGAGAGGTGGAGGTTTGCACTGGACAGGAGAGGAATTAAGGTCAGCAGAGACAAGACGGAATACATGTGTGTGAATGAGAGGGAGGCAGGTGGAAAGGTGAAGATGCAAGGAGTAGAGGTCGTAAAGGTGGATGACTTCAAATATCTTGGGTCAACCATCCAAAGCAATGGACAGTGTAGAAAAGAGGTGAAGAAGAGGGTGCAGGCAGGATGGAGTGGGTGGAGACAGGTGTCAGGGCTGATGTGTGACAGAAGGATAGCAGCAAGAGTGAAAGGGGAGGTTTACAAGACAGTGGTGCGTCCTGCTATGATGTATGGTTTGGGGACTGTGGCTCTGTCTTAAAAGACAGGAGGCTGAGCTGGAGGTGGCGGAGATTTACATTTTACATTTACGGCATTTGGCTGACGCTCTTATCCAGAGCGACTTACAATTTGATCATTTGATCAGTGTAGGGAGCTTAACCAGGTGGGGATTGAACCCCAGTCTACTGCGTAGAAGACAGAGGTGTTATCCACTACACACTAGTGAACACACACACTAGGGGGCAGTGAGCACACTTGCCCGGAGTGGTAGGCAGCCCTATCCTCAGCGCCCAGGGAGCAGTTGGGAGTTAAGTTGCTCACGGACACCTCAGTCATGTGCTGTCGGCTCTGGGGATCAAACTGGCAACCTTCCGGTCACGAGGCCGGTTCCCTAACCTCCAGCCCACGACTGCCCCATGACTGAGATGAAGATGCTGAGATTTTCGTTGGGAGTGACAAGGATGGACAAGATTAGAAATGAGCAGATCAGAGGGACACTGAAGGTGGAGCAGTTTGGAGATAAAACCAGAGAGGCCAGGTTGAGATGGTTTGGACATGTGTTGAGGAGGAATAGTGGATATATTGGGCAAAGAATGTTGGAGATGGAGCTGCCGGGTAGAAGAAGAAGAGGTAGACCTCAGAGAAGGTTTATGGATGTAGTTAAGGATGGACATGGAGATGGTTGGTGTGAAAGTAGAGGAGGCAATGGATAGGGCAAGATGGAGGCAGATTATCTGCTGTGGCGACCCCTAAAGGGAGCAGCCGAAAGAAGAAGAAGAGTGTCTATTCTGGCAGCTTGATATTTGGAAGAAGGGGATCCCTCATGCTGCTGACTTAAGACCACCTTGAGGCCCTGGTTACTGGTGTCAGTGTCATGTCTAAAGAGTTTTATCATGTCCGGAGGTTGAGAACAGCAGTGTAACTGAAATGCCTCTTCAGCTTCTTGAAAGCCTGATGCCAAGCCGATGTCCACTCAACGTGTCAACCAAGGCATGCAGAGGGCAAGCAATGCTGGCAAAACCTTTAATGAACCAACCCTAACAGGCTCTGTACCTGGCATGCAGGCTACTTCTTGATAATCCACCCTGACCTCTAAGAAGGCTACCTCCCTCTGCATTAGCAATTTTTGATATTTAAAGGAGAGTTTGGCTTGTATGAGTCCCTCATAAGTCCCTGGAGAGTGGTTGCACTCATCTGTTCTAAATGACACAAGACTTTGGGGGAGTGAACTCTCCTCTAGACACTGCAGAGTGACAGACTGGTGGAAGGACAGCCATGCAAGAGCCCATTGGATTCACCCCAGCCATGCTTATGAATGGGTGAGAGCTGAGATCCCCTAAAATCTTCTGTATGATTGACCGCCAGACTCTTTCCACTCACAAAGCATTCTCCAGATTATGTACTGGCCTTGCAGCAGAGAATGTAGGCAGTCCATAGGTCATTCAGGAATCATCAGAACCCGGCAGAGCCAGGTCTGACATAAGTGGAATTATGGGTAAAGAGTTCCAGCCCGGAGAAAAGGTCTGAGTTTCTGCTACTGGGAAGAATATACCCCTAAGCATGTAAAAGACTGGGGCCTGTGTCATGTATCAGGTGTGCATTGAAATCTGGTGCCACAGAGTGTTGCACTGAGATCATCTGGCTCCATATATGGAGGATAAAAGGGTGTCCTTGTCCCTTGTGCCCTCCAGAATAAGGCCTCTCAGGACCTGATAAAAACTTGCCTGCCAAGCAGTTAAACCCTGCTTGCTCACAGGGTGTATGAGGGCACTCTCAAAGCCCCCAGCAGCTTTGAAATACAAGCAATTCCCCTCTGTGATCAGGGGAACTAAGGCATCCAGAGAGCTTTAGTGAACAAAAATCAGGAAAGGAACCCTCCAGGAGGGGGGAACAGGCTTCTGTTTATTTTAGACTTTATCTGATGGGACTAATGTGTCACTGCTCTTGTATAAAGCTTAGGACAATGTGATGTCAGTGCATGCTTGGTTTTGTTTCACTTGAAGAATTTATTATATCAACTTCTAAAAAGTAAAAATATATTTATTACAATCTCCATTATGCATGTATCATTAGTACGGAGGAGCGGATATAAGTCAGGTTTAGTTGAAAGACTACAGTTTAACTGAAAAGGTGTATTAGTGAAGCTGCTATTTACGTACAAACCTAACCACACATCAGCACATTTTATACAATATGCTAAATCATAATATTTGTGTAACAGTCTCAAAGAGCCTTTGAGGTGCCTTTACTCATAATGTGTTTCTTGGTGTTCTGCTCTGGCCGAAACATGATTATGAAACATTTTGGAGCAAAAATACAAATAATCAAACCAAAGCTTGAGGCCAGAATAGCAAATATCTCTACAGATACAGTGAACTTTCCAGGAGAGCTGATATAAGCAGGGATAAAGGTAACCCAGACTGCACAGAATATGAGCATGCTGAATGTGATGAACTTGGCTTCATTAAAATTATCAGGCAGCTTCCGAGCTAGAAAAGCCAAAATAAAACACAAAAGAGCCAGAAATCCTATATAACCCAGCACAGCCCAGAATCCTATAGCTGAACCTAATCCACATTCCAGGATTATCCTTTCCTTATACTGCTGTAGATTTTTGAAGGGGACAGGAGGTGATGTTGACAACCAAAGCACACAAATAAGGACCTGTATGAGAGTGAAAGCAAGAACACTGAGTCTCTGCTGTGGTGGCCCAAACCATTTCATGGCATTACTGCCTGGAAGTGTAGCTTTGAAGGCCATTAACACCACTATTGTTTTCCCCAGAACACAGGAGATGCAGAGGACAAAGGTGATCCCAAACGCTGTGTGACGAAGCATACATGACCACTCAGAGGGCTGACCAATGAAAGTAAGTGAGCAGAGGAAACACAGAGTCAGTGAGAAGAGCAGCAGGAAGCTCAGCTCTGAGTTGTTGGCTCGGATGATGGGAGATGTTCTGTGTTTGTAGAAAAGAGCTGCCACACATACAGCTATGAAGGCCCCGGTGATGGAGACCGCTGTCAGCATGATGCTCAGAGTGTCATCCCAGGACAGAAACTCCATAGACTTGGGGAGGCAGCTGTCTTGCTGAGTGTTGGGCCAGAACTCAGGAGAGCATTGAAAACAGGTCAAAGAGTCTGAGACATTAGAAAAACATATTTTGTTCCGTATTTTAGAAAGAACCACAAGGGAATGAAAATAATAATAAACAATTAGGGCTGTTCCCAGCACTGTGTGTGATACATAACCTGTAATGTTACTAATTTCTCCTTCTGCACATGGTATACAGTCATAGCAGCAGATTGGCTTTCCTTTCTGCACAGCCTTCCTGGTTCCTGGAGGACAGCTCTCACTGCACACAGATCTTGGAACCTGCAAGACATGAGACAAATGCAAATCATTCAAAGTTTATCAAAAAAATAATCACATAATAACAATGCAAAGCAACAATAATAGTTTTTTTCCCATTATTGTTAATTCTTGTGTTGATTTTTCAAAACCTTGATTGAGCTACAAAAACATAAAACAATTATTAGTTATACTTATGTGAATATATAGAGAGTGTTTTTGATTTTGGATATATTTACTAAAGGATATTGATAACCTGTATAATATAATACAAGCCTACTTGTCATTTTAAATCCAAAGGGCTGTTTGTGATTCATTTTTTTACCCTTGAATCTAAAATCATTTTATGTCTAGTGTGGCTAGAGTGGCTAGAGTCTGAAAAGTAAGCTCTAAGGTTTCACATTTTTCATCAGTTTCATCAAATAAAGTTAAGATGAAGTTAAACCATGTCCAGGCTAAAGCTTGCATTTTGTGTTTATGTTTTTGTTTGTTTTGTTATAATCACTATTGTGTTTTGTAATGCAGTTTACCAGTGCAGTCTGTATTACCACTATAACATTATCATTCAGTCATTTGGATGTGGTATAGTTTAAAAAGCAACACGTAGTCTTTTGTTTCTTAATACATTAATCAGCATAGAATTATTTGATCTGAAAGTTCATATAGTGGAGTTATTTGGCAAGCAAAAGACATCATGTAAATAAAACTGAATTATTTTCATCATAAATCAATGATTAACAGGGAAATCCTTTGGTGATACACTTTTTTTACTAAGTACTATAGGTACTTAATACTAAATTAAGTTTTTACATCAAGTTAAGGCAACAATTAATTAACAGATCTGCTCCTGATTTACAGTGCATGGTCAGAGAATACTGGAAGTACCTTAGTCTGTCCTTCCATCCAGCTGATAGCTCTACTCATACTGAACTCTTGCCCTCTTGGTCTGGATGAATCATAATGGCCCACAGTCACAAAATCCAAACCACCATCTTTCTTAACCTGCCAGTTTATGAGCTCGTAGACGGCCACAGGATCACCATTGGAGTCAAACGAGACTTGAAAACCATTCTTTGTAGTGAAGTTCACTTTCTTGAGTTGGTCGAGTATCTACAGTGGAACCCAAAAATTTGAAGAACTGTGAATTTGATACGTGAACTCTGATGAATTATTTCATTGCATTACTAAACCTAGTAATGTATTGTTTATAAATATTAACATAATGATTTGTGAGTGATCTTTTGGGCAAAATGCACATAAAACAACAGGAAAGCATGAAAAATATCTTTAGATTTACCATTCATTCCACTCCTCCACAAACCAGTAAAAATCTATAAAATGTTTTAGGAAGTTTATTTTAGTGAGTTTACCATTTCTTAATGTGGTGGATGAAAAATTAGCATTTCAGAGCAGCGGCTTTACAGACTTTATTTTGTTTGTTTGTTTTTTAATGTAAGAGAAACTTGTTTTTCAATCGTAATTAGAAAGATGAATTGTATTATTTTCCTGAACTGTTCGATATTAAATTATTAGTGAATATATAAAAAACTGTACCAAAATGGTTTGAGGTGCTGTAGGTACCCTCTAGAAAAGCCTTAGCAACCCCAAGGCCTCTCTGTAGTTTTTTTCTTAATATGTAACAGAATTGTCATTTTAAATTAAATAAATAAACGATCGTTTTTGACTAATAAACATAATACCAACGCATGTGATGTAATTCAGCCAATGGGTGCAGCATACATTGAATAATTGAGACCTTACTTCCACATCCTTATATATATATATATATATATATATATATGTATATATATATATATATATATATATATATATATATATATATATATATATATATATATATATATATATATATATATATTCAGCATTAGGGATTTAATACTGGACCAGATCTTCAAATAAATAAATAAATAAATAAATAATTATTTGGGAATCAACAGGAACGTTTTAATAAAAGCTTGTTGGATCAATATGCTTAGCTAGAATGCATCGTGTCCAATGATGCAGCGCTATGCTTGGGATCAATTAAAGAACAAAAAAAAAAAGAAAAGAAAAGAAAAAAGGGGAACACGGGTTTCATTTGGAACTTGCATTTACCAGCAACGGGACAGGTTCAACAGTTGGTGAAAATCACTCAGAATCTCTTAAGAGTTGTCATCATAATGTGGGAATGAAGACATGAAGCCAGAGCAGACAAGCGGCTCAAAATGAAAGAAAAAACAACAACAACAAGAAAAGGAGACATTTGATGTTGGTTATGGAGAACTCACCACCACCAGAACAAACGTACTGTTTTGCTATGAAGATATCTAATGGTGAGTGCATGTTTTTCCCATTGCCTGCTATCTGAAAGGAATACTGTTGATTAATTAGGCAAAGTGTTGGTTACTAGCAGCATGAGTTTGTTATCACTAAGGCTGACATATGCACAGACCTGTGTTTGTGTTGCTTGCTGCTGTTCAGAGGCGTGTTTACTTAGGCTGGCCTGTGAAACTAACATCTATATCCCATCAGCTGAATATTTGCCTTGTGTTATATACAGAAAGACATTGTAACTGTCGTGGAGCTGGAGCGGAAACTGCGTAAAAAACATCAACATAACCTATAGCACCATTAAAAGACAAGTTCTGGCGCTGTAAATGCTAGAAATATGTCCAAAGAAAAAAGGCTAACTCTGTGACGTAAACAGTAAGTGGAATTTGTTTCTATATCTCTAACTTTAACACTGGAATCAAAATTGTATCATTTTCATCGATGGTATCGTTTCATACCTGCCATGGTGTGAATTTAGCGCTCTTGTCGCACTGCGTGTCATTACAGATAACACCGTGGATGGCATGCGCTATGGCATACGTAGCTTTATACACCAGGTTAGTCTCGCGCAGCTGCGACGTGTCTGTATACGGGTTCTGCAGCGCGCGGATATCCTCGCTGCCGTCACATTCCCGCGCGCCCCCCGTAGAGCCTTTTAGGCTACAGCTGAACGAGTTCTCCCAAAACTCCGTTAGCAGAGGAGATTTCAGTGCTTGTGCTGGAGAGAGATCCAGAAGAAACTCACGAAGACCTGGAATCACCGAGCGGGGGATACTAAATCCTATCGCCCCAGCGCACATGTTAAAGCGCAGAAACTCTGGTTGTATGATCCACCCTTCGCTGCCGATCCACTGAAGGGGAGGCGGCGGCTGTCTCGCCAGTTCCTCCAAAAGAAACTTCATGTCGCCTGATTGAACAAACGCTACTATTACCCGGGCTGTTGATCTCCGGATGACGTTCGCCACTCTCTCCAGTTTACTGCGCGGTTGTGTTCTGTAGTAGGACTCGGAGTACTCCACACAGATTCCCTCCTCCTGCGCAGCCTTTAGAAACGACGCCATTCCATTATTTCCATAATCTGAGTCACTGCGCACTGCCCCAATCCATGTCCAGCCGAAGTGCTTGACTATTTTTGCAAGTGCGGCCGCCTGATAGTGGTCACTGGGCACCGTCCTGAGGAAGGCCGGATACTGACGCTTATCGCTCAGACATGCGCAGGTTGCGAAATGACTGACCTGTTATTCAGTATAGACAAAAAGACAGAAACGTTATTGACAAGCATTTTTGGAATTAAGTCTATTATGGAACATTTAAGGTTTTCATTTTTACATCACCTGTGGAATTCCAAAAAGACCCAGCATTCTGGCCATGCTGATAGAGGGGGTGGAAGTAGTCTCTCCCACGAGAGCAGGAACAGCCGCGGCTGCAGATTTTGAACAGGAATCAGTATAATTGAAAAATGGTTCCATGCCGTTTGCAAACTGAAATGCAACTTTGACTGTCATCGGCACTGCACCGCACGAGTCGTGGATCTGGTATCCTAACGTGATTCCCGGCAGGAGATCTGTTCTGTTGTTGATCTCATGGATGGCGAACTCCATGGCACGAGCGAAGAGCACCTCCCTGAAAATCATACTATTTAGAAAAATATGACAGAAAATAAACAATTAAGTTTTTTGTCTGTTGCCATGCAACAGACGTCATCTTAATAAAGAGCACACGATTTACAATTTTTTCTCCTAACATTAAACACCACAGTCACAGACAGACCTCCCAGAGCACTGTGGCAGAACTGGCTTTCTGTTGTAGGTGTTCTCCTCTGAACTCGTGTAGTAATGAATAGAAAAAATCCCCCCAATCACAAAGTCTCCATTCAAGCAAAGACCAGGCATCTGAGGCTCAGTCCACAGCCTGCAGCTTACCGGATCAGCTTTACAAGCTACTGGTCTCAGGCCATTTATCCATAGCGTTGATACAAACATCATTAACATGAAAGTGAGCTGCATGACGTGCTCCGTAGTTCCAAAGTCCAAGGTCAGGGTGACAGCATTTAAATAGCCACCTTGTTAATATGATACCCAGTGAGTGTGAGCTCAGACTAGGGGGCGTGGTTATAACTTGAATAGCAGTTGCAATGATGCTCATAGCTTTTGTGTTTCTGTGCCTCTGGTGTATTCAACGAAGCAATTACGGGCCGGATTCATAGCTCGGTGTGTCCTGGTAGGAGATGAAACTGCAGTCGCCTACACTTTTATTCAGTGTCCAGCATGAAGTTTAATTTGGGTAAAACAGGGACGTGTCAATTACACGTGATTCAGACAATTAACTTCAGCGCCTACCTTCTGCCCTACATCCAAGCAAAAAGCTGTAGTGAGGTCCTGTTTGAATAATTAAATTCAAACACTATATTGAAGGAGGAAGCATGAGTATAACACTAGGCTTAGTACCAGGTTTCCCATCCATTAGTTATGGGTTTAGTTTATTCGGAAAGTCCACAACAGACATTTATAAATGTTTACTTTATTATCAAACAATCTTTTGAATGTCAGCTGATTCTCATAAGTTTCAGGACTAGTGTAACTACCAGTTTTAGTTTATGTTACTGATATAGCTCTGACTTTAACCATATCAAACACCATCTGGAATAAATTAGAACATCAGGCCAAACCTTGTGACCTCACATGTGTCCTGAATACTTTTGTGTGAAAAGAAACAAATGCTAACAGTAATCATCCAAGTGGGAAGCAGAAATGAGGGGGTAATTCATTCTTAATGCCAGTGGATTTGTAAAGAGATATGAAAAAAGCATATATGGAAATGATGTTTGAGTGTACCCAATATTTCTCCTCCTTGTACTAAGCCATAATGATTGTAACTGCCAATAATATGACATCACTAGTTCGATAAGGTCAAGTAGAACACAAACCAATTGAGCTTACCTTAATTTAAAGACACTGCATGGAATAGTATCATGCTGAGTAATGGAGAGAAAGAAGGCTGTCTTACCAACCATGCCTTGATAATGGTGGGACCTTCCATTACTTCTTTAAAATTGCATGTCATAATGAAAACATTCTGAAAATTATCACAAGGACTCCATTTTAATATAGAAGCATAAGCAAAACCTGATGAAAGACAAGACAATTCAGGTTAATTTGGCATTTGACATTATTATCTATTATTATGGAACCAGTGCATGTAAAATGTTGCTTGTACATAATGAAACAAGGTAAAAACATAAAATACAACTTAACTAAAGATGTGAATTAGTGAAGCTGCACATACAAACCCAACCATAAATCAGCACTTTAAAGCAATATGCTGAATCTGAATCAAAATGTGCCAGTTAAAATTTGTGCAAGACTCTTAAAATGCCTAAGAGGGTCCTTTACCCATAAGGTGTTTCTTGGTATTCTGCTCTGGCCTAAACATGATTATGAAACACTTGGAAGCAAAAATACAAAAAATCAAGCCAAAGCTTGAGGCCAGCATAGCAAATATCTCTACAGCTACAGTGAATTTACCAGGAGAGTTTACATAAGCTGGGATAAAGGTAAGCCAGACTGCACAGAATATGAGCATGCTGAATGTGATGAACTTGGCTTCATTAAAGTTATCAGGCAGCTTCCGTGCTAGAAAAGCCAAAATAAAACACAAAAGAGCCAGAAATCCTATATAACCCAGCACAGCCCAGAAACCTGTATTTGAACCTAATCCACATTCCAGAATGATCTTTTCCTTGTATTGCTTTAGATTTTTGAAAGGGAGAGGAGGAGATATTGTCAACCAAAGAGTACAAATAAGGACCTGTATGAGAGTGAAGGTGAGAACACTGAGTCTCTGCTGTGGAGGCCCAAACCATTTCATGGCATCACTGCCTGGAAGTGTAGCTCTGAAGGCCATTAACACCACTATTGTTTTCCCCAGAACACAGGAGATGCAGAGGACGAAGGTGATCCCAAATGCTGTGTGGCGCAGCATACAGGACCACTCAGAGGGCCGACCAATGAAAGTAAGTGAGCAGAGGAAACACAGAGTCAGTGAGAAGAGCAGCAGGAAGCTCAGCTCTGAGTTGTTTGCTCGGACGATGGGAGAAGTTCTGTGTTTGTAAAAGACAACAGCCACACATACAGCTATGAAGGCCCCGGAGATGGAGAACGCTGTCAGGATGATGCTCAGAGTGTCGTCCCAGGACAGGAACTCCACAGGCTTGGGGAGGCAGTTGTCTCGCTGGGTGTTGGGCCAGAACTCCGGAGGGCAGTGCACACAGTTCAAAGAGTCTGAGAGATTGGAAAAACACATTCAGAACCTTTTTATAAAGAACATATAAGTGTCTCCAGGCAAATGGTGGTAACCAACCTGTCTTGTTGCTGATCTCTCCTTCTGCACATGGTATACAGTCATAGCAGCAGACTGGCTTTCCTTTCTGCACAGCCTTCCTGGTTCCTAGTGGACAGCTCTCACTGCACACAGATCTCGGAACCTCAAAGACATTAGACAATTGCAAGTTATTCAGTGCCTCATAGTCACCATTCTTTGCAAAGAGAATGTTTTTCTTGGTCAATACTGTTTAACCCATTGGTGAAATTCATATTTAGAATAACTGAAAAAAGTATGCACATTTTTAACAGTTAAAGTAAAAACAAAATTGAATATAGATTTAATGTATTATTGAATGATATTTGAAAGCATGTAGCATCTGATTCCACATTAGCAGACAGAAATTATAATCATCATCATTATTGAATAAATAATAATAATAATAATAATAATAATAATAATAATAATAATAATAATAAATACAACAACAACAATAATAATAATAATAATAATAATAATAATAATGATAATAATAATAATAATAATAATAATAATAATAATAATAATAATAATAATAATAATAATAATAATAAATTACATTTACAACATAGGGAGAACCACTGGAAGAGTACAAAAAAACACATAAATTAAGATTTTTGAAATAAAAATTCCAAAGATAAAATCATAAAACAAAAATTCTTAACATTTTAAAGAAATATCCAGCAATAAAAACTATATATATATATATATATATATATATATATATATATATATATATATATTTTTTTTTTTTAATATAAACATTTTTAAATATAACATTTTATAATATAAAAATATACAAGGGTAATAGTACGTAAAATAGAAAAGAAAATGAAGATAAAAAGTATAAGTTAATAAAATATGCTATTCGGCTATTTAGAATAGAATATAATTTTCAATTGAAATTAAAATGAGAAAAAAAAAAAAATAGGAAAAACGAGCAAGTAAATCTTTAGAGTACCTTGTACCTTATTCCAGCTCACTGGATCGACATAATTAAAGGCACTTTGATCAGCAAAAAAAAAAAAAAAAAAGAACTCGGCGAACCTCACGTGAAATAAAACCACCTGAGCGGGTTTTGTAACGTGCATCCTTTACAGTGAGCACTGAGGTAACATACTCCGAACCTCCGGAACTCGCTTTGTTTATAAACAGAAGTGGTCTAGGCTTAATTCTTTGACATATTAGAAGGCTCCCGCAGTAAGAACGACTAGACCAACTCAAGGTTCTGATTTTACAGACTGACCGAACTATTTGAATAGGTTTGATGGTTTCTGTTAAAGTTCTTATAGTTTAAATGTTTCATTAGTTATCATCAAATCATATTAAATTAAAGACATTCCATGTTATCTTTGTAGTCAATTTTAGGTTTGTATTTTTATTACCGGTCATTTTTGTAATTGTATTGCTATTGTGAAGGCAAACAACTGGCTGTGGCATGTATTTGGATGGAAATAATTGGACATCATGGACACTTTGTGTGATGCCGATCATTATAGTGTATTATTTGTTATATTATCGGCACTTCGGAATTGTTTGATGCCAGCCTTCATTTAGTGCTGTCATTCCAAAAATGACAGTTCGTATAATCTATTTGTTTTCAACATATGAGCATTACTAGAAATTTTGTGTTATTCGTCGTTTGATCGAGTAATGTTAATTTAAGGAAATATTGTAGCTATACAATTTAATGACTAACGTATTTGTTTGACTCAGTGTAAATGTGTAATTATATTCCCTTTCAAACTTTTTACATCTGAACTTTTGAATTCCTGAATGTGAAATTTATTTATTTATTGTTTTTAAGTAGGTTTAGGCAACAACTGATGCAATTAGCTGTCTTTATTATCTTGAATTCTGTTTCGTGTATAACGTGTATGGTCTGAAGAAGTACCTCGGTCTGTCCCTCCATCCAGCTGATAGCTCTGCTCACACTGAACTCCTGTCCTCTTGGTCTGGATGAGTCGTATTGACCCACAGTCACAAAATCCAAACCACCATCTTTCTTAAACTGCCAGTTTATGAGCTCGTAGACGGCCACAGGATCTCCATTGGAGTCAAACGAGACCTGAAAACCATTCTTTGTAGTGAAGTTCACTCTCTTGAGCTGGTCGAGTACCTGCAGTGGAACATCCAATTTTATATTAAACAAACTTTGATTTTGAACGGTGAACGACTAATTGAAAGACTAATTTATTACTGATGAATATTGACATAAATATTCATTGTGAATGATCATTTGGGCCATTCTACCATTTCGGTAATTAATGGTGTCTCACAACTGTGAAACTATGAAAATGAGCTAAAAACATATTGACATATTTAGGGGTTATTTATTTTATTGACCTGTTTTAGATGTGTTGAGCATTACTGAAATTTGCATGTCAAAACAGCGGCTTCACAGAAAAAACATAGTTTTTGTGAACATGCTTTTTTTCTAATCTCTCACATTTTTTTAAATATGCAAAATTATTCCTAGTAAAGTAATAGATGATAAAAACTGTCATTAAAGGAATACACAGGATGGTGTTTTTAAATTGTTGTAGGAATATGTTGAAGGAAGACAAAATACCCGAAAAATGTGCTTTTATGTGTCTAGTTTTGCTGAAACTCTGACATCGAAATGTCAAAATATCTTAGTTAATATATTTCTAGCAAAATGTGAAAAAAACGTTTAAAAGTCATATAAATTAAAACTAGACGGCAACCTAGGAAGCAGTTTTAAAATGAAGGATTTTTATACCTGCCATGGTGCAAACTTAGCCCTTTGGTCACACTGAGTGTCGTTACAGATAACACCGTGGATGGCATGCGCTATGGCATACGTAGCTTTATACACCAGGTTAGACTCGCGCAGCTGCGACGTGTCTGTCGGGTTCTGCAGCGCGCGGATATCCTCGCTGCCGTCACATTCCCGCGCGCCCCCTGTGGAGCCTTTTAGGCTACAGCTGAACGAGCTCTCCCAAAATTCCGTTAGCAGAGGAGATTTCAGTGCTTGTCCTGGAGAGAGATCCTGAAGAAACTCCCGAAATCCTGGAATCACCGAGCGGGGGATCCCAAATCCTATCGCCCCAGCGCACATGTTAAAGCGCAGGAGATCTGGATCTATGATCCACGCTTCACTGCCGATCCACTGAAGTGGAGGCGGCGCCTGTCGCGCCAGTTCCTCTAAAAGAAACTTCATGTCGCCTGAGTGAAGAAACGCTACTATTACCCGGGCTGTTGATCTCCGGATGACGTTCGCCACTCTCTCCAGTTTACTGCGCGGCTCTGTTCTGTAGTAGGACTCGGAGTACTCCACACAGATTCCCTCCTCCTGCGCAGCCTTTAGAAACGATGCCATTCCATAATTTCCATAGTCTGAGTCGCTGCGCACTGCCCCAATCCATGTCCAGCCAAAATGCTTCACCATTTTTGCCAGTGCGGCCGCTTGATGGTAGTCACTTGGCACGGTCCTGAGAAAGGCAGGATACTGACGCTTATCGCTCAGACATGCGCAGGTTGCGAAATGACTCACCTGATATTCAGTATTAAAAAAAAGGAAGCGTTATTGAGATTTCTGATTACAATGTTGCAGTCATTTATTCGCCTATATATTGTTCTCATTTATATACCAAACGTTAGTAAATATTTAATATTGCACCATTTAGTTCAGCTTATAATCACCTGTGGAATTCCAAAAAGACCCAGCATTCTGGCTATGCTTATTGATGGATTGGAATTAGACTCTCCCACGAGAGCAGGAACAGCAGCGGCAGCAGATTTGGAACAGGAATCAGTATCACTGAAAAATGGTTCCACGCCGTTTGCAAACTGAAATGCAACTTCAACAGTCATCGGCACTGAAGAGCAGGAGTCGTGTATCTGGTATCCTAACGTGATTCCCGGCAGGACATCTGTTCTGTTGTTGATCTCGTGGATGGCGAACTCCATGGCACGAGCGATTCGCAGCCACCTTAAATTCATACTGTGTAGAAAAACAACATGTAAAATAAACAAAAATAGACATTTTTTTAAATTTCAACACATCTTTACTCACTAACTGATCAAGAAGCTCATGATGGCAAAAATAGTGTCCATATGATTATTATATTTTCTGTCTTATGCGCTTTGCTACTATACAGACCTCCCAGAGCACTGACGCTTGAGTGGCTGCCTGGTGTAGCTGTTCTGTTCTGTACTCGTGTAGACATGAATAGAAAAAATCCCCCCTATAATGAAATCTCCATTCATAGAAAGACCAGGCTCCCGAGGATCAGCCCACCGCCTGCAGCTGACCAGGTTCCGTTCACAGGCTGCTGGACTGAGCCCAGTTAACCACAGCATTAATACAATCATCATTACAATTTAACTGAACTGCATGGAGTGCTTGATAGTTCGCAGCCCTCTGATTGCCACAGTGGCCGCCTTTAAATAGCAACCTTGTTATGATGCCCTAAGGGAATAAGTTTGGACTCAGGAGGTGTGGCTGTGTCTTGAGCAGTAATTGCAATGATGTACAACACGTTTTTTTGTGTGTCTGTTATGTATTGTGTTATATTGAAATGAGCAACCATTACACTGATAAAAGATGATTCTATAAGAATTACTTCATTAAAAATCAATGGTTCAGTGTAGATCCCTTAACATATGTAGTGCCCCTACACACCAGCTCATGGTAAATATATGAACTTGGCAAAGTGTCCCTTTAAGGCACCCTGGGTTCCGTTAATGTGGTTTAGTAGCTCTGAACTAATTTGTTGCTTATTTATGGATTGTTTCTAGCTTAAAGATTTCAAAAAGTATATGTTGGCTGTGCCTCCAATAAATTAAGGGGACATGAACCATTCTAGTACCCTCCTCTGATGAAATAAACAGTACTTAGAATACTTAAATGTAGGATGTATATAGTTGTTGGATTTAATACACCCCAAAAAGACAACATAAACACTCGCAAGAAAAATGAAAGGGTAAATTCACATAGAAAGAAATCAAAACAAAAAACAAACAAAAAACAAAACAAAACAAACAAACAAAAAAACGTATAACTAGGTAATACCTAGTTCACATACCTGCTCTTGAAAGAGTTTAAACCAAATGTATAGCTTGAAAGTAATTTTAAGTCAGAGCTATTCTTCTAAAATATTGGTAGTAAGCAATCCTGAAACGTAGAACTCAGTGGCATATACTCAAACCACAATACACCTGAACTGTGCTGTGGGCCCACCCAAGCACACTGTCTCTCTCAAAACCTTGTTCACGTTGCAGGGCTGGGATCGTTGCTAGGGTGCGTCATGGCCAAAAAAAAACACAATGGCCCCTTCACTCTTATGAGCCAGCAAGATAGTTAAATAGTTGTTCTAACTCACTACCTTGCTGACCTCTCTCTCTCTCTCTCTCTCTCTCTCTCTCTCTCTCTCTCTCTCTCTCTCTCTCTCTCTCTCTCTCTCTCTCTCTCTCTCTCTCTCTCTCTCTCTCTCTCTCTCTCTCTCTCTCTCTCCCTCCCTCCAGCAGCGTTGGTCGGGGGTAAGGGGGGCTCAGAGTGCCTAGGCTAGTCGGCTGAGGCGGCTAACAGTGCAGACTCCCAGGGGTGTCGGTGGAAGTGTGGACTTTCTGGTCACCCAAACCGCTAACTGGTGATGGTTCAGTGCCGAGCGAGGTCTACAACCATCTTGTTTGGACAGTAGAAGGCTCGTTTGAGCTAACCAAGAACTCCAATGTTAGCTATCACACGAGGCTGGCGGCTAGGCTAGCGAGCAGTTCACTGAGTGTCGACCTTGTTAGCTAAACCGCTACAACTACAAGTAATTTCATAACATTACCATCTCTTTCCTTGTATCACAGGTGTTTTCATGATATCGATCTAATAACACGGCTGTAATATATGAGTGGTGGTTCCGTTAGCCACAGAATCACCATGGAACTTTCTCGCTCTCCTACGCTGTCCCTTCCCCCTTCGTCCCCTTAGCCCCCACCCCTTTCTCCCCGCAAAACAACTGACAGAGAGTTTAGGTCACAAACTGAAACCAAATTAAAAGAAGAGAAAATAAATGCAGATAAAGAATATAACATAGTTTACCAATATTAAACCAAATGTATGTGAACTATTTTAAAGGAACAAAACTCCCATAACTGATTATTTAGCATGGTTACACATACAAAGAAAAGCCAGTTTTCATGCTTAACATTTCTTAAGCATGCTGTACTACATACTCAACAAAACCCTTGGTCCCTGAGGATCAGAAAGTCTTTTAATTGAACTGGGGACCACCCTTTTATCCTGAGATGTGCTAGGATGGCAGACTCCCTTGGCTGGGGAGACTGAATTGTGCTGGCAGGTAGCTGAACACCAACTCTTTGGCGATCTCTTCAATGGTGCACTGGAGCACAGCGACTGAAGCGGGGCATGCATTCTGCTTTCTTTGCCGCTTTATGTGTTGTCAGTGTTGGCAGGGATACTGCTTGGGTGTGATGCCCACAAAAAGCCTTGCTGTGCTTGACCTGACAATGCACCCTGCCTCTGGAGATGCTCCATCTGGTTCTCATGCTATGTGTCCCACTATGCACTGTGTATCTTGTGTCATTTATCCTCAATGCACGGTCACCTCTTGAACTCCACATGGCATTCTGTGGGTCCATATAACACATGTTGCTTCTTAAAAAGTCTAGGCCTAAAATGTATGTTTTGGACGTGAGCTGTCCAGAATAAATAATGCATCTTCTTGCCCTTCTTGACTGTCAGCGTCAGCCCCTATCACTGTGCAGAGATGAACTGTTGTGTGGGTATAGCCACTGGAGAAGGCAGGACATTTTTCATTTAGTAATGTGCCAAATGTTTTCAGTGGTCACTGGTTTGGACTGCAGGCAGGCCAGTTTAGCACCCAGACACTAATATGGAGCCATGCTGTTGTAATACAACATGTAGAATGTGGTTTGACATGGTCTTGTAGAAATAAACAAGTCCTTCCCTACAAAAAAGATGATGTCTCTATGGCAGTAAATGTTGCCAAAACATGTATATATATATATATATATATATATATATATATATATATATATATATAGTTCAGCATTAATGGTCCCTTCAGCGATGTGCTAATACACTAATACACCACTATACCTTCGTGAATACTGGCTTTTGAACTGTGTACTGATAACAAGCTGAGTGGTCTTCATCCAGGAGGACCCAGTGTCCCTGTTTTCTAAAAATAATTAAAAATGTTGATTTGTCAGACCACAAGACACTTTCCTACTTCACCTCAGTCCATTTTAAATGAGCTTGGGACCAGAGAAGGTGGCAGTGTTTCTGGATCCTGTTTATATGCGTTTTTTCTTTATGTTTTAGAGTTTTAACTCGTATTTAAGGATGCAGCAATGAAATACTTTCACAGACAGTGGTTTTCATAAATGTTCCTGAGCCCATGCAGTGATGTCCACAACAAAATCATGTTTGTATTTAATGCGGTGCTGTCTGAGGGCCCAAAGATCATTACTACTGGTTTTTGACCATGTCCCTTGCATACAGATATTTCTCAGGTTCTCTAAATCCTTTAATATTATTATATTATTATAATGTTATCACATTATGGATGATGATGTAATAATTCTTTGATATTTTAGGTTGAGAAACGTTATTCTTGAGTTGACTTGATCATGCAGCCTTTCACAGAGTGGTGATCCCCTACTCATCTTCTGAAAAACTTAATCTCTCTGAAATGTTCCTTTTTTCACGCGATCATGTTATTGATCTGTTGCCAATTAACCACCAGATTTTTAACATTTTTTTAGCATTACACAACTTTACCAGCCTTTTGTTGCCCCCACCTTATCTTTTTTAGAATGTGGCATCAAATTCAAAATGGACAAATATTTATCAAAACATTAGATTTGATGGTTTGTACTATTCAATTAAGCATAGGGTTAACATGATTTGCACATAACTGCATTATGTTTTTATTTACATTTTGCACATTGTCCAAAATGTTTTGGAAATAGGGTTGTGGAACATTTCTTGAACAGGTTACAATATTTGCAAATTACAACATGAGTTAGAATTGTATTAGTTAAAATTGTATTGGTTAAGTTGCTGTACTATGTAGATATAAACCTAATAATAAATCACTGCATTTCATTTAAGGTTCTAAAACATAGTCTTATTTTTAGAAGTTGAGAGAGAGTCTCAAAGAGCCTTGGAGGTTACTTTTCCCATGAGATGTTTCTTAGTATTTCGCTCTGACATAAAATTGAAGCATTTAGGAGAACAAATACAAATAACCAAAGCAAAGCTTGAGGCCAGAGTTGCATTTAACAGTGACAGTGAACTTTCAAGGAGAGCTGACATAATCTGCGACACCAGACTGCACAGAATATGAGCATGCTGAATGAGACAAGCTTGGCTTTGATGAAGTTATCAGGCAGATTATGTGCTAGAAAAGCCAAAACAAAATAACAAGAGCACCAGAGATTCTATGTAACCCAACACAGCCCCTAAACCTGTAGCTGAACCTAATGCACATTCCAGGATTATTCTCTTCTTGTAGTTCTTTTAGATGTTGGAACAGGAGAGAGATATTGCCAACCAAAGAATACAAGTGATAACCTGAATGAGAGTGAAAGCTAGAGCACTGAATCTGTGCTGTGGAGGCTCTAGGCCATTCTAGGCCATGTACATCTGAAGACCATTATTGTTTTTCCAAGAGACCAGGATATAAAGAGGATGAAGGTGATTCTACACTTTTTGGTGCAGAATACAGGGCAATTCGGCCAACATGGAGGCCAAAATGCTTTGCACAGACAAATGATTTTCTTACTTTTCCCTAGTTTTAAAATTAGTTTGCTGGACAGACTGAAAATAAATAAATAAATAAAATATTTTCAACTTTGATGATGAAGTACACAAATTGAGCATGTTTCACATTTTTTCCCCTTTTTTTTTAATAATGTGCATATTTGGATGCAATATTTGCTTTTTCATCGTATTTTGATCAAGGCCAGATCCAATCCACATCAATGAGCTTAATAAATTTGTCCCCAGTAGATTATGTATAGAGGTTTAATAGATTATCAACTTTCTTTGAAAGTCAGTTGATTCTCAACAATAATTATTACTAGTACCATGTTAAATCTTAACACCAAAATATGTTTTTTTTTTTTTTGAGGTTAAGATTAGAGTTGGCTTTAGGACAAAGTGTAAACTTTTAATAGATAATTAGTAAAATAACTGTTTTTACGAAGGCCTTAAAATTCATAACTTTTGCCACCCTTTTTTGGAATGTCAAGTTAAAAACAATTAATAATAAACATGATAGATTAACTGACACTTGAAGGATATTTTAATTAATATTACATCAGAAGACATTAATACACAGAAAGCAGTTTACATATTTAGCTAGTTTCTTTTAATTAGCTACTATTCTTTTTTTAATTATTTAACAAGTATCATCAAGTAAAGATAATTTGAGATTACTACATTTTGCCTCATGGCCTGACATGTGCTCTGCTTCATTAATACTATTGTGGCTGAATAAAAGTAAATGCCCAAAAATGTTCCAAATCAGGAAGAAAGCCTTCCCAGAAGAGTAGATGGCTTTTAAAACAGAAATAAGAGGTTGATTTTCATTAATGCTAGTGGATTTAGAAAGAAATGTTGAAAAAGCACATATGGATGTGATATTTGTGTGGATGCAAGAGTTTTCCTCCCTTATCCTAAACATGTAAAGCCATGACAGTTCGAACTTCCACTAACATAACATCACTGGATAGGTAATTAAACTCAGGATGAAAACAAACCAATTCCATTATCTGAGGTTAAATAAGCTGCACAAAATAGCATCATGCTGAGTAATAAGGAGAGAAAGAGGGCTGGTTTAAATTATGGTTTCAATTATGGAGAAGCCTATTAATTGTTTTATATTGCATGTAATAATGAATATGTTCTGAAAATGATCATAAGAACTCAATTTTGACAAAGGAATATAATCAAAAAGCAATGAAAGACAAGACAATTGAGGTTAATTTAGCATCAAGCATTATATACATATTTAAATATTAAATAAAAGCATAAAATACAATTTAAGTAAAAGGGTGTATCAGTGAAACTGCTATGAAAATATGAATCTAAGCATATAAGCATGTTTAAATAAAAAAATCAGAAATTATGAAGTGAAAATTCATTTTTCTTTATTTGCAAGAGTCTCAAAGGGACTTAGAGGGAACTTTACCCATAAGGTGTTTCTTGGTATTCTGCTCTGGTCTAAACATGATTATGAAACATTTGGATGCAAAAAGACAAATAAACAAACCAAAGCTTGAGGCCAAAATAGCAAATATCTCTACAGCTACAGTGAACTTTCCAGGTGAGTTTACATAAGCTGGGATAAAGCTGATCCAAACTGCACAGAATATGAGCATGCTGAATGTGATGAACTTGGCTTCATTAAAGTTATCAGGCAGCTTCCGAGCCAGAAAAGCCAAAATAAAACACAAAAGAGCCAGAAAACCTATATAACCCAGCACAGCCCAGAAACCTATAGCTGAACCTAATCCACATTCCAGTATTATTATTTCTTTGTATTGACTTAGATTTTTGAATGGGAGAGGAGGAGATATTGTCAACCAAAGAACACAAATTAGGACCTGTATGAGAGTGAAGGCAAGAACACTGAGTCTCTGCTGTGGAGGCCCAAACCATTTCATGGCATTACTGCCTGGAAGTGTAGCTCTAAACGCCATTAATACCACTATTGTTTTCCCCAGAACACAGGAGATGCAGAGGACGAAGGTGATTCCAAATGTTGTGTGACGCAGCATACAGGACCACTCAGAGGGCTGACCAATGAAAGTAAGAGAGCAGAGGAAACACAGAGTCAGTGCAAAGAGCAGCAGGAAGCTCAGCTCTGAGTTGTTGGCTCGAACGATAGGAGAAGTTCTGTGTTTGTAGAAAACAGCAGCCACACATACAGCTATGAAGGCCCCAGTGATGGAGAACACTGTCAGGATGATGCTCAGAGTGTTGTCCCAGGACAGGAACTCCACAGGCTTGAGAAGGCACCTGTCTTGCTGGGTGTTGGGCCAGAACTCAGAAGGGCAGCGCACACAGTTCAAAGAGTCTGAGAGATTAGAAAAACATATTCAGAACCATATTTTATAAAGAGCCACAATAGAAAAAAATATGACTGTCCCTAGAGAAACTGCCCACTGTATTGTAAGGACCAACCTGTCTTGTTACTGATCTCTCCTTCTGCGCATGGTATACAGTCATAGCAGCAGACTGGCTTTCCTTTCTGCACAGCCTTCCTGGTTCCTGGAGGACAGCTCTCACTGCACACAGACACTGGCACCTGAAAGGCATTAGACAAATCAGTCTTAGTTTATCAAAGGAGCTCTTATTATTGAAATGTTTCATTGCATTTCATCAAATACTAATGAGAAAATTCCTTAGTTTTGGGTCTTTGTCACAGTTAATTATTGTAATAATCATTATGGTGTTCTTTTCTACAATTTATTTCTGCAGCCTGCATTTCTGTTACAAAGAAAAACAATCTGCCTAGGCATGTACTTGGACAAAATATACGTGCATAAAATACAATAAAGCAAAATTAAATTAAATTAAATTAAATTAAAAAAAATAACGAAACTGTGATAACGATCATTAGTCTGTTATGAGTTCTATAAACAGCTCTGAATTGTTTATTGCCAGCATTCTTTCAGCTATATAATAATAATAATAATAATAATAATAATAATAATAATAATAATAATAATAATAATAATAATAATAATAATAATACATTTTATTTCATGGCACCTTTCAAAAACCCCAGGTCACCTTACAAAACAGGAAAAAGCAACAATAATAATAAATGTGAATCAACAATCATTTGAATACGTCAAAATAAAACAACACTAAAAGAGTCACGGTAAAACAACAAACCAGTTTAAAGAGAATATGCTTGCTTAAACAGGTATGTTTTCAATAGAGATTTAAAAGAGAGAAGAGAGTCTGCATTCCTAATAACTGGGGGAGGGAATTCCATAGCTGAGGGGCACAGCGACTAAAGGCTCTGTTGCCCACAGTAACAAGGCGGGCAGAAGAAACAAAAAGATGAGTGGAGGATGAGGATCTGATCATTAGTCAAGTGTTTACAGAGAAGCACATTTAGGGTAACCTAGTTGTTTTCATCGTGTGATCACTTCCACGTGTTTTTAGTTTGACTGAGTGGTATATCATCGCTACAAAAGAAAAGCTATTCTGTGATCTTTGTGGTCAGAGAATACTGAAAGTACCTCTGTCTGTCCTTCCATCCAGCTGATAGCTCTGCTCATACTGAACTCCTGCCCTCTTGGTCTGGATGAGTCATAGTGACCCACATTCACAAACTCCAAACTACCATCTTTCTTAAACTGCCAGTTTATGAGCTCGTAGACGGCCACAGGATCACCATTGGAATCGAAGGAGACCTGAAAACCATTCTTTGTAGTGAAGTTTACTCTCTTGAGTTGGTCGAGTATCTGCAGTGGAACACACATCATTTAAAAGAGCATGAACGAAACTGTGATTTTGAAACTGTGAACTCTGATCAACAGCTTCGAAGTATTGCTAAAAAGAATAATTCATTATTGATGAATATTGACGAATATACTTTTGTGTGCTTTATTTTTATTTTCAGATAATCATATATTCACACACACACACACACATATATATATATATATATATATATATATATATATATATATATATATATATATATATATATATATATATATATATATATGATTTTAATATATATAAGTTTTAAGTTAAGCAGATTTAAGTTAAAACATGCATAGTCCCCGAGAAACTTGTCAGTGCTGCAATAGGCATGTAAAATGCCATTAAGGGAAAAAAATGAATCTTTCTAAATGACCTGCAGGCAGGAGGAAAAAGTCAATGAGCATAGTCCATTTTCATATTTCTAATTTTGCTAAAACTCTAAAACTTAAGTGATATAATTGTCTAAGTAGCCCAGTTCATATACACGCATCATTATGTTTTTTGAATATATTAGTTTTATACCTGCCATGGTGCACATTTAGCGCTCTTGTCGCACTGCGTGTCATTACAGATAACACCGTGGATGGCATGCGCTATGGCATACGTAGCTTTATACACCATGTTAGACTGGCGCAGCTGCGACGTGTCTGTATACGGGTTCTCCAGCGCGCGGATATCCTCGTTGCCGTCACATTCCCGCGCGCCCCCTGAGGAGCCTTTTAGGCTACAGCTGAACGAGCTCTCCCAAAACTCCGTTAGCAGAGGAGATTTCAGTGCTTGTGCTGGAGAGAGATCCAGAAGAAACTGACGGAAACCTGGAATCACCGAGCGGGGGATCCCAAATCCTATCGCCCCAGCGCACATGTTAAAGCGCAGAAGTTCTGGATCTATGATCCACGCTTCACTGCCGACCCACTGAAGGGGAGGCGACGGCTGTCTCGCCAGTTCCTCCAAAATAAGCCTTAAATCACCTCCGGCAACAAACGCTACTATTACCCGGGCTGTTGATCTCCTGATGACGTTCGCCACTCTCTCCAGTTTCCTGCGCGGTTGTGTTCTGTAGTAGGACTCGGAGTACTCCACACAGATTCCCTCCTCCTGCGCAGCTTTTAGAAACGACGCCATTCCATAATTTCCATAGTCTGTGTCGCTGCGCACTGCCCCAATCCATGTCCAGCCAAAACGCTTTACTGCTTTTGCTAGTGCAGCCGCTTGGTGGTGGTCACTAGGCACGGTCCTGAAGAAGGCAGGAAACTGTTGCTTATCGCTCAGACATGCGCAGGTTGCGAAATGACTCACCTGTTATCCAGTATTGAAAAGAAGAAGAAAGTGTTATTGAGAGTCCTGGTTGGAATGTTTCGATGATTTTGGGACACTTTATGTTTGTTTTTCATTTACTGAACATTACTACATTTTTTTTAATTCGACCATTTAGTTCAGCCTGCACTCACCTGTGGAATTCCAAAGAGTCCCAGCATTCTGGCCATAGTTATCGATGGATTGGAATTAGACTCTCCCACGAGAGCAGGAACAGCAGCAGCTGTAGATTTTGAACAGGAATCAGTATCATTGTAAAATGGTTCCATGCCGTTTGCAAACTGAAATGTAACTTTAACAGTCATCGGCACTGCAGAGCACGAGTCGTGTATCTGGTATCCTAACGTGATTCCCGGCAGGAGATCTGTTCTGTTATTGATCTCGTGGATGGCGAACTCCATGGCACGGGCGATTCGCAGCCCCCTGAAATTAATACTGTATAGAGAATTAAAATATAAAAATATATAAAGTTAGATTTTTATATCACCATATATTTTCAAAAATCACTAAAGGAATAAGGAGCCCATGATTGCAAAACATTGTCAGTTTGATTATTATGCTTTCTGTCTCGTGCTCTTTGCTGCTGTACGCACCTCCCAGAGCACTGTGGCGGTAGCGGCTGTCTGGTGTAGCTGTTCTGTTCTGAAGTTGTGTAGAAATGAATGGAAAAAATCCCCCCTATAATAAAATCTCCATTCATTGAAAGACCAGGCACCTGAGGAACAGCCCACAGCCTGCAGCTGACAAAGTCACACTTGCTGGCTGCTAGACTAAACTCAATTAACCACAAAATTAGTTCAAACATCCTTAAAATTTAAGTGAGCTGCATGGTATGCTTGATAGTTCCCAGCTCTCTGTTTGCCACAGTGGCTGCCTTTAAATAGCAACCTTGTTATGATGCCCTGGGGGTATGCATTTGGACTCAGGAGGTGTGACTATGTATTGAGTAGTAATTGCAATGATGAATAACACGTTTGTTTGTGTGTGTGTGTGTGTGTGTGTGTGTGTGTGTGTGTGTGTGTGTCTTATGTATTATCTTGTATATAAATAATCATCATACTGAACAAAGATGATTCTTCACATACACACACATTTTCTAGGCCACTTCTCCCTTAGGGTTGTGGGGCCGAGGGGGTTGTGGGGGTCAGTGGTCATTGGGCAGAATGATTCTTCAAGAATCAACAATGGTTCAGTACAGATCCCTAAACATTAAAAACTTAAAATTTCTTGTGCTACCTGTACTACTTGCCTAAAGCCCTCGGCCCCTCAGTTCAAAAGTCTTTGAATTGAACTGGGGGCCACTATCTATTTTTGTGGCGTGCTAAGATGATGGGGAAACCGTACTGACTGGTGCTGGCAGGCAGCTGAACACCAACTCCCACTATCCATGTGTGACCCACTATGCACTGTGTATCCTGTGTCATTTATGATCAATGGTCACCTTTGAAACTCCACATGGCAATCTTTGTGTCCATATGGCACTCCCTGCTTCTCAAAAAGTGTAGGATTAAAGTGCATATCTTGGTGATCAGCTGTCCAGACTCAACGGTACATTTTCTGGCCCTTGGCTATCAGTGTCCACCACTGTCATTGTACAAAGATGAACTGTTTTGCCTTCCATCTTGAATCCAGCAAGTACCCGCTCTGGCCAGTCCACTGTAACTGTTGTACACCATATCAGTATATAAAACTCCAGTATCAATGGAATGTAGTAAGAGTTTGATATGTGTGTTCACTTAACCTCAGTCACCGTTTGTTTGCTGGCTATGCTTTTATTTTTGACCAGGCCAGCATTCTTTCCTACTGGCTTCACCCCTAAATGACAATCCCTAAACAATTATTCCAACCCCACATACAGCATCTGTGATCTTCCTGTAATGCTGGTAATATGGCTGTGGGTATGAACACTGGAGAAGGTGGCCTAGCTGGCTGCAAGGCCAGCAATGGTGATAGACCCAGACCCCTGACTGTATTGCAAGGCTCTTCTGGGCTGTATGACACACATTCAGTTGCTGTGGTGCTAATGAAATTGCAAACTAGCTGTCACTTAATTTTTACAAACATAGTTCTCCATTCTGTCTGGTTTACCTTAGCTTAGGTTTTGGTGGAACATTCTACACCAAATGTAACAATTACCACTATGAACAGAGACACAGCTTTATTAAACATTGTTTTCAGCCTGTCATGATGTACAGAAAGGAAGGCTTTAAGATAAGGCTTTATTGTCATTTGCATCACATGTGGTACATGAGGTGGAATGAAATAGTGTACTCAAGGTCCCAATTAACTCCCAAAAATAACAATAAACAATAAATAGAAGGTGCAAATAACTGCAGCATGAAACACATGAGTATGAGGTAGAAGGTGTACATCTTAATACTGGTAATGTATAAGTGATATGTATAAAGTGAAATGTGTAGGGGTGATATAGTGGGGGCACTGATTCAGTACAGCTGCAGAGATAAATAAGTGGACATGAAGTGCCATTGCAGTGATATCTAATTGGAATGTAAGAGTCTTACGGCTTCATGGAAGAAGCTGTTTCTCAGTCTGGTTGTTTTACTCTTAATGCTCCTCAGCCTCCTACTTGAGGGGAGCGGGACAAAAAGTGTGTGTACTGGGTGAGTGGGGTCCTTCATGATGCCAGTGGCCCTTTTCCTGCATCTGGAGGTGTAAATGTCCATGGTGGTGGGAAGGCTGACTCCAACAGTCCTCTGTGCAGCCTTCACCACTCTCTGCAGAGCTTTCCTTCCTGCTGCAGAGCAGCTTCTGTGCCACACGGTAATACATGAGCACAGAATGCTCTCTACCACACATCTGTAAAATGAGGTGAGGAGTGAGCTCCCAAGTCCAGCACGCCTCAACCGTCTGAGGAAGTAGAGGTGCTGATGTGCCTTCCTGATCAGGCTGGAAGTATTATTACTCCAGGTAAGATTGTTACTTAGGTGTATGCCCAAGTACATATAGCTGGAGACCACTTCCACTGCAGATCTTCCGATGTGTAGGAGGAGGGGAGGAATGGTGTTGCCCCTTCTGAAATCTACAATCGTCTCCTTTGTTTTCTTCACATTGATGCAGAGATTGTTCTCACTGCACCAACTGTGAAGATGTGGGTCATAACCAGTCTTTCAAAGTGCTTTGTGACTATCGGGGTGAGGGCTACTGGCCGATAGTCATTCAGTCCTGTCACTGTGGAGCCCTTAGGGACTGGGATGATGGTGACGGTCTTCAGGCAGGTGGGGACAACTGCCTTGATTAAAGAGGAGTTGAAGATGTCTGTCAGCACCTCAGAGAGTTGGTCTGCACAGCACTTCAGCACACACCCCGGAATGTTATCCAGGCCAGCAGCTTTGCAGGGATTAATCTTCTTAAAGATCCTCCTCAGCTCAGTTCACACTGTGGAGCTCTTCTCCAGGTGGTGGAGTGAGTCTGGTGCTGGGGGTGGGTGGTGTTTGGGTCCTCAAAGCGGGCATAGAACTTATTTAAAGCATCGGGCAGTGAGGGGTCCCTAGTGCACTGTGCATTTCTGGTGTTGTAGTCTGTGATGCACTTGATGCCCTTCCACATGCTCCGTGGATCCTGGGAAGAAAAATGACCCTGGATTTTCTGAGCATATGTAGCTTTGGCCCTCTTTACACCTGCTGTCTAGCTCTTCTGAGTTTCTGTGAATCGCCAGACCTGAAGGGAGCATCCCGGACTTTCAGCAGAGATCGGACCTCTGCATTCAGCCAGGGTTTCTGGTTCGGGAGAACACGTCACAGTCCTGGTGGTGGTGACATCCTCAACACACTTGCTGATGTATCTGAGGACAGCAGATGTGTAATCCTCTAGATCCAGCTCCCCATCATGCACAACAGCATCCCTGAACACCTGCCAGTCCTGCAGCACAGAGCCACCATCACTGGGCCGCACAGTAATGGTCTTCTGTGTGGGTCTGGAGCATCTCAGTGGGGGATGATAGGCAGGGACCAGCATGACTAAGATGTGATTGGAGAGGCCAAGGGGGGGGCAGGGCACGGCTCTGTATGTGTCTCGTATGTTTGTATACACATGGTCCAGTGTGTTATTTCCCCGTGTTAGAATGGTGACATGCTGATAAAACTTCGGCATAGTGTTTGTCAGGTCTATGTGGTTAAAATCCCCAGCCACTACATAAAATGACTCGGGGTGCTTGTTCTGAAGCGAGCTAATGTGATCATGTAGCTTCTTCGGCATGTCATTAGCTTTAGCACCAGGCGGGATGTAAACCGTAATGATGAACACCGACATGAACTGACGAATTAAATAATGCAGCCAACACTTTACAGTCAGGTATTCTATTGCTGTGGAGAGTTAGCTATTAATCATAACACAGTTTGTGCACCAACCTTTGTTTACATATACGCATAATGTAACTCCCTCCAAGTTGAAAAACGGACACAAGGCGTTCCTGATTTTTACTGGCATTTAATCGGACACAGGTGTCACTAACGATGCCGTGAGAACTGTACAAACATAAAATAATACATTTTCATACAGTAAGGGATTCTCATAGAGAATAGACAATAAGAATATGATTCAACAACATAAAATATTCACAAATCAGTGGCTTGACTTACAAACAACATCAGTAAATTCTGTATAGTCCTTGAGGCCACGTAACTAACAGAAACTTGACAAGTCTTTCACAGATAAACATCTTATTTCCGATACACACACATTAAAATACAAATTGCATACCTCATTGGCCGCATTAACTTGAAAGGGTTAACAAAAACACATCTCGGAATGTCTTCTTTAACCAAGAGTCAAACTTCGCCGCACGCTTCTCCAAATCTCTAGCGTACGGAGAAAAAAAAAAAAACACGTTGCCCTCTACCGAGTGTAGCGTGTAACTGAAAATATCGCTCTATCCCAAACAGCAAATTAAACATTGGTTCCACCCTGGAAACACTTGTAGAACCTTTAAACGTGCAATTTTTAACGATACATATTACAATCAGATTTTAATAAACATACATTATTTTACCTTACTTGAACTTATTTATTGTTACTTCAATCATGAATTTAACAAACTGTATGACTGCCACTGACGGCAGCCACACTCCCACCAAATCACTGGTGATTTCCAACTAAACCTGAATGCAAAGGAAAAATAAAAATGTAAATGATGTCTTAGATCTAACAAACTATTGTTCTGCACTATTCAGCTTCAAGTAGAGTAACTGTTTTGTGAATAGGCCTCTCAAGGTATACTGGCTTGTTAACTCTTTTTCCTTGGTCATCCAGTGCTGCATCACTCATTAACAGCTCGAGTTTCCTAATGACTCCATCTTCACTAGGGTACACTTTAGTGATTTTAGCCAGCTTCCACTCATTTCTGGGTAGACTATTGTCCATCAGAATCACAATATCATTGACCTTGGCATTTCTCTGTGTCTTGTACCATTTGTTTCTCTGCTGAAGATTCAGCAAGTATTCCCTTTTCCATCTGGTCCAAAATTCATTGGCCAAGTATTGCACCTTGCGCCACCTTTTGCGAAGATAAAGGTCTTCTTTCACAAACTCACCAGGTGGTGGCAAGACCACTGAAGACTTCATAGTCAGGATGTGATTCGGTGTAAGAGGTTGTGGAGAACTGGGATCATTGAGCAGGTGAGTTGTTAATGGTCTACTATTTATGATCGCCATAACTTCATAAAGGTATGTACGCAAGGATGAAGTGTCAAGTCTTTTGGACGAATGATCTAGGATGGACGTCAGCACACTCCTTATCGTCCTGATCTGCCTTTCCCAGGCTCCACCCATATGGCTAGCAGATGCTGGGTTCATGACAAATTCACAACCTAATTGTTTTAGGCCTTCTTGGTCCATTTTCTTTACAGATTCCAAGAACTCTCGTCTTGCTCCAGCAAAGTTGGTTCCCTGATCTGATCGAAGCTGCCGAACATTTCCACGAATGGCAATCAATGTTCGCAGAGCATTAATAAAAGCGTCAGTTGTCATGTCATCAAGTAGCTCTATGTGCACAGCACGACAGCACAGGCAAGTGAAGAGTAGACCATAGCGTTTAAGTTCCTTTCTTCCCTCCTTAATGTAAAATGGGCCGAAGCAGTCCATTCCACAATAGGCAAAGGGAGGCGCTGTTTCAACTCTTTCACGTGGTAAATCTGCCATTCTTTGAGCTTCAGCATTTCTTCGGAACTTTCTACATTTGACACATTTGTGAATGTAGGAAGACACAGCATGACTGCAGCCTACTATCCAAATGCCGTTTGATCGTAACTCATTCAAGGTCATCCCACGTCCCTGGTGATGAACGTTTTGATGGAAGTGTCCAATCAGTAATTGTGATATGTGGGTTTTGCTTGGCAAGATTGCTGGATGTTTAATGTGTGCATGTAAATCAGAGCGCTCCAGCCGACCTCCTACTCTGAGCACACCCATTTCATCCAAGAAAGGATTCAGTTTGTGCAGCCTATTTGTGCTGTCCCTTGTTATCTCCTTTTTGGATTTTAGATCTTTGATTTCTTCAGAAAACACTTCCTTTTGGGCGGTAGATATGATGAAAAGCTCCGCCTCTTTTCTTTCCTCAAGACTGGTGACTTCGTTGGTTCTAGACACCAGACCCTTGACCTCCTTGACGCATCGCATGAGTCGTGCAATGGCTTTAACTAGTCTTGTCCAGCTTGAGAACTTTAAGAAATGATTAAGCAGCGAATCTTCTGTCGTCAGTGTCTTATGGACGAAGGTTTTGCGAAGTTCTGGATCTTCAGCTCCCAACTCTCCCACCTTATCATCATAAGCAGGAAGTTTGCTATGCCAGAGAAAATCTGGACCAGTGAGCCAGTTGGAAGTAATTAGTCCCTTTGCTGTCAAACCCCGTGATGCGTGATCAGCAGGGTTGTCCTCAGAGGACACGTATCTCCACTGATCTGGATCGGAACCTTCTTGTATACGTTGAATACGATTGGCCACAAATATGTGAAACCGTCTAGCATCGTTGTTAATGTATCCAAGAACGACTTTCGAGTCTGTCCAGAAGAATTCTTGGGCTTGAACTTCCATTTCCCTTTTAAGCAGGTAACTAGTTCGTACAGCAATAACAGCTGCTGACAGCTCAAGCCTGGGTATTGTGGTGACCCTTGTAGGAGTCACCCTGGCCTTGCCAATAACTAGGGAACAGCAGACTTGGTTTGATACACTGATTGCTCTCAAGTAAGAACATTCACCATAACCTTTAACACTTGCATCTGAGAAATGATGCAATTCATATCTTTCAACTTTCTCAAACCCTTCTGGGAGATAACATCTTTGAATCTTAATGTCAGTCAGATTCTTAAGATCCAACAGCCAAGACTCCCACCGTGGTTTGAGATCTTCTGACAATGGCTCGTCCCATCCAATCTTGTCTCGACACATCTCTTGGAGTATTTGCTTCCCGACCAGAATAAATGGTGCCACAAACCCAAGAGGGTCATAGATGGATGCCACAGTTGATAAAACTCCTCTTCTAGAGAGTGGGCGTTCATCCACAATCACTCTGAAGTGGAACTGGTCTGAAACAACACACCATTTGATTCCCAAAGCTCTCTCAATTTGTGACCCTCCAAGCGCCATGTCGCGGTTTCTTACTGAATCTGCACATTCCTCCTCCGGAATGGATGCAAGGACATCATGGTTGTTGGAAACAAACTTGTGAATTCTCAGTTTGCCAGCACTGCAGAGTTCCCTTGCTTCTTTCACCAACCTTATAGCTTCGTCTTTGGTTGCAACACTTGTCAGTCCATCATCAACATAAAAATTTCGTTCGATGAACTGAATAGTTGTTTCACTGTAATGACCTTGCCCTTGGGCAGCGACATGCTTCAACCCAAAGTTTGCACAACCAGGCGACGACGCAGCTCCAAATAGATATACTCGCATGCGATAGACTGATGGTTGGGCCTGGAAATTTCCACCATCCCACCAGAGAAATCTCAAGTAGTCCTGGTCCTCTGGTTTGACGTGAAATTGATGGAACATGCGCTCGATATCGCACATTATGGCGACTTGTCCCTTACGAAAGCGGCAGAGAACACCTATCAGGCTGTTTGTTAATTCTGGTCCCGTGAGCAGATAGTCATTTAATGACACACCATCAAACCTTGCCGAGCAGTCGAACACGACCCGTATTTTTCCTGGTTTGTATGGGTGGTACACCCCGTGATGTGGAATGTACCACGCAGGACTGCTGTTGATTTCTTCTTCTGGAACCTTTTCTGCATCCCCATTTGTTATGATTTCATTCATAAAGATTGTGTAGTCCTTTTGGTATTGCTTATCTCTTTCAAATCTCCGTTTCAAGCATCTGAGCCTGTGAACTGCACACACCTTATTATCTGGGAGGTTTGGTTGATCCGTTTTGAAGGGGAGTGGCATTTCACAGTGGCCATTCGCTTTAATTTTGATTCCTTCTTCCATTATGGTTATGAAACGCAAATCTTCCTGAGATAACTTTGCGTCTTCAACTCTTCTCTCACTGAAGTCAGACTCCAGCAGTCTCAACACATCTGGTGGAGAAAGGAACTCTTTGACCTGAGTTCGGTATATGTATTTCACTTCGGTTGTGAGGTTCTTAGATGTTTGGAGTTGAGGTTTCACGAACTTCGTGATGATCTTGTGACTGCTCCCAATGGCATCACCATAGTCGACACATGGGCTAACACAACCGACTATGCTCCATCCAAGATCTGTTTTTTGAGCAAATGGCTCATTGCCTTTACCTGGTACAACTTCTCGGGGTAACAACGCCTGTGGGCAGTTGTAACCTATGAGCAGTCCTACATCACACTCAATCAATGGCGCGATCTCCTCCGCAAGATGCTCTAAGTGTCGCCATGCTCTTGCAGTTTTTGGTGTCGGAATATGACTTAGATTAGCGGGAATGAACTCTCTTGAATAGGTTACAGGGAGAGAGATCTTCTTTGACGAATAGAAACCTCTCACCTGCAGTCCAACTAACCTCTGACTTGGGATGATTGTATTTCTGGATGAAAGTGTGGAGAGTTTTAACTGTACAGGTTCTCCTTTCATTTCCAGAACTTCTGCCTTATCTTGCATGATGAATGTGGTATCGCTTTGGTTATCAAGAAGCGCATATACAAGAATTTCATTCTCTGGATTATTTGATGTGGATAACCACACTGGAACAACTGTAGAGGAGTACATGCTGTCCATGCCTTGCAGCACTCTGTTGGATGTAGCTTCATTTGAGGGTTCAGTGGTGTGTTTGTGCTCTGTTCTTTCCCTTGACTTATTATTTTCAGAGTGTTTTACATTTTCCCGGTGTTCATCACTGCCCCTTTCACGATCTTCATGTAAACATGTTGGATGTTTTCCTTTACATGTTTCACAAAGGCTTCTTCTTTTGCAGTCCTTTGAACGATGTCCTAGTTGTAAACATCCAAAACATAATTTTTTTGTTTGGACAAACTTGAGACGTTCTTGAACCGGTTTTTCATTGAATTTCCAACATTTCTGAATGCCATGATTTTGTTTTTCACAGAAGACGCACCCTTTGAGTTCTGCATTTTCTTCAGAGTTGCTTAAAAGCACCTTTGCACCGACATTTCGTGTCTTTGTTGTCTTTACCCTTTCACCATCACTAGACTTCAAGGCATGAAGAGAAGTCACTGGGTTGCAAGCTATTTTTGCTTCCTTTGTGATGAATTCCACAAACTGACTGAATGTAGGAAATTCATTGCAAGTTTCTTCGATCTCGATCACCTTTCTGTTCCAACTGGCTACCAGCCAATCAGGAAGCTTTGTGAGAAGCTTTTGATTTTCATCACAGGTGTTCAATACTTCTAGACCTTTAATCTGAGACATTGCAGCCCAGCAGCCCCTAAGGAAGTCTGAAAAATCTCTCAACTCAACACTGTCTCTGGGTCCTATTTTGGGCCATGATGCAAGCTTATCCTTAAAGGCTTTAGCTATCACAAATGAGCTTCCAAATCTTTCTTCCAGGATAACCCATGCGGAATCATAAGCTGCATCTGTTCCCAATAGAAAATAACTCTCAATGGCCTTTCTTGCAGGTCCACCAACATATTTACGAAGGTAATAGACCCTTTCATTTACTGGAATGTTTTTCCTGCCTATTAGAGTTTGAAATGACATCTTCCAGTCTTTGAATCTTAGAGGGTCTCCAGTAAAAACAGAAGGTTCAGGTACTGGAAGACGGCTCACATTAATAGACTCTGCTATTGCTTCAGCAAGGACTGCAGTACTGTCTGCTTGGTATGTCACAGGAGGCTCATGAGGACTTCCTTTAGCTCCTGTCGATCGGTGTTGCTCAGCTGCACAGTTATGAAGCAACTATGCTATTTCTTCATCTGAGCTTACTTCTTGTTCGTAAACTTCTAGCCGTGCCCTGGCTGCACTCAACTTCTTAACAGTCTGAAGTCGCTCTATTTGTCTGCGTTTCTCTTCCAGTGCTTTCTTTCTTATCACATTTTCTTCCTCTTGTAATGCATTCTTCTTTCTATTTTCTTCTTCAAGACTTTCAAGTTCTCGTTGTTCACTTTCTATCTCTTGCAGGACCTTTAGAGCAGCCTGTGTAGCAGCTAGCTCTGCTGCAGCTTCCTGTCTCTTAACAGAGGACAGGCTTGACTGACGTGACTTAATGCTTGAACCACTTGCAGAGCTTAAACCTCGAGAGCCTTTACTTGTGCCTGAAGAAGCTGATGAGAACACAGAACCAGACTCAGGCCAGACAAAATCCTCTGTCTGGACATCTTTGGCATCCTTGTTGTGAAGATAAGTGGATGCATTTTCCAAGATTATTTTTGATACAGCGTCACAGGTGTCAGCTCTGCGACGGATCTCACTGCCTGGGGGAGCACATTTGCGCAGTTCTTCATAGCTATGTTTCACATCTGCTGATGCACAACGTATCTTAGTCATCAACTCCTGCACAACCTCAATAGAGGGAGTTCCCTTTATCACTTTCTTAGCTTGCTTGGCAGTCACTTTCCATTTATCATAAGTAATGGTAAAACGATCCTGCAGTTTTTTTGATTTATTATCATGCTGTTCTTGAGCCTTTTCGGTAAGCTTTCGAGCTCTCTGGCTTCTTCTTAACTCCTCTTCAGTTTCAGGTGACTGCTGTGTGTCTGCGCCATTACTATCTTTAAGTAAGTCTCCATTCTTAGTTTCATTTTCAGTCATTTGCTCCATTTTGCAATGTTTACTTCTTACTTGGACCCAAATAATTTATAGCTATATTTTGACAGACTTGTGGCTTAACAACTGACCAGCTCAACAAACAAAAATATTAATAGCTACAAGCTTAATCTTGCCCTTAGATAAACTTGTCTGAGAGCATTAAGAATGGATAAAGATAAGGATTTTTCACAGAACCTTAAATCTTAAGAAAACATCCGAATGAATATCAGCTTAAATAACACAAATGTGATGAACTGTTTCTAGAACCAACACCATATGAAACTGAGCACTTAATTGTATAACACCTTTAGCATCCAAATGACAGAAAAATGCCAAATGACTTCACCTACAAAATCTTAGACAGAACCTTGAACTTGAAGAAAATGTGCAGAGCACCAGATTACTTAATTTCAGCACTTGCAGTGTCTCCTTAAAGTAATTAACAAAGCTGATCCACTTCTTAAACATTTAACTTGTTTTAAATGTATCACTTGTTGGACCATCAATGTAAACTTCAAACTGCTCGCTGCGTAGTTTGCTTGTGTTGCACAGTCTTATCTGTCTGATGCTAGAGTGCGATGAATCTTCTTCGCTGCTCAGTGGATGGAAGGCACAGTTCCTTGTCTCCTCGCCTCATGTCGAGCAGACTGAGTTCTCACTGTAACTCCCTCCAAGTTGAAAAACGGACACAAGGCGTTCCTGATTTTTACTGGCATTTAATCGGACACAGGTGTCACTAACGATGCCGTGAGAACTGTACAAACATAAAATAATACATTTTCATACAGTAAGGGATTCTCATAGAGAATAGACAATAAGAATATGATTCAACAACATAAAATATTCACAAATCAGTGGCTTGACTTACAAACAACATCAGTAAATTCTGTATAGTCCTTGAGGCCACGTAACTAACAGAAACTTGACAAGTCTTTCACAGATAAACATCTTATTTCCGATACACACACATTAAAATACAAATTGCATACCTCATTGGCCGCATTAACTTGAAAGGGTTAACAAAAACACATCTCGGAATGTCTTCTTTAACCAAGAGTCAAACTTCGCCGCACGCTTCTCCAAATCTCTAGCGTACGGAGAAAAAAAAAAAACACGTTGCCCTCTACCGAGTGTAGCGTGTAACTGAAAATATCGCTCTATCCCAAACAGCAAATTAAACATTGGTTCCACCCTGGAAACACTTGTAGAACCTTTAAACGTGCAATTTTTAACGATACATATTACAATCAGATTTTAATAAACATACATTATTTTACCTTACTTGAACTTATTTATTGTTACTTCAATCATGAATTTAACAAACTGTATGACTGCCACTGACGGCAGCCACACATAAACTGCCCCCGCGGGCTTTCCCTGATAGCTGGTTGTGGTCCGCACCGAAGAGCAGCCGGCCGGGGACCTGGAAGGCTGAGTCTGACATGCTGTTGTTTAGCCATGTTTCCGTAAAACAAAGTAGAGAACACTCATCCTCAGTCACAGAAGGTCCAACTTGTTGTCCAGGCAGCAGACATTGGCCAGGAACAGTGACTGTGAATTGGTGGTCTGTTAGCATTAGCTTTTAGCCTTGCTAGCATGCCACCCTGCTTGCCCATCTTCTGCCCCCCACACTACTCTGCGCCGCCAACTTGAGAAAACCTAGCTCAGTGTTAGCTCATGTCTGCATTTTCAGGCTTCTAGTTCTTCCAATTGTACTGGATAAACTCAGTGAATAAAAACTATCCATGCGATCATAATAAGAATCATTCTCAGAACAAACTCAATTAATAACTGCTGAAGAACGATAATCTGGAATCTGGAACCACAACGTTTACAAATTAAAACATGAACTAGTTTTGAATTCAAAATGTATTGATTAAGTTGCTGTACTATGTACATACAACCCCAATTCCAATTAAGTTGGGACATTGTGGAGACCACAAATAAAAACAGAATATGATGATTTGCAAATCCTTTTCAACCTATTGAAGACACTACAACCTATTGAAGACACTAGAAAGACAAAGATATTTATGTTCAAACGGATAAACTTGACCCTATACCGGTCCGTCATGGTGAAGAGACAGCTGAGCCAGAAGGCGAAGCTGTCAATTTACCAGTCAGTCTACGTCTACCAGTCTACTTCTGACTCTCACCTATGGTCACGAGCCTATGGTCTCCTGAGTCCTGGAAGACCCAGGACACGTTCGAACGCCTCGGTATCCCTCTGGAAGAGGGATATATATATATATATATATATATATATATATAGAGAGAGAGAGAGAGAGAGAGAGAGAGTATTTTAAAAATATTTTTAACTGACTATCCAGCATCAATACAGTCATGAACTGGATTAACTGATTATCTGGGATCAGTACAATCGTTGACTGCATTAATGAGCTATCTAGGGTCAATAGAGTCATACACTAGATTAACTAGCTCTCCAGGACCAGTAATGGTAATAGAATTAATTTGATATCTCAGATTAACATAGGCATTATTTATTTTATTTATTTGTATGTTGGTCTAATTGAAAATTATGATTTCTGGTTAAACCCTCTTTTGTTCAGTTTGCCCAAAAGCAAATACCACTCTTCAGAAAACAACATAAAATCAATAATTTTGCTAAAATAATATTTTCACTTCAAGTCAGACGTTTAATGTCACGTGACCACATTACGTCACATCAGCTCAGTTCTCCTGGAGTTTGGCGGCCATTACTTTGCTTTCAAAGTGAAGCTGGTCAGTTTTGGACGGCTGTTTTAAACAAGGTAAGAATTCGAAAGTCTATTTCATAAAGCCAGTATGTGTTTATATGCAAACATATGGTTAGTGTCATGACAGGCAGTTAAGTGTTACTTTACAAACTGTCTCTATGTTTTGCTAGCGAGTTAGCTAGCTAACGCGAATGCTAGCTAGCTAGCTATACCAGGGTATTTTCAATCTAGCTAGCTAAAGAAAATGAAAAAAAGGTTAAGTGTATTTTTAAACCTTAAGTGTTGTGCGTTTATATATGTGACTGCACTTTTTGACTCAGTTTAACAGAATATTTTGGGGTGATGCCTGTGATTAGCGGCTTGGGGGGGGCTAGAGTTATTGGCGTTTTTCACCTTCGTGGAGGCCATTTGTCAGTGACTGTCCACATGGTCTTTGCAAGAAAAACGGTGGTGTCCTTTATTTAGTGTGTTTTATATAATGTTAGTCTAATATAAAATCATGATTTCTGGTTCAAGCCTGATTTGTTCAGTTTGTCCAAAAAAAATATAAAATCAATATTTTTAGGTTTTAATGCCACGTGACCTCGTCCAGGTTTGCTGTCTGCCATTTTGTCGCTCAGAAAGAGGAGCTTGAAGGTGAGGTAGGTTAAGTTATTCATGTCCTTCATGTCTGCAGCTGTCACTTTACAGAGCGTGATGGCTCCAAGACCCCTTCGGTTGGTTTCATGCTCCGAGATGGGGCTGTACCGTGCCATTCTCCTCAGAATAACTTTCAAAAGCTCAACTTTAGAGAATCTGTTTATTCAGAAGCTTCCATACAGCTCAGTATCCATGTTGCGGCCAGGATAAGGAGGAGAACGTATCTTTAGTATCTGATCATGACTACATTCGCTAGCTTGGCCAATGTTGAGCTGTTTGGATATTGTCTTCCCATAAAGTGACCTGCTCCTGATTACTTCATGACAACCAGCAGTCAATCGCCCAGAACTGTGCTGATTAAGAACCAGTGGGGGACACGGAACTCCACAGTACATACAGGCAACAGCAAGCATACGCTAATATGCAAAATGTTTAGGACCTGAGGCCATGTATATGAGCATAGACCCTTTTCACAATCCACTGGCTAACATCATGATTGTGTAATGAGGGGAGAGGAGCCCATCCCAGCTTCCGAGAGAGAGACCAATCCAACTTTCTAATAAATGCTTTGTCTTTCATCAGGTTGCTCAGAAGGAGGAAGCTGAAACAGAGCTAAAGAGGTGTGCAATGGCAGTATTTGTCATCAGGGAGGATGAGGATCCTCTCCAACCAGCACATGATATTTGGATTGGAACCGAATGTGTTGAAGTCCTTAATGAGTTGCCGTCAGTTGCACATGCATGTGCCATGTTGTTTGGTCTCATCTATGCGGTAAACTTGAGCTATCCAGGTGAGCTTAAATACACTTTTGATGCACTGCAGAAAATCTTCATGGAGATAGAACCAAAGAAATGACACGCAAAGTGTGCAGTCTTAGTGCCGAGCTTTAAATATTGGATTTATCAAAGAAAGACATTTGGATACAGTATGTTTTGTTTGTTGCTTGTATTTAGATACATTTTAGGATAATGGAACAGGTCATTGTTTACATAATTCTTTGTAGTAGAAGTATTGTGGCACTGAAAATGTGAATATGGTAAATTGTAATGTACCATTCATACGTTCTGGTGAGTTCACCAATGGATAGCCAAGTTAACTTGATACCAATAGATAGCCAAGTTAACTTGATACCAATGGATAGCCAAGTTAACTTGATACCAATAGATAGCCTAGTTAACTTGATACCAATGGATAGCCAAGTTAACTTGATACCAATGGATAGCCAAGTTAACTTGATACCAATGGATAGCCAAGTTAACTTGATACCAATGGATAGCCAAGTTAACTTGATACCAATGGATAGCCAAGTTAACTTGATACCAATGGATAGCCAAGTTAACTTGAGATTTAAGAACTGTTTTTTTTTTTAGTTCTTAATGGCTGTTAGAATAAATCTCAAGTTTGCAAGGAGAAATGTACAGAACAGTTTCACATGTTGCACTGGTCGGTGTATATGCTTAAGGTTATAGAAATATTGCAAAAACTTAAAAGAAGAAACATTGAAAAGGCCGTAATTAATTTTATTTAGTGTATTTTGTTTCTGTGTTTTTTATATTTAGTAGATTGTGCTGGTGGTGAGCTTTACTAGCTTTAAAATGCTTTTTTTTAATCATTTTTTACTTATTTGATTATTTTTTTATTATTATTATGATTTTTTAGTGTTTTTATATCTTTTGGTATCTACAGAAAAGTTGGTAAATGTTAAGACATCTGAATAAATATTATGGTCTTTTGAGGAAAATATTCTTGTCTTTTATTTATTGTGAGTAAACCAAATCAAACATTGTTTTAAGTTTATCAAAAGTGAAAAATCTATCCATATCAAATGTAGCTTTTGTTTGTGAATATGTTGCCCTACATTTAGTAAGTTTTGTGATTAAAGAAAATACATTGATTAAGCAAGAAATTGTAGTTTGTACTGACTCAGGAAATTTACTTGAGAAAAATTAATAAAATTGCATGTAACAAAATTAGAGTAATTTAATTAGTTCACTTAAAAGTAAAAACTATTCTTGAATGTAATAGTAAATATAATTTTTCCTAAATTAAAAAAATAAGTTGAAACAAAGTTAATAAATGAGTATGTGGTCTTTATAATAAGTAGTCTTTTTACTTTGATTGCAAGTATTTTTTTAAGTTTGAGTAAATAAATATTTTAGTTGATATTAAATTAAAATATAGGATTTTGACTGAATCATAAATATAATTGGAGAAAAATTAATAAATTTAAATGTAACAAATTAGAGTAATTTTTTAAAGTTGGTCCAAAGTATCATTTTTTTCAGTGCAGTATGAAAATAGCTCATGAGCATGCATTTGTGGTATTATCTTTTGTTCTACATAAGGAGAAGCTACTGGTAAGAATTTGAAAAACAGCAAAGATGCTGGCTGATTATGTCACAAAACAATGATTGGAGGATAGTGATGTTTGTCAAGAAAATTAAAATGAATGATTATCCAGGAAAAGGCCTCACTTATGACACAACTGACAACCATGAGGAGCTTAGGGGTTGTGACTATGCAAAGTGGCTCTTGGAATGTGACATACTACCAGTTTAAAAGGTCAGTTTATTGTGACTGATGTAGTTGTTGCTGAATGGGTTAGTAAGTAGGTAATTAGAATAACTGTCTACCCTCACCCTATGTTGTCTTCCTGTGTTTGCTCCTCCATGTGTGTCTGTTGTGGGAATGCAGGACTGGGCAATTCTTTCTGCCTGTTGAACTGCCCATTCAAAATAATATTGCTCCTACATGCAGTGCTCTCTCCATCTTCTTATATGTCAATGTTACAGCATATATAAACACAGTATTAATGGGCATGTACATTTTTTTTTTTTACTCAAAAAAGGCTGCCAATATCTGTACATGTACTTCTGAATATAGGCTAGAGCTGGTGTCAAAGTACAGCTGAGACCATTTTGGATTTCTACAATCCACTTAACCTAGTAAACAACTTAAAATCAACTGTCGATTTTGTGCTTTCTGGCTGGAGAGCTGTTGCAGTCAGTACCAGCACATAAGGAGCCCAGTTATTCAAACACAACACAGATGTTCAACAAACATAGATGGATGTGATTTTCTGGAGTACAGAGCTTTTCTCCCAAGTTGAATCGAAGCTGATTCAGCTGCACAAGCTACAGGCTCACTTTATTTGCAAAGCACCCAGCAGGTGATTTGTAGATGTTAATTCATTAAAAAAATCTTCCCAAAGTCTGTTCATTTTCAGCAATGTTAGGATTACTATAAATGCCAGGTCTAGGGCTTGGTTTAGGTTAGGTTTTTGGTTTAATGTTCAGATTATTGTTAGGGTGAAAATAAGTTTGAAGCATTTAAAGTGGGCTAAATAGAAGTTTTACACAATTTATCCAATCACAAGTGCTTCATCTGTCTGCTAATAAGGAATAAGGCTGTTCACTGTTTAGGTAAGACAGTCCCATAGTACACAACATTAGATGCATAGAGTAATGGTTTGCTGAACTTCAAAATCTTCAAAGAGCTTTGGAGGGTACTTTACCCATGAGGTGTTTCTTGGTATTCTGTTCTGGCCTAAACATAATTATGAAACATTTGGGAGCAAAAATACAAGTAATCAAACCAAAGCTTGAGGCCAGAATAGCAAATATCTCTACAGCTACAGTGAACTTTCCAGGAGAGCTGACATAAGCTGGGATAAAGGAAACCCAAACTGCACAGAATATGAGCATGCTGAATGTGATGAACTTGGCTTCATTAAAGTTATCAGGCAGCTTCCGAGCTAGAAAAGCCAAAATAAAACACAAAAGAGCCAGAAATCCTATATAACCCAGCACAGCCCAGAAACCTATAGCTGAACCTAATCCACATTCCAGGATTATCCTTTCTTTGTATTGCTTTAGATTTTTAAAAGGAAAAGGGGGTGAAATTGTCAACCAAAGAACACAAATAAGGACCTGTATGAGAGTGAAGGTGAGAACACTGAGTCTCTGCTGTGGAGGCCCAAACCATTTCATGGCATCACTGCCTGGAAGTGTAGCTCTGAAGGCCATTAACACCACTATTGTTTTCCCCAGAACACAGGAGATGCAGAGGACGAAGGTGATCCCAAAAGCTGTGTGGCGCAGCATACAGGACCACTCAGAGGGCCGACCAATGAAAGTAAGAGAGCAGAGGAAACACAGAGTCAGTGAGAAGAGCAGCAGGAAGCTCAGCTCTGAGTTGTTTGCTCGGACGATAGGAGAAGTTCTGTGTTTGTAAAAAACAGCTGCCACACATACAGCTATGAAGGCCCCGGAGATGGAGAACACTGTCAGGATGATGCTCAGAGTGTCGTCCCAGGACAAGAACTCTACAGGCTTGGGGAGGCAACTGTCTTGCTGGGTGTTGGGCCAGAACTCAGAGGGGCAGCGAATACAGTTCAAAGAGTCTTAAACATTAGAGAAACATATTTAGAACCGTACATTAAAAAGAACTGTAAGGGATTGAGAAAAATAATAATAAATTAGGGCTGTTCCCAGCACTGCATGTGATACACAACCTGTGTTGTTGCTGATCTCTCCTTCTGCACATGGTATACAGTCATAGCAGCAGACTGGCTTTCCTTTCTGCACAGCCTTCCTGGTTCCTGGAGGACAGCTCTCACTGCACACAGACCTTGGCACCTGAAAAACATTAGGCAAATGAAATTCATTCATATTTTCTCAGAAAATGTTTGATAGTGAAAAGGCTTTGCTCAATTCTACATTTTTTCTTGGTCAGTTCTGTTAACCCCTAACTTGAAATTTAAGTAATTCAAGTTACAAAAACATATTTTCATCATTTATAATAGAGTAAATTTCTTTCTCTTGTTTTTGTCTATCAATTAAATGATCATTAAACCATAATAGGTAAAAACATATCAGTGATGATTATAGTGATGATGTTACACATTTTAAGACCTATTTTCTGTGTATAGGAAGGAAGTACCTCAGTCTGGTCCCCCATCCAGCTGATAGCTCTGCTCATGCTGAACTCTTGGCCTCTTGGTCTGGATGAGTCATACTGGCCCACTGTGACGAAACTCATTGTGCCATCTTTCTTGACCTGCCAGTTCACCAGCTCGTAGACGGCCACAGGATCACCATTGGAATCAAACGATACCTGATAGCCATTCTTTGTCGTGAAGTTCACTCTTTTGAGCTGGTCGAGTATCTGCAGTACAATTTGGGGGAAAAAAACTATGAACGGGACGATGATTTTGAACTGTGAAGGACAATCATTTATTTTAAGGGATTAATTGTGATACTAATTTATTATTAATGAGTATTGACATTCATTGGGATTCATTGTGACTATTAATATTTGGACTAATATCCAAAGGCGATAGGTGTCTCACAACTTTGAAACCCCAAAAATGCGGTCAAAATTGAAATAAACACGTTAAACGTGGTTGATATTTATTTGTTCTATTGTTAAATTGACCACTGAGAAACGATAATCATTCTTGTTTTAAAATACATATTTTAGTGATTTTTAGTTAGGTTTTGCAAGAAAATTAGGATGTCACAGCTGTAACTTCACAGATGTTGCAACGTACCAATTTCGCAGTTTCTTTTTAATTGTAAAAATGCATTTAAGGATCCTATTCTATTTTTTTTTCTAATTGTATGGAATAATTTCTCATAAAACAAAACCCAAAATATTTGTCAGTGAACCAAAAACACAAAATGACATTAAGGGAAAGTAATAATAATAATAATAATAATAATAACACTATTATTATTAATAATAATAATAATAATAATAATAATAATAATAATAATAATAATAATAATAATAATAATAATAATAAACTGGTTGAATATGTCAAAGCACTTATTTTAGGAAGTCAACGGTTAGTGAAACCTGTTTTATATTTATGGAGTGCTTAAAACACTTAAAGACAAATAGCACAATTGCTCAAATACTCAACATACATGTGTCAGTACACAATTTGCACAATAAAATAATGTGTATATAAAATATGAGGTAAGTTTGACTGTTTCTAAAAGTAGCTGTTTTTTACCTGCCATGGTGTGAATTTAGCGCTCTTGTCACACTGCGTGTCATTACAGATAACACCGTGGATGGCATGCGCTATGGCATACGTAGCTTTATACACCATGTTAGCTTCGCGCAGCTCCGACGTGTCTGTATACGGGTTCTGCAGCGCGCGGATATCCTCACTGCCATCACATTCCCGCGCGCCCTCTGAAGAGCCTTTTAGGCTACAGCTGAACGAGCTCTCCCAAAACTCCGTTAGCAGAGGAGATTTCAGTGCTTGTGCTGGAGAGAGATCCAGAAGAAACTCACGAAGACCTGGAATCACCGAGCGGGGGATCCCAAATCCTATCGCCCCAGCGCACATGTTAAAGCGCAAAAACTCTGGTTGTATGATCCACGCCTCGCTGCCAATCCACTGAAGTGGAGGCGGCGGCTGTTTTGCCAGTTCCTCTAAAAGATACCCCATTTCGCCTGATTGAAGAAACGCTACTATTACCCGGGCTGTTGATCTCCGGATGACGTTCGCCACTCTCTCCAGTTTACTGCGCGGTTGTGTTCTGTAGTAGGACTCGGAGTACTCCACACAGATTCCCTCCTCCTGCGCAGCCTTTAGAAACGACGCCATTCCGTTATTTCCATAGTCTGAGTCACTGCGCACTGCCCCAATCCATGTCCAGCCAAAATGCTTGACCAATTTTGCTAGGGCGGCCGCCTGATAGTGGTCACTAGGCACCGTCCTGAAGAAGGCAGGATACTGGCGCTTGTCGCTCAGACATGCGCAGGTTGCGAATTGACTCACCTGATATTTAGTACAGAAAAAAAGAAGAAACGTTATTTCTGAAGTCTGATAGAATCTCCCATTCATGGGGCAATATATTGTTCTTCATTGTTTACTAAACATTTACACATTTGCACCGCTTAGTGCACCTGTGGAATTCCAATGAGACCCAGTATTCTCGCCATACTAATGGAGGGCGTGGACGAAGACTCTCCTACAAGGGCAGGAACAGCTGCAGCTGCTGATTTTGAACAGGAATCAGTATCAACGTAAAATGGTTCCATGCCGTTTGCAAACTGAAGAGCAACTTTAACAGACATCGGCACTGCACCGCACGAGTCGTGTATCTGGTATCCTAACGTGATTCCTGGCAGGAGATCTGTTCTGTTGTTGATCTCGTGGACGGCGAACTCCATGACACGAGCGGTGCTCAGCTCACCGACACTCATACTGTATAGAAAACGGTAAAGCAAGTATTAGCACAAGATTGCAAAATAATGACAATTAGATTATTCTACTTTATCTATCATGCTCTTTGCAACTCTTCACTCCACACTCACAGACAGACCTCCCAGAGCACTGTGGCTGGAGTGGCTGTTTGTTGTAGGTGTTCTGCTCCGATCTCATGTAGTAATGAACTGAAAAAAGCCCTCCGATTATAAAATCTCCATTCATAGAAAGATCAGGCATCTGTGGCTCAACCCACAGCCTGCAGCCTGTCCAAGCTGCTGGACTGAGCCCGGTTATCCACAGCACTGATATAAACATTGACATTGATTTGCGCTGCATGGTGTCCTGCCTGTTCTCAGCTCTCTGAAGACAAAGGTGGCTGTCTTTAAAAAGCCACATCTTCAAGATGCGCTGTGGGTGTGAGCTCACGCTGAGGAGGCGTGGTTATGACTTGAATACTAATTGCAATGACTGACATCACTGCCTCTGTTTTTTTGTATTATAATGTATTGAAAACGGCATTCTGTGGCTTCAAGTTCACTGTCCGGAGTGAGAAGACTGGGCACAAATGTCCGTCATTTCAGGGGATGAGACTCGCCACTAAAACCAAGACCAAAATAGTGGCGGGTCTCAGTTGTCCGCGATCCAGACATTGAACTTCACTCCCACAATCAGCTGTATGGAGGCCAGCACTACAGCTTGACAACTTCTTGTGACCATAACAATTCACTTTACGGTTTAGAGGCAGTAACTGATTTAGGCTGAAAACAATAGAGAATGTTACGTGTAGATTATGGATCGAGGTTAAGTTTAGGATTTCGGTACAATAAAATTCTTTTAGTGGACAATTAGTAGACTGTAAGTTCAGTGCAATATTAAGAGCTTTGAAGCATTTACATTGAGTTATCTAAATAAACCGTCCCATTCGGAGCATGCAGGAGTTTCTGGAAGCATCTGGAAATGGCACGTACTGGCATGTGCCACATAGCGCATGGCACCTGTCATGAATAATTGGTAAGGAATGGCACTGCCACTCAAAACAGACTGGTTCCCTTAGCTCCTGCAAGTAAAGCAGTGACTGTGTAGCCACTGACACGTAACTTCACCATTCGCTCTAAAGACCGCTGTAACAGGTGTTGTGTCTGTTGAATTATGTGACATTATTGCTAAATCCTTATGTTGTCAATATGGAGCCCTGCTGGGGACATCCTGTATAATTAAAATAATGAATGGTCACAACTTAGCACGGTGTGGGAATTAAATAATTAAGCCGTGGCCCGACTTAGTAAGGCGTGGGGTTGAGATCGTAATGCATAATTTAGTAAAGCTTGGGAATGGAATAATTAAGCCTTGTCCACAGCTTAATAAGGCATGATTTCATTCCCACGCCATAATGCAGCATGGCCACACATCATTTTTATTTATTTTTGAGGTCACAAGCAGCTCCGTATGTCAAGACTATATATCATTGTATGTATTAAACATGAAAGTCTGCTTGTGTTCTTATTTTATTTTTTTCGTTGATATATGTTGTTGGTTAATTACCGATCCTTGAGATTAGTAACAGTTTTCTAAAACGTCCCTTTCTTAGAACTTCACGTAGATCTAATCACTGATCAGAATTTGTTCCAAAATGATTTGGGAATTCTACCAAACCCATCTCTCTTTGGCATCTAGAAGTAAAAGTAACTGACATATTCTTGTGACCAAGTGCCAAGTTGTGAAAATAGCGCCTGGTGCTATTAGTGTCAGTTGGGGAAACTATCACAAAAAATGTGACGGAAAATTTATTGCCTTCTTCACCCTTTCATCCATATTGTCAATAGCTGTTAAAGTGAGGATGTGTTAAAAAGTAAATAAATGAATGAATGAATGAATGAATGAATGAATTAATTAATTAATTAATTAATTAATACATAAATAAATAAATGCCACAAGGCATTCTGTGTTACACGCTGCACAGACAATTAAATTCAATCAAACTTCTAACATTTTGCTCTACTTGAAAATAGCCTGACTTATTGACTGAAGACTAATAAAAAGGGGGGGGGGCACTAAAATGACCCAGTTTTATTTTTTTTGATATTGTTTTTCTTATTCTTCTTCAAATTAATCATTCCTGGCATTTAATTGATTTTGAATTAATATTAGGCTGCTATGATTATATTTGTGATTTAGTTCAAATTAAATCTTCAGATTACTTTTCATTGAAATTAGACTTTTGACTTTGTGGCAACCATTCCAAAAATATGTGCCAACAAACCACTTGGGGGCTAGCAGATAGCAAAACTGACCATATGATTTATTCTTGAAAACACTTGACACGTTTATTCTTGAAAACACTTATTCTAGGAAATATTCTTTGGGATTGAAAGTGTCTCCTTTTTAGCCGCAATGTTTAGATGTAAACAGAAAAAGTTGTAAAGTTTGTGAATTAAAAATGACAATTTTTGATAGTGTTGGTCTTTCTGAATTTTTAATGACTTTGGACTGTTATAACCAGGGACACTAGTGATCTATCACTTGTAATACACCAGCTGTTCCTACAAGGTACTTACAGTAGGCCTACAACAGTCCTTTTTGACTTGTGCAATTTGAAATTTTCAGAATCTGAATAATTTCAGGTAAAATCTTTTTAAAATTGATTTCACACACATACACACACAAAGCTCCTGTAGTACTATTTACGCTGCTCTTCTAGCAGGAGGCAGTAAGGATGACTGAGTTTATACTCTTTATTTAGATACATTGGCTATGTGTATGCATTTTATAAGTGTTCCTAACAACTAGCCTTGTGATGTTCTAACTATGGCACCAGTAGTTCTCTAAACTAAAGAGAACACTGCACTGTTTTTTTTTTTTTTCAAGAAACATATGATTTGGTGGGCTTCAAATGGGTAGGCACGTCTAAACATCTATTACATACATAAGCTTTAGAATTAATCAAACAGCTTGCCATGTTTTATGTGTAGTCAATGAATAATAGGATGTAATCAGGCTGGAATTTAGATAGTTTCAATATCTTTTGTACAGCACACTAACAAAAAGGTAATTTTGGATTATGTGGATTATGAACAAATGTTTAGTATAAGCTTAATTACTGTTTTACAGCTATAGGATAATATTCTCATATCCATTTGTTAAAAGGCCATTACCAGTTGGTTCCGTCCGAGCACCCCGTTCTGTTTCTCCAGTTGGTTTGTTCCGCTGGTCTAGCAAGGGCAGCGCGGGCGATGTTGTCTCATGGCATAAAGCAGAGTTAAGGACAGACGTCTTAGGGGGGAATTTGAGTCGACGGTGGATTAAAAGACTGAAGTTATTGTTAATGTTGATCGGTATGCGTGTATCACCAGATAAATCGACGTCTTTGACTCGCAATCATGTAGTATATTGCTGTTCATCCTTTGTATTTTCATTTGTTGTAAGATTATTGCGTTAATGCATGAACAAGACATGCGCTGAGCACGTGAAAGTTACACCAGTTGCGCGTGCATCACTGCCATTTAGCCTCATACTTCCGATGTAGCATTATGTATGCAAAGTTTATGTAAACAGGTTTAAAGTGTAAATAGCTTGAACCATACTATACCTGTAACTAACTGACTATTATACATTTATTCTTTATCTGTTGATTGCAGAACCACACCAGTACAACTTCCTACATACCCCGTGGACTTTCAATAAAACTTGTAATGGTTCAACCCATTCCGAACCACCAAGGGTTAATCTTAACCGGTTTAGGGAGAGGACTCTCCAACACCATTATTTGTACCTTTAATGATTTCATAAAAAAAAAAAAAGAGTGGGAGAGATCATCATCATCATCATTGTTAACTGCTAAGTCCAGATAGGGTGTGGGAGAGATTTAAAATTAAAATTTTGGGTTGTTTGACATTATTGGTCAGTTCACAGAATCAGTAAGAATGACACTGTTAGTGTGGTAAATGTTCATAATCTGTTCTAATGACAAACCTTACCCTAAACAAATGTGCTTGTAGCAGATCTTACCCTGGCTAAATCCCTGCCTTTGCCACAAGCACAGTTTTTCCAGAACCTTTTTGGAAAAAATGTTACCATATTTTTAATGTTCAGTTAATCTTCTATAACAAAGCCTGAATTGAATTGTCTCATTGGGATATTCAGACAGATATTCTGTACTCTATTCCATCCATACCATGCTTCTGTCCTATGAGTGAGACATGCATCAAAAAGACACAACTATTGGCACTGTACGAAGTGCCAAAACATCATCAGCAGATCTTTGTCCTTCAAGAAAACCACTGCTTGATTAAATACATTAATTTTTTTCAATAGTGTGTGTGTTCATGTACTTATGAAACAGGCCACAAGAAAATGTATTGAATTTTTATGAAATTTTGTTCTGCATTTACAAATGCAGGTCTGGAAGTGATTGATATTCCCAAAAGTAAATGTCTTCTTTTTTCTCCCTTTGTAATTGTTATTTACAGCTTCCATTAAACACACACACACACACACACACACACACACACACACACACACACACACACACACACACACACATACATATTTATACAAGAACAATCTCCAGAAACTGATGACACAACAGACCAGCCCACTGCTCAAGTCCAGCCTAAATCTAATCGCCTCAAGTGTAAACTCTGCCATTCTGAATTCATCAACATTTCAAATTTAAGATGACAAAAAAAGATGTAGCATGATAAAGAGAGGCAGCCAATTATTTGTAATTTTGCAACTTCAAAAGACCAGCATGGACCAATGGTAGGGTTTCATGTGTGCCAATCTGTGCTCTTTCAGACAATTTCCTGTATAATAGATATTTGCCAAAACGTCATAGCAATCTACAAGATCAAGGAGTATTGTTTCCCAATTTTATGGGGAAATGTAGTCTTTCTAAACAATTTCCAAACAAATGTATAATACCATTATTTATTTATTTATTTATTTATTACAAACAAAAAGGACAGCTGGTGTCAGTTTATAAGAACACATGTTACCTTTGAAAGCCAGATGGGTCAGTGCCATTTGCCAGTGCAGATTGAAGAGCAAGGTCACTTACATATACAAAAGTACCTTTCAATGTGTTACACCTTTTAATATTATATCCACTTTTACTCAAAGCAACAGTTTATTTGAATTTGGAGAACACTGATGACATGCAAGAAAGTGTCACAGAAACAGAAGAACCCCAAGGGCAGTATGCTACAGGGTCTGCTGATGTTATTAAAACTACAGAACATTTATGTAAAGAACAAAAAATTCTAGAGGACCTCCCTTATGACCTTACCACTAAAGTACAGCCAATCCCAGAGTCATTTAAGCCATTGGAGATGGTACGTATGACTATATTTTCCGGAACCATGTCCTGAGGTGTCTACTGACAACACATTTAGCATTCTTCCTGTGGCCGAAGATTACACAACTTATAGTCAGAATTGTATTAAGATTCATTCATTTTTAGCCACTGCTGTGACTAATTGTAGATAATATTCATTTTTTTCCTAGTGGTTACAGTTTATGTAAAGGTGTGCCCAGTTTGCAGAATGTTTGTGAGATTTCAAGATTATAAATCTGGGTTTCACAGCTGCAGTGTGTCTTTCTGTAATTTCCCTAATGTTCATTTATTGGTACGTATTTCAAAACATTTATATGAATATGTTCATTACAGAACTATGATATACATATATAGCATGAGAAAGGCATTATATTATGTATTTAATACAATTATTTTATTGCAATTAATATAATACATTACATATAACTTTTAAAATTCAGTATTCAACAAATATACTGTATTTTCTTTACAGAGCCACATATCAGTGGGCCATTTCCTGACCACATTGGAAGATCATTGCAAAAGTAACATTCCTCAGAATACAGTCGGCTGTCTCCATTTCCACTTGCTAAAAATGTTGTTATCTTGCGCTGTGTTTTGTGTTGAGTTGGCTGCCCTCCCAGCAGTTGTCACTGTTTTATGTCTCAGTGAACAATGTTTGAGGCTTAGCCTACTCCCACCAATACCCTACATTACTGGATGGACTGCTAGCTGGATGTTATTGTATTCGTGTTGCATGCAACAGCAATCTAGGCTTCTGCTGAGTTCTGCTGCATGGTATGGTGATGTTGAGTTTTTTTTTTTTTTTTTTTTTTTTTTGATCCATGTCCTTAGTTCTTGGTTAACTAAGTCCAAGAACTGTTCAAGTGTTATGGAGTCACCAATTTCCTCCTTTGTGTGCTGCTTATGAATCATCCACTTCTCATACAAGTCTTTAATCTTTCCTGAAGCTCTTTGGGTGTCTCCCCACTCAGCATTTCTCTGGAGCAAAATCTTAACCTGAAAGTTTCTTTGTTGATCTCATATTTGTGCAGGATGGCTTCATTGACTTTGCCAACAACACAAGACCAATCAACGTCTATTATGACATGAGCCACTCATGTATTTCCACTCAGCAGTGGTATTAAGGGCAGGACTCAATCTTCTCTTGGCTGTATGCAATTCTCTCAGACATTGTGAGATAATGAATTATGTCCTCCTCTTCTTGCAAGGTTGATATTTTTGGGCACAGCAGCAATTTTGTGTTAGTTACTGCTGTTTTAAAGATTATTTATAAATATGGCATTAATGTGTATGTACTTGGTTGTTGTATTTATTTACAGATAATTCAGGCAATATGTACATCAGTACATACATGTGAAAGTAAAGCTGTGGCTATAGTAAATTGTTGCAGTCCATTTAATTTTGTAAGCAAGTTAAATCCATCTGGCAATTTTGTTCTTTATGACTTGAACCCCGGAGAAGCGGAAGATGATGGATGACTTGAGTCCTGTTGCACCCTATAACCGAATTACTTAATCAAAAACAAGACATTTGAATGTGCAGCTTTTCTTCTAATTGTAAAAAGACCAATTCCTATCCACATATAATGGGCTATGTTTAATTAGAAAGCTCCAATTAAATAATGTGTAAATGTTTACTTTACTAATTAAAAACAAACTAAAAAACAACCAAACAAAACATCAAAAAAAAAAAAAAGAAAACATCTCTTGAAAGTCTCTCAATTTTTATAAGTGTAAGGTATATTATTAGTTCTACGTTTGGGCTGAACAATAGAATGAGTGTTAGGTGATGTGAGGTGAGAATGAGCTTGAAAACATGAAGACAAATGGCTGCATTGTGTATATATGAAGCTAACTTTAAATAAGCACACTTTTTATATAAGGTGGTAAACCTTAGTGCTAATTCTACAACTGGTGTGGGGGTCTCAAAGAGCCTTGGAGGGCACTTTACCCATAAGGTGTTTTTTGGTATTCTGTTCTGGTCGAAACATGATTACGAAACATTTGGGAGCAAAAATACAAGTAATCAAACCAAAGCTTGAGGCCAGAATGGCAAATATCTCTACAGCTACAGTGAACTTTCCAGGAGAGCTGACATAAGCTGGAATAAAGGTAATCCATACTGCACAGAATATGAGCATGCTGAATGTGATGAACTTGGCTTCATTAAAGTTATCAGGCAGCTTCCGGGCTAAAAAAGCCAAAATAAAACACAGAAGAGCAAGAAATCCTATATAACCCAGCACAGCCCAGAAACCTACTGCTGAACCTAATCCACATTCCAGGATTATCCTTTCTTTGTATTGCTTTAGATTTTTGAATGGGAGAGGAGGAGATATTGTCAACCAAAGAATACAAATAAGGACCTGTATCAGAGTGAAGGCAAGAACACTGAGTCTCTGCTGTGGAGGCCCAAACCATTTCATGGCATTACTGCCTGGAAGTGTAGCTCTAAACGCCATTAACACCACTATGGTTTTCCCCAGAACACAGGAGATGCAGAGGACGAAGGTGATCCCAAACGCTGTGTGACGCAGCATACAGGACCAGTCAGAGGGCTGACCAATGAAAGTAAGCGAACAAAGGAAACACAAAGCCAGTGAAAAGAGCAGCAGGAAGCTCAGCTCTGAGTTGTTTGCTCGAACGATGGGAGATGCTCTGTGTTTGTAGAAAACAGCAGCCACGCATACAGCTATGAAAGCCCCAGTTATTGAGAAAGATGTCAAGATGATGCTCAAAGTGTCGTCCCAGGATAGAAACTCTACAGGCTTGGGGAGGCAAGTGTCTCGCTGGGTGTTGGGCCAGAACTCAGGAGGGCAGCGCAAACAGTTCAAAGAGTCTTAAACATTAAAAACAAAAACAAAAACAAACAAAACACATATTTAGAACATATTTAAGAAAGAACAGACAGAGAATGAAAATAAATTAATTAATTTAAAAATGAGGGCTGTCCCCAGCAACGTTGATCACTGTGTGTGATTTCCAACCTGTCTTGTTGCTGATCTCTCCTTCTGCACATGGTATACAGTCATAGCAGCAGACTGGCTTTCCTTTCTGCACAGCCTTCCTGGTTCCTGGAGGACAGCTCTCACTGCACACAGACCTTGGCACCTGAGAGGCATTAGATAAATGTAAATCATTCATGGGTTTTCAAAATAAAATAATAGATTAAAAAATGTGATGGTCACCTTTAGGGTGAGAATTTTTCGGCACCTCACAATTTGATTTGATGTTGATACAGAGGGCAGCGATGCAATTATAAAACGATTATCGATGCGTCTTGATGCATCTTTTTTTTCTAAACAGGATTTCTATTTTATTACTCTCTGAGGACTTGGTATTGTTAATCTTCGTATTTTTAAAGCTTATTTTTAAAGTATTTCTAATGATCTATAATGACTTTAGTTCCAATATCTTTTATTGATAAATCAAAGGGAAGTGATGTGGTAAGTAAACTGGAAGGCTCTCATTCACTGCTATTGCTTGAAGCGCACGAGACACTGTTGCCACTCATCAATAAAATGCGCTGTTATGCAAAGTGTGCAACATAGCACTAAAGCACTTGTTACATGGACATACTCGCATTAATAAGCAGTGCAGTTGTTTTTGTGTTACATTAAATCTGCCTTGAGAGATGGTGGAACGCGAAAATTTGAAAGGGAAGCAACTTAAATCAGTCAAACGTTGAGAGACATTTTACAAGAAACTGTTTTATGTTTTGAGGAAAAGTTTTCTGGCAGAGGTGGGAGGGAAGTGGCTATAGCTGAGCTAAAGCTTCAAGCAGAGCAAAGTACATCTGCGCTCTCGATTATATTTTGTATCCTGCACTATGACATCAGCACATACTGAGACATACTGGTCTCCCAAAGTGGTTTGATTTTTGCTCAAGGGACAACATTGTTCTCCTTCACATTTGGGTTATGGCTCCTGATCTGACCTGTTTTTTTTACGCAAAGGCTGCCGGTCAGATTTCTCACTCATCCATACGTGTTTTTGTTATGTGACCACCACAGACTGTCCCTGAGTTACACTTGCCCACTTCTACATTCATCATTTCCCATGTCCCTTTCATCCTTTCAATGTCCCATCAACATTGTTATAAATTATATATTTAGGAAACTGATTTTTAACATTTATGAATCCATTCAGAATTGTTCAGCTCTGCTTCGCGATGCATCTAAGAATTGAGATTTTTACCACACCCATAGTCACATTGCTTCCTGCTGAACAACATTGGACAGCATTGTTCACTAGTAACCCCAAAGTTGAAATTGTTTATTTGGATTGTTTGACAAAAATGTAAAATATATTCAACATTTACTGTGAAATAATGTACGTCATTTTTATTCAATAATTAATAAATTAATTTGGGTTTTGTTTATTAGATCTCATTTTTCATACCGTTCATGAGTTGACACCAAATAATGTAGCCTTTGTATTATGCCATGTGATTTTCATGGTAAAATTTACTTTTTGGGTGTTATTTTAAATTTACCAATTAAACATTGTTTTACAGTTTAGCAGTACATCATTTATTATTATTATTATTATTATTATTATTATTATTATTACGTTTTTAAAATGCATTTATGGCATCTATTCTGACATTCTACAAGTACAAAAAAAAAACATTGAAGCCCTCTTATTACCCATTTATATGACATCTATTGTATGTCCTTTAAGGAGCAGCCCAGGGTTCTTTGATGTCAGTGCTCATGTACCGCTGTGATTCTTTACTTCAGTGGAGATAAATTAATTTAAATAAATTATCACGCAAAGGATTTGAGAAATGCCTTCTGTAAATTTAAGTTATTGTAAAAAATAATGACATAACTGATGTGGTGTGGCATGCGCCCGCCCCCGGCCACCGACGACGACGGCAACTAGAGCCATACGACGAACCTCTGCGAGGAAGCCGGGGACAGAGCTGCAAGTGTGGAGGGGGCGGAGCGCAAAGCCCGAGCTCCTCCCGTCGTCACTCTAGTGACACGCGTCACTCTCGTCCGTCTGAGGAGCTCCACACTTCCTTTCCACACTTGCGGCTCTCTCCCCGGCGTCCTCATCGAGGTTCGTCACTGCTGGGTGTTCAGGCCTGCTTCCCGGTGGCTCTCGTGACCGTTATCGTCGAGGCCCGGGGGGTGGACGCATGCCACACAAGGGTTTGAAGAAAAATAGATGCCACTGACTGCCTTAATTAGTTTGAGTTCTGCTCCAGGTTTACAGTGTATGTTCAGAGAGTATTGAAAGTACCTTGGTCTGTCCCCCCACCCAGGTGATAGCTTTGCTCATACTGAACTCCTGGCCTCTTGGTTTGGAGGAGTCATATTGGCCCACGGTGACAAATTCCAAACCTCCATCTTTTTTATACTGCCAGTTTATGAGCTCGTAGACGGCAACAGGATCACCATTGGAATCAAACGAAACCTGATAGCCATTGTTTGTAGTGAAGTTCACTCTCTTTAGCTGGTCGAGTACCTGCAGAGGAACATATACATTGAAAAAACTCTCAAGCAAACTTGGATTTTGAACTCTGATCCGTTGATACACACACACACACACACACACACACACACACACACACACACACACACATACACACACACACACACAGACATATCGTCATCATCATCATCATCATCATCATCTAAGCCGCTTTTCCTTCTGGGTCGCTGGGCGATGTTTCAATGCATTAGCATAAATACTGATGTATTGTTGCTAATTCATTGTGAATGATCGTTTGTGCCATTCTACCATTTGGCAGTTTCATAAATTCATTTTCATAAAATTTTTCTTTTTCATTTTTTTTAACCAGTAAGAACTTTAAAAAAAAAATTGTTTATTATACCTGAAAAATAACATATGACGTAAGTGGCTTCACAGAAACAGACATACACACACGCACGCACGCACACACACACACATATTCTCTCTCTCTCTCTCTCTCTCTCTCTCTCTCTCTCTCTCTCTCTCTCTCTCTCTCTCACACACACACACACACACACACTATATATATATATATATATATATATATATATATATATATATATAGCATGTATGTGTGTGTGTGTGTGTGTGTGTGTGTGTGTGTGTGTGTGTGTTGTGTGTGTGTTATGTATTTTATGTAAAAACACAGAATTATTTCTGATATATAATTTTGTCCGTACGTATTTTAGTGGAAAGCAAAAACATGAAATGTCATTAAAGCTGGTCTTATACTACACGACATTTAAACCTGAACAGATAACAGATCTTATAAATTAATGTCAGTTCATAACAGGATTTCTTGTCTTTTTGTCGCGTGGTTGCTCAAACTAGACGACAAGGCCAAGAGATAAAAACACACTTAACGAGTTTGAGAGGTGAAAATCAACTGTAAAGAGAGTGGCGTGAATTCTGGTTCCAAACATTCTAAATATAAAGTATTTTTAGTGTATATGCTTTATACCCTGCTCCTCTATCCCTGCGCGCCGCCGTTTAAGCGTTGTACATGCGCGTGTCTTTGCCTTTTTCTTCTGTCGTGAAAATTCGCGTCCGATTGTGAAATCAAAGTAAAAATCGGGCAAAAATATCGGGTAGTGTAGGTCCAGCTAAAAAAGAGATGTATTACTATTATAATGAATTATTATATAATTACATGAATTCTAAAGAAGCTGGTTGAAGTTAAATATATCATTATTTTACCTGCCATGGTGTGAATTTAGCGCTCTTGTCGCACTGCGTGTCATTACAGATAACACCGTGGATGGCATGCGCTATGGCATAAGTAGCTTTATACACCAGGTTAGACTCGCGCAGCTGCGACGTGTCTGTATACGGGTTCTGCAGCGCGCGGATATCCTCACTGCCATTACATCCTCGCGCGCCCCCTGAGGAGCCTTTTAGGCTACAGCTGAACGAGTTCTCCCAAAACTCCGTTAGCAGAGGAGATTTCATTGCTTGTGCTGGAGAGAGATCCAGAAGAAACTCACGGAAACCTGGAATCACCGAGTGGGGGATCCCAAATCCTAACGCCCCAGCGCAAAAGTAACACCGCAGAAATTCTGACTGAATGATCCATGCTTCGCTTCCGATCCACTGAAGGGGAGGCGGGGGCTGTTTTGCCAGTTCTTGCAAAAGGAACAGCATGTCGCCTGTTTGAATAAACGCTACTATGACCCGGGCTGTTGATCTCCGGATGACGTTCGCCACTCTCTCCAGTTTACTGCGCGGATCTGTCCTGTAGTAGGACTCGGAGTACTCCACACAGATTCCCTCCTCCTGCGCAGCCTTTAGAAACGATGCCATTCCATAATTTCCATAGTCTGAGTCGCTGCGCACTGCCCCAATCCATGTCCAGCCAAAATATTTGACTAATTTTGCAAGTGCGGCCGCTTGGTAGTGGTCACTAGGCACCGTCCTGAAGAAGGCAGGATACTGACGCTTATCGCTCAGACATGCGCAGGTTGCGAAATGACTGACCTGTTATTCAGTAAAGAAAAAAGATGGAGAAGTCTGATTGAATTTACGAGTCATTTGTGAGACGTTACATCATTCTTCACAAAATTAAACATTTACACATTTTACTGCTTTTACTGCAGCTCACAATCACCTGTGGAATTCCAAAGAGACCCAGCATTCTGGCCATACTGATAGAGGGGGTGGAAGTAGATTCTCCCACGAGAGCAGGAACAGCTGCAGCTGCAGATTTTGAACAGGAATCAGTATCATTGTAAAATGGTTCCATGCCGTTTGCAAACTGAAATGCAACTTTGATTGACATCGGTACTTGAGAGCACGAGTCGTGTATCTGGTATCCCAACGTGATTCCCGGCAGGAGATCCGTTCTGTTGTTGATCACGTGGATAGCGAATTCCATGGCACGTGAGAGGCGCAGCTCCCTGAAACTCATACTAATAAGAAGAAATACACAGAATTACATTATATGTATATATATATATATATATATATATATATATATATATATATATATATATATATATATATATATATAGGTCTAGACGACATAAATTGAACAAAAATTGAAATTGCAAATGGGTAACAAGTTGAGTATTAATTATTTCTCTGTCTTGCTCTTTGTATCTTTGTACACTGCACACTCACAGACAGACCTCCCAGAGCACTGTAGCTGGAGTGGCTCTCTGGCGTACGTTTTATTTTCTGAACTTGTGTAGGAATGAAATGAAAAAATTCCTCCGATTAAAAAATCTCCATTCATATAAAGACCAGGCATTTGAGGCTCAGCCCACCGGCTGCAGCTCACCAGGTCGCTTTTGCAAGCTGCTGGACTGAGCCCGGTTATCCACAACATTGACACAAACATCACTGGAATTGAAGTGATCTGCATGGTATGCTCGGCAGTTCTCCGTTCTCTGAAGACCAGAGTGACTGTCTTTAAATAGCCACGTTGTTATAGTCTCCTGTGAATGTGAGCTCAGACTCAGGGGGCTTGATTATGACTTGAAAATTAATTGCAGTGAATGACATCATTTCTGTTGTTGTTTGTCTGTTGTTTTGAAATGTGGTGTGTTAAAAAAAAAAGCATCAGGTCCCATTGAGAGGTCAGCCTTTGAAACGAGAAAAAGGTGATGAAATTGCTATAATCGTCCTCCATCAGTTATGACTATAACGTCAAGGTTATAAGCTATCCCTGAGTTCAAGCACTCATACTAGTAGTTGTAACGAGTCCTGCACCACTGTTTGAATAATTCTTCTGATCATAATATTTTACTCTAATACTTGTTTCACGTTTTTAATGAGAGATTTATGCTTAGGAGGAGAGTGAATGTGAGGTTATTTTTTTTAAATTGAGTCTAAGATTAATTTAAAGGTAATTTGAGGTAAGTTAATTAAACAATTAGTCAAATCTGAATGAAATGGAAGATGAACATCTTTGAAGCACTTATAGTGGGCTACCCAACTAAAGTGCTACCTTAAATATTTCTCTCCATAATGAACTCAGTGGTGCTTCTTCCTAGACAATTAAAAAACATCTTTTCTAACTCTTACAAAAGCACCATCACTAGATATTTCAGTCTAGTTGAAGCAAAATACTACCTTCCAGTTGTGTTACCTCAGATGCTGTCTATTCTGCTGAAGAGAGAACAAATTCCATAGATTACATGAATTTTAAATGACATGTTCAAAAAGCACATAGGGTATGCCCAAATTTCTTCCCCAGTTTGACTGAGGTCAGTTCCCCTCCAGTAGCTATTGGACTTCTATTCAGAATGCCCCCAGTAGATGGCCAATTGCTCTTTACTTTATTAAGGAATCTTTTGATAGTCTTTTGATTTTCAACATTTTGAATAATAGTATTAGTACAAAGTTTAGGCTTGAGATTAAAGTAAAATTTAGATGTTTAGTTAAATATAAGGATATGTTTAAGGCTAGATCAATGTACATAATACATAGAATAATAGAATTGGTTGCTAAATTTAGTGTAGATGAAGTTTACTGAGCATATAGCTCTCCCTACAAATGTGTCAAACACCTTTCGAATAGATTGGAGCATCAAGCCAAACCTTATGACCCAACATATGGCCAACCTCAGTAATAGTCTAAATCAAATCAAATGCCCAGAGCAACATTCTGCAATCTAGTGGAAAGCCATTCAAAAATATTAGATGGCTGTCAGAGTTGAAAATAAGGTGCAATTATATACTTCTGTAAGTGTATTTAGAAAGCACATATTGATATGATGGTTGTTGTACCTAATTTGTCTCCTCCCATATGCTAGTGTAAAGCTGTGACAATTGTCACTGCTGAAAACACAACGTTACTGGGCATTTCAACACACTCAAGCAGAATGCAAATTGCCAGTTTCATAACCAAGGCCAAAAAAAGGCACTGCATATACAAGCCCAATTCAAAAAATTTGAGATGTTGTTTAAAATGTAACTAAATATAAATAAAATGTTTCTCAGCATAAAATAGCAAATAACTTTTGTTTTACATCATCTACAGTATATAATATTATTAAAAGATTCAGAGAATCTGGAGAAATCCCTGCATGCAAGGGAAAAGGCCCAAAACCAGTAAGACTTGAAAACAATACTGGCTGACCATGAGCTCTGGGCCCTCAGGTGGCATTGCATTTAAAACAGACATTTTTATTTGATGCAATTTGATTGATCACTTCTTCTTTTAACAACACTCTGTGAGCACTAGGGAACTGAGGAGACCAATTACTGTAGTTTTGAAATTTACATGTTTTCTCGTTCTTGCTTGATATAGCATTTCAGCTGCTCAATGGTTCAGGGTCTCCTTTGACATATTTTTTATTTCTTAATACACCAAGTGTTTGTGTATTGACAGTGGGTGACAGATACGTATGGCAGATAGGTCAGTCACTTAATACGGAGCAATGCTGCTGTAATATATGTAGAATGTGACTTGACGCTGTTTAACACTGCCAAAATAATCAAGGCCTTCCCTGAAAAAGATATCATCTGCATGGCAGCATATGTTGCCAAAAATGTATTTATCATTCAGCATTAATGGTGCTTTCACAGATGTGCATGCCATTTGCACTAATGTACCCCTGTACCCCTGTTCCCACAGCCCTGTACTGGCTTTTAAACTGTGCAGTGATAACAAGTGTGGTCTTTAGTGCAAACAACACAGTGTCCATGATTTCGAAAAATAATTTCAAATGTTGATTCATTGGATCACAGGACACTTTTCCATTTCCCCTCAGTCCATTTTAAATTAGCTTGGGCCAAGGAAAGATGGCAATGTTTCTGGATCCTGTTTATATTTGGTTTCTTCTTTGCATTTTAGAGTTTTAACTTGCATTTGTAGGTGCAATGCCAAGTTGTTTCCATAGACAGTGATTCGCAGAAGTGTTCCTGAGCCCATGAAGTGAATTCTACTACAGAATTATGTCCATATTTATTGTAGTGCCATCTGAGGGCCCAAAGATCATGGCCAGCAAATACTGGTTTTGGGCCTTTTCCCAAGCATACAGAAATTCCTCCAGATTCTCTGAATCTTTTAATGATATCACGTACCATAGATGATGAAAAGGTTTTTTTTTTTTTTTTTTTGCTCTTTCACATTGAGAAAAATCATCCCTGAATTGTTGCATTATTTGCTCACACAGTCTTTCACAGAATGAAAATACTTTTTTTTCATATATTTTTCAAAAATCAATAACATTTCTAAGTTGGACATTTTATATAAAAACTGTCCCAACTTTTTTGGAATTGGGGTTGTGATAGTATCATGTACAGTTATTATGAGAGAGTGCTATCCTTCACACCAACTCTTGATTAGATAGCAGATAGCAGCATTGTTTGTTTTATATCGTGGTAAATATAGTAGAGGAACAAATTCCCAAAATAGGCCTTAATATCTGAGATACACTGCATGAAAAATAAAGAATAAGTAATTTTCTGTAACTTCAATATTCCTAATTTGTGAAATGGGTTGTATGAAAATATTTTACTGCAAAATTTGTGTAATTAATGTATATTTGGATGCTTCCTATTACCAAAACTCCTGGCTTAAATGGAGATTGTCTGAGTTATATCTTATATTTCAAAAAATAAAATTCCAAATGTAGCCAACTTTAGACTGACAGTGCACAAACAAATATTCTATGTCAGAAAACAAAAAAAAACAAAAAAAAACATAACTCCACTATTTATGTCAATTGTCTGAATGGACTTAAAAAAAAAAAAAACTATATCAAAACTGTAATATATACTTCTTTACCATTATTATAATAATGATGCAATGATGGTGAAAGCAACTTTTCTTTTACATCATGTAGATGGCTGAATGGATCTGGGGAAATGATGGCACCTGGATGCATTGTGGGAAGAAAGACAAGACGGTAAGAGTAGCGTGATGCTCGATGATGTTCTAGTCTACACATATATGAGAATATCAGTTTAAAATGTGCCACATACAAAACATCATAGCTGAGCATTTTACTCCATGATAACAGTGGCTTTTTTCAGCAGAGTAATGCATTCTGCCACACTATACACATTGTTTAGGAATGGTTTGAGGAACATGATGAAGAGTTCCTCAGATGTTCCCATGGCCTCAAAATTCCCCAGATGTCAATTCAATGGAGCGCCTGTGGAATGTGATGGTACAACTAGTTTGACGTTTGTACGTTGTATATATAGTGGACTAGTTTGATGTTGTATATATAGTGTGCTATTAACACTATGTTTTCATTTGTTACCTTCGACCATTACAGGGAAATTGGAAAAATAAAAATTATTTTAAAAATGGTGCATCTACTTTCTCAAAATGTAAATGACTAACTAGATATATAAAACTAACAGGCATAATCCTACAACGTTTCACTAATTAAAAGTGATGACCAAGTGCTTTTGGGCATGCAGTATTTTTGTGAGGCACTATTAAAAAATCATACACTGCCAAAACCATGAAAGGCCCACACCACCACTACTGACCAGATCATATTTAGACGGTGGACCATTCTCGGCACAGCATAAAGAATAAACAGTGCTTTATGTTTATTTTTAATGCTGAAATGTGGAAAAGTCTTATTGTTGACCTGTCATAATTAATACTTTTGTATGTTGTTGTTATTCAATTATTATTATTTATTATTAATCACAGTACATTGTGAGTAATATATATATATATATATATATATATATATATATATATATATATATATATATATATTGGTGTGTGTGTGTATATGTGTATATATATATGTGTGTATATGTGAGTGTGTGTGTGTGTGTGTGTGTGTGTGTGTATTTTTTTTTCTACTAAATGTATGAGTTACTTTTTTTTTCAAAAATGTGTATTCATCTATGTTTTTGTGATAAACATTAAAACCAATAGACCTTTATGCTTATCTTTCTGGGTCAGTGCAGCTTCTGAGGTGGTTCTAATATTTGAATATGAAATGTTTTGGGGTGGGAATCTCTAGGCACCTCACGATTCGATTTGATTACGATTCAGAGGGCTGTGATGCGATTTTAAACCCATTATCGATGGATCTTATTTTCTTCAGAGGATTTCTATTTTCTCACTGTGTGACGACTTGTTATTTTTAAAGCAAAGTACTTCTAATGATCTATAATGAATTGGAGCACACGAGAAGCTGCTGCCGCTCATCTGTGATGAAATGCAGTTACTGTGATCAAATGGTGGTAGATGTCCACGCAGCACGTGTTACAGCCGTCCTGTCCGTGGTCCTTAGTGATTTCACAGCTTAGGTTTTGGTCTCGTCGTAGAGAGTGGGGGGATCTCTATGTCAGTAAAATACCTTCGAAATGAGACGAGTGAAACATCGCGCGAATGCCCTGTTTAGCAGCGACTGGGACTCAGACTGCAGGTCACCTAGCAACGATGCGTTATTCGCATTCATAAGCGCTGCACTTGGTTTCCTGGCAAGTTCAATCTGCAAGGAGAGACTGTCAAACACTAAAACGTGGCGAAAAGGAAGTCGCTTCTCTTTCAAATGTTCCAGTTCCGCTTAAATGGTGCCACAGTTACATTTGGTGCGTCAGTCAGAATTTAAAGTGGAACGGGAAAATTCGACAAAAGAAGCTGGAGTGACTTCAAGAAGTGACTTCAGCCTCATAAAACAGTCGAAAGTTGAGAGACATTTTACAAGAAACTGTAACATTTTTCAAGACATACTAGATATAATGTGGCGGCCAAGGTGGTTTGTTTACTGTTGAAAGGACAAAATGTCTCTTCTGATTATTTGAGTTGCGACTCCTGATCTAACCTGGCTTTTACCGCAGAGGGTGCCGGTAGGATTTCTGGCTCATCCAATTGTGTTGTGGTTATGATCACCTCACAGAGTGTCCGGGCGTTGCACTGCACCGAATCCTTAAAAAGTGTAATACAAAATTTTGTTGTAATCACAAAACAAAATCAAAAAATAAATACCATTTATTGCTGTTTGGCATTATCACTATATTTATGGCACAAAACAATCCATTAATGATTTGATATATAATTTTAAAGTCAGTTTCCTGCTACAACACATGTATGTGTAAGGGCCTGTGTTTAGGCATGGGACAAAGATATCGGTATTATCATTCTCTAGGACAAAAAGCATGTGTATGTGTTTAATTTGTCCAGAATTGGCTCAATTCTGAATATCATTTTCTGAAATATTAGGGATAATTAAGACAATTGATTTAAGATAAGCGTGAATTTGCATATTTTCTGTTACTGATGAGCATCGGCATATTAATGAGGTATAGAAATTTGAAAGTAAGATATTTTTATATAACTATGCTTTCACAAATTAGAGATATGAAAGTAATATAAAACATGCGTGAGCTTTGTTCTAAGGTGAAGAATGGTCAACTTTCCGGTGCCTTTGTCCCTCTATTAATAGGGGAAATACTCTCAGATAGAGATAAAGACTCCATTTTGATACAGAAGATGAAAAATACGGAGAGCAGGTTCACATCAATTTAATATGGTATTAAATTATTACCTACTGTTATTTAAGTAGTACACCTGAAAATCTTATTAGATAAATTTATGAATCAAAACATAACTTGTTACAAAAAGGAGTTTTACTGCAAATACAATGCACATATAAAACTAATCATGAATGATCATATCTCATGTAAATGGTTAAATCATAGTGTAACATGGAAAATTTGTAAAATAGTGTCAAAAAGATTTGGAGGGTCCTTTACCCATAAGATGTTTCTTGGTATTGTGTTCTGGCCTAAAGATGATTATGAAACACTTGGGAGCAAAAATAGAAAATGTCAATCCAAAGCTTGAGGCCAGAATAGCAAATATCTCTACAGCTACAGTGAACTTTCCAGGAGAGCTGACATAAGCTGGGATAAAGGTGATCCATACTGCACAGAATATGAGCATGCTGAATGTGATGAACTTGGCTTCATTAAAGTTATCAGGCAGCTTCCGTGCTAGAAAAGCCAAAATAAAACACAAAAGAGCCAGAAATCCTATATAACCCAGCACAGCCCAGAATCCTACTGCTGAACCTAATTCACATTCTAAAATAATCCTTTCCTTGTATTGTTTCAGATTTTTGAAGGGGAAAGGAGGAGATGTTGTTAACCAAAGAACACAAATTAGGACCTGTATGAGAGTGAAAGCAAGAACACTGAATCTCTGCTGTGGAGGCCCAAACCATTTCATGACATCACTGCCTGGAAGGGTAGCTCTGAAGGCCACTAAGACCACTATTGTTTTCCCCAGAACACAGGAGATGCAAAGGACGAAGGTGATCCCAAACATTGTGTGACGCAGCATACAGGACCACTCAGAGGGCTGACCAATGAAAGTAAGTGAACAGAGGAAACACAGAGTCAGTGAGAAGAGCAGCAGGAAGCTCAGCTCTGAGTTGTTGGCTCGAACGATGGGAGAAGTTCTGTTTTTGTAGAAAATAGCAGCCACACATACAGATATGAAGGCCCCAGTGATGGAGAACACTGTCAGGATGATGCTCAGAGTGTCGTCCCAGGACAGGAACTCCACAGGCTTTGGGATGCAGCTGTCTTGCTGGGTGTTGGGCCAGAACTCAGGAGGGCAGCGCAAACAGTTCAAAGAGTCTGAGAGATTAGAAAAACACAAATCGTATGTGGAAAAGGACTGTAAGGGCATAAATAAATAAACAAATAAATAAATCAATCAATCAATAAATAAATAAAGCTGTTCCCAGCATTAGGTATGATACACAACCTGTCTTGTTACTGATCTCTCCTTCTGCACATGGTATACAGTCATAGCAGCAGACTGGCTTTCCTTTCTGAACAGCCTTCCTGGTTCCTGGAGGACAGCTCTCACTGCACACAGACACCGGCACCTGAAAGACATTAGACAAATTAAATGCATTAGACAAATGGAAATCACTGTGTGGCAACAAAAATGTCACTTAAAATACTTGAGGACTGATTATTGTAAGTGGAAGCTACATTAAATATTTAATTACATTATATTTTTATATATTGTAGTGAGTTAATATGTTAAGGTTCATCAACATAAAATGTTGTTCATTTTTCTTCATATTTAAATGTATGATCAGAGACTACTAGGAGTACCTTGGTCTGTCGTCCCACCCAGATGATTGCTCTGCTCATACTGAACTCTTGGCCTCTTGGTCTGGATGAGTCAAAGTGACCCACCGTCACAAAATCCAAACCACCATCTTCCTTAACCTGCCAGTTTATGAGCTCGTAGAAAGCCACGGGATCACCACTGGAATCAAACGAGACCTGAAAACCATTCTTTGTAGTGAAGTTCACTCTCTTGAGGTGGTTGAGTATCTGCAATGAAACATATATTTTGAAAACTTGTGTAACTTTGATTTTGAACTGTGAACTCTGATCAATTATTTTCACATATCACTGAAAACAGTAATATATTATTGATGAATATTGATATGGTGGTCAATTCTGAATAGTCTTTGAGCAGTTCAATAGCTGGGCAGTCTCACAACTTTGCAGGTCTTTAACAGAACCTCAAAATACAAATAAAGAACAGGAGAGTGTTTGCATATATATATATATGTGTGTGTGTGTGCTTGTGTGCGTGTGGGTGTGTGTGTGTGTGTGTGTGTGTATATACCTTGTTGTATACCTAATTATATCAATAAGTAGCTAGACAAATTGTTGTTTTTTTAATTAATTTAAAGGCTTTTAATGATGTTATGCATAAAAAACCATATAGCAGCAGCGGCTTCTCTGATGCTGTGATAATATTTGTATTTGAGGAAGCAATACCTGCGCTTTATTACCAGTTTGAATTATAAAAATACATTATATCATACGACCTTCCTATGATTTAAATATCTGTAAATCTACAAAACTATATCTTATGATGAATATGATATTAATGCAATTGTCTATAGTAAAAATTAAACAAAATGGCAGTAACGAAAAAAGGAGGATCCTTTCAAAACACGTGTCATCTTTCAATTTCAAAACGCTGAAACTTTCAATTCAAAATGGTAGAATTACCCAAGTAGCCAATAAATGTATCACTATGCACATTTTACAGTTCATTTACGTTATAAGAAGAGCGGTTTTTTTGTTTGTTTGTTTTTTTTTTTTACCTGCCATGGTGTGAATTTAGCGTTCTTGTCGCACTGCGTGTCATTACAGATAACACCGTGGATGGCATGCGCTATGGCATACGTAGCTTTATACACCAGGTTAGTGATGCGCAGTTGCGACGTGTCTGTATACGGGTTCTGCAGCGCGCGGATATCCTCACCGCCGTTACATTTCCGCGCGCCCTCTGAGGAGCCTTTTAGGCTACAGCTGAACGAGCTCTCCCAAAACTCCGTTAGCAGAGGAGATTTCAGTGCTTGTGCTGGAGAGAGATCCAGAAGAAACTCACGAAGACCTGGAATCACCGAGCGGGGGATCCCAAATCCTATCGCCCCAGCGCACATGTTAAAGCGCAGAAACTCTGGATCGGTGACCCACCCTTCGCTGCCGATCCATTGAAGTGGAGGCGGCGGTCGTGTTGCTAGTTCCTGCAACAGAAAAAACATGTCGCCTGATTGAATAAACGCTATTATTACCCGCGCTGTTGATGTCCGGATGACGTTCGCCACTCTTTCCAGTTTACTGCGCGGTTGTGTTCTGTAGTAGGACTCGGAGTACTCCACACAGATTCCCTCCTCCTGCGCAGCCTTTAGAAACGACGCCATTCCATAATTTCCATAGTCTGTGTCGCTGCGCACTGCCCCAATCCATGTCCAGCCGAAATACTTCACCATTCTTGCCAGTGCGGCCGCTTGGTGGTGGTCACTAGGCGCGGTCCTGAGGAAGGCAGGATACTGACTCTTGTCGCTCAGACATGCGCAGGTTGCGTAGTGACTCACCTGTAATTCAATGTAGAAAAGTGGATGGAAACGTTATTTTAGAAGCATCATTCGATAATTGTTTTCTGGGTTCGTATATGACTTTATATGGTTCTAGATAATTAACTAGAGATGACTACATTCTTGCACAGTTTGATGCGTCTTACAATCACCTGTGGAATTCCAAATAGTCCCAGCATTCTAGTCATGCTGATTGAAAGAGTGGAAGTAGATTCTCCCACGAGAGCAGGAACAACAGCAGCTGCTGATTTTGAACAGGAATCAGTATCATTGTAAAATGGTTCCATGCCGTTTGCAAACTGAAATGAAACTTTAACAGTCATCGACACTGCAGAGCACGAGTCGTGTATCTGGTATCCTAACGTGATTCCCGGCAGGACATCTGTCCTGTTGTTGATCTCTTGGATGGTGAACTCCATGGCACGAGCGATGCGCAGCCCCCTTGAACTCATACTGTTGAGAACAATAAAACACACAAATCACACTTTTTTTCTATTACCACATAGTTCCAGAGAACATGAATTGAGTAAGGAGCGCATTATTGCACAATTCATAACAATTTGATTGTTACAATTTCGCTCTTCTGCTCTCTGTAACTCTTCACATTCATAGACAAACCTCCCAGAGCACTGTAGCTGGAGTGGCTGTCTGGTGTACGTCTTATTTTCTGAACTTGTGTGGGAATGAATCGAAAAAATTCCTCCGATGATAAAATCTCCATCCATAGAAAAATCAGGAATTTGAGGCTCAATCCACCGCCTGCAGGTGACGAGGTCGGTTTGACCATTTACTGGACTGAACCCAGGCATCCAAAACATTGATACGAACATCAATGGCACTGAAATGATCTGCATGGTCTGCTGGGTAGTTTTTGGCTATCTGAAAACTGGAGTGACTCTCTTTAAATAGCCACATTGTGAAAATCCCCTGTGTGTGTGTGTGTGTGTGAGCTCTGACTCAAGAGGCATGATTATGACATGAATATTAATGACAATAAATGACATCACTTTTGTTTTTGTTTGTCTCTGGTGTTTTGAATTGTGATGTGTTGAGTAAAGCAATATTAAGCTCAATTTTAATCCAGGTTAAATTATGAGTTCAGCGTGACCAGTGAGGAGAAGACACTGACATTGCGTACAACTGCATGATTTCAGGTCTCTGTGTATCAGTTATCCGGTATTATGCCACATTGTACACTTTGTTTGGAATGGTCTGGAAAACATAATGAAGAGTTCCTCGGGTGTTCCCATGGCGTCAAAATTCCCCAGATGTCAATTTGATCGAGCGTCTGTGGAATGTGATGGCACCACTAGATTATCGCACATGTGCTCCAAATCGTGATTTACAGGACTTACAGGATAAGCTACTAACATTTTGGTGCTAGATATGACAGGCCACCTTCAGAGTCCATGTCTTGTGGAGTTGTTTTGGTGGCACAGGGAGGACTAACAGCACATTACGCAGGTCGTCCTAATGTTTCCTTTTACAGGGAAATTGGAAACATACAAATGATTTTAAATGCGCCAGGCCTCAATTTTAGAGGTACAGCAGAGAACAATGTTAATTGTGTTACTCAGTCACTGGGTCATTTCAATAAATGCATTAATGCAATTTGACTAAACTAATTTAAATAATCGTAACCTTTGTGACATTAATATAACAAATGCCTTCATGTCCAGATGTCTTAGACTTCCTGGCTAATCAGAATATAATATACTGCATCTATACTTCCTGGAAACATAACAGGCATAATCCTAGAACTGTTCACTAATTAAAAGTGATGACCATGTTCTTTTGGTCATGCAGTATTTTTCTGAATCACTCTTAAAAACTACACACTGTCAAAACGATTAAAGGTCCACACAACCATTGCTGACCAAATCATATTTAAATGGTTGACCATTTTCGGCACAGCAATGATATTGCCAAGAAAACCTTTAATCATTTCAGCACTAAACATAAGCATAAACAATGCTTTATATTTATGATTAGTGCTGAAATGTGGAATGGTTTTATTGTTGGCCTGTCATAATTAATACCTTTGTATGTTGTTCTTATTCAATTATTATTTATGTTTTATTAATCACAGTTCATTGTAAGTAAAAAATCTTTATTTTTTTTCTTTACTACTAAATGTTTGAGTTTTTTTTTTTTCAAAGATGTGTATTCATCTATGTTTTTTTGATAAACATTAAAACCAATAGACCTTGATGATTTTCTTCTTGGGTCAGTGCAGCTTCTGAGGTGGTTCTAATATTTGAATATGAAATGTATTGTGGTGGGAATCTCTAGGCACCTCACGATTCGATTTGATTACGATTCAGAGGGCTGTGATGCGATTTTAAACCCATTATCGATGGATCTTTTTTTCTTCAGAGGATTTCTATTTTCTCACTGTGTGACGACTTGTTATTTTTAAAGCAAAGTATTTCTAATGATCTATAATGAATTGGAGCACACGAGACGCTGCTGCCGCTCATCTGTGATGAAATGTAGTTACAGTCATCAAATGGCGGTGGATGTCCACGCAGCACGTGTTACAGCCGTCCTGTCCGTGGTCCTTAGTGATTTCACAGCTTAGATTTTGGTCTCGTCGTAGAGAGTGGGGGGATCTCTGTGTCAGTTAAATACCTTCGAAATGAGACGAGTGCAACATCGCGCGAATGCCCTGTTTAGCAGCGACTGAGAATCAGACTGCAGCTCAGCTAGCAACGATGCGTTATGCGCATTCATAAGCGCTGCACTTGGTTTCCTGGCAAGTTAAATCTGCAAGGAGAGACTGTCAAACACTAAAACGTGGCGAGGAGGAATTTGATATATATATATTTTAAGTCAGTTTCCTGCAATAACACATGTATGACTAAGGGCCTGTGTTAAGGCATGGGAAAATTATCTCGGTATCATCATTTTCTAGGACAAAATCAGGTATATGTGTATAATTTTTCTAAAATTGGCTACATTGTCAATTTTATGTTCTGAAATATAAGGGATAATTAAGACACTTCATTTAAATAAGTGTGAATTTGCACATTTTCTGTTACTGATGAGCATCGGCATATTAATGAATTATAGAAATTTGACAGTAAGATATTTTTATATAACTATGCTTTTCACAAGTTAGAGTTATGCAAGTGTGACAATTGGCCCCTCCCAGTCCTGTCCATGTGCTTTGTGTTTTGGATCTTCCATGTTCGTTTCATTTGGTTAAGTCCCCTTTTTTGTTAACTCCTCCCCTGATTATCACCTATCTCCACACCCCCCCCCGCCCCGAACCCCCCCCCCCCACTCCTTATTGGCGACTGGCACCTGGACTGTTGTGACTATGACCCTGGATTTGCCCTTAATAAATCTCGCTTATCTCAGCACGTGCATCCGCCTCTGCTCCCAGATACAGAAAGTAGTATAAAACATACTTCTGCTTTGTTCTACGGTGAAGAATGGTGAACTTTCAGTGGCCTTTGTCCCTGTATTAATAAGGAAAATAATCTCAGATAGAGATGGAATCAATTTTGATACAGAAGACGAAAAATATGGAGAGCAAGAGTAACATCAATTTAATATGGTATTAAATTATTATCTATGATTATTTAACTAGTACATCTGAAAATCTTACTTATAGAGATTTACAACTTAAAAAATAACATGTTACAAAAAGGTGTTTTACCGCAAATACAATGCACAAATAAAACTAATCATGAAGGATCATATCTCATGTAAATGGTTAAATCATACTGTGACATGTAACATTTTGACAATAGTGTCAAATAGATTTGGAGGTTGCTTTACCCATAAGATGTTTCTTGGTATTCTGCTCTGGCCTAAAGATGATTATGAAACACTTGGGAGCAAAAATAGAAAACGTCAACCCAAAGCTTGAGGCCAGAATAGCAAATATCTCTACAGCTACAGTGAACTTTCCAGGAGAGCTGACATAAGCTGGGATAAAGGTGATCCATACTGCACAGAATATGAGCATGCTGAATGTGATGAACTTGGCTTCATTAAAGTTATCAGGCAGCTTCCGTGCTAGAAAAGCCAAAATAAAACACAAAAGAGCCAGAAATCCTATATAACCCAGCACAGCCCAGAATCCTATAGCTAAACCTAATTCACATTCCAGGATTATTCTTTCGTTATACTGTTTTAGATTTTTGAAGGGGAGAGGAGGAGAGGTTGTCAACCAAAGAGTACAAATAAGGACCTGTATCAGAGTGAAGGCAAGAACACTGAGTCTCTGCTGTGGAGGCCCAAACCATTTCATGACATCACTGCCTGGAAGTGTAGCTCTGAAGGCCACTAAGACCACTATTGTTTTCCCAAGAACACAGGAGATGCAGAGGACGAAGGTGATCCCAAACGCTGTGTGACGCAGCATACAGGACCACTCAGAGGGCTGACCAATGAAAGTAAGTGAACAGAGGAAACACAGAGTCAGTGAGAAGAGCAGCAGGAAGCTCAGCTCTGAGTTGTTGGCTCTGACGATGGGAGAAGTTCTGTGTTTGTAGAAAACAGCAGCCACACATACAGCTATGAAGGCCCCAGCGATGGAGAGCACTGTCAGTATGATGCTCAGAGTGTCGTCCCAGGACAGAAACTCCACAGGTTTGGGTAGACAGCTGTCTCGATGGGTGTTGGGCCAGAACTCAGGAGGGCAGCGCACACAGTTCAAAGAGTCTGAGAGATTAGAAAGACACAAATCGAACCGTATGTGAAAAAGGACTGTAAGGGCATAAAAAATAAATTAATAAATGAAGAAAGATGTTCACCACATTGCGTGTGATACACAACCTGTCTTGTTACTGATCTCTCCTTCTGCGCATGGTATACAGTCATAGCAGCAGACTGGCTTTCCTTTCTGAACAGCCTTCCTGGTTCCTGGAGGACAGCTCTCACTGCACACAGACATCGGCACCTGAAAGACATTAGACCAATTAAATATATGAGGCAAATGGAAATCACTGTCGAAAATATTTCTAAAATGAGTCGAAAATACTTAAAATATTTCAGGAAAGATATTTCGTAAATATAAGCTACGTTAAATATTTAATTACATAATTGTATATATTGTAGTGAGTTAATATGTTAAGGTTCATCAACATAAAATGTTGTTATTTTTTCTTCATATTTAAATGTATGATCAGAGACTACTAGGAGTACCTTGGTTTGTCGTCCCACCCAGATAATTGATCTGTTCATACTGAACTCTTGGCCTCTTGGACTGGATGAGTCAAAGTGACCCACCGTCACAAAATCCAAACTACCGTCTTCCTTAACCTGCCAGTTTATGAGCTCGTAGAAAGCCACGGGATCACCACTGGAATCAAACGAGACCTGAAAACCATTCTTTGTAGTGAAGTTCACTCTCTTGAGGTGGTTGAGTATCTGCAGTAAAACATATATTTTGAAAACTTGTGTAACTTTGATTTTGAACTGTGAACTCCGATCAATTCTTTTCAAATATCACTGGAAACAATAATATATTATTAATGAATATTATATACATGATGAACATATATATATATATATATATATATATATATATATATATATATATATATATATATATATATACATACACAAACACACACACACACACACACACACACACGCAAACACTGTTCTGTTCTTTATTTGTATTTTAAGGTCATGTTAAAGGCCTGCAAGGTTGTGAGACTCCTCAGCTATTGAACTGCTCAAAGACTATTCAGAATTGACCACCATATCAATATTCATCAATAATATATTATTGTTTTCAGTGATATTTGAAAAGAATTGATCAGAGTTCACAGTTCAATATCAAAGTTACACAAGTATATATATATATATATATATATATATATATATATATATATATTATATATATATATATATATATATATATATATAATGTAATTTGTTGTATTCTTAAATATATCGAAAAGTAGCTACACAAATAGCTGTTTTTTATTATTTATTTAAAGCCTTTTTATTTATGTTGTGCATAAAAATATCATTTAGCAGCAGCGACTTCTCTGATGCTGTGATAATGTTTTTTTTGAAGAAGCAATACCTGCGCTTTATTACCAGATTCAATTGTAAAAATACATTATATCATACAACTATTATATGATTTAAATATCTGTAAACATTAAAACTATATCTTATGATGAATATGATATTAATTCAATTGTATATAGTAAAAATAAAATAAGATGGCATTAACGAAAAAAAGGAGGATCCTTTCAAAACAAAAAAGGAAACATTGTCATCTTTCAATTTCAAAACACTGAAACTTTCAATTCAAAATGGTAGAATTACCCATGTAGCCAATACATTTATCAGTATGTAAATGTTACAGTTTATGTACATTATAAGAAGAGCTTTTTTTTTTTTTTTTTTTTTACCTGCCATGGTGTGAATTTAGCGCTCTTGTCGCACTGCGTGTCATTACAGATAACACCGTGGATGGCATGCGCTATGGCATACGTAGCTTTATACACCAGGTTAGTCACGCGAAGCTGCGACGTGTCTGTATACGGGTTTTGCAGCGCGCGGATATCCTCACTGCCGTTACATTTCCGCGCGCCCCCTGAGGAGCCTTTTAGGCTACAGCTGAACGAGCTCTCCCAAAACTCCGTTAGCAGAGGAGATTTCAGTGCTTGTGCTGGAGAGAGATCCAGAAGAAACTCACGAAGACCTGGAATCACCGAGCGGGGAACTCCAAATCCTATCGCCCCAGCGCACATGTTAAAGCGCAGGATATCTTGATCGATGATCCACCCTTCGCTGCCGATCCACTGAAGTGGAGGCGGCGGTCTTGTTGCTAGTTCCTGCAAAAGAAAAAACATGTCGCCTGATTGAAGAAACGCTACTATTACCCGGGCTGTTGATCTCCGGATGACGTTCGCCACTCTCTCCAGTTTACTGCGCGGATCTGTTCTGTAGTAGGACTCGGAGTACTCCACACAGATTCCCTCCTCCTGCGCAGCCTTTAGAAACGCCGCCATTCCATTATTTCCATAGTCTGTGTCGCTTCGCACTGCCCCAATCCATGTCCAGCCAAAATGCTTCACCATTCTTGCCAGTGCGGCCGCTTGGTGGTGGTCACTAGGCGCGGTCCTGAAGAAGGCAGGATACTGACGCTTGTCGCTTAGACATGCGCAGGTTGCGTAGTGACTCACCTGTAATTCAATGTAGAAAAGAGGATGGAAACGTTATTTTAGAAGCAGCATTCGATAATTGTTTCATGGGTTCGTATATGACTTTATATGGTTCTAGATAATTAACTAGAGATGAACACATTCTTCCACAGTTTGATGCATCTTACAATCACCTGTGGAATTCCAAATAGTCCCAGCATTCTAGTCATGCTGATTGAAAGAGTGGACGTAGAATCTCCCACTAGAGCAGGAACAGCAGCTGCTGCTGATTTTGAACAGGAATCAGTATCATTGTAAAATGGTTCCATGCCGTTTGCAAACTGAAATGAAACTTTAACAGCCATCGACACTGCAGAACACGAGTCGTGTATCTGGTATCCTAACGTGATTCCCGGCAGGACATCTGTCCTGTTGTTGATCTCTTGGATGGTGAACTCCATGGCACGAGCAAAGCGCAGCCCCCTGGAACTCATACTGTTGAGAAAAATAAAACACAAATCACACTTTTTTTCTATTACCACATAGTTCCAGAGAACATTAATTGAGAAAGGAGCGCATTATTGCACAATTCATAACAATTTGATTGTTACGATTTCGCTCTTCTGCTCTATGTAACTCTTCACATTCACAGACAAACCTCCCTGAGCATTGTAGCTGGAGTGGCTGTCTGGTGTACGTCTTATTTTCTGAACTTGTGTGGGAATGAATAAAAAAAATTCCTCCGATGATAAAATCTCCATCCATAGAAAAATCAGGAATTTGAGGCTCAATCCACCGCCTGCAGGTGACGGGGTCGGTTTGACCATTTACTGGACTGAACCCAGGCATCCAAAACATTGATACCAACATCAATGGCACTGAAATGATCTGCATGGTCTGCTCGGTAGTTTCTGGCTATCTGAAAACTGGAGTGACTCTCTTTAAATAGCCACATTGTGAAAATCCCCTGTGCGTGCGTGCGTGCGTGCGTGCGTGCGTGCGTGCGTGCGTGTGTGTGTGTGTGTGTGTGTGTGTGTGTGTGTGTGTGTGTGTGTGTGTTTGAGCTCAGACTCAGGAGGCATGCTTATGACCTGAATAGTAATGACAGTAAATGACATCACTTTTGTTTTTGTTTGTCTCTGGTGTTTGGAATTGTGATGTGTTGAGGAAATCCAGGTTAAATTATGAGTTCAGCGTGACCAGTGAGGAGAAGAGACTGACATTGCGTACAACTGCACGCTTTCAGGTCTCTGTGTATCAGTTATCCGGTATTATGCCACACTGTACACTTTGTTTGGAATGGTCTGGAAAACCAGTGATAGATATGACAGGCCACCTTCAGAGTCCATGTCTTGTGGAGTTGTTTTGGTGGCACAGGGAGGACTAACAGCACATTACGCAGGTCGTCCTAATGTTTCCTTTTTTCAGGGAAATTGGAAACATACAAATGATTTTAAATGCACCAGGCCTCAATTTTAGAGGTACAGCAGAGAACAATGTTAATCGTGTTACTCAGTCACTGGGTCATTTCAATAAATGCATTAATGCAATTTGACTAAACATATTCAAATAATCGTAACCTTTTTGACATTAATATAACAAATGCCTTTATGTCCAGATGTTTTAGACTTCCTGGCTAATCAGAACATAATATACTGCATCTACTTCCTGGAAACATGAAACTAACAGGCATAATCCTAGAACTTTTCACTAATTAAAACTGATGACCATGTTCTTTTGGCCATGCGGTATTTTTGAGAAAAACTCTTAAAAACCACACACTGTCAAAACCATAAAAGGTGCACACAACCATTGCTGACCTTATCATATTTAGATGGTTGACCATTTTCGGCACAGCAATGATATTGCCAAGAAAACCTTTAACCCTTTCAGCACTAAATATAAGCATAAACAATGCTTTATGTTTATGTTTAGTGCTGAAAGGTGGAATGGTTTTATTGTTGGCCTGTCATAATTAATACCTTTGTATGTTGTTCTTATTCAATTATTATTTATTTATTTTTAATCAGAGTACATTGTAAGTAAAAATCTTTATTTTTTTTCTTTACTACTAAATGTTTGAGGATTTTTTTCAAAGATGTGTATTCATCTATGTTTTTTTTTTTTTTTTGATAAACATTAAAACCAATTATTTGGGACCTTTATGCTTTATTTTCTGGGTTAGTGCAGGTTCTGAGGTGGTTCTAATATTTGAATATGAAATGTATTGGGGTGGGAATCTCTAGGCACCTCACGATTCGATTTGATTAAGATTCAGAGGGCTGTGATGCGATTTTTAAACGATTATCGATGCATCTTTTTTTTCTTTACAGGATTTCTATTTTGGAGAAATAGATTTCTATTTTTAGAACAACAACCCCTACAGACATTTCACCAGTTTTTCTAGTGCCTGCTGCATTATTAGTGCACTTTATAAACAAAAAAGTGAGACGCCGCCGAAGAGGGAAGCGAGCTGGTGTACTCGTGCGCCTTCGCACACGGGGGACGCGCACGCCCCTACCTGGGATTTTCCTCTCCAACGTCCGCTCACTCTCCAATAAAATGAACGAGATAGCGCTGCTGATGAGAAAAAACAACGACTTTTCCTCCTCTAGTGTGTTGTGCTTCACCGAGACGTGGTTGAACACACAGACCCCGGACTGTGCGCTCCATCTTGAGGGATTCCAGCTCCTCCGCGCGGACAGACAACGGGAACTTGCCGGAGGTAAAACGAAAGGTGGAGGAGTCTGTTTCTATATCAACAACGCCTGGTGCTCCGATGTGACAGTGATTTCCCAACACTGCTCTCCTTCTCTGGAATACATTTTCATTAACTGTAAGCCGTTCTACGCCCCACGTGAGTTTTCTTCATTTATTCTGGCCGCTCATTCCACCGAGCGCCGATGTGCACGAAGCAGAGCGTGCTCTGGCGGACCAGATAATGGACGTGGAGCGGTCTTTACCGGACTCCCTTGTTATAATCCTCGGAGATTTTAACAAAGCGAAACTTAATCATGAACTACCGAAATACAAACACATGCCCGACCAGAGAGGGGAACACGTTGGATCACTGTTACACTACAGTGAGTGGTGCTTACCGTGCTGTGCCCCGTGCGGCTTTAGGACTCTCAGATCATGTCATGGTTCACCTGATCCCTGCGTACAGACAGAGACTAAAGTTCTCTAAACCTGTCGTGAGGTCATATAAAAAGTGGACCAGTGAAGCTGTGGAGGAGCTATACGCACGTGTTTGGACACCACAGACTGGGACATGTTCAAGGCTTCTACAGACAGCTTAGATGAATACACAGATACCGTGACGTCATATATACATTTCTGTGTAGACAGCATCATCCCATCACGCTCCAGAATCACTTTTAATAATGATAAACCCTGGTTCACACCAAAACTCTCTGGTTCACACCAAAACTCTGCCACTGTATGGAGGGGCTGAAAGAGATCACCAACTATAGGCCCAGAGCACCTCATTGTTCAGAAGATTTCAAACTGGCTAGTGAGCTTAACGACTTCTATTCACGTTTTGAAGTCATGGACTCACACCCCCCATCCTCCACCCCCCACACCACAATACACTTAACCACTTTGGATTGCCCATCGGCCCCCTCTGCCCTCTCAGTCCAGGAGGAGGATGTGAACAGGCTGTTTAAGAGGTTAAATCCACACAAGGCTTCGGGCCCTGACTCCGTGTCCTCTGCCACCTTGAGACACTATGATGCTGATGAGCTGGCCCCAGTCTTCACGGGAATCTTCAACTCTTCCCTGGAGTCATGCCATGTCCCAGCCTGTTTCATGTCCTCCATCATCGTCCCTGTCCCCAAGAAACCACGCGCCACAGGACTTAATGACTACAGGCCTGTAGCCCTGACGTCCGTAATCATGAAGACCTTTGAACATCTGGTTTTATCCCACCTCAAGTCCATCACCAACCCCCATCTGGACCCCCTGCAGTTTGCCTACAGAGCCAACAGGTCCGTAGATGATGCCATAAACCTGGCCCTCCACTTCATCCTGCAGCATCTGGACTCCCCAAGAACCTACGCTAGGATCCTGTTTGTGGACTTCAGCTCTGCATTCAATACTATCCTTCCCACTCTGCTCCAGGACAAGCTCTCTCTGCTCCATGTGCCCGACTCCACCTGCAGGTGGATCACAGACTTCCTCACAGACCGCAGTCAGCGAGTACGGCTGGGGAAGATTGTCTCGGACACGCAGACTTTAAGCACAGGATCTCCTCAGGGCTATGTACTTTCCCCTCTGCTCTTCTCCCTGTACACCAACTGCTGCACCTCCATCCATGACTCTGTCAAACTGATTAAGTTTGCGGACGACACCACCCTCATTGGACTCATCTCAGACGGTGATGAGTCTGCCTACAGGAAGGAGGTGGACTGGCTGGTGACCTGGTGCAGCAACAGCAACTTGGTGCTCAATGCCCAGAAGACAGTGGAGATGACTGTGGACTTCAGGAAAGCCACAAGCCCCCTGCCCCTTGGCACCATCATCACCCAGGACCTCAAGTGGGAGGTGAACATCAGCTCCCTCATCAAGAAGGCTCAGCAGAGGATGTACTTTCTGCGGCAACTGAGGAAAGCCAAACTGCCAGCACAGCTGATGGTACAGTTCTACACGGCCATCATCGAGTCCATCCTCAGCTCCTCCATCACAGTGTGGTATACTGGGTCCACTGCCAGGGACAGACAAAGGCTGCAGCGCATTGTGCGCTCCGCTGAGAAGGTGGTAGGCTGCAGCCTCCCATCTCTCCAAGACCTGTACATCTCCAGGACTGTGGGGAGAGCGGATTGGATTATAGCAGACCCTTCTCACCCCGCACACAGTCTATTTGATCCACTCCCCTCGGGCAGGAGGCTTCGGTCCATTCGGACCAGAACCTCCCGCCACAGTAACAGTTTCTTCTCCTCTGCCATTGGACTCAAGAACAATATATAATCACATCACTTACCTCTTTATAACCCTGTCTTGGTCACTTTACATGAATTGCACTACTCCACCTGCACTGTGGTATATAGTACTGTTGTACATGCCTTTTGTATTTTTATTTTTATTCATTCTATCTATTTATTTGCATAGAGTATTTATTTATGTGGACTTAATTTTGCATGCCTATTACTACTTGTTTTTATGTTGCACCTTCATGCCAAAGCAAATTCCTAGTCTGTGAATCCTGTTCATTGACAACGGCAATAAAACTTCTTCTGATTCTTCTTCTTCTGATTCTTGTGTGTGACGACTTGTTATGTTTTGGTCTCGTCGTAGAGAGTGGGGGGATCTCGGTGTCAGTTAAATACCTTCGAAATGAGACGAGTGCAACATCGCGCGAATGCCCTGTTTAGCAGCGACTGATACTCAGACTGCAGGTCACCTAGCAACGATGCGTTATTCGCATTCATAAGCGCTGCACTTGGTTTCCTGGCAAGTTAAATCTGCAAGGAGAGACTGTCAAACACTAAAACGTGGCGAGGAGGAAGTCGCTTCTCTTTCAAATGTTCCAGTTCCGCCTTAAATGGTGCCACAATTACATTTGGTGCATCAGTCAGAATTTAAGGTGGAACGGGAAAATTCGACAAAAGAAGCTGGAGTGACTTCAAGAAGCGACTTCAGCCTCATAAAACAGTCGAAAGTTGAGAGACATTTTACAAGAAACTGTGACATTTTTCAAGACATACTAGATATAAATGTGGCGGCCAAGGTGGTTTGTTTACTGTTGAAAGGACAAAATGTCTCTTCTGATCATTTGTGTTGCGACTCCTGATCTAACCTGGCTTTTACCGCAGAGGGTGCCGGTAGGATTTCTGGCTCATCCAATTGTGTTGTGGTTATGATCACCTCACAGAGTGTCCGGGCGTTGCACTGCACCGAATCCTTAAACGGTATTATATAAACTCTTGATATAATCAGATAACAAAATCAAAAACTAAATAGCATTTATTGCTGTTTGGCATTATCATTATATTTATGGCACAAAACAATCCATTAATGCTTTGATATATAATTTTAAAGTCAGTTTCCTGCTACAACACATGTATGTGTAAGGGCCTGTGTTTAGGCATGGGACAAAGATATCGGTATTATCATTCTCTAGGACAAAAAGCATGTGTATGTGTTTAATTAGTCCAGAATTGGCTAAATTCTGAATTTCATTTTCTGAAATATAAGGGATAATTAAGACAATTGATTTAAGATGAGCATGGATTTGCATATTTTCTGTTACTGATGAGCATCGGCATATTAATGAGGTATAGAAATATGAAAGTAAGATATTTTTATATAACTATGCTTTTCACAAATTAGAGATATGAAAGTAATATAAAACATGCGTGTGCTTTGTTCTAAGGTGAAGAATGGTCAACTTTCCGGTGCCTTTGTCCCTCTATTAATAAGGGAAATACTCTCAGATAGAGATAAAGACTCCATTTTGATACAGAAGATGAAAAATACGGAGAGCAGGTTCACATCAATTTAATATGGTATTAAATTATTACCTACTATCATTTAAGTAGTACACCTGAAAATCTTATTAGATAAATTTATGAATCAAAACATAACTTGTTACAAAAAGGAGTTTTACTGCAAATACAATGCACATATAAAACTAATCATGAATGATCATATCTCATGTAAATGGTTAAATCATAGTGTAACATGGAAAATTTGTAAAATAGTGTCAAATAGATTTGGAGGGTCCTTTACCCATAAGATGTTTCTTGGTATTGTGTTCTGGCCTAAAGATGATTATGAAACATTTGGGAGCAAAAATAGAAAACGTCAATCCAAAGCTTGAGGCCAGAATAGCAAATATCTCTACAGCTACAGTGAACTTTCCAGGAGAGCTGACATAAGCTGGGATAAAGGTGATCCATACTGCACAAAATATGAGCATGCTGAATGTGATGAACTTGGCTTCATTAAAGTTATCAGGCAGCTTCCGAGCTAGAAAAGCCAAAATAAAACACAAAAGAGACAAAAACCCTATGTAACCCAGCACAGCCCAGAAACCTATAGCTGAACCTAATGCACATTCCAGTATTATCCTTTCCTTGTATTGCTGTAGATTTTTGAAGGGGAGAGGAGGTGAAATTGTCAACCAAAGAACACAAATAAGGACCTGTATGAGAGTGAAGGTGAGAACACTGAGTCTCTGCTGTGGAGGCCCAAACCATTTCATGACATCACTGCCTGGAAGTGTAGCTCTGAAGGCCATTAACACCACTATTGTTTTCCCCAGAACACAGGAGATGCAGAGGACGAAGGTGATCCCAAAGGTTGTGTGACGCAGCATACAAGACCACTCAGAGGGTCGACCAATAAAAGTAAGTGAACATAGGAAACACAGAGTCAGTGAGAAGAGCAGCAGGAAGCTCAGCTCTGAGTTGTTGGCTCGGACGATGGGAGAAGTTCTGTGTTTGTAGAAAACAACAGCCACACATACAGCTATGAAGGCCCCAGTGATGGAGAATGCTGTCAGGATGATGCTCAGAGTGTCGTCCCAGGACAGGAACTCCACAGGCTTGGGTAGACAGCTGTCTTGCTGTGTGTTGGGCCAGAACTCAGGAGGGCAGCGCACACAGTTCACAGAGTCTGAGACATTAGAAAAACACATATCGAACTGTATGTGAAAAAGGACCGTAATAGGATATAAATAAATACACAAATAAACAAACAAACAAACAAAGCTGTTCCCAGCATTAGGTATGATACACAACCTGTCTTGTTGCTGATCTCTCCTTCTGCACATGGTATACAGTCATAGCAGCAGACTGGCTTTCCTTTCTGCACAGCCTTCCTGGTTCCTTGAGGACAGCTCTCACTGCACACAGACGTTGGCACCTGAAAGACATTAGACCAATTAAATATATGAGACAAATGGAAATCACTGTTTGTCAAAAAATGTCAAAATATTTCAGGAAAGACATTTCATAAATTTAAGCTACATTAAATATTTAATTACATTATGTTATTTATATATAGGAATGAGTTAATATGTTAAGGTTCATCGGCATAAAATGTTCATTTTTTATATTTAAATGTATGATCGGAGACTACTAGGAGTACCTTGGTCTGTCGTCCCACCCAGATGATTGCTCTGCTCATACTGAACTCCTGGCCTCTTGGTCTGGATGAGTCAAAGTGACCCACCGTCACAAAATCCAAACTACCGTCTTCCTTAACCTGCCAGTTTATGAGCTCGTAGAAAGCCACGGGATCACCACTGGAATCAAACGAGACCTGAAAACCATTCTTTGTAGTGAAGTTCACTCTCTTGAGGTGGTTGAGTATCTGCAATGAAACATATTTTGAAAACTTGTGTAACTTTGATTTTGAACTGTGAACTCTGATCAATTCTTTTCAAATATCACTGAAAACAATAATATATTATTGATGAATATTGATATGGTGGTCAATTCTGAATAGTCTTTGAGCAGTTGGGCAGTCTCACAACTTTGCAGGCCTTTAACAGAACCTCAAAACACAAATAAAGAACAGAACAGTGTTTGTATATATATATGTAATTTGTTGTATTCCTAAATATATCAATAAGTAGCTACACAAATAGCTGTTTTTTTATTATTTATTTAAAGCCTTTTTATTTATGTTGTGCATAAAAATATCATTTAGCAGCAGCGGCTTCTCTGATGCTGTGATAATATTTTTTTTGAAGAAGCAATACCTGCGCTTTATTACCAGATTCAATTGTAAAAATACATTATATCATACAACTATTATATGATGTAAATATCTGTAAACATTAAAACTCATCTTATGATGAAAATGATCTTAATGCAATTGTCCATAGTAAAAATAAAACAAAATGGCATTAACGAAAAAAGGAGGATCCTTTCAAAACACGTGTCATCTTTCAATTTCAAAACACTGAAACTTTTAATTCAAAATGGTAGAATTACCCAAGTAGCCAATAAATTTATCAGTATGTAAATTTTACAGTTTATTTACATTAAAAGCGGATCTTTTTTTTTTTTTTTTTACCTGCCATGGTGTGAATTTAGCGCTCTTGTCGCACTGCGTGTCATTACAGATAACACCGTGGATGGCATGCGCTATGGCATACGTAGCTTTGTACACCATGTTAGTGATGCGCAGCTGTGAAGTGTCTGTATATGAGTTCTGCAGCGCGCGGATATCCTCACTACCGTCACATTCCCGCGCGCCCTCTGAAGAGCCTTTTAGGCTACAGCTGAACGAGCTCTCCCAAAACTCCGTTAGCAGAGGAGATTTCAGCGCTTGTGCTGGAGAGAGATCCAGAAGAAACTCACGGAAACCTGGAATCACTGAGCGGGGGATCCCAAATCCTATCGCCCCAGCGCACATGTTAAACTGGAGGAGATCTGGATCTATGATCCATCCTTCGCTGCCGATCCACTGAAGTGGTGGCGGCGGTCGTGTTGCTAGTTCCTGCAACAGAAAAAACATGTCGCCTGTTTGAATAAACGCTACTATTACCCGGGCTGTTGATCTCCGGATGACGTTCGCCACTCTCTCCAGTTTACTGCGCGGATCTGTTCTGTAGTAGGACTCGGAGTACTCCACACAGATTCCCTCCTCCTGCGCAGCCTTTAGAAACGCCGCCATTCCATAATTCCCATAGTCTGTGTCGCTTCGCACTGCCCCTACCCACGTCCATCCAAAATACTTGACCATTCTTGCTAGTGCGGCGGCTTGGTGGTGGTCACTAGGCGCGGTCCTGAGGAAGGCAGCATACTGACGCTTATCGCTCAGACATGCGCAAGTTGCGTAGTGACTCACCTGTAATTCAATGTAGAAAAGAGGATGGAAACGTTATTTTAGAAGCATCATTCGATAATTGTTTTATGGGTTCGTATATGACTTTATATGGTTCTAGATAATTAACTAGAGATGAACACATTCTTCCACAGTTTGATGCATCTTACAATCACCTGTGGAATTCCAAATAGTCCCAGAATTCTGGCCATACTGATTGAAAGAGTGGAAGTAGATTCTCCCACGAGAGCAGGAACCGCAGCAGCTGCTGATTTTGAACAGGAATCAGTATCATTGTAAAATGGTTCCATGCCGTTTGCAAACTGAAATGCAACTTTAACAGCCATCGACACTGCAGAACACGAGTCGTGTATCTGGTATCCTAACGTGATTCCCGGCAGGACATCTGTCCTGTTGTTGATCTCTTGGATGGTGAACTCCATGGCACGAGCGATGCGCAGCCCCCTGGAACTCATACTGTTGAGAACAATAAAACACACAAATCACACTTTTTTTCTATTACCACATAGTTCCAGAGAACATTAATTGAGTAAGGAGCGCATTATTGCACAATTCATATCAATTTGATTGTTACGATTTCGCTCTTCTGCTCTATGTAACTCTTCACATTCACAGACAAACCTCCCAGAGCACTGTAGCTGGAGTGGCTGTCTGGTGTACGCCTTATTTTCTGAACTTGTGTGGGAATGGATCAAAAAAATTCCTCCGATGATAAAATCTCCATCCATAGAAAAATCAGGAATTTGAGGCTCAATCCACCGCCTGCAGGTGACGAGGTCGGTTTGACCATTTGCTGGACTGAACCCAGGCATCCAAAACATTGATACGAACATCAATGGCACTGAAATGATCTGCATGGTCTGCTGGGTAGTTTTTGGTTATCTGAAAACTGGAGTGACTCTCTTTAAATAGCCACATTGTGAAAATCCCCTGTGTGTGTGTGCGTGCGTGCATGCGTGCGTGCGTGCGTGTGTGTGTGTGTGTGTGTTTGAGCTCAGACTCAGGAGGCATGATTATGACATGAATATTAATGACAATAAATGACATCACTTTTGTTTTTGTTTGTCTCTGGTGTTTTGAATTGTGATGTGTTGAGGAAAGCAATATTAAGCTCATTTTAAATCCAGGTTAAATTATGAGTTCAGCGTGACCAGTGAGGAGAAGAGACTGACATTGCGTACAACTGCATGATTTCAGGTCTCTGTGTATCAGTTATCCGGTATTATGCCACACTGTGCACTTTGTTTGGAATGGTCTGAGGAAAACATAATGAGTTCCTCACGTGTTCCCATGGCCTCAAAATTCCCCAGATGTCAGTTTGATCGAGCGTCTGTGGAATGTGATGGTACCACTAGTTTATCGCACATGTGCTCCAAATCGTGATTTACAGGACTTACAGGATAAGCTACTAACATTTTGGTGCTAGATACGACAGGCCACCTTCCGAGTCCATGTCTTGTGGAGTTGTTTTGGTGGCACAGGGAGGACCAACAGCACATTACGCAGGTCGTCCTAATGTTTCCTTTTACAGGGAAATTGGAAACATACAAATTATTTTAAATGCGCCAGGCCTCAATTTTAGAGGTACAGCAGAGAACAATGTTAATTGTGTTACTCAGTCACTGGGTCATTTCAATATATGCATTAATGCAATTTCACCAAACATATTCAAATAATCTTAACCTTTGTGACATTAATATAACAAATGCTGTTATATCCAGATTTCTTAGATTTCTGGGCTAGTCAAAATATAATATACTGCATCTAATTCCTGGAAATAAGAAACTCACAGGCATAATCCTAGAACTTTTCACTAATTAAAAGTGATGACCATGTGCTTTTGGCCATGCAGTATTTTTGTGAAGCACTGTTAAAAACCCTACACTGTCAAAACCATGACAGGCCTACACAACCACTTCTGACCAGATATTATTTAGATGGTTGACCATTTTTGGCACAGCAATGAGATTGCCAAGAAAACCTTTCCACATTTCAGCACTAAACATAAGCATAAAGCATAAACAATGCTTTATGTTTATGTTTAGTGCTGAAATGTGGAATGGTTTTATTGTTGGCCTTCCATAATTTATAATTGTGTATGTTGTTGTTATTCATTTATTATTAATCACTGTAGATTGTAAGTAAAAAAGCTGTATTATTTTTTATTTACTACTAAATGTTTGAGTTACATTTTTTTTCAAATATTATTGTATTCATCTATGTTTTTGCTAAACATTGCGACCAATATACCTTTATGCTTTTTTTCTGGGTCAGTGCAGGTCCTGAGGTGGTACTGCGAAGGAATTTAGAGCTATTAATATGTGAATATAAAATGTATTGGGGTGAGAATCTCTAGGTACCTCACTTTGATTGGATTACGATTCAGAGGGCTGTGATGCGATTATAAAATGATTATCGATGCATCTTTTTTTTCTTTACAGGATTTCTATTTTCTCACTGTGTGACGACTTGGTATTTTTTAAACAAAGTATTTCTAATGATCTATAATTAATTTACTTCCAATATGTTTTATTTGCAAATCAAATGGATGTGATGCAGCAAGTGAACTAGAAAGCTCTCATTCACTGCCATTGCTTGGAGCACATGAGATGATGTTGCCGCTCATCTGTGATAAAATGCAGTTACGGTGAAATAAGATCAAATGACGGTGGATGTCCACAAAGCACATGTTACAACCGTCCTGCCTGTTTTCTTTAGTGATTTCATAGCAACATTGCTTGAATGTCTTCCATTCATAGCAATGAAATGCTGGCCCAAATGTGGCCCACATCTGCAGTTCTCTTAAGGCTCACATTTGGCCTTTATATACGGTGTTGACTCAGGGTGAGTCTGGCTGCTTCGACTCAGCCACAGGTCCACCAAATATGAGACAAATAAATTTAACATATGCTCATCTTACATGGTCCATATCTGGGCCAAATAAATTTGCCATCTGCTCACCTTACATGGGTCATGTCTGGGCCAAATACATTTCCCATATGCTCTCCTTACATGGGCCATGTCTGGACCAAATAAATGTATCATATTCTCACCTTACATGGGCCATGTCTGGGCCAGATCAGGGCCAAAGGACTTAAACTCAACTTCGCCTTAAATGGGCCAGATTTCATGTGTTGTGGACCAGACCTGGGCAAATTAAATTTACCATACTCTCACCTTACATGGACCGGGTCAGGGCCAAAGAGTTTAAATTCAGCTTCACCTAAAATGGGCCAGATGTGTGCCAGATCAGGGCACTTACCCTATATTGGCCATTTTATGGGCCAGACAAAAGTACTGTGTTATGGTCTGTACATCAGGCACTGCAGGCGACATTTCAACATTTATTTATGGTTGAGCCAATGTTGTGAATCAACGTCAAATTGTTGTTTAATTTTGGTTTGTTTTTCAAAAGTGAATCAACATAAGTTGACATAGCTGAACAATCAACAGTTTCCTGCAGTTTTCAGAACATGATGTGTATTGTCATGTGTTAAGCCAGTATGTACTGTATTTGTGACACCCTTAAAGTGTGATCACATTTAAGTAATTATTTATTTCACATATATTTTATACGGGCGGCACGGTGGCGTGGTGGGTAGCGCTGTCGCCTCACAGCAAGGAGGGCCTGGGTTCGATTCCCCGGTTGGGTGGACAGGGTCCTCTCTGTGTGGAGTTTGCATGTTCTCCCCGTGTCTGCGTGGGTTTCCTCCGGGTTCTCTGGTTTCCTCCCACAGTCCAAAGACATGCAGTCAGGCCAAATGGAGATGCTAAATTGCCCTTAGTTGGGGCAACTGCCCTGCGATGGACTGGAGACCTGTCCAGGGTGTATCCTGCCTTCTGCCCGAAGACTGCTGGGATAGGCTCCAGCATCCCCCCGCGACCCTGACGGAGAAGCGGCTTAGAAAATGGATGGATGGATGGATGGATGGATGGATGGATGGATGGATGGGTATTTTATACATATGTTCTTTTGGGTTTTTTTGTATGGGTTGTTGTACTGTACTTGTTGTACTTCACTTATTTTATTGTACTGCACTGTGTATTGTAGTTTATTGCATTGTATCTTATTGTTATTGTATTGCATTGAATGGCACAGAGTTCTATGTTCAACTCTGTTTCTTTTTCTATCTGTGTCTGCAGTGACATTTTGCTTCTAGCATTATCTGAGCTCAGGACTGTCTTTTTCTCTAAGCTATTGGTAACTAGCAATGATACTTTCTCTAGATTGACAAAGCGCTTCTTGTAAGTCGCTCTGGATAAGAGCGTCTGCTAAATGCTGTAAATGTAAATGTACTGTAATGTGATGCCTCCAGTCCTGTAGAGGGAGCTGTGCCAGGGGGCGGGCGCTAGACTGTGGCTTAGGTGGGCAACAGGAGAATGTTCTCAGATGAATCTGAGAGCTCAAGCGGAACATACTGTCTCATCGTGTCTTCTGTGTCCTCTTATCCAAGTGGGGAAATAAGTGGAAATTTGCAAGTATAAATGTTCACAAAGCACTATAGTTAAGGGTTGATGAATGTGTGTGTGCTATTGAAGGTTGAACTGTGTGTAATATGAGCCGCTATGGCCTGGTGCATTGGCAGACGTTCTGCACCGCTAGCATTAGTTACCGCGGCCCGCTAACCTGCTGTTAGCCTTCCGTTAGCATTAGCTACCGCGGCCCGCTAACCTCGGCCGACGCTATTGGGTGCTGTTAGCCTTCCGTTAGCATTAGATACCGCGGCCCGCTAACCTCGCGTCTGGCCGACGCTATTGGGTGCTGTTAGCCTTCTGTTAGCATTAACTACCGCGGCCCGCTAACCTCGCGTCTGGCCGATGCTATTGTGTACGATTTCTCGCTCTGGCGCTACCTAACTTGGCCCTGTAACTGCGTATCTCCCCGTCGTTATCCCTTGTGTGCTCTCGCTAGCGTTAGCCACCGTGGCCTGTTGACTATGCGTCTGGCCTACGCTATTGTGAGTCATTAGTCTCTCACTAGCATTAGCTACCTCAGCCCTGTTCCCGCGCGCTTGGCCACCGCTATTGTGTGCTATTTTCCTCCCTCTAGTTTCGCTAACTCACTGCAGTAACTATATACTTGGCTGGCGCCATTACACACATGTAATAAGCAGCATTAATCATTTTGGCCTTATAAACACCTTCAATCTATTGGTTCTACATAAGTAGGTAAGATAATAAAAAATATGTGAATATAAAACCATATTAGGTCGCTGTGAGGGAAGTTAGGGGGTTCTAAAAATTCGATTTATTTGTGTTTCCTATTAAAGAGCTTGTTTGGCCTCATTTAAGTGAAGCTAGAGCCTTTGCCAACCACTGGAATGTGTTTACAAGCTATATAAGCTACAGTTGGTAACAGCTCTGGGGTAGTGATGTGTCGTTCGCGAACGATCCGGCTCTAAGAGCCGGCTCTTTGAAGTGAACGATTGGAACCGTTAAGATCCTATTTGGGAGCCGTATTTTTCCTTCAGTATCTCGCTGTCTCTCCGCCTCCCTGTCGTTGCGCTTGTGCTCTGCAAGTGCCACAGAGTGTGCTCCACACATCTGACCAATCACACCCAGCTTTCAATTAATAAGGTAATGGGGAAACACTGAAAAAAAAGTTTGTCCACTTTTTTTTCCTCTGCTGTCCTCGTGTCAAGCCTGTGCTCCATACATCTTGACCAATCACACGCAGCTTTCAATTAATGTGGTGGGAAAACCCATCCATCCGTCCATTATCTTCCGCTTCTCCGGGGTTCGGGTCGCGGGGGCAGCATCCTAAGCAATGAAGCCCAGACCTCCCTTTCCCCAGCCACTTCCACCAGCTCTTCAAGGGGGATTCCGAGGCGCTCCCAGGCCAGCTGGGCGATATAGTCGCGCCAGCGTGTCCTGGGTCTTCCCCGGGGTCTCCTCCCAGGTGGACTCGCCTGTGACACCTCCCGAGGGAGGCGTCCAGGAGGCATCCTAACCAGATGCCCGAACCACCTCAGCTGGCTCCTCTCGACGTGAAGAAGCAGCGGCTCTACTCCGAGTCCCTCCCGGATGACTGAACTTCTCACCCTATCTCTAAGGGAGAGTCCAGACACCCTGCGGAGGAAACTCATTTCGGCCGCTTGTGTTCGCGATCTTGTTCTTTCGGTCATTACCCAAAGCTCATGACCGTAGGTGAGGGTGGGAACGTAGATCGACCAGTAAATCGAGAGCCTTGCCTTATGGCTCAGCTCTTTCTTTACCACAACAAACCGGTAAAGAGCCCACATCACTGCTGACCCAGCACCAATCCGCCTGTCAATCTCCTGCTCCCTTGTACCATCACTCATGAACAAGACGCCAAGATACTTGAACTCCTCCACTTGAGGCAAGAGCTCATCCCCGACCCAGAGAGGGCTCTCCACCCTTTCCTGCCTGAGAACCATGGCCTCGGATTTGGAGGTACCAATCCTCATCCCGGCCGCTTCACACTCGGCTGCAAACCAATCCAGCGAAAGCTGAAGTTCACAGCCTGATGTTCCCAATAGGACCACATCATCTGCAAACAGCAGCGATGTGACCTGGAGGTCACCAAACCGGACACCCTCCATCCCCTGACTGCGCCTAGAAATTCTATCCATAAAATTATGAATAGACAGGGCAGCCCTGACGGAGTCCAACTCTCACTGGGAACGAGTCTGACTTACTGCCGGCCATGCGAACCAAACTCCTGCTTTGTTTGTACAGGGCCTGAATGGCTCGTAGCAAAGAGCCATGTACCCGTACTCCCGAAGCACCTCCCACAGAATACCCCAGGGAACACAGTCGTTTTCCTTCTCCAAATCCACAAAGCACAAGTGGACTGGTTGGGGAAACTCCCATGAACCCTCCAGAATCCTGGAGAGGGTAAAGAGTTGGTCCCGTGTTCCATGACCAGGGCAGAACCTGCACTGCTCCTCCTGAAGCCGAGGTTCGACTATAAGCCGAACTCTCTTCTCCAGTACCCCTGCATATACCTTACAAGAGAGGCTGAGGAGTGTGATTCCCCTGTAGTTGGAACACACCATTCAGTCCCCCTTTTTAAAAAGAGGCACCACCACCCCAGTCTGCCAATCCAGTGGCACCGCCCCCAATGTCCAAGCAATGTTGAAAAGGCGTGTCAGCCAAGACAGCCCCACAACAGAGCCTCCAGAGCCTTGAGGAACTCTGGACAGATCTCATCCACCCCTGGAGCCCTGCCGCCAAGGAGCTTTTTAACTACCTTAGCGACTTCGGCCTCAGTAATGGACAAGCCTATTCCCATGTCCCCAGACTCTGCCTCCTCACTGGAGAACATGATGGTGGGATTGAGAAGGTCCTCAAAGTATTCCTTCCACAATGACGTCTTCATTCGAAGTCAGTAGCACACCATCTCCACTATATACAGTGCTAGTGGCACACTGCTTTCCCCTTCTGAGTCACCTGACGGTTTGCCAGAATCTTTTTGGAGCCGACTTAGTCACTTTCCAAGGCCTCACCAAACTCTTCCCACACCCGGGTTTTTGCCTTGGCAACGACTGAAGCTGCAGATCGCTTGGCCTGTCGATACCTGCCAGCTGCCTCTGGTGTCCTACAGGCCAAGGATTAGGTATCAATTAAAGACTATTTACACAATGCCACCTTTCAAATGATATTCCAGAATACCAACACTTACACTTAATGCCAAGAAATAGACTTGAAATACGTTTTTAACTTAACTTAAGCTTTCTTTTAACTGAGGAGAAATGCAAAACATATAAATCAACTTGTGTTTTAATGTGTAGTTTTTAAAGTATTTACAATTACAGTTTGGACCACCTTTTTATATGCGCTGATCAATTACTTTCCTTTTAAACCACTTCACACTATTACTGAGATGATGCGTCACTCATTATAATAATAATACCCCTTACACAAGAACAAAAGAACAAAATAATAAACATTGCAGGCCTGGTCAAACTTGTTGCAGCATAAAGTGGATCCGTATTTTTAAGGGAAAAGTCGGTTTAAAGTTCCGGTTTTAATGTCGTGTGTCCAACTCTCACCAACGTCACCAAAGCATGCTCACAGCCGTCCACACGTCTCTCTCTCGCTCTCATCTCTCTCTATCTCGTGATGCAGGTAGGTGCTCCCAGCGATGGCTAACCCGCAGAACCTCGAGCGTCTCCGGTAGCTCGAGGTGCTATCGGGCAGCGTAAATGTCCCTCGTACACAGTCTTCACCACTGCGCAGCCCAGTACACACAAAGCTCCTCTCTGAACCAGTAAAAGTGCTTAAGCTAGCGGCTAAAGCTAACGGGCTCAGTCCAGGATACGAACACTGCAGCAACCCTAGTAGCTAGCAGCTAACGCTAATTCTCCCACTTCTGAGCAGTGGTAATTCACACAATATATCACTCACGTAATTCTGCACTGTAACTGGTGACTTTACATGATTCTGCAGACTTGGTGGGTTGCAGTTCACTGTCACTAAATGAGGATAAAACTGAAAGTTTTAAACATAATACCTCCCATACCTGACCCTGCGTCCGGGCCATTCTAATAGGAGGAAAACAATGATAGGCACTCTCTCTGTCCAACAGCATTTCCTTAAACGCTGACAAAAAACTAGGTTGTGCAAGCACATTGAATTCCAGTACGTTCCACTCAAACGCGGCATATTATATGAGATAGCCATTCATCTATGCATGCGCGCACATTAATTTCCACTTCACACAGACTACACATATTCACATTGAATTGGAAGTGAAAAATATTTGAAAATATCAAAATAAGAGCAGTGTTTTAGCACAGGGTTACAGTTCTTTTAGGTTTTTACTGATTGTCAGAAGGTGAATGCAGTGACTAAGCCTGATTCGTTTCCTTCACCATGCATGGATGAGTTTATAGACCGGGTAGGGTCTGCCAAATTTGTGAGCAAGTTTGATTTGTTGAAAGGCTATTGGCAATTTCATTTAAGGAAATAGCTCAAAAAATCTCTGCTTTTGTTACACCTCTTGGTTTATATTCTTACAGGGTTTTGAGATTTGGATTGTGAAATGTTCCTGCTACATTCCAGTGTCTAATGAATCATGTTTCTGGTTTAAAGGATTGTGGTGTATATTTTGATGATGTGGTGGTGTTTAGTGATACCTGAAATTTAAGAATGTTGCTCATTTTTTACTTCTGACTCATTGTATTTCCTGATGTATGTAAGTGAATCTGACTTATGTAAGACTAATGTGAAACCTTTGATTTAAAAAAGGCTGCATTTTGCTTAGTTATGTAATATTCAATGATATAGCTAGCTAACTCAGAAAGGTTTTCAAATTTGGACTGCTCATGAATACAAAAGGAATACATTTTTATTTCTACTATGTTTTACTTTATAATACTGTTCTAGATCAGTATTAACTCCTAGTTCATTAGTAATAAGCTACTATTTTAATAGTACTAAACTAATTTAAATAATTGTAACTGCTTTATACCTGATGTTTCATATTACCATCACAATCACCGCCACCTTACTATATTCATAAGTACTTTCCCCCTGGGATCAATAAAGGAATCTGAATCTGAATGTGTTGCATTTTATAATACTGTTCAAAATCATCATAAACTTCTAGTTCACTGGAAGTTACCAGGCTCTCTACTAAGCTCTGAATACGTTATAGTATATCATAGTAGCTTACCCCCTCCTTTGTACAACTCCACATACTCCCAGCACCCTGTACTACCTGCATGCTCTTTTGTATTTTCTGTCTTTCATATATTTATTGTACTGTACTGCTACATTTTTTATTGTATTGTCTTGCACTTGTGTTCCTATGTTGCACCACGGTCCTGGAGGATTTTGTTTCATTTCACTGTGTACTTGTAAATACCTGAAATGACAACGCCTTACTTGACTTGACCAGATCATCATTAACTTCCAGTTCATTAATAATGAGTGTCCATGTGTTTCACTTTATAATACTGTTCCTGATCATCATCAACACCTAGTTCATTAGCAATAAGGTACCATGTTTCATTTTATAATACAGTTCCTGATAATCATTAAATCCTATTTCATTAGTAATAAGTTATGTGTTTCACTGCATAATACTGTTCCTGACCATCATTGACTCCTATTGAAGAACACAGTAACAATGTTTTGTAGTAATGAGTTCCCATGTATTTCAGGAATGTTTGCTGATTTCCATGCCTAACATCCTAACAAGCCAGCCCCTCACCCTAGGGGTCGTTCTAGAAGTGTTGTTCCCATTTCATGTCAAGTCAATTCAAGAGGGTTTTATTGTCATACCATCTATGTACAAATACAACCCCAATTCCAAAGAATTTGGGACATTGTGTAAAACATATATAAAAACAGAATATAATGATTTGCAAATTCTTTTCAACCTATATTTAGTTGAATACACTACAAAGACAATATATTTAATGTTCAAATGGATAAACTTTATTGTTTTTTGCAAATATCTATGCAGTTTGAATTTGATGCCTACAAAACGTTCCAAAGAAGTTAGGATGGGGCAACAAAAGACTGGGAAAGTTGAGGAATGCTAACAAAAACACCTGTTTGGAACATTCCACAAGTGAGCAGGTTAATTGGAAACAGGTGAGTGTCATGATTGGGTATAAAGGGAGCATCCCTGAAAGGCTCAGTTGTTCACAAGCAAGGATGGGGCAAGGTTCACCACTTTGTGAACAACAGTTTAAGAACAATGTTTCTCAATGTGCAATTGCAAGGAATTTAGGGATTTCATCATCTACAGTCCATAATATCATCAAAAAATTAAGAGAATCTGGAGAAATCTCTGCAAGTAAGAAAACCAACATTGAATGACTGTGACCTTCGATCCCTCAGGCAGTGCTACATTAGAAACCGACATCATTCTGTGACAGATATTATCACATGGGCTTAGGAACACTTCAGAAAACCACTGTCAGTGAACACAGTTCGTCATTCCATCTACAAGTGCAAGTTAAAGCTCAGCCATGCAAAGCGAAAGCCGTATATCAACAACACCCAGAAACGCCGCTGCCTTCTCTGGGCCCGAGCTCATCTGAGATGTACTGACGCAAAGTAAAAAAGTTTCCTGTGGTCTGACGAGTCCACATTTCATAATGTTCTTGGAAATTGGGCCAAAGAGGAAAAGGACTATCTTAGTGTGTCTTAGTGCCCATGGCATGGGTAACTTGCCCATCTGTGAAGGCACCATTAATGCTGAAAGGTACATACAGGTTTTGGAGCAACATATTCTGCCATCCAAGCAATGTCTTTTTCAGGGACATCCCTGCTTATTTCAGCAAGACAATGCCAAGCCACATTCTGCACATGTTACAACAGCGTGGCATCGTAGTAAAAGAGCACGGGGACTAGACTGGCCTGCTTGCAGTCCAGACATGTCTCCCATTGAAAATGTGTGGTGCATTATGAAGCGCAAAATATGACAATGGAGACCCCGGACTGTTGAGCAAGTTGTACATCAAGCAAGAATGGGAAAGAATTTCACCTACAAAGCTTCAACAATTAGTGTCTTCAGTCCCCAAACACTTATCGAGTGTTGTTAAAAGGAAAGGTGATGTAACACAGCGGTAAACATGCCCATGTCCCAACTTCTTTGGAACGTGTTGCAGGCATCAAATTCAAAATGAATGATTATTTGCAAAAAACAAAGCTTATCCGTTTGAACATTAAATATCTTGTATTTGTAGTGTATTCAATTGAATATAGGTTGAAAAGGATTTGCAAATCATCGTATTCTGTTCTTATTCATGGTTTACACAACATGCCAACTTCATTGGAATTGCGGTTGTACACAGTGGAGTGAAATTATGTTCCTCCAAAAACAAGGTGCAACATGGAACAAAAAGCACAAATTGCAAACATGCAGACATAGTGTCCAAAAAAAAAAAAAAAAGCTAGAAACAGTGTTATAAATACGATAAATTAAGCAGACCATAGACACAGTAAACAGAGAGGACAATGCAGCACCGACACCACACACATTTCTGGACATGAGAGAGTGAGAATAAGGTGCAGAAATATTTAACATGCTGCATAACTGCACCTCTTTGTGAGGGGGTCCTGCCAGTCAGCACCGCGACAGCTCTGGTCTGCTCCAGTTTCGGTTCCTGGTCATGCATTTGGTCGTCGGAGTTACTGTCACACATTCATCCAGATTAATGCCATCCTAGAACCCCTTGGGGATCATGTGACAGATGATGCTCATTCCACAACATATCATTGTTCTGCTTCACCAGAATACTGATATCTTTCACCTGTCTTCATTGTTCATATGACCATATGATAGCTAGCATTTAAAGCCCATGCTTTTAGTTAGAGCTTTGCGAGGTATTGCTTTCCTGTTACCTATTGAGAGTTTTCTTTTGTATTTGTCTACTTGTTTTTTCTGACGATGGTGGATCATTTAATCTTTTAGAAATATGATTGAATTAATCTTAGTAACGAAGTAATCATAGAGTGTAATTTTTAGTCTTTGTGTGTACTATGCTTAGTTATTTTGACACATACAAGTAATCCTTAAATCGTATATAACAGTATATCTACCATACCATATGTTATTCATGCAAAAAAAAAATGTTAGGGAACCATAAATGGAGGTAATGTGGAGTTTTAATTAGAGTTTCCTCAAAAAATACTACTTTAAAATGACTAAAATAATTTAAAGTCATATAAATGAATTTGATAAATCCTCTCACCAAGGACAGGCCTTAGGCTGTTTGTGTAGGGGAGTTTTGGACACAGGAATGCACCTTGAGCTTGGACAGGCCAGCAAAATTGCTCACATCGCAAAAGATGAAGGCAAGCTGACCCTTGAAGAGTGAAATAAGCTGATAAGACCTGGCAACAAACAGTTCTTGAGACAAATTAATAAAGTAAGTGTCAAAATGATGGCCTTGGCCTGGTACCACCAGGCTGGGAAAGTTTAAAAATAATAGATCCCAGATATGGTTGGTTATAAAGGTTGTAAGTCCCTCATATATATATATATATATATATATATATATATATATATATATATATATATATATAAATCATATATAATCATATATAAATCAGTTAATAAAAACAATAAAATTTCTGGTGTTTGGCATCATTTTTATATTAATGACAGAAAACATGCATTGCATTTTTAATGTAACGTTATTTAAGTCAACTTTCCATAACAAAAAGTTTAAGGCCCTGTATTTAGACAATGAAAAAAAAAAAATAGGTGTCATTTTTCTTCAGCACAGTATGCATATGTGTTTCTGCACAGACATCTATAACTGGCCACATTGTGAATTTAGTATTCCAAAATATAAGGAAGAACTCTCTCGTTAATTCAAGGAAACATTTGCACATTTTCTGGTCTTGAGAAATGTAGGGACTTGCACACATTTTACAGTTAAATAATTTGTAGACAAGCATAAGTTTCACAAAATAGACATATCAAAGCTATATGAAAACATTGAAAACATGAAAAACACACTTTATTATACCCTGATTGGTGCTAAGTCAAGTTTTTGGAGCCTTTTTGCTCCTCTATTAAATAGGAATACACTGAGAAAAAAATCATGAGTTATATTCAGGATATATATATATATATATATATATATATATATATATATATATATATATATATATATATATATATATATATATATATAGACAAACACAAACTGTGAGCAGCAGATGAGCTATTGTCTCTTGACTTCACATCTACAAGGTGGACTGTGACAGTGAGTTGACAAAGTATTTAAAAACTCCAGCAGCACTGCTGTGCCTGATCCGCTCATACCAGCACAACACACACTAACACACCACCACCATGTCGGTGTAACTGCAGTGCTGAAAATGATCCATCACCCAAATGTTATCTGAGGGACCTTGGGGTCCTGAACACCAAGGGACAGGGTAATAGGGGGCTAAAAAAGAATGCAGAGGAACATATGGACTACAACTTGTAATTGTAGAACTACAAAGTGCAGCTATATTGTAAATGGAACTGATAAAATGGACAATGAATGTAGAAACAAGGAGTTGGTCTTAATGTTATGCATGATTGGTGTAGATGATCATGTTTCTTATCAGGTGCCAAATCAAAGTGTGGCATTTAAATTTACGCAAACATCTCAAAAAGACTTGGAGGGTGTTTTGCCCATAAGGTGTTTCTTTGTATTCTGCTCTGGCCTAAACATAATTATGAAACACTTGGGAGCAAAAACAGAAATAAACAGACCAAAGCTTGAGGCCAGAATAGCAAATATCTCTACAGCTACAGTGAACTTTCCAGGAGAGCTGACGTAAGCTGGGACAAAGGTAACCCAGACTGCACAGAATATGAGCATGCTGAATGTGATGAACTTAGCTTCATTAAAGTTATCAGGCAGCTTCCGTGCTAGAAAAGCCAAAATAAAACACAAAAAAGCCAGAAATCCTATATAACCCAGCACAGTCCAGAAACCTATAGCTGAACCTAATGCACATTCCAAGATTATCCTTTCCTTGTATTGCTGTAGATTGTTGAAGGGGACAGGAGGAGAGGTTGTCAACCAAAGAACACAGATTAGAACCTGTATGAGAGTGAAGGTCAGAACACTGAGTCTCTGCTGTGGAGGCCCAAACCATTTCATGACATTACTGCCTGGAAGTGTAGATCTGAAGGCCATTAACACCACTATTGTTTTCCCCAGAACACAGGAGATGCAGAGGACGAAGGTGATCCCAAACGCTGTGTGGCGCAGCATACAGGACCACTGAGAGGGCCGACCAATGAAAGTAAGTGAGCATAGGAAACACAGAGTCAGTGAGAAGAGCAGCAGGAAGCTCAGCTCTGAGTTGTTGGCTCGGACAATTGGAGAAGTTCTGTGTTTATAGAAGACAGCAGCCACAGATACAGCAACGATGGCCCCAGCAATAGAGAACACTGTCAGGATGACGCTCAGAGTGTCGTCCCAGGACAGAAACTCCACAGGCTTCGGGAGGCAGATGTCTTGCTGAGTGCTGGGCCAGAACTCAGGTGGGCAGGGCATACAGTTCAAAGAGTCTTAAATATTAGAAAGACATACATAGAACTCAGTTTGAGAAAGAACAGCTAGAGAAGTATAGAAATAAAATTACTAAATTAGGGCTGTTCCCAGCACTGTGTGTGATACACAACCTGTCTTATTACTGATCTCTCCTTCTGCACATGGTATACAGTCAAAGCAGCAGACTGGCTTTCCTTTCTGCACAGCCTTCCTGGTTCCTGGAGGACAGCTCTCACTGCACACAGATCTTGGCACCTGAAATACGTTAGACCAATGTTAAATGCATTTGTAAGTTTTTTTTTTTTTTTTAATAAGTGTCTTTGTTACAATGGTTTGCACGTGTTGATCTTTTTCCTTGTCAATTCTGTCACACTCAAAATTGTATTTTAAAAATAGATTGTATGACAAACATTATAATAGATGAAACATTTTAAGTAAAATGCATGTATTTCGCTTGCATATTTAGTTTATATGTATTTGTTTCTGTGTTTGTTTATTTTGTGAGTATATGATATTGAAACATTCAGTGTAAGACAGGAGTATTGGGACTTGTAAGTAAATGGAACTTCCCATGATACATTAAATGACTAATTATTTTTGAATTAATTTCATTTCTCATGTGAAATAATAATAATAAAAAGATTACGTTTCTTGGTTTCAGTTGATCTTTTCTGTTGAATAATTGAAATGGATTTCCAGTTATTGTCTTTAAATAATTTTAACTTCAAATTATACCATGTTATTTTCAAGCTGAATTTTGAAATAATTTTTAATGTTTCTATTACAGGTTATTTATTACAAGAACCTTGATGGTGTTTTCTGTTCATCTGTTTAGCCTGTATAATTACTATAAAGGTAAACAACTGACTGCAACATCTATTAAAGAGACCTAAATGCAGGAAAGCAATGAAATCTTCTGTGATACTCACTATTATGTAATCTCCTGTATGTTATGTAAGGAGCAGCCTGGAATTCCTTCATGCCCGTGTTTGTGTAGTGCTGAAATTGGTTGCAGCAGTGGTACGAAAATAAACTAAATAAAATTTTGCCACAAAATGTTTGAGGAATGGCTTAAGCAAGTTTAAGTTGCTTTACATGTTAATTGCAATCTTACATGCCTCAACTTAATATACTGTCCATTTTTCTTCATATTTAAAGTATAAGACAATAGTTCATGTATTTAATTTTTACTTCTTTCAAATTCTGCTACAGGTCTACAGACTATTCTTCTGTAAATTTCCTTCGGGATCAATAAAGTATCTATCTATCTATCTATCTATCTATCTATCTATCTATCTATCTATCTATCTATCTATCTATCTATCTATCTATCTATCTATCTATCTATCTATCTATCTATCTATCTATCTATAGTACCTGTGTCTGTCCTCCCACCCAGATGACATCTCCTTTCAAACTCAACTCTTGGCCTCTTGGTCTGGATGCATCATAGTGGCCCACAGTCACAAAATTCAAATAAGCATCTTTATTAAACTGCCAGTTTATGAGCTCATAAGCAGCCACAGGATCACCACTGGAATCAAACCAGACCTGATAGCCATTCGTTGTAGTGAAATTCACTCTCTTGAGCTGCTCAAGTATCTGCAGTGGTACACACCATTTGAAAAATTGTGAGCAGAACTGTGATCTGTGGAGTCTGATCTATTTTTCAGTGCATCACAAAAAACAATCATTCATTATTGGTGAATACTGAAATGGTGATGTATTCTGAATTTTGTTTAGGCCATAGGCAAAGACAACTGAGGAGTCTCGCACTACTGAATAAGTTGAGCTCAAAAATAAAATAAAGCACAAAAAAAACCTAAAGAGTGGAACAATTCCCGTTTACTTATTGTTTCTGTCAGTGCTTGAAAAAAATGGAAAATAGATTTTTTTTTATCGGACTTAGCTAATAATAATCAGCTGAATAACTACGTTTCTTTTTTCAGTTTTTAATGATAAAAATATTACTCGTACATATCTAATCTATCCTGTGTTAAAACCTTTGCAAAAATGTAGAATTATTTCTTATAATAAATCTTGTCTCAATATTTTGTCTGTGGTCAAAAGTAAACTTAAAATATAATTTAAAAAGGGGCGATCTTTTTAAATGACTTGTGGGAATATGTCTATATAACTTATATATGTGTATATAACTCTGAGACTTCTACATTTAATGAAATCTGCTTTAATATTTCTAATTTTGCTAAAACACTGAAAACGTAATGGCAGAGATGCCAACATTGCCTGCTAATAGTGTAAATGTATCAGTGTGTAAATCAATAGTTTACAATAAAATCACGCTCATTTAAATTATGGGACAAGTTGATAGACAATAATTAATCATTAAAAATGATTTTAAAATTGATTTTTTTACCTGCCATGGTGTGAATTTAGCGCTCTTGTCGCACTGCGTGTCATTACAGATAACACCGTGGATGGCATGCGCTATGGCATACGTAGCTTTATACACCAGGTTAGTCTCGCGCAGCTGCGACGTGTCTGTATACGGGTTCTGCAGCGCGCGGATATCCTCGCTGCCGTTACATTTCCGCGCGCCCCCTGAGGAGCCTTTTAGGCTACAGCTGAACGAGCTCTCCCAAAACTCCGTTAGCAGAGGAGATTTCAGTGCTTGTGCTGGAGAGAGATCCAGAAGAAACTCACGAAGACCTGGAATCACCGAGCGGGGAACCCCAAATCCTATCGCCCCAGCGCACATGTTAAAGCGCAGAAACTCTGGATCAGTGATCCACGTTTCGCTGCCGATCCACTGAAGTGGAGGCGGCGACTGTCTTGTCAGTTCCTCCAGAAGAAACCTCATATCTCCTGAAGCAAGAAACGCTACTATTACTCGGGCTGTTGATCTCCGGATGACGTTCGCCACTCTCTCCAGTTTACTGCGCGGTTGTGTTCTGTAGTAGGACTCGGAGTACTCCACACAGATTCCCTCCTCCTGCGCAGCCTTTAGAAACGATGCCATTCCAAAATTGCCATAGTCAGTGTCGCTGCGCACTGCCCCAATCCATGTCCAGCCAAAATGCTTGACTAGTTTTGCTAGTGCGGCCGCTTGGTGGTGGTCACTTGGTATGGTCCTGAAGAAGGCAGGAAACTGACGCTTATCGCTCAGACATGCGCAGGTTGCGAAGTGACTCACCTGTTATTCAGTACAGAAAATTGACAGAGACGTTATTTTTAAATGCTTGCTTGGGACTAATGCGTGAGTTTTTACACGATGTTCTCATCGTTCTTGATATTTTACTGAACATTTACACATTTCTGCACCATGTAGTGCTGCTTACAATCACCTGTGGAATTCCAAAGAGACCCAGCATTCTAGTCATACTCATTGAAACAGTGGAAGTAGATTCTCCCACGACAGCAGGAACAGCTGCTGCTGCTGATTTTGAACAGGAGTCAGTGTCATTGAAAAATGGCTCCTTGCCGTTTGCAAACTGAAATGCAACTTTGATTGACATCGGCACTTCAGAGCACGAGTCGTGTATCTGATATCCTAACGTGATTCCCGGCAGGAGATCGGCTCTCTTGTTGATCTCGTGAATGGCGAACTCCATGGCACGAGCGTTGCGTATCTCTTTGAAGCTCATACTGTTGAGAAAAATAAAACATACCAATTACACAAATAATACATGTTTTTTTCTGTTACCACATCCAGGTCACATTGACTGAAAAGGAGCGCATTTTTCCACAATTCGTAACATGTTATTATTATAATTTCTCTCTTGTCCTTTGCAGCTGTATACGTCACGCTCACAGACAGACCTCCCAGAACACTGTAGCTGGAGTGGCCGTCTGGTGTACGTCTTGTTTTCTGAACTTGTGTGGGAATGAAATGAAAAAATTCCTCCTATTAAAAAATCTCCATTTATGGAAAGAGCAGGTATTTTCGGATCATCCCACCGCCTGCAGCTGACCAGGTCAGTTTCACCATCTGCTGGACTGAACCCAGTTATCCACAACATTGATACCCACATCACTGACATTAAAGGGACCTGCATGGTCTGTTCGGTAGCTCTCAGCCCTCTGAAGCCCCAAATGACTCTTGCTAAATAGCTCTGATTTGAAAATCCCCTGTGAGTGTGAGCTCAGACTCAGCAGGCGTGATTATGACCTGAATATTAATGACAGTAAATTACATCACATTTGTGTTTGTTTGTCTCTGGTGTTTAAAATTTTGGCGTATTTAAGAATGCAAGATTACACTGACCTCGTCTTGTGACCAAACAAAAAAAATCACATTGTTTTCCCAAAAATGTTCATCTTCTTAACATGGTTAGGCCGGGGACAAAAATACGTATAGATTTTGGATGGAGGTAAAGTTTAAGGCTTTGGTAAATGAAATATAATTTAATATACAATTAGTAGAGTTTAAGTTCAATGCAATCTAAGCATTTTTCAAACCCTTATGGAGGTATTAATCCCAACTATTTACACCTTTTCTCAAATGGGCTTCTCTTGAGCCAGCAAGCACATATGAATGTTCTCCCAATTTGGATCGAAGCTGATTCTCATCTAGAAGTTAAGGGCTCAGATTAATTGGAGAGCTCCCCATGAAAAATCTGTAGATTATTATTTTTTTTCATTATTATTAAATATTTTGAAAGTCATTTGATTTCCACCATTGCTAGGCTTAGTAGTATTGATAGGTTTGTGCTTGGGATAAGAGTTTTATGATAAGTTTTTAGATGATGTGAAAATAATGTATTAGCAAAGCTGCTCTAGGATTTATTTATAAAACAAATAATGAATCAGCACATTTTACATAAAGTGCTGAATGAAAGTGTTGCTTTTCCAAATTGACTATTGGTCTCAAAGACCCTTGGAGGGCATCTTTTCCATTAAGTGTATCTGAGAATTCTGGTCTTGCTGAAAAAAAAAAAAATACTAATAATCAGATCAAAGCTTTAGACCAGAACATGTAATATCTTGAAAGTTTCTATGAACTTTTCATTAGAGTTGACATAAGCTGGGATAATTGTGTAAAATCTAGAGTGTTTAACATAAAACTGATGAAAATATATCCTTGAAATAGCTCAAAAAACTTCAGATGCAAACAGTAAAAATAGTTTTTAAACATTTAATATATTCTGTGATAATAGCTAAATTACGCTGAATTTCTAAAATACAATCCCAATTCCAATGAAGTTGGGACATTGTGTAAAACATAAATAAAAACAGAATACGATGATTTGCAAGTCATTTTCAACCTATATTCAATTGAATACATGGGCAACAAAAGACTGGGAAACTTGAGGAATGCTCAAAAAACACCTCTTTGGAACATTCCACAGGCGAACAGGTTAATTGGAAACAGGTGAGTGTCATGATTGAGTATAAAGGGAGCATCCCTGAAAGGCTCAGTTGTTCACAAGCAAGGATGTGAACAACTGCGTGAGAAAATAGTCCAACAGTTTAAGAACAATGTTTCTCAATGTGCAATTGCAAGGTATTTAGGGATTTCATCATCTACAGTCCATAATATCATCAAAAGATTCAGAGAATCTGGAGAAATCTCTGCAAGTAAGCGGCAAGGCAGAAAACCATAATTGAATTCCTGTGACCTTTAATACCTCAGGCGGCACTGCATTAAAAACCAATATCATTCTATAATGGATATTACCACATGGGCTCAGGAACATTTCAGAAAACCATTGTCAGTGAACACAGTTCGTCGCTCCATCTAGAAGTGCAAGTTAAAGCTCTGCCATGCAACGCAAAAGCCGTATATCAACAACACCCAGAAACGTCGCCGGCTTCTCTGGGCCCGAGCTCGTCTGAGATGGACTGAGGCAAAGTGGAAAAGTGTCCTGTGGTCTGATGAGTCCACATTTCAAATTGTTTTTGGAAATCATGGATGTCGTGTCCTCCGGGCCAAAGAGGAAAAGGACTGTCCGGATTGTTATCAACGCAACGTTCAAAAGCCAGCATCTTTGGTGGTATGGGGGTTTGTTAGTGCCCATGGCATTTGTAACTTACACATCTGTGAAGGCACCATTAATACTGAAAGGTACATACAGGTTTTGGAGCAACATGTGCTGCCATCCCAGCAACGTCTTTTTCAGGGACGTCCCTGCTTATTTCAGCAAGACAATGCCAAGCCACATTCTGCACATGTTACAACAATGTGCCTGCAGTCCAGACCTGTCTCCCATTGAAAATGTGTGGTGCATTATGAAGCACAAAATATGACAACGGAGACACCGGACAGTTCAGCAACTGAAGTTGTACATCAAGCAAGAATGGGAAAGAATTCCGCCTACAAGGCTTCAACAATTAGTGTCCTCAGTTCCCAAACGCTTATTGAGTGTTGTTAAAAGGAAAGGTGATGTAACATAGTGGAAAACATGCCCCTGTCCCAACTTCTTTGGAACGTGTTGCAGACATCAAATTCAAAATGAGTGAATATTTGCAAAAAAAAATACAGTTTATCCGTTTGAACATTAAATATCTTGTCTTTGTAGTGTATTTAATTCCATATAGGTTGAAAAGGATTTGCAAATCATCATATTCTGTTTTTATTGATGTTTTACACAACATCCCAACTTCAATGGAATTGGGGTTGTACAACATATGATGCACAAAATAAATACAATTCCAGCACCACACATAATTCATTTAGTTAAATTATTATTTTTTTCTTCTTATATGTCTCTCATGAGATTTATGTTTTAAGCCAATTATCATTGTTTTTAAACATTTTGAACAACAAAGTGTGAAAATAAATATGTCAGTGTCAATGCTGTGCTATCTATTTAGGGGATTGCTAACAGAAACATAAAATGACAAACTTTTTAGGCACATAACCTTATTATAAACAGACATTTCTCTTGTCAATAAGTATTTTTGCCTGTAAAATCAACATATATTTAGAATAATTACAAATAAACATAAACACAGTAAAAACATATCTTGTGAGTGTAAGAGTCTAGGCCCGCCTGCTGCCAGGAGAGGGTGTTGGCAACAAACTGTCCAGCCTGCGCCACCAGCTGCCAGAAGAGGGCAACGGTAGCAAGGGGCCATAAATTCAGGGAGCTCCAATTTCCAGAATCCCTCTGGCTGATTATGTCCAAATTGACACACCTGCAGACTCATCTACTTAAGACTGTGGCAAACAGGTTTGTAATACCTCTGTAGAGAAAAGAAATTGCCCTAAACTGACAAGAGAAGAAAAGAGGGCTACAAAGAACAAACAGTCCCAAAGCTACTTAAAGCCAAAAAAAGGCTCTTGAGCTACATATGGCTCCAAGAAATAGAAAAGATATTTGCTCTACCAAGAGCAAACAGTTCAAACAAAGTCTACCTTCCCTTTGTTCTTACAGAGGAGGTGTATTTCATTTCCTCTTTAATTTGCCTTGCTAGTTCAGATTATGTTATGTTATGTTCTTTTGTTTCACGTTTCCCGCCTTTTTATTTCCACTTCCTTGAGGTGCTTTAACTGTTATCATCTGTGCGTCCCAATGTCGCAGCAGAAACTCCACAGATCGCTGATCAGTACAGCGGTGGTTCGAGCCTGATTCCAGCGGTGGTTCGAGCATGATTCCTGATTCCAGGGCTTGTGGGGTGATCATGGTCACCTCTGGTGAGTACCTACCACCCTCTGAGGAGGGACAAAACATAAACCATTAACAAGGTATGGGGCTCTCAAGGCTCATTGATACCCATAGGCATTAAAGGCTTTCACATTTGGAATGAACTGACAACTGCTGTGGCTCAGAAAACACAAAAAAGTCACAGTTTGATAACCACACAATGCATCACACACTGCTGCATATGGGCCTGCATAGCCACAGACCTGTCAAAGTGCTCATGCTGACATTTGCCCATCATTTGAAAGCATCTATATTGTATACACAAGAAACAGAACTGGATTATGGAGCAATGAAACCAGATCTTCTGGTCCCTGAGTGTAATTTTCTTCTAAGTGTAAATGGTTGGGTAATGCTTTAGAGTACAGTACTGAAATGCTTTACACCTCAACAGCTTATGCCCCCTTTGAACAGGGTAGTTTTAGACTTATGTTCTACTGCTACACTATATTGCCAAAGATATTCACTCACCCATCCAATTAATTGAATTCAGGTGTTCCAATCACTTCCATGGCCACAGATGTATACAACCAAGCACCTGGGCATAGCAACTCAGCCACATAGTGGTAGGCCATGTAAAATGACAGGGTCAGCTGATGCTGAATCACATAGTCTGAAGAGGTTGCCAACTTTCTGCAGAGTCAATAACTACAGACCTTCAAACTGCATGTGGCCTTAAGATTAGATCAAGAACAGTGCACAGAAAACTTCTCAGAATGGGTTTCCATGGCCAAGCAGCTGCATCCAAGCTTTACATCACCAAGCGCAATGCAAATCATCTACACAGATTCCTGACCTCAACCCGATAGAATGCCTTTGGAATGAATAAGAGTGGAGAATGTGAGCCAGGCCTGCAAGCCATCATCCAATATCAGTGCCTGACCTCACAAATGTGCTTCTGGAAGAATGGTCAAAATTTCCCATAAATGCATTCCTAACCCTTGTGGAAAGCCATCCCAGAAGAGTTGAAGCTGTCATAACTGCAAATGGTGGGCATCATATTAAACCCTATAGACTAAGCAAGGGCATATTCTGAATGTTCTCCTCATTTAAGCCAGGCCTAAATTTGCACTTTCTAATTTTGGGAGTGTTTAATTATTAATGAAATTTTAATATAGCCATGCATTTCATAAGCTAGAGATCTTAAAATAATAGCCAAATTTGTACTTTGTTCTACGTCAGGTGGAGGATAGACTTTCCCCTTCAACTAATAAGGAAACACTTATGAAACCATTTTTTAAAAAATGGCTATAAGCCAAAACAGTTTAGTTTAATTTGGCATTATACATTATCTATTGTCAGTTAATTAGCACATATACAAATCTTAATAATACATATTTACAAAAAAAAACATGAAATATAGCTTACAAACAGGTGTATTACATATGCTACTGTATACATATGAACCTAACCATGAATTAGCATGTTTCATATAAGATGCTAAATCATAGCATGACGTAAAATTTGTGTGATAGTCTCAAAGAGACTTGGAGGGTGCTTTACCCATAATGTGTTTCTTTGTATTCTGCTCTGGTCTAAATATGATTATGAAACACTTGGGAGCAAAAATAGAAATAAGCAAACCAAAGCCTGATGCCAGAATAGTAAATATCTACAGCTACAGTGAACTTTCCAGGAGAGCTGCGATAAAGGTAACCCACACTGCACAGAATATGAGCATGCTGAATGTGATGACCTTGGTTCATTAAAGTTATCAGGCAGTTTCCATGCTAGAAAAGCCAAAATAAAGCACAAAAGAGCCAGAAACCCTATATAACCCAGCACAGCCCAGAAACCTACAGCTGAACCTAATGCACATTCCAGGATTATCCTTTCCTTGTATTGCTGTAGATTTTTGAAGGGGAGAGGAGGAGATATTGTCAACCAAAGAACACAAATAAGGACCTGTATGAGAGTGAAGGTGAGAACACTGAGTCTCTGTTGTGGAGGCCCAAACCATTTCATGGCATTACTGCCTGGAAGTGTAGCTCTGAAGGCCATTAACACCACTATTGTTTCCCCCAGAACACAGGAGATGCAGAGGACGAAGGTGATCCCAAATGTTGTGTGACGCAGCATACAGGACCAATCAGAGGGCTGACCAATGAAAGTAAGTGAACAGAGGAAACACAGAGTCAGTGAGAAGAGCAGCAGGAAGCTAATATATTATATGTTATGTAAGGAGTCTGGAATTCGTTCATGCCAGTGCTCCTTTAGTGCTGACACAGTTTGCGTGAGTGGTACGAAAAAAATTAAGAATTTGCGCCAAATTATGTGGAGGGGTTTGCGTGCTTGAATGATCCTAAGAGCTATGTTGTCTGGAGCAAAAGCTCCTGGTAGGGAGCTCCCATGGAAAACTGGTCCTAGGTGTCCTATGAAAAGACAAAAACAGGACTTGTGTACCCTGCCCGGAACAGGGTTTCCGGGGCCCCACCCTGGAGCCAGGCCTGGGAGAGGGGCTCGCCAGCGATCATCTGGTGGCCGGGCATTTACTCATGGTGCCCGGCCAGGCCCAGCCCGAAGGAGTTACATGAGGCCCCCCTCCCATCGACCCACCACCAATGGGAGGGGCAGTAGTAGGGGTTCGGTGCTTTGTGGATTGGGCAGTGTCCGAAGGCGTGGGCGTTCTGATCCTCGGTTGCTGAAACTGGCTTTTGGAACTTGGAACGTTACCTCACTGGCAGGGAAGGAGCCTGAGTTGGTGCGTGAGGTTGAGAGGTACCGGCTAGATATAGTCGGGCTCACCTCAACACACAGCTTGGGCTCTGGGCTCTTTATTCTTTTCTGGAGTTGCCCATGGTGAGAGGCGACGGGCAGGTGTGGGCTTTCTCATAGCCCCTCGACTCGGTGCCTGTATGTTGGGGTTTTCTCCGGTGGACGAGAGTGTAGCTTCCCTATGCCTTCGGGCTAGGGAACGGGTCCTGACTGCTGTCTGTGCTTATGCACCGAACAGCAGTTCAGAGTACCCAGCCTTCTTAGAGTCCTTGGGAAGGGTGCTTGAAACTGCTCCTCCTGGAGACTCTATTGTCCTACTGGGGACTTTAACGCTCACGTGGGCAATGACAGTGAGACCTGGAGGGGTGTGATTGGGAGGAATGGCCTCTCTGATCTGAACCCGAGTGGTGTTCAGTTTTTGGACTTCTGTGCAAACCACAGTTTGTCCATCACGAACACCATTTTGAACACAAGGATGTCCAAAAGTGCACATGGCACCAGGACACGCTAGGCCGCAGTTCAATGATTGACTTTCTAGTCGTGTCATTGGACTTGCGGCCATGTGTTTTGGACACTCGGGTAAAGAGAGGAGCTGAGCTGTCAACTGATCACCACCTGGTGGTGAGTTGGATCAGGTGGTGGGGGAAGATGCCGGTCAGACCAGGCAAGCCCAAACGTATAATGAGGGTTTGCAGGGAACGTCTGGCAGAAGAACCTGTCAGATTGATCTTCAACTCACACCTCCGTCAGAACTTTGACCAGATATCAGGGGAGGTGGGAGGACTCAGAATGGGCAATGTTCTGCTCCTCCATTCTTGAAGTGGCTGACTGTAGCTGTGGCCGTAAGGTAGTTGGTGACTGTCGGGGCGGTAATCCTCGAACCCAGTGGTGGACACCCCAGATGAGAGATGCCGTCAAGCTGAAGAAGGAGTCCTACATGGCGTGGTTGGCCTGTGGGACACCAGAGGCAGCTGGCAGGTATCGACAGGCCAAGTGATCTGCGGCTTCAGTTGTCGACAAGGCAAAAACCCGTGTATGGGAGGAGTTTGCTGAGGCCTTGGAAAGTGACTTTAAGTCGGCTCCGAAAAGATTCTGGCAAACCACCAGGTGACTCAGAAGGGGAAAGCAGTGTGCCACTAGCACTGTATATCGTGGAGATGGTGTGACTTCGACTGAAGACGTCATTGGGCGGTGGAAGGAATACTTTGAGGACCTCCTCAATCCCACCAACACGTTCTCCTGTGAGGGGGCAGAGTCTGGGGACACGGGAATAGGCTTGTCCATTACTGAGGCTGAAGTTGCTAAGGTAGTTAAAAAGCTCCTTGGCGGCAGGGCTCCAGGGGTGGATGAGATCCCTCCAGAATTCCTCAAGGCTCTGGATTTTGTGGGGCTGTCTTGGCTGACACGCCTTTTCAACATTGCGTGGACATCGGGGGCGGTGCCACTGGATTGGCAGACTGGGGTGGTGGTGCCTCTTTTCAAAAAGGGGCACCGGAGGGTGTGTTCCAACTACAGGGGAATCACACTCCTCAGCCTATCTGGTGAGGTCTATGCAGGGGTACTGGAGAAGAGAGTCTGGCTTATAGTCGAACCTCGGATCCAGGAGGAGCAGTGCATGGTCGTGGAACACTGGACCAACTCTTCACCCTCTCCAGGATTCTGGAGGGTTCATGGGAGTTTGCCCAACCAGTCCACAAGTGCTTTGTGGATCTGGAGAAGGCATTCGACTGTGTTCCCCGGGGTATTCTGTGGGAGGTGAATACTGGAGCTGGAGTTTGGTTCACATAGCTGTCAGTAAGTCAGACTCGTTCCCAGTGAGATTTGGACTCCATCAGGGTTGCCCTTTGTCACTGATTCTATTAATAATTTTTATGGATAGAATTTCTAGGTGGGTGGCACGGTGGCGTGGTGGGTAGCGCTGTTGCCTCACATCGAGGAGGGCCTGGGTTCAATTCCCTGGCCGGGTGACTGGGGTCCTCTCTGTGTGGAGTTTGCATGTTCTCCCCGTGTCTGTTTGGGTTTCCTTTGGGTTCTCCGGTTTCCTCCTACAGTCCAAAGACATGCAGTCAGGCCAATTGGACATGCTAAACTGCCCCTAGGTGTGACTGTCTGTGTCTGTCTGTCTGCCCTGCGATGGACTGGCGACCTGTCCAGGGTGTATCCTGCCTTCCGCCCGATGACCGCTGGGATAGGCTCCAGCAACCCCCCCCCCCGCGACCCTGACGGAGAAGCGGCTTAGAAACTGGATGGATGGATGGAATTTCTAGGTGCAGTCAGGGGATGGAGGGTGTCCGGATTGGTGACCTCAGGGTCACATCACTGCTGTTTGCAGATGATGTGGTCCTATTGGGGACATCAGGCCACGAACTTCAGCTTTCGCTCGATCGGTTTGCAGCCGAGTGTGAAGCGGCCGGGATGAGAATCAGTACCTCTAAATCCAAGACCATGGTTCTCAGGCGGAAAAGGGGGGAGAGCCCTCTCTGGGTCGGGGATAGGCTCTTGCCTCAAGTGGAGGATTTCAAGTATTTCGGGGTCTTGTTCACGAGTGATGGTACATTGACAGGGAGATTGACAGGGCGGATTGGTGCTGGGTCAGCAGTGATGTGGGGTCTTTACCGGTCTGTTGTGGTAAAGAAAAAGCTGAGCCATAAGACAAGGCTCTCGATTTACTGGTCGATCTACGTTCCCACCCTCACCAATGGTCATGAGCTTTGGGTAATGACCGAAAGAACGAGATCGCGAATACAAGCGGCCAAAATGAGTTTACTCTGCAGGGTGTCTGGACTCTCCCTTAGAGATAGGGTGAGAAGTTTGGTCATCCGGGAGGTACTTGGAGTAGAGCCGCTGCTTCTCCATGTCGAGACGAGCCAGTTGAGGTGGTTCGGGCATCTTGTTAGGATGCCTCCTGGATGCCTCCCTTGGGAGGTGTCACAGGCAAGTTCACCCGGGAGGAGACCCCGGGGAAGACCCAGGACACGCTGGCGTGACCATATGGCCCAGCTGGCCTGGGAGCGCCTTGGAATCCCCCTTGGAGAGCTAGTGGAAGTGGCTGGGGAAAGGGAGGTCTGGGCCTCAATTGCTTAGGATGCTGCCCCCGCGACCCGAACCCCGGAGAAGCGGAAGGTAATGGATGGATGGATGGATGGATGGATGGATGATTCCTGTTCAAAATCTGCAGCCACTGCTGTTTATTTTGAAACCAGCGCCTGGCATTGTGTGGCTGTACGATTCGTACCTCAGAGGCATTGGAACTGCCAAGGACTGAGGTGCATACACCCCCTGTGCAGAACCTTGTGCAGTCTGCTCAGAGACAGCTGACATTCTGAGATTGCTGCTGGAGGGAGACTGTGACAGCGACGGTATGCTGCCACACTATTAAAATATTTAGTTTTGTCTGTGTCGGTTGCAAGGATGTCTGATCTTTGGGGGATGGGGCTACATGGTGGCTGGCCCTTGCTCAGGTTCTAAGAAAGCGGTTTTGCAGAATGGCATGCAATTTACCCATGAGCCATGCCCATCTCCTAAGACAGACAGTTGCCATTGTTGTTTGAGTGTCGCTGTTGTTGTTTGGTGGTTAGTATCTCTGCGTATTCAGAAAGACATGTGGCGCCAGTGGCATAATTTGTTAAGGAGGTCCCTGTGCAGTGGCTTTCTGTGGCTCCACTTACTATATAGGTGCACTTTGTTGATGTGCATTTACAGCCTGTAGTCCATCGGTTTCTCTGCATACTTTTTTAGTCACCTTTTACCCTGTTCTTCAGTGGTCCGTACCTCCATGGATGCTCACAGAGCAGGTACTATTTGGGTGGTGGATCATTCTCAGCACTGCAGTAACACTGACGTGGTGGTGTTGTGCTGGTGTGAGTGGATCAGACACAGCAGTGCTTCTGGAGTTTTTAAAGCCCTGTCCTTTCACTGTCCGCTCTATCAGACACTCCTACCTTGTCAGTGCAGTACCTTGTAGATGTAAAATCAGAGAAAAATCATTGTAAATGTAAAATCATTGCTCATCTGCTGCTGCACAGCTTGTGTTGGTCATCCTCTAGTCCTTCGTCAGTGGTTACAGGATGCTGCCCACAGGACACTGTTGGCTGGATATGTTTGATTGGTGGACAATTCTCAGTCCAGCAGTGACAGTGAGGTGTTTAAAAACTCTAGCAGCAATGCTGTGACTGATCCACTCAGACCAGCACAACACACACTAACACACCACCACCACATCAGTGTTACTGCAGTGCTAAGAATTGGGTGGTGGACCAATAGTACCTACCCTGTTAGGGTCCATGGGGGTCCTGATCACTGAAAAACGGGGTAAAATGGGGCTAACAATGTATGCAGAGAAACAGATGGAGTACACTCTGTAATTGTAGAACTACAAAGTGCACCTATATAGTAAGCGGAGCTGATAAAATGAACATTGAGCATAGAAACAATTAGGTGGTCATAATGTTATGCCTGATCACTGTATGTCCCAAATGCTTGACCATTTCATTAGCATTTTCAAATGTGTATTTGAATTTGCTGCCATATTATGGTTTCCACAAAATGGGCCTATGTCTGAACTATTCAGACAATAAAAAATAAACACATTTCTCTTGCGTGACATCCACTCCCACAAAGAGGTGCATTTATCCAGTACCACTGTTTGACCTATTCTTGTGACTACAGAATGTTGCTTTAACACTAATTTCCAACTGTGGTTAGATTAGAATAAAATGCAATAAATTAAATAGAAAATTTGTAGAGTACTAGTTAAAAGTAAGACAAGCAACTATATAAAGTATTACTTTGGGCTTTCAGAATAAAGTGTGACCATTACATTGGTGGTGAAGATAGGATCAATTACTTTTCAATGTCTGTGGATTTAGAATGAGATGTTAAACAAGCACGTATCAGTATTCATGTGAATCCAGTTTTTGTCTCAGTTTGGTCAAGGTCAGTTCTCACTGTTCATTATCTAGGGTCTCACTTTATTTGCAAAGCATCCAGTAGATCATGGATAGATATTTAATTAATCAACAGAAAATTGAAAATCAGTTGCTTCTCAACATTGTTAGAGTCAGTATTAGTATCATGTTTAGGCTTGTTATTAGAATGAGGGTTAGATTTTTTGGACAAGATGGGGTTTCGGTTAAGGTAAGGTCAATATTTATAAATTTAATAGATCATTTGTAGAATGTAATTCAAATGCAAGACATGCATTTATGAAGCATTTGCATTTTTGCACTGGATCCTCTTTCGCTCTCCCACGATGCCTAAATTGCTTAAGGCTCTGGCCAAGGAATGGACCACGAAACGTCTGCATTCAACCTCCACTGGGAGGCACCTTGTTCTCCATCCGCCTGCTGACAGTCACTGACCAGTCCCGTGTACTTGGAGAGCTTCCTCTCAAATGCTTCTTTCAAGTGACCTTTCCATGGGACTGTCAGCTCCAGCAGCACAGCTTTCTTGGTCGACTCAGACACGAGGACAATGTCTGGTCAGAGGGTGGTGACAGCAATGTGGCTGGAGAACTTCAGCTGCTGTTTGAGTTCCACCAACAGCTGCCAGTCTCTAGCAGTGATCAGGATGCCTGCCGGTAATCTTTTGACCAGGCCTGCCTGCTCCCCAGCTCTGACGAAGGTGATGGTTTTCTTGGAGGTACGAAAAAGCTTTGCCCACACAAGTCCAGTGCTGATGGCTTCAGCGATGGTCTTAAGGACATAGTTATGCCTCCACTGGTAAGTAAGTAAGTAAGTAAGTGATACTGTTTTGATCCCACAACCGGGGAAATTCCATCTCCGCATTTAACCCATCCATGGGAGTGAAACACCACACACACACTAGGGGGCAGTGAGCACACTTGCCCGGAGCGGTGGGCAGCCCTATCCACGGCGCCCGGGGAGCAATTGGGGGTTAGGTGTCTTGCTCAAGGACACCTCAGTCATGGACTGTCGGCGCTGGGGATTGAACCGGCAACCTTCCGGTCACAGGCCAGATCCCTAACCTCCAGCCCACGACTGCCCCAAACTGGTGTCATCCTTCTCCAAGTGCCGTAGTGCAGCTGCTGAGGATGTGCTCTAGGGTACCTCTCTTGGAATACAATAAACATGCTGGTGTTTCTGCTGTGCCTCATGTGTGTAGGTTAGATGGACTTGGAAGCATATCATACACTGCCTGGTTGAGGAGCTTATTGCTGTGAGTATCAGCTTTCCAGATCGTAGTCCAGGTCACTTTCCCTGGAGCAGAAGTGCAGCGGAAAACTTGCCTCCTTACAGGAAGAAATTGACCAATGCCTCACGCAGATGTACAGCGATCCTGGAAGAGAGCTGGAACTGGGAGAGTGCAACATCCTCATAGGTCCCTCTGAACTAGAAGTGCAGTTAGACTTGACAGCCTAAGCCCAGGCTTTAACTTAGCTCATTGTGAAGTAATGCCTTTGTTTTCAGAGCCTTCTATATTTTTTTGTTTGCTATTGTATGAACTTTGTTTAGTTTTTCTTTGCTTCATAGCTTAAAAATTGAAACCCACTAATTAGAAGGAATGACCACATACTTTGGCCATGTAGTACTTTTATCAGGCAAAAAATCCACTTCCAAGATTACATGTGTTTTTTGGACTTGGAGAAGGCTTATGATTGTGTTTCGCAAGATATCCAGGACCAGGCTACTACTCTGTGCCTTTCAGTCTCTGTACTCCCAGAGTGAGAGTTGCATCTGTATGATCAGCACCAAGTGAGGCCTCTTCAGTGTGATCATTGTGAGTGGTAACGAAGGAGCTGAGCCATGAGGTAAAGCTTTCTGTTTACCAGTCAGTCTACATCCCAGCCTTTACCTATGGTCATGAGCTTTGGGTATCGTGTGACGGGCCTGTGTCATTACAGGCCTGTGTCATTACAGGTGGAGTTGCAGTGGGTGGGACTGAAGGCCTCATTGGGTATATTACTTACACCTGTGTGGTGTGTGGCTTTTGTTCTTGTTGTTTGTGTCCTGAGCAGGTTGTTTTTTGGTGCCAGTTTTCTTTTGTTCTTTTGGGCATTATGCTTCAGTTTATTTTCAAGTTATTGTGGTTTAATATTTTAGTCCTTGAGATTTTTGCACCACATATTTTTTTTTCTTTTCATTTTTTCACTGTGTGCTTCCCTTTTGTTTGTCATGATGTTGAGCCAGTCATGACAGATATGGGGGTTGAAACTATTCATTTTTTTTCCTTTCTTTTTTAGGGAGTTGGGGGCATGCAGTGTTTTCCTTTAGAATTTTGTATTAGCTGACCTTGCTTGTTTAGTTTGATCTGGTGCAGGCTTTTGTTGGGGTGAGCCAAGTTTGGTCCTTTGCATGGCACTGTAGATCCTTTGGGCTTAGCTTTGCTGTGGTTTGGTGAGTACTCTGCAGGGCTGTGTTGGTTTGTGTTGCAGTTCTGTTTGCTAGGTTTAATGGAATGTCTGTGTTTGGGCACTCTGTTTTGTTTTGGGGGAGTTATTTTTTGGGTTTCTTTTTGGACTGTTTTGTTTTTGTACCATTTCTGGGCTGAGGGCACTGCCATAGTGATTGTTTTTTGTGGCTCTGGCCAGAAGACCTCTGCCCTGCTGGTATTTGGGTGCTTAAAGTGATGCTGCTCTTGGAAGGGGTGTGAAGACTAGGCTGAGCTTAGATAGTTTTGGTTTAATAGTTGGGGGCAACTGCAACTGCGTCCTCTCCTGTTGGAATTGTTTGTTTGCTAGGTCTGCCACACGTTGGCTATAGCTTCTATTAGTCAGTTTGTTTAGTCATCCTCTGAGGACTTATTGGATCATTTTTCAAAGGATCAGCTGCTTGAAATTGCTAGTCATTATGATGTTGGGTTATCAGCACCAGGGGGTGCTGGAGCCTACCCCAGTGGTCATTGTACGAAAGGCAGGAAACACCCTGGACAGGTCGACAGTCCATCGCAGGGCAGACAGACAAACATACACAACCACCCACACACTCACACCTAGGAGAAATTGGCCTAACTACATGTCTTTGGACTGTGGGAGGAAACCCACACAGACACAGGGAGAACATTCAAACTCCACACAGAAAGGACCCTGCTCGAACCCAGGCCCTGCTTGCTGTGAGGCGACAGTGCTACCCACTGTGCCACCCTTGGAAAGTGCAGCTAAGAAAAATATTATTCAAGCCCAGTTAGAGGTGGAGAAACAGATTGAGTTGTCTAGGCATCAGCTGGAGCAGAAGTGACTTGAAGTTGAGCATTACCGTTTGGATTTGGTTAAGGCTAGCAGGCTTTCAGATACTGGATTTTTGACTGGTACTGTTGAGATACTTGGTTTTGATGTAGTTAAGTATCTCTAGTTACTGTCTAGGTTTGATGAAAGAAATGTTGACAGGTTTTTTTCACTGTTTGAGCGTCTTGCCGATGCAAGGGCGTGACATGATGTAGAATGTACCATGCTGTTACAGTGTGTGTTTACTGGTAAGACTCAGGAAGTTTATTCTTCACTCACCCCAGAGGACACATCAGATTATCAAGTGGTTAAGACTGCTGTTTTACAGGCTTATGAATTGGTTCCAGAGGTGTACAGGCAAAAAAATTAGGTTGTGGAGGAAAGGCGAGAAGTAAACACATGCAGAATTTAGGATATTTCATTACATTTTAATCGTTGGTGTTCAGCATCATGTGTTAAGACTTTAGATGACCTGAAAGATTTCATTGTGCTGTAACAATTTCAAAATTCTGTTTCTGATTGACTTGCTATCTATATAATCGAGCATAAAGTCAAGATTGCATGTGATGCTGCTGTTTAGGCAAATGAATTTGCTTTGATTAATAAGGCCTCGTTTGGCTGCAGGTTCCATGGAAAGGCTGTTAAAAGGGCCTCTGCTTGGCGTCCTTCTCCTAGCACTTGTTTGTATACTGACACTGTAGGGGATCAGTTGTCGTTTCATGTATGCCATTACTGTCATGCCAGTGGTCACTGGAAAAACGAATGTCCCGTCTTGAGGCTGAAGATGGAGGGCACTCATTCCAAGGCTTCTAGGAGTGCTCCTGGCCCTGTGAAACCTGTTAGCTTGATAGCTGCTGCTCCTTCTGTGATTGGAGAAATCCTGAGTATTTGCCATATGTGACAGATGGACATATCTGTTTGGTGGACTCTACTCAGGAGGTCCCTGTTAGAATTTTTCAAGACACTGGGGCATCGTAGTCTTTTATATTAGAATCGGTGTTACCTTTTTCTTCTGATTCCTATATGGGCAGTGATGTTTTGATTAGGGGAATTGGACTGAATGTTTTGTCTGTTCCTTTACATAGAGTTGTTTAAAGGCTGGTGCAGAGAGGTGCAGTTGGGTGTGCAGTCTTTTTTGCCAGTAGAAGGAGTGCATCTGATTCTGGATAATAATTTTACAGGAGAACGTATGTGGCGAGATGTTCATCCATCTTTGGTTGTATCTTCCACACTGGTCACTCAAACGGGTTATTTGGAGGAGGATGTTTCTCCTGAGATATTTGTCTTGGCTGATGAAGAGGTAAAATGGGTTAAAATTTCCCCAGCCAAGGATCCTTCATTCCTAGTAGGAAACCCAGAGGGTAATACGTTTAAAATTCTCATGCCTTTCCATTTCACCTGAGGTGTTGGTTAGAGAACAACGTGCTGATCCATTTTTAGGTGAATTTAATAATATACTGCCTACCACTTATTAAAGATCTGCCTTCAGGTTACTTTTTGGGCAGCCTGTTTTTGAGAAAATGGTTACCATATGGCATTCATTTTGTGGGAGACTCTATTTTCAAATAGTAATGAAAAACAGTTATGTAGCCTTGTTTTGCAGACTGCATATGAGGTGTCGGGACATTTTGGGGTTAGAAATAGCTACAATGGAATACTGCAGCAATTTTTCCAGGCCAAAACTATAAAAGGATATATCTTTATACATTAAGACTTGCCACACTTGCCAGTTAACTGGTAAGCCTGATCAAACAGTGAAACCTGCTTCCCCTTTCCCTATTCCTGCTATTAGCCAACCATTTGAGCATCTGATAGTAGATTGTGTAGGCTGTTTACCTAAGTCCAAAGTAGAAGTATTTATCCTCTAATGCCTTGCATGTGGCCCTAATAGTGAATAAATGTTTGTTTGTCCAGTGTTTCTTCTTTCTCTTCTGCTAATTTTTCCTTTCAGTTTCTGCTAAGGTTGCTGGTGGACACTGGTGATTGGGGAGGCTGAGTGGTTTGGGGTGGAGAGACAGGGACATGACCATGCACAGTCAGAGCCATTGTTCTTGTTGTCTTGTTTTTGTTTGTTTGAGTAGCCAGTTGAGGTGGTTCAGGTATCTTATCAGGATGCCCTCTGGCCACGTCCTGGTGGAGGTCTACCAGGCATGGCCTACTGGGATGACACCTCAAGGTTATTACTCATTATTAAAGAACTTGGAGTTAATGATGATCAGGAGCAGCATTATAAAGTGACACATGGTAACTCATCATTGATGTATTTGGAGTTAGTGATCTTGAACAGTATTGTAAAGGAAAGCATATGGCAACTTGTTACTAATGAACTGGGAGTTAATAATGGTCTAAAACAGCATTATAAAGTGAAATACATTACAAATAAAAATGTCTGTAGAAATAATGTACAGCAGTATAATGTTAATAAAGACATTTTGAAAAAGTAAAAGTATATAAATCGTTATTTGTGAACACTCCAAATGTGAAAACATGAGTTAGCTAGTTATATTGTTGAAAATAACACACGTAAACAAAACAATTTCAAAATGTGTCATTGCTACTGAAGGAGAAAGTATGAGAGCTCAGACTGATCACAGTATGCTAGTACGTTATTTACACATCTTTCTGATTCTTGTCTGGTGCACAAAGTTTTACTGCCCATTAGCTCATATTTTCTATAATAACTAGCTAGATAGCATGCACTGATAACCAAAATAAGCAGCAGCTTTAGGTTTAATTAAGGATAACATTTGCTTATAAATATAAATCAGCACTGTAAAACAGATATTGTGCTAAAAGATCATACCTACTTAGCCCAGATTAGTTAGCAAGTCAGCTAAATTTGTCTCTACATTAGTGCATTAGTGAATTAGGCCATTCTGCTACTTTGATCTGAACAGAAACGAGTGCCATCATATTAAGAGTCCTGTGCAATACTAGAGATACGTGTAAGTGTATTCAATTCAACAGAGCACTGAAATCTTTATTTTAAATGTCAAAACCTTTATGTAGTTATTCTACTTCTATAACAACAACGATAATAATAATAATACATTGGTGGTAGCAGTAGTAGTGGATTGTGTTGATAGAAGACTTGCTAATAAGCACTGACTAAGATGTACTTAAATGAGTGCATATTTGTAGTACTTAGATGAAAAATACAAAATATTTTTCCCTGCATTTTTTCTACCAGGCCCTTTTGGCAAAGGCCACCTGACACTTGGCCTCTAGACAATTTACACAGGCTCACATACTTTAATGTGAATTGTATTTATTTATTTTTTATTTCAAATCAAGTCTGATTGATCTTTCCATGATAACTGGGCAGTTCAGAATGTTTTTGTTTAGTAATGAAAAATGGATGTATGCTTTTGGTTTATATTTAGTTAACCTTAGATAGTGATTGCAAAAATGTTTTAGAGAAGAACAGACATGAAATAATCTACCATCAAGTTATAATGCAAAATAGCACAATGTTATAAGATTTCACACATTTTCAGACTATATATTCTTTAATATTTAGTTTTACTAAATGTTATGAACAAAATCATAACATTCATCAAGATATATCTTTTAAGATGAATAATGAACCGTTTTAGTGGTTTCAGTTTTTCTCAACTTTTTATTTTTAAATTCTGAAAAATATTGTCTTAGTCTAATCTTGGTCTCAACACTGCTGTTGTTGTTTTTAGTAGTTTAGCATTTACATTTAAAATAAACAGTTATATTGAATTAAACAAAGTCTCATTTAACAGGACTCTTATTATGATAGTTTTGGTCTGTCAATTGCCTGTGGGGTTTTTGCAAGTGCTGCTAGTGGATAGCAGTTAATCCTGCATTCTCATGGAGTAGTTTGATAACTTTGTTCATTTTTTTTTATTCTGACTCACTGTATTTTCTGATGTATAAGAGTGAATCAGACTTATATAATACTGCCAGGCCACTATTGTGAAATGTTTGATTAAGAAATAATTTCATTTTGATTGGTTGTTATTTTCAAAGATGTAGCTAGCTATGTCAGAAATGTTTTCAAATTTGTACTGTTCACAAATACAAAAGGGCTCTTATGTCTACTGTGTTTTACTTTATAATACTGTTCTAGATAAATAATATAAACGAATGACGAAATGAATGTCATAGTATATCATAGTATCTTACCCCCTCCTTTGTACAACTCCACGTACTCCCAGCTCTGTGTACTACTTGCATTCTGTTTTGTATTTACTATCATTCATATATGTATTATACTCTATTGTTAGAATTTCCTTCTATAAAAAAAGTGGTTTAAGACCCTGTATTTAGACAATGGAAAAAAGAAATAGGTGTCATCTTTTCTTCAGGACAAATATGTGCATCTGCACAGTCTATATGCAATTCTTCAATTCAGAACATACAATATTGTTTATTACTGAAGGCACTTTGTCCTGACCACTGAAGGGGACAGGGTAATAGGGGTCTAAAATAGAATGAAGAGGAACATATGGACTATGAGTGCAGAAACAAGGAGGTGGTCGTAATGTCATGCCTGATTGGTGTAGATGATCATGTTTCATATAAGGTGATAAATCATAGTGTGGCATTTAAATTTGTGCAAAAGTCTCAAAGAGACTTGGAGGGTGCTTTACCCATAAGGTGTTTCTTTGTATTCTGCTCTGGCCTGAACATGATTATGAAACATTTGGGAGCAAAAATAGAAAAAAACAGACCAAAGCTTGAGGCCAGAATAGCAAATATCTCTACAGCTACAGTGAACTTTCCAGGAGAGCTGACATAAGCTGGGACAAAGGTAACCCACACTGCACAGAATATGAGCATGCTGAATGTGATGAACTTGGCTTCATTAAAGTTATCAGGCAGCTTCCGAGCTAGAAAAGCTAAAATAAAACACAAAAGAGCCAGAAATCCTATATAACCCAGCACAGCCCAGAAGCCTATAGCTGAACCTAATGCACATTCCAGGATTATCCTTTCTTTGTATTGCTTTAGATTTTTGAAGGGAAGAGGAGGAGATATTGCCAACCAAAGAGTACAAATTAGGACCTGAATGAGAGTGAAGGTGAGAACACTGAGTCTCTGCTGTGGAGGCCCAAACCATTTCATGGTATTACTGCCTGGAAGTGTAGATCTGAAGGCCATTAACACCACTATTGTTTTCCCCAGAACACAGGAGATGCAGAGGACGAAGGTGATCCCAAACGCTGTGTGACGCAGCATGCAGGACCACTCAGAGGGCTGACCAATGAAAGTAAGTGAGCAGAGGAAACACAGAGTCAATGAGAAGAGCAGCAGGAAGCTCAGCTCTGAGTTATTGGCTCGGACGATTGGAGAAGCTCTGTTTTTGTAGAAAACAGCAGCCACAGATACAGCAACGATGGCCCCAGCAATAGAGAACACTGTCAGGATGATGCTCAGAGTGTCGTCCCAGGACAGGAACTCCACAGGCTTCGGGAGGCAGATGTCTTGCTGAGTGTTGGGCCAGAACTCAGGAGGGCAGGGCATACAGTTCAAAGAGTCTTAAATATTAGAAAGACATACATAGAACTCTGTTTGAGAAAGAACAGCGAGGGAAGTATAGAAATAAAACTAAATTAGGGCTGTTCCCAGCACTGCATTTGATACCCAACCTGTCTTATTACTGATCTCTCCTTCTGCGCATGGTATACAGTCATAGCAGCAGACTGGCTTTCCTTTCTGCACAGCCTTCCTGGTTCCTGGAGGACAGCTCTCACTGCACACAGATTTTGGCACCTGAAGTACATTAGACAAATGTTAAATGCAATTGTATGTTGTTTTTTAATATCTGTAATTTTCAATGATTTGCAAATCTAAATCTTTTTCCTTGTCAATTCTGTCACACTCAAATGTGTATTTTATAAATAGATTGAAGGACGAACATTATAATCTATGAAAGATTTTAAGTAAAATGCATGTATTTTGCTTGCATGTTCAGTTTGTAGTTATTTGTTTCTATGTTTGTGAGTGTGTGATATTGAAACATTCAATATAAGACTGATGTATTGGGACTTTTAATTGAATGAAATTTCCCATAATACATTAATTAAAACAAATTAATTTTAATGATTTTTATTCATGATGTCTAATAACAATATAATAATAATAATAATAATAATAATAATAATAATAATAATAATAATAATAATAATAATAATAATAAGCATTGTACATTTGTTGGTTGTTTGGTTGATCTTTTCTGTTGAATAATTGAAACAGATTTCCAGTTATTGTCTTTAAATAATGTTAACTTGAAATTGTACCATGTTATTTTCAAGCTGAATTTTTAATGAATTTTTAATGTTTCTATTACAGGTTATTTATTACAAGAACCTTGATGGTGTTTTATGTTGCAGTTCATCAGTTCAGCCTGTATAATTACTATAAAGGTAAACAACTGACTGTAGCATCTATAAAACAGACTCAAACACAAGAAAGTAATGAAATCGTCTGTGATACACACTATTATGTAATCTACTGTATGTTAGGTAAGGAGCAGCCTGAAATTCCTTCATGCCAGTGTTTGTGTAGTGCTGAAATTGGTTGCAGCAGTGGTACGAAAATAATTTAAATAAGTCTTTGCCACAAAATGTTTGAGGAATGGCTTAAGCAAGTTTAAGTTGATTTAAATGTTAATTACAATGTAAGTTGCCTCAGCTTAAAATATTGTCAATTTTTCTTCATATTTAAAATATTAGGCAATACTTCATATATTGATTTCCTTACTTATTTCAAATTCTGTAACAGGTTTATGTAGTTTTTCATAAAATAAAGGAAGTACCTGTGTTTGTCCTCCCACCCAGATGATAACACCGTTCAGACTCAACTCTTGGCCTCTTGGTCTGGATGAGTCGTACTGGCCCACAGTCACAAAATTCAAATAACCATCTTTATTAACCTGCCAGTTTATGAGCTCATAAGCAGCCACAGGATCGCCATTGGCATCAAAGGAGACCTGATAGCCATTCCTTGTAGTGAAGTTCACTCTCTTGAGCTGATCAAGTATCTGCAGTCGAATACATAATTTGAAAAATTGTGAACAGATCTGAGTCTCATGTATTTTTCAGTGCATTACAAAAAAAAAACAATCATTTGTTTTTGCTGAATACTGAAATGATGTATTCTGAATTTTGTTTGGGCCATAGGCCAAGACCACTGAGGAGTCTCGCAATATTGTAAATCTCATAATTGAGCTCCAAAATAAAATAAAGCCCCCCCACCAAAAATGAATAAATAAATAAAATAAAAGTCGTTGTTCTACTTCCAAAGAGTCTGGAACAATTTCTTGTTGACATATTGCTTCTTTCAAAGATTGGAAAAATGGAAAATAGAAATATTTTTATCCGAATCAGCTAGGCTGAATAAATATCAAGTTTCTTTATCAGTTCATATGATAAAAAAATTACTCATACGTATCTAATCTATCCTGTGTTAAAACCGTTGCAAAAAAATATAATTATTTCTTATAATCAATCTTGTCTCAATTTTTTTGTCTGTCTTCAAAAGTAAACTTAAAATATCATGTAAAAAGGGGCGATCTTTTTTACTGTTTTTGACTTGTGAGAATATGTCAAATGAAGACTAACTCTGAGAATTCTACATTTAATGAAATCTGCTTTAATATTTCTAACTTTGCTAAAACACTGAAATCGTAATGGTAGAGATGCCAAAATTGCCTGCATATAATGTAAATGTATCAGTGTGTAAATCAATAGTTTACAATAAATTCACGCTCATTTAAATTATAAGACAAGTTAGTAAACGATAGTTAATACTTTTTTTTTTTTTTTACCTGCCATGGTGTGAATTTAGCGCTCTTGTCGCACTGCGTGTCATTACAGATAACACCGTGGATGGCATGCGCTATGGCATACGTAGCTTTATACACCAGGTTAGACTCGCGCAGCTCCGACGTGTCTGTATACGGGTTCTGCAGCGCGCGGATATCCTCGCTGCCGTTACATTTCCGCGCGCCCCCTGAGGAGCCTTTCAGGCTACAGCTGAACGAGCTCTCCCAAAACTCCGTTAGCAGAGGAGATTTCAGTGCTTGTGCTGGAGAGAGATCCAGAAGATACTCACGGAAACCTGGAATCACTGCGCGGGGGATGCTAAATCCTATCGCCCCACCGCAGCCGATACAACGCTTAATGTCTGATTGTATGATCCACCCTTCGCTGCCGATCAACTGAAGCGGAGGCAGCGGCAGTCTAACCAGTTCCTGCCACAGGAACAGCATGTCGCCTGAGTGAAGAAACGCTACTAGTACCCGGGCTGTTGATCTCCGGATGACGTTCGCCACTCTCTCCAGTTTACTGCGCGGATCTGTTCTGTAGTAGGACTCGGAGTACTCCACACAGATTCCCTCCTCCTGCGCAGCCTTTAGAAACGCCGCCATTCCATAATTTCCGTAGTCCGTATCGCTGCGCACTGCCCCAATCCATGTCCAGCCAAAGTGTTTGACTAGTTTTGCTAGTGCGGCTGCTTGGTGATGGTCACTTGGTATGGTCCTGAAGAAAGCAGGATACTGACGCTTATCGCTCAGACATGCGCAGGTTGCGAAGTGACTCACCTGTTATTCGGTATAGAAAATAGACAGAAACGGTATTTTAAATGCTTGCTTGAACATAATTCATGAAGTATGACACAATTTTATATAATTCTTGATATTTTACTGAACATTCACACATTTCTGCACCATGTAGTGCAGCTTACAATCACCTGTGGAATTCCAAAGAGACCCAGCATTCTCGTCATACTCATTGATGGTGTAGAAGCAGACTCTCCCACGAGAGCAGGAACAGCTGCTGCTGCTGATTTTGAACAGGAGTCAGTGTTATTGAAAAATGGATCCACGCCGTTTGCAAACTGAAATGCAACTTTAATTGACATCGGAACTTCAGAGCACGAGTCGTGTATCTGGTATCCTAACGTGATTCCCGGCAGGAGATCCGTTCTGTTGTTGATCTCGTGAATGGCGAACTCCGTGGTACGAGCATTGCGCAGCTCCCTGAAGCTCATACTGTTGAGAAAAATAAAACATACCAATTACACAAACATACATGTTTTTTTTCTATTTCCACATCCAGGCCACATTGACTGAAAAGGAGCGCATTTTTGCACAATTCTTAACATGTTATTATTATAATTTCTCTCTTGTCCTTTGCAGCTGTACACGTCAAGCTCACAGACAGACCTCCCAGAACACTGTAGCTGGAGTGGCCGTCTGGTGTACGTCTTGTTTTCCGAAATTGTGTGGGGATGAAATGAAAAAATTCCTCCTATTAGAAAATCTCCATTTATGGAAAGAGCAGGTATTTTCGCATCATCCCACCGCCTGCAGCTGACCAGGTCAGTTTCACCATCTGCCGGACTGAAACCAGTTATACACCACATTGATACAAACATCATTGACATGAAATGGACCTGCATGGTCTGCTCGGTAGCTCTCAGCCCTCTGAAGCCCCGAATGACTCTTGCTAAATAGCTCTGATTTGAAAATCCCCTGTGAGTGTGAGCTCAGACTCAGGAGGCGTGATTATGACCTGAATAGTAATGACAGTAAATGACATCACTTTTGTGTTTGTTTGTCTCTGGTGTTTAAAATTTTGATGTAGTGAAAAAAGCAAGATAAGGCCGCATTCTGGGTTCAGCAAGACCAGTGTGATTGCGTCGTGTCCGTCTACACTAACCTCGTCTTGTGACCAAACAAACAAAAGTGAGAGATATGTATAGATTTTGTGTGGAGGTAAAGTTTAAGGCTTTGGTAATTGAAATATAATTTAATATACAATTAGTAGAGTTTAAGTTCAATGCAATCTAAGTATTTTTCAAACCCTTATGCAGGTATTAATCCCAACTATTTACACCTTTTCTCAAATGGGCTTCTCTTGAGCCAGCAAGCACATATGAATGTTCTCCCAAGTTGGATCGAGGCTGATTCTCATCTACAGGTTATGGGCTCAGTTTAATTGGAGAGCTCACAATGAAAAATCTGTAGATTTTTAATTTTTTTCTTTATTATTAAATATTTTGAAAGTCATTTGATCTCCACCATTGCTAGGCTTAGTATTATTGACAGGTTTATGCTTGGGATAAGAGTGTTATGATAGGTTTTTAGATGATGTGAGAATAATGTATTAGCAAAGCTGCTCTAGGATTTATTTATAAAACAAATAATGAATCAGCACATTTTACATAGTGCTAAACCAAAGTTTTGATTTTCCAAATTGTGTTTTGGTCTCAAAGACCCTTGGTGGGCACCTTTTCCATGAAGTGAGAATTCTGAGAAAAAAAAAATAAATAAATAAATTATCAGATCAAAGCCTGAGGCCAGAACAATAAATATCTTGAAAGCTTCTGTGAAGTTTTCATGAGAGCTGACTTAAACTGGGATAGAGCTCTAAAATCTAGAGTGTGTAACACAAAACAGAAATGAAAACAAATCCTTGAAACAGCTCAAAAAAGCTTAGATGCAAACAGTAAAATGAGTTTTTTATCATTTAATATATTCTGTAATAATAGATAAATTACAATGAATGTGCTGTCTATTTAAGCCATATTTAAGCCATTTTAAGCCAGCATTGCTAACAGGAACATAAAATGACAAATGTTTTAGGCACATAAGCTTATTATAAACAGACATTTCTCTTGTCAATAAGAGTCTTTTTGCCTGTAAAATCAACATGTGATATTTAGAATAATTACAAATAAACATAAAACAGTAAAAACATATTTTCTGAGTGTAAGATTCCAGCCCTGTCTGCTGCTTGCTCTGCCAGCTGCCAGGAGAGGGCGTGGGAGGCAAGGGGCCAAAACTTCAGGGAACTCCAATTCCCAGAAGCCTTGGGGCTGATTAGATCCAAATCAACACACCTGCAGACTCTACTACTTTGTCACACTTACTTTGGAGGAGGAGGGGGAGGAGGAGGAGAAGAAGATAAATTGTCCCAAAACTAAAGAGAGAAGAAAAGAGGGCTATAAAGAATAAACTGTCCCAACGCTACTTAAAGCCAAAAAAGGTTCTTGAGCTACATATGGCTCCAAGACATAGAAAAGGTGTTTGATCTACCAAGAGCAAACAGCTCAAATAAAGTCTACATTCCCTTTATTCTTACAGTGGAGGTTATTTAGTTTTCTCTTTTTTATTTCACCTTTCTAGTTCAGTTTTTCTTTGAGCATGCTGACTTCAGCGTTTCTTTTGTTCAACCTTTCCCGCCTCTTCATTTCCCCTTTTTTGCTTTACCTTTTGTCACCTGTGTGTCCCTGTGGTGCAGTTTTAGCTCCACAGACAACCAATCAGTACAGCAGCAGTTCGAGCCTGGCTTCGGGTAACCTTAAACGCGACGTCCCAAACAAAGAGTCCATTGCTCCAATAACTTTATTTAATCCTTTTTCTCACTGGTTTTCATTTCTGTACTTGGGTCCACCTCCCCGCCATCCCATAACAGCAAGTTTTATGACCAAAACTTTATGACCATGCATGGATGAAGCAAATAATGCTCATCTCATAACAGTGCACATAAACGTCTGGGATATACTGGACACCATGTGGACCCATAATTCCCATAGTCAAAGTGTTGGAAGTAGGCGAAATGGGCAGGTGGTAAGACCTGAGCAATTCTAACAAGGCGTTAATCATGATGGTCAGACACCTGGGTCAGACAATATCCAACATGGCAAGGCTTGTGAGATGCTCATAGTCACCACTGGTGAGTACCTACCAGTGGTATGAGGAGGGACAAAACATAAACCATTAACGAGGTGTGGTGCTCCCGAGGCTCAGTGATACCCATAGGCATTAAAAGCTTTCCCATCTGGAATGAACTGACAACTGCTGTGGCTCAGAAAACACAAACTCAGTCAGTCTGATAACCACACAATGCATCACACACTGCTGCATATGGGCCTGCATAGCCACAGACCTGTCAGAGTGCTCATGCTGACACTTGCCCATCATTTAAAAGCATCTATATTGAACACACCAGCACCAGAACTGGATCTTGGAGCAATGGAACAATCGTCCTGGTCTGACGAGTGCAATTTTCTTCTAAGTATAAATGGTTGGGTCCATGTGCAGCATAGCAAAACTAAGAGGCTATAATAATCAAAAAAAGTCCCAAACAATTGTCGTCCTAGGAGTGTGGTTCCCACTTCATGTCAAGTAAAGAGACTATTATTGTCAATGCATCTATGTTGAAGTATGTAGTAGAGTGAAATGAGTGTATGTTCCTCCAGGAAAAACATGTTGCAACATTGAACAAAAAGTTCAAAGTGCAAACATGCAGACATAGTGTGCAAACACTACACATAGGTGAAGAGATATTTACCATTCTGTGATCTGTGAGACAAACAGTCAAATAACCGTGAAACTTCTTGATGGAGATCCTGCCAGTCAGCACCGTGATGGCTCTGGGTCTGCTCCAGTTTTGGTTCCTAGTCATGCGTTTGGTCGTCTGACTCTTTATTGGCAGTTAATGTCACACATCCATCTGGATTAGTGCAATCCTATAACTCCCTTGGGGATCATGTGAATGATGACGCTCTTTCCACAACCTATAATTATTCTGCTTCACCAGAACACTGATATCTTTCACCTGTCTTCATTGTTCATATGACCATATGATAGTTAGTATTTAAAACCCAGGGTTTAGTTAGAGCTTTGTGAGGTATTGCTTTCCTGTTAGCTACTGAGAGTTTTCTCTTGTATTTGCCTACTAGTTTTTTCTGATGATTGTGGATAATGTAATCTTATAGAAATATGGGAGAATTGATCTTAATAAGTAATCATAGAGTGCAATTTTTAGTCTTTGTGTGTACTATGCTTAGTTATTTTGACACATACAAGTAATCCTTAAATCTTATATATCAGTATCATATACCTATGATATGATATTTTATTCATGAGAAACAACATTTTTTTGGTTAGGGAACCATGAGAGGAGGGAACGTGTCGTTTTAATAAGACTTTCCTCAAAAATTATTACTATACGATCACTCTAATAAGTTATAGTCATATAAATGAAGTTGATGAATCCTCTCACCAAGGACAGGCCTTGGGTTGTTTGTCTAAATGACATAGATGAATTCTCTCTACCAGGAACATGCCTTGATTGTGTAAGGCAGTTTTGGACACAGGGATGCACCTGGAGCTTGGAGAGGCCAGCAAATTTGCTTACGTAGTAAAAGATTAAGGCAAGCTGACCCTTGAAGAGTGGAGTTAGCTGATAAGAACCGGCAAAAAATGGTTCTTGAGGTAAATTAATAAAGTGGCAAAATGATAGCTTTGGCCTGGTACCATCAGGCTGGGAAAGTTTAAAAAGAATAGATCCCAGGGGATGTTGGAGGTAAAGGTTTCCAAGGAATCTGTCAAATTAAAAATTAATAGTAACCAAAATTGATTCAAAGTCAAATAATAAGGGAGGGGTGGGGTTACGAGCAAGGACTCAGACCAGATATCTTGAATGAACTTGCCTGTAAAGATGATGACTTATCATTGGATCAACTGGTTAATCTAGCTATAAAAATTGATCATCTGTTGCAATATCAGGGAAAGAGGAATCATCACAGGAACTTCAGAAGGAGTTTCAATAGAATGAAAAGTTCAACGGAGTTCCTGGATGCCCCCGAACCCATGCAATGTGACTTGTCATGACTAACTCCTGAGGAAAGGAGGTTGAGAAATTTCTCAGGAGGTTGAGAAATGATCCTTGACTGTACTGTGGGAAAGCGTGCCATCAGATGAAGGACTGTGCTCTTTGACCTCAAATGAGCAACGCGCAAACCCTTGGAAAGCATGTGGAGTCTACTCTGCATGCTAATGTGGTGAGTGTTCCAAAAAAAGGCTTGGTATCTAAGTCTTTCATGCTAACTATTAGTATATACTGTCATCCCAAGTCTGTTGTTGTTTCAGCCCTCTTAAATTCCGGAGCAGAGGGGAATTTTATTCAAGCCAGGATCGTGGAGGAACTCAACATTCCCATGGAGGAACTTTAGAATGTGTTGAAAGTAGTACTGCTGCACAGAGGACCGGTTGGAGCTGGAACCATTTCCAAAGTCACCAAGCCCATTGCAGTAAAAACTAGATGCTGCAACACCCCTGAAGGAGATGATAGATTGGGCCCCAGTCTATGCTGTCCACAGGTTGCTGGACTCCAGAAGACAAGGTGGTCTCTTGCAGTATCTTGTGGATTGGGAGGGCTATGGAACTGAGGAGCAATGTTTGGTGCCAGCCAAGGACATTCAGGACCCGGGTCTCATGGCACATTTTCACAGCCAGCACTCTGAGAAGCATGATCCATGTCTCAGGGTTCACCCGCGTAGAGGGTTACCCACATTCCTTTCTGGCTTGCATGCAGAGATCGTGTGAGAGTACACCGGCGGTCCAGCGCCATGGCAGCTCTGATTCAGCCTCTGTTCCGAGGTCTGGTCGGGGATGGGGTGGTCATCCTGGTCTCCCTCATTCCAAGGCCAGCCAGGAGGGGGGTACTATCATGTATTTGGCTAGTCAGCCTATGAGCTACACTTCACAGAGTCCTCTGCCTCATCAACTGACTCCAGCAAGATCATCAGCAGCCTATCACTGCTCAAGATCTCCTGAAAACTGATTATGTTCACCTGTATGTTTTTATCACATGACCTGCCTAGATAGTATTTTAGCCCGACTATAGTCAGGTCCATTGCGAGGTATTGCTTTGCTAGTGAAACTGCTGAGTGTTATTTCTGGTTTGATCTCCTGTGTTTTTTACCTTGTTTTTTCTCCTGTTTCTCATTTACACTGCTTTTTGGATTTGCCATTTTTTGTACTGTTGCCTGATTATTTGGATATTCAGTTTTTGATTTCTCATTGCCTGTGTTTCAGACTCTGCTCTGCTTTTCCCTACTTGGTTATGATCACCTTCTGCGATTTGTGGTTTACTTTGGAACTGAACCGCGCCTGTGTATTAATGATGCTATATCTGCCTGAATCCCAAAGTAAGCTTCTTCTCTGTTTTACAGCAACGAGTGTCTGATTACTGGTCAAATGTTACATTCTGGCTTTTGAGCAAGGAGAAAATAGCTGTTGATCAGGAAAAAATTGTTCTGGATTTTCAACCCTGATTTTGTCTCTGCCTTTTTTGGATTTCAATTGCCCTCTGGTTATGTTTGTCTTTTTGTGTTTCAGGTTGTTTTGAGTTAGGAAAATGTTTATATCAGTAAAGCCTCATGCGTCTCCAGACCATGATGCTTGACTGTAGGCAAGAGACAGTTGTTTTGGTACTCCTCACCAGGGTAACAACACTCATGCTAGACACCATATGAGCCATGTTCATGGACTGCTTGTCTTCAGCAGACTGTTTGCAAGCTTTCTTGTGCATGAGCTTCAGAAAAAGGCTTCCTTCTGAAATGATGGTCATGCAGACCGAGTTAATGCATAGTGGGGAATGGTCTTAACACTGACAGGCTGACCTCCCACTTCTTCAACCTCTGCAGTAATGCTGGCAGCATTCATGTCTCTAATTTTTGAAGACAACCTGAACATGTGGATTCAACTTCATTGGTCAACCTCAGCGAGGGTCCTGGAAAACAGGTGCATGACCTTGGACACCATGCTATAGCTCAGTTTCAGGGTGTTAACAGTCTTCTTATAGCCTAGGACATCTTTATGGAGAGGAGCAATCCTATTTCTCATATTCTCAGAGAGTTCTTTGCCATGAGGTGCCATGTTGAAAATCAAGTGGCCAGTATGAGAGATTTGTACTCAAAACACCAAATTTAACGGCCCTGCTCCCCATTCACACCTGTAACTTTGTAACTGAGTCACATGACACCAGGGAGGGATAGTGACAAAATTGGGCACAATTTGTACATGTTCACTGTTGCGTTGCCAGCTATTTAGACATGAATGGCTGTGTTATTTTGAGAGGACAGTAAATCTATATTGCTATTCATTACTATGCTATGCGTTATATCCAAGTTTCATTTATATAGTGTTGTCCCATGAAAAGATATAATGAAATATTTGCAGAAATGTGAAGGGTTGTCACGGTTGGCTCCTCCCAGTCCTGTCCATGTGCTCATGTTTTGGTCTTGTAACTCCGCCCCTGATTGTTATCACCTGTCCCTCATTGTTACGTGTATTTAAGCCCTGTGTTTGCCCTTTGCGTTTGCCAGTCTTTGTATCTGTATCATTGTATCATTGTATCATTGTATCATTGTATCATTGTATCATTGTATCTGGTCTTTGTTTGTGTTGGTTCTGGTTGTTTTCGTCATGTCTTACCCTCGATCTGTCCGTGTCGGCTCATTGACCCTGGACTGTTCTGACTACGACCCTGGATTTGCCCGTAATAAATCTCGCTTATCTCCGCGTATGCGTCCGCCTCCTCGCTCCCCCTTACAAGGGTGTACTAAATTTTGTGAGATAAACTATATGTACAAATCCACATTGTGAATTTAGTATTCTAAAATATGAGGAAAAATTAAAAGACTCGTTAAATTAGGAAAACATTTGCACATTTTCTGTTTTTTTAGAAATGTAATAACTTGCACAAATTTTACAGTAAAATATTTTGTATACAAACATCATTTTCACAAACCAGGGATATCAAAGCTATGTAAAAATGTTGAAAACATGAAAAACTTACTTTGTTTATTTATATATATATATATATATATATATATATATATATATATATATATATATATATATAGTTTGTGTGTGTTGTGCTGGTCTGAGTGGATCAGTCACAGCATTGCTGCTACAGTTTTTAAACACCTCACTGTCACTGCTGGACTGAGAATAGTCCACCAACCAAAAATATCCAGCCAAGAGGATCCTGTGAACAGTATGCTGTAAACACTGATGCAGGACTAGATGATGACAAACACAAACTGTGAGCAGCAGATGAGCTATCGTCTCTTACTTCATATCTACAAAATGGACTGTGACAGTGAGTGGACACAGCATATTAAAGCTCCAGCAGAACTGATGTGCCTGATCCACTCTTATCAGCACAACACAAACTAACACACCATCACCACATTGGTGTTACTGCAGTGCTGAAAATGATCCATCACCCAAAGAATACATGATCTGTGAGGGGCCATGGGGACTGAAAACTGAAGAACAGGGTAATAGCGGGCTAAGAAAGGATGCAGAGGAACATATGGACTACAGTCGGTAATTGTAGAACTAAAAATGCATCTATATAGTAAGTGGAGCAGATCAAATGGACAATGAGTGCAGAAACAAGGAGGTGGTCATAATGTCATGCCTGATCAGTGCGTAAGATCATGTTTCATATAAGGTGCTAAATCGCAGTGTGGCATTTAAATTTGTGCAAAAGTCTCAAAGAGACTTGGATGTTGCTTTACCCATAAGGTGTTTCTTTGTATTTTGCTCTGGCCTAAACATGATTATGAAACACTTGGGAGCAAAAATAGAAATAAACAGACCAAAGCTTGAGGCCAGAATAGCAAATATCTCTACAGCTACAGTGAACTTTCCAGGAGAGCTAACATAAGCTGGAATAAATGTAACCCACACTGCACAGAATATGAGCATGCTGAATGTGATGAACTTGGCTTCATTAAAGTTATCTGGCAGCTTCCGTGCTAGAAAAGCCAAAATAAAACACAAAAGAGCCAGAAATCCTATATAACCCAGCACAGCCCAGAAACCTATAGCTGAACCTAATGCACATTCCAGGATTATCCTTTCCTTGTATTGCTTTAGATTTTTGAAGGGGAGAGGAGGAGATATTGCCAACCAAAGAGTACAAATAAGGACCTGTATGAGAGTGAAGGTGAGAACACTGAGTCTCTGCTGTGGAGGCCCAAACCATTTCATGGCATTACTGCCTGGAAGTGTAGCTCTGAAGGCCATTAACACCACTATTGTTTTCCCCAGAACACAGGAGATGCAGAGGACGAAGGTGATCCCAAACGCTGTGTGACGCAGCATACAGGACCAATCAGAGGGCTGACCAATGAAAGTAAGTGAGCATAGGAAACACAGAGTCAGTGAGAAGAGCAGCAGGAAGCTCAGCTCTGAGTTGTTGGCTCGGACGATTGGAGAAGCTCTGTGTTTGTAGAAAACAGCAGCCACAGATACAGCCACGATGGCCCCAGCAATAGAGAACACTGTCAGGATGATGCTCAGAGTGTCGTCCCAGGACAGGAACTCCACAGGCTTCGGGAGGCAGATGTCTTGCTGAGTGTTGGGCCAGAACTCAGGAGGGCAGGGCATACAGTTCAAAGAGTCTTAAATATTAGAAAGACATACATAGAACTCTATTTGAGAAAGAACAGCTAGAGAATTACAGAAATAAAAACTAAATTAGGGCTGTTCCCAGCACTGCATGTGATACACAACCTGTCTTATTACTGATCTCTCCTTCTGCACATGGTATACAGTCAAAGCAGCAGACTGGCTTTCCTTTCTGCACAGCCTTCCTGGTTCCTGGAGGACAGCTCTCACTGCACACAGATCTTGGCACCTGAAGTACATTAGACAAATGTTATTTGTAATTGTAAGGTTTTTTTTTTGTTTTGTTTTTTTTTTATTTATTTAATTTACAATGATTTGTAAGTCTAAGTTTTTACTTTTCAATACTGTCAAACTCAAAGTTGTATTTTTAAAAAATGGATTGAATGACAAACATTCTAATATATTAAGCATGTAAAGTAAAAAGCATGCATATTGCTGGCATGTTTAGATTCTATTTATTTGTTTCAATGTTTGTTTACTTGGTGAGTATGTGATATTAAAACATTGAATGTAAGATTGATGTATTGGGACTTTTAAGGGAATGGAACTTCCCATAATACATTCATTGACACTATTAATACATTTTATTTCTGATGTCAAATGTTAATAAAAATAAATAAATAAATAAATAAATAAATAAATGTCTTGGTTTCTGTTGATCTTTTCTTTTGAATAATTGAAAAAGTTTTCCAATTATTTTCATTAAATAAAATTAACTTGAAATGATGCTATGTTAGCTGAAATTTGAATGAGTTTTTCTTGTTTCTATCACAGGTTATTTATTACAGTACTCTTGATAGTTTTTTGTATTGCAGTTCATCAGTTCAGCCTGTATAATTACAATAAAGTTAAACAACTGACTGCAGCATCTAGTAAAGAGACACAAACAAAAGAAAGCAATGAAATCTTCTGAGATACGCACTATTATGTAATCTACTGTATGTTATGTAAGGAGCAGCCTGGAATTCCTTCATGCCAGTGTTTGTGTAGTGCTGAAATTGGTTGCCTGAGTAGTATGAATATATTTTAAAAATCTTCACCAAAAAATATTTGTGGAGTGGCTTAAGCAAGTTTAAGTTGCTTTGTGTTAATTACATTTAAAGTTGTCTCACCTTAAAATACTGTCCATTTTTCTTCATATTTAAAGTATTAGGCAATAGTTCATACATTGATTTCCTTACTTATTTCAAATTCTGTAACAGGTTTATATAGTTTTTCATAACGTAAAGTAAGTACCTGTGTTTGTCCTCCCACCCAGATGATAACACCGTTCAGACTCAACTCTTGGCCTCTTGGTCTGGATGAGTCGTAGTGGCCCACAGACACAAAATTCAAATAACCATCTTTATTAACCTGCCAGTTTATGAGCTCATAAGCAGCCACAGGATCACCATTGGCATCAAAGGAGACCTGATAGCCATTCCTTGTAGTGAAGTTCACTCTCTTGAGCTGGTCAAGTATCTGCAGTCATAAACGTAATTTGAAAAATTGTGAACAGATCTGAGTCTCATGTATTTTTCAGTGCATTACAAAAAAAACAACCATTTTTTGGTAAATACTGAAATGATGTCTTTTTTTTGGGACAGGCCAAGACCACTGAGGTGTCTTGCAATATTGAACACTTCATAAATGAGCTCAAAATAATAATAAAGTTCAGAAAATAATCGCATATTTTTCGTTGTTCTATTGCTGAAGAGCATGTAAGAATTTATTGTTGAATCATTGTTTCTTCCAGTGATTTTTATTCATGAAGTGCATGGAAAATATAAAAATTATTTATATGAGAGTCAGCTAAGCTGAATAACTACTTTTCTTTCGCAGATTGTGTGCTAAAAATATAACTCATACATATCTAACGTGTTAATATCTTTGCAAGAATTATTCGAATTATTAGAATTATTTCTTATAATAAATCTTATGAAATCTGCTTTCATATTTATAATTTTGCTAAAACACAAATTGTAATGGCAGAGCAAAAATATCCTGCTTATAGTATGAATCCATATACAAATATATATTTTTTTTACAATAACATCACGCTCATTTAAATGATAAGACAAGTTGATAGACTGTTTTAATTTTGTTATGGGTTTTTTACCTGCCATGGTGTAAATTTAGCGCTCTTGTCGCACTGCGTGTCATTACAGATAACACCGTGGATGGCATGCGCTATGGCATACGTAGCTTTGTACACCAGGTTAGACTCGCGAGGCTGCGACGTGTCTGTATACGTGTTCTGCAGCGCGCGGATATCCTCGCTGCCGTTACATTTCCGCGCGCCCCCCGAGGAGCCTTTTAGGCTACAGCTGAACGAGCTCTCCCAAAACTCCGTTAGCAGAGGAGATTTCAGTGCTTGTGCTGGAGAGAGATCCAGAAGAAACTCACGAAGACCTGGAATCACCGAGCCGGGGATGCTAAATCCTATCACCCCACCACAGCCGATACAACGCTTAATGTCTGATTGTATGATCCACCCTTCGCTGCCGATCCACTGAAGCGGAGGCAGCGGTTTTCTAAGCAGTTCCTGCCACAGGAACAACATGTCCCATGAGTGAAGAAACGCTACTATTACCCGGGCTGTTGATGTCCGGATGACGTTCGCCACTCTCTCCAGTTTACTGCGCGGTTGTGTTCTGTAGTAGGACTCGGAGTACTCCACACAGATTCCCTCCTCCTGCGCAGCCTTTAGAAACGACGCCATTCCATTATTACCGTAGTCCGTATCGCTGCGCACTGCCCCAATCCATGTCCAGCCAAAATGCTTGACTAATTTTGCTAGTGCGGCGGCTTGGTGATGGTCACTTGGTATGGTCCTGAAGAAGGTAGGATACTGACGCTTATCGCTCAGACATGCGCAGGTTGCGAAGTGACTCACCTGTAATTCAGTATATAAAATAGACAGAAACGGTATTTTAAATGCTTGCTTGAAAATAATTCATGAAGTATGACAATTTTACATATTTTTTTATATTTTACTAAACATTTACACATTTCTGCACCATGTAGTGCAGCTTACAATCACCTGTGGAATTCCAAAGAGACCCAGCATTCTCGTCATACTCATCGATGGTGTAGAAGCAGATTCTCCCACGAGAGCAGGAACAGCTGCTGCTGCAGATTTTGAACAGGAATCAGTATCATTAAAAAATGGCTCCACGCCGTTTGCAAACTGAAATGCAACTTTGACTGCCATCAAGACTTCAGAGCACGAGTCGTGTATCTGGAATCCTAACGTAATTCCCGGCAGGAGATCCGTTCTGTTGTTGATCTCGTGAATGGCGAACTCCATGGCACGAGCATTTCGCAGCTCCCTGAAGCTCATACTGTTGAGAAAAATAAAACATACTAATTACACAAACATAAATTTTTTTGTTTTTTCTATTACCACATCCAGGCCACATTGACGGAAAAAGGAGCGCATTTTTGCACAATTCTTAACATGTTATTATTATAATTTCTCTCTTGTCCTTTGCAGCTGTACACGTCAAGCTCACAGACAGACCTCCCAGAACACTGTAGCTGGAGTGGCCGTCTGGTGTACGTCTTGTTTTCTGAACTTGCTTGAGGATGAATTGAAAAAATTCCTCCGATTAAAAAATCTCCATCCATAGAAAGAGCAGATATTTTCGGATCATCCCACCGCCTGCAGCTGACCAGGTCAGTTTCACCATCTACCGGACTGAAACCAGTTATACACCACATTGATACAAACATCATTAATATTGAAGTGACCTGCATGGTCTGCTCGGTAGCTCTCAGCCCTCTGAAGACCCCAGTGACTCTTTTTAAATAGCCACATTGTGAAAATCCCCTGTGAGTGTGAGCTCAGACTCAGGAGGCGTGTTTATGACTTGAATATTAACGACAATAAATGACGTCACTTTTGTGCTTGCTCGTCTCTAGTGTTTTAAACTGTGAGTGAAGAAACCGTTCAAGGTCATAAGGTTGCGTGTCACAGGGAAGCTACAGTGAATTTTCCATGACAGCTGACACATGCTGAGATGAAGGTACCCCAGAGAGGTCTGCCATTTGAAATGTTTAACACAAAACAGATTAATACAAATCCTTGAAACAAATCCTATTCATTTCGTATATTCTGTGATAATGAACACTGTCATTCAAAGTGCACTGACATTCAAAGATACAGAATATGAAAGAAAAATCACATTTAATCACCAAAAATCAGAATAAACATATTTTGCATAGTTCTTATGTATGAATGTTTGAGGTTCAGGCTTATTTTTGTTGTTCTGAAAAACAATTCTAAAAATTAACATGTCTGTCTCCCTGCTGTGCAGTGCGAGTGAGAATGCTCCACCACCTAAATAATATCTGGTCAGCCATTGCTCTATGGTCCATTGATGATTTTGGCAAGGCTGTCTGATAAAAGCGCTAAATTGCCACAAATATGTGGACATCCTTCTTTGGTTGAGCCAAAACTGTATGACCACTCCCAGATGAAGAAAGTAAATGTTGAACTCATAACAATGCAAATATTGTCTGTGATTTACTGGACAGCATGCAGACAGTTTTTATAGTTGGCTAGAGGAGGAATGTGTCACATTGTGATAAGCACACAATGCATCACACCCTGCTGCATATGGGCCTGCATAGCCACACATTGTCAGAGTGCTCATGCCGACACTATTGAAAGCACCTGCACTGGATATATGGGCATCAGAACTGGATTTTGGAGTAAAGAGGGTCTCTTGGTCTGATCAGCATGATTGTCTTTTACACTGTGTAAAGTGTTGAGTATATGTGTGGCGTTTACGGGGGGAAATGATGGCACTAGGATGCACTGTGGGAAGCGGACAAGACAGTAGAAAGACTGTGATGCTGTGGGCAATTTTCTGCTAAATGCCTACATGTGGACATTACTTTAAAATGTAATGAAACATCACCCCTTCATGTTGATACTATTTCCTGATCACACTGTCCTCTTTCATAAGATTTCCTGAAGTGGTCCCTTGTCTTAAATTCCACAGAACTCAATTTGATCAAACATCTCTGCTGGAACAAGTGTGGTCCACACTGGCTTTATCTCATGATCTCTGACACTTTGGAAGTAGATAGATTTCCACTACTTGCAAATATTGGGTAGTACAGTTTATGAAGTAGAAGTTGAATTTTTATTAATTTTTTGTTTATTTATTTAGGATTTATGGTGCACTGAAACAGGTATATTACTTACGGTACTTTGTGCGTATGAACCTAACCATAAATTAATATGTTTCATTTAAGATGCTAAATCATAGCATGACATGTAAAATTAGTTGTAACGCGGAGCGAGGAGGCGGACACATACGCTGAGATAAGCGAGATTTATCGGCGGCAAATCCAGGGTCATAGTCAAAACGGCCCAGGTTCACATAGCCAGCATGGATAGACAGGGGTTTAGACATGACAAAAACGAGAACAAGACTAAGAACAAACAGAGTTCAACGAAGCAAACAAACAAAGACCAATACATCGAACAAAGACCTGAGGCGGGCGCAGAGGCGAGGCGACTGGCGGCGGGCACGGCCACGGAATCAGGCTTGCCGCGGGGTGCGGCCACGGAATCAGACTTGCCGCGGGGTCTGGAGCTCCGGCTGGGGACAGCGGCTCCAACCTGGAGGAACAGAGACAGGACCCACTCGGCTGCTCCCAAGGATCACTCGGGCAATTGGCAGCTCGCAGTGGCGCTTGAAAGCGAGCCGAGTACCATAGAATGGGTTATCTGCTTGCTCCATCTATCTGACCACGTCTTGCACTGCAGGTCGCTCCTCCCTGCAGTGGCGCTCAAGACGGGCAGACCAAAGGCGCTTACCTGAGGTCTCGTCGTCTGGACACTAGGGGGTTGGTCCTTCGCCTTCTTACGAGACTGACGAGACGCTCGTGTTCCCTCAGCACCAGGGGATTTGGGGGTCAGGTGCAATCAATCAGGGGGGAGTTACAAAACCAAAACAAAGGCACATGGACAAACCAAAACAAAAAGGCACATGGAGTGGGAGGAGCCAATCGTGACATTTGTGAAAGAGACTTGGAGAATACTTCACCCATAAGATGTTTCTTGGTATTCAGCTCTGGACTAAATATGATTATAAAACACTTAGGAGCAAAAATCTAAATAGTTAGTCCAAAGCTTGAGGCCAGAATAGCAAATATCTCTACAGCTACAGTGAACTTCCCAGTAGAGCTGACATAAGCTGGAATAAAGGTAACCTACACTGCTCAGAATATGAGCATGCAGAATATGATTAACCTGGCCTCTTTAAACTTCTCAGGCAGTTTCTGTGCTAGAAAAGCCAAAATAAAACACAAAAGAGCCAGAAATCCTATACAACCCAGCACAGCCCAGAAAACTATAACCGAACCAGGTGCCATGGAGTTCACCATTCACAAGTTCAACAACAGAACACATCTCCTGCTGGGAATCACATTAGGCTACCTGATACACGACTTCTGCATTGCTGTGCCAATGGCAGTTGCATTTCGGTTAACTAATGGCATGGAACTATTTTTCAATGATACTGATTCCTGTTCAAAATCTCCTGCCACTGCTGTTTTTTTATGTGTGTGGCTGTGCCGTCCATACTTCAGAAATTAGGCTGCCCCAAGCTGCAGTAACCCTGAGATTGACTCTGTGCTTTTGCAGCATGGTATGCAATCTACACTGTGAGCCCTGGCCGTCTCCTAAGACAGACAGGTGCTATTGTTGTTTGAGTGTCACTGTTGTTGCTTTGGTGGTTAGTATCTCTGCGTATTCCAAAAGACTTGGTGCCAGCAGCCATTATTGGTTCTGTATAAAGAAATGAAAGTCACTGTGAAGTGGTTTTCTGTGGCTACCTGTGAGTTTGGCTGTAGCCAGACCCTATTTCTTTGATGAAAGAACACATTTCAAAGAAATTATGACCTCAACTTAAATTTTCCAGTTGCTATACCCAGAAATAAAAAACAAGAAAAACAAAAACAAAAAAACATATACACTGCTCAAAAAAAATAAAGGGAACACTCAAATAACAAATCCTAGATCTGAATGAAGCAAATATTCTCATATACTTGAATACTTTGTTCTGTACAAAGTTGAATGTGCTGACAACAAAATCACACAACAATCATCAATGGAAATCAAACTTATTAACCAATGGAGGCCTGGATTTGGAGTCACACACAAAATTAAAGTGGAAAAACACACTACAGGCTGATCCAACTTTGATATGATATCCTTAAAACAAGTCAAAATTAGGCTCAGTATTGTGGGTGGCCTCCACGTGCCTGTATGAGGTGGCAGATGGTCTCCTGAGGGATCTCCTCCCAGACCTGGACTAAAGCATCTGCCAACTCCTGGACAGTCTGTGGTGCAACATGGCGTTGGTGGATGGAGCAAGATGATGTTCCAAATGTGCTCAATCAGATTCAGGTCTGGGGAACAGGCGGGTCAGTCCATAGCTTCAATGCCTTCATCTTGCAGGAACTGCTGACACACTGCAGCCACATGAGGTCTAGCATTGTCCTGCATTAGGAGGAACCCAGGGCCACCAGCATATGGCCTCACAAGGGGTCTGAGGATCTCATCTTGGTACATAATGGCAGTCATGCTACCTCTCGCGAGCACATGGAAGGCTGTGCGGCCCTCCAAAGAAATGCCACTCCACACCATTACTCACCCACTGCCAAACCGGTCATGCTGAAGGATGTTGCAGGCAGCAGATTGCTCTCCACGGCGTCTCCAGACTCGATCACGTGCTCAGTGTGAACCTGCTTTCATCTGTGAAGAGCACAGGGTGCCAGTGGCGAATTTGCCAATCCTGGTGTTCTCTGGCAAATGCCAAGCGTCCTGCACGGTGTTGGGCTGTGAGCACAACCCCCATCTGTGGACATCGGGCCCTCATACCATCCTCATGGAGTCGGTTTCTAACTGTTTGTGAAGAAACATGCACATTTGTGGCCTGCTGGAGGTCATTTTGCAGGGCTCCAGCAGTGCTCCTCCTGTTCCTCCTTGCCCTCCTACGGCCTCCTCCACATCTCCTGGTGTACTGGCCTGTCTCCTGGTAGCGCCTCCAGCCTCTGGACACTATGCTGACAGACACAGCACACCTTCTTGCCACAGCTCGCATTGATGTGCCATCCTGGATGAGCTGCACTACCTGAGACTACCTGTGTGGGTTGTACAGTCCATCTCATGCTACCACAAGTGTGAAATCACCACCAACATTCAAAAGTGACCAAAACATCAGCCAGAAAGCACAGGTACTGAGAAGTGGTCTGTGGTCCCCACCTGCAGAACCACTCCTTTATTGAGTGTGTCTTGCTAATTGCCAAAAATTTCTACCTGTTTTATATTCCATTTGCACAACAGCTGTGAAATTGATTGTCAATCAGTGTTGCTTCCTAAGTGGACAGTTTGATTTCACAGAAATTTGATTTACTTGGAGTTATATTGTGTTGTTTAGGTGTTCACTTTATGTTTTTGAGCAGTGTATTTGCATTTTAATTTGAATAACACTGAGCAGGCACAACATTATGACCACCTTCTTGTTTCTACGCTCATTCTCCATTTTATCAGCTCCAGTTACTATATAGGTGCACATTGTAGTTCTACAAGTACAGACTGTAGTCTATCTGTTTCTCTGATACTGTTTAGCTGCCTTTTACCCTGTTCTTCAGTGGTCAGTACCTCCATGGCCCCTCATGGCATGTGCTATTTTTGTGGTGGAACATTCTCAGCACTGCAGTAACACTGATGTAGTGGTGGTGTTAGTGTGTGTTGTGCTGGTGTGAGTGGATCAGACAGTTTGTATTTGTAGAACTACAAAATGCACCTATAATAAGTGGAGCTGATAAAATGGACAATGAGCGTAGAAACAAGGAGGGGGCAATAATGTTATGCCTGATCAGTGTATGTCCATAATGTTGCACATTCACATGGTAATTGTAATTTTAAATTGACCATTTCTTTAGCATTTTCAAATGTGTATTTGGATTTGCTGCCATATTATGCCTTACACAAAAAAGGGCTATATCTGAACGATTCAGACATTAAAAATAAACAGATAAACGCATCTCTTGCATGACATCCACACCCACAAAGAGGTGCATTTGTCCAGTACCACCGTTTGACCAATTCCTCTGACTACATAATGTTAACAGTAATTTCAAACATTGGTTAGATTCAGGATATGTGTTGATGTTAAGGTTAGGTTTAGAATAAATTATGATAAATTAAACAAAACATTTGCAGAATGCTAGTTAAGAGCATCTCTCCGTGGATCACCACCTTATCGTGCTGGAGGGGTTTGTGTGCTTGAATGATCCTAGGAGCTATGTTGTCTGAAGCAAAAACTCCTGGTAGGGTCTCCCATGGCAAATTGGTCCTAGGTGACAGGCCAGACAAAGTGTGATCCATAATCACCCCTATGAAAAAAAGAAAACAGGACTTGGGTACCCTGCCCGGATCAGGGTTGGACATTATTCTTTTCTGGAGTTACCCATGGTGAGAGGCGGCGGGCAGGTGTGGGCTTTCTCATAGCCCCTCGACTTGGCGCCTGTATGTTTAGGTTTTCTCCGGTGGATGAGAGGGTAGCTTCCCTACGCTTTCGGGTTGGGGAACGGGTCCTGACTTTTGTCTGTGCTTATGCACCGAACAGCAGTTCAGAATACCCAGCCTTCCTAGAGTCATTGGGAAGGGTGCTTGAAAATGCTCCTCCTGGAGACTATTGTCCTACTGGGGGACTTCAACGCTCATGGGGGCAACGACAGTGAGACCTGGAGGGGTGTGATTGGAAGGAATGGCCTCTCTGATCTGAACCAGAGTGGTGTTCAGTTTTTGGACTTCTGTGCAAACCACAGTTTATCCATAACAAACACCATGTTTGAACACAAGGATGTCCATAAGTGCACATGGCACCATGACACCCTATGCCGCAATTCAATGATTTACTTTGTAGTCGTGTCATCGGACTTGCGGCCATGTGTTTTGGACACTCGGGTAAAGAGAGAAGCTGAGCTGTCAACTGATCACCACCTGGTGTTGAGTTGGATCAAGTGGTGGGGGAAGATGCCGGTCAGACTAGGCAAACCCAAACGTATAGTGAGGCTTTGCTGGGAACGTTTCGCAGAAGAACCTGTCAGATTGATCTTCAACTCACACCTCCATCAGAACTTTGACCAGATATCGGGGTAGGTAAGGGACATTGACTCAGAATGGGCCATGTTCCGCTCCTCCATTGTTGAAGCGGCTGACTGTAGCTGTGGTCGCAAGGTAGTTGGTGCCTGTCGGGGCGGTAATCCTCGAACCCAGTGGTGGACACCCCAGGTGAGAGATGCCGTCAAGCTGAAGAAGGAGTCCTACCCCGGGGAATGGATGGCCTGTAGGACACCAGAGGCAGCTGGCAGGTATCGACAGGCCAAGCGATCTGCGGTTTCAGTCATTGCCAATGCAAAAACCTGGGTGTGTGAAGAGTTTGGTGAGGCCTTGTAAAGTGACTTTAAGTCAGCTCCGAAAAGATTCTGGCAAACCGTCAGGCGACTCAGAAGGGGAAAGCAGTGTGCCACTAGCACTGTATATAGTGGAGATGGTGTGCTGTTGACTTTGACTGAAGACGTCATTGGGTGGTGGAAGGAATACTTTGAGGACCTTCTCAATCCCACCGACACGTTCTCCAGTGAAAAGGCAGAGTCTGGGGACATGGGAATAGGCTTGTCCATTACTGAGGCCAAAGTCGCTAAGGTAGTCAAAAAGCTCCTTGGCGGCAGGGTTCCAGGGGTGGATGAGATCCGTCCCGAGTTCCTCAAGGCTCTGGATGTTATGGGGCTGTCTTGGCTGACACACCTTTTCAACATTGTGTGGAAATCGGGGGCGGTGCCACTGGATTGGCAGACTGGGGTGGTGGTGCCTCTTTCTAAAAAGGGGGACCGGAGGGTGTTTTCCAACTACAGGGGAATCACGCTCCTCAGCCTCCCTGGTAATGTCTATGCATGGGTACTGGAGAAGAGAGTCCGGCTTATATTTGAACCTCGGATCCAGGAGGAGCAGTGCGGGTTCCGTCCTGGTCGTGGAAAACTGGACCAACTCTTCACCCTCTCCAGGATTCTGGAGGGTTCATCGGAGTTTGTCCAACCAGTCCAGATATGCTTTGTGGATCTGGAGAAGGCATTCGACTGTGTTCCCCGGGGTATTCTGTGGGAGGTGCTTCGGGAGTATGGGGTACATGGCTCTTTACTACAAGCCATTCAGGCCCTGTACAAATAAAGCTGGAGTTTGGTTCGCATAGCCGGCAGTAAGTCAGACTCATTCCCAGTGATAGTTGGACTCCGTCAGGGCTGCCCTTTGTCACCGATTCTATTCATAATTTTTATGGATAGAATTTCTAGGCACAGTCAGGGGATGGAGGGTGTCCAGTTTGGTGACCTCGAGGTTACATCGCTGCTGTTTGCAGATGATGTGGTCCTATTGGGGACATCAGGCTGTGAACTTCAGCTTTCACTGGATCAGTTTGCAGCCGAGTGTGAAGCGGCCGGGATGAGAATCAGTACCTCCAAATCTGAGGCCATGGTTCTCAGACGGGAAAGGGTGGAGAGCCCTCTCTGGGTAGGGGGTGAGCTCTTGCCTCAAGTGGAGGAGTTTAAGTATCTCGGCGTCTTGTTCATGAGTGGTCGTACAAGGGAGCAGGAGATTGACAGGCGGATTGGTGCTGGGTCAGCAGTGATACGGGCTCTTTACCGGTCTGTTGTGGTAAAGAAAGAGCTGAGCCATAAGGCAAGGCTCTCGATTTACTGGTCGATCTACGTTCCCACCCTCACCTATGGTCATGAGCTTTGGGTAATGACCGAAAGAACGAGATCGCGAATACAAGTGGCCGAAATAAGTTTCCTCCGCAGGGTGTCTTGACTCTCCCTTAGAGATAGGGTGAGAATTTCGGTCATCCGGGAGAGACACGGAGTAGAGCCGCTGCTTCTCCACGTCGAGAGGAGCCAGCTGAGGTGGTTTGGGCATCTGGTTAAGATGCCTCCTGGAGGCCTCCTTTGGGAGGTGTCACAGGCAAGTCCACCTGGGAGGAGACCCCGGGGAAGACCCAGGACAGCATGATGGAGATGTGATCGGAGAGGCCCCACCCCCACCTTGGCCTCTCCGATCACATCTCCATCATGCTGGTCCCTGCCTCGGGAACAAGCTATTGGGGAAAGCCTGCGGGGGTGGTTTATGCGTGTACGTAAACAAAGGTTGGTGCATAAAATGTGTTATGATTAACAGCCACTGCTCTGAGGCCATTCCAAACCGATTCCATGATAACATCAGCTCACTTCCGAACAAGCACCCAGAGTCATTTTATTTGGTGGCTGAGGATTTTAACTATGTAGACCTGACAAACACTTTGTCTAAGTTTTATCAGCATGTCACCATACCAACACGGGGAAATAACACACTGGACCGTGTGCATACAAACATATGAGAGGCATACAGAGCTGTGCCCCGCCCCCACCTTGGCCTCTCCGATCACATCTGCTCACAGCCCAACACCGTGCAGGATGCTTGGCATTTGCCAGAGAACACCAGGATTGGTAAATTCGCCACTGGCGCCCTGTGCTCTTCACAGATGAAAGCAGGTTCACACATCTGACAGACGTGACAGAGTCTGGAGACGCCGTGGAGAGCCATCTGCTGCCTGCAACATCCTTCAGCATGACCGGTTTGGCAGTGGGTGAGTAATTGTGTGGGGTGGCATTTCTTTGGAGGGCCGCACAGCCTTCCATGTGCACGCCAGAGGTAGCCTGACTGCCATTAGGTACCGAGATGAGATCCTCAGACCCCTTGTGAGACCATATGCTGGTGCGGTTGGCCCTGGGTTCCTCCTAATGCAGGACAATGCTAGACTTCATGTGGCTGGAGTGTGTCAGCAGTTCCTGTAAGATGAAGGCATTGAAGCTATGGACTGGCCCGCCCATTCCCCAGACGTGAATCCGATTGAGCACATCTGGGACATCATGTCTCGCTCCATCTACCAATGCCATGTTGCACCATAGACTGTCCAGGAGTTGGCGGATGCTTTAGTCCAGGTCTGGGAGGAGATCCCTCAGGAGACCATCCGCCACCTCATCAGGAGCATGCCCAGGCATTGTAGGGAGGTCATACAGGTACGTGGAGGCCACACACAATACTGAGCCTCATTTTGACTTGTTTTAAGGACATTACATCAAAGTTGAATCATCCTGTAGTGTGTTTTTCCACTTTAATTTTGTGTGTGACTCCAAATCCAGGCCTCCATTGGTTAATTAATTTGATTTCCATTGATGATTGTTGTGTGATTTTGTTGTCAGCACATTCAACTTTGTACAGAACAAAGTATTCAATGAGAATATTTCATTCATTCAGATCTAGGATGTGTTATTTGAGTGTTCCTTTTATTTTTTTGAGCAGTGTAGTTCATTAATGAGAAGTTACTATGTATTTCACTTTATAATACTTTTCCTGACCATCATTAACTCCTAGTTCATAAGTAATGAGTTACCATGTGTTTCACTTTATATTGCTCCATATCATCATTACTTCTTAGTTCATTAATAATGTGTTACAATGTGTTCACTTCATAATGCTGTTCCTGATCATAATCAACTCCTAGTTCTTTAGCAATAAGTTACCATGTGTTTCTTTTTATAATACAGTTCCTTATCATCATACGTTCATCATTGACTATTGAAGAACACAGTAACACTGTGTAACAGACAGTAATTACATAATCACTCTGTAATATTTAGAAGTAAGTTAATTTGAAGGCAGGATACATCCATCCATCCATCCATTTTCTAAGCCGCTTCTCCGTCAGGGTCGCGGGGGGGGGTTCTGGAGCTTATCCCAGCAGTCTTCGGGCGTATGGCAGGATATACCCTGGACAGGTCCCAGTCCATCGTAGGGCAGACAGACAGACACAGAAATTCACTCACACACTCAATTTAGCAGCTGTCAAATATTTCCTTGAGCCCTCTCTTCAACTGACCCTACCCTCAAGAGCGCTTTAAAGGAGAACTACTGTTCAGTAAAGGAGAACCACTGTTCAGAAGAAATAACACTGGCACGTGCTCTAAAGTTGAGAGGTAAGAAGCCTGGTGTACTGAATACTGTAGTATTTTCACAGTTGTCCCATTTGTAGGCTCATGTGCAAATTGGTTCACACTGCCAAATATGAAGATGTGCCTTAGCCTTTTAACATTTCTGATCAAAAGACGCACATGAGAGACACCAATCAGTAAGAGTGGTGTGATGTCCCCACCCTTCTCTGAGGAAGCCTTTTTATTTTGTACAAATTGCACACTGTCTAGTGTGTACACTACTTTTAGAAGTCTTGGGATACACTACATCAGTTAACAGTTCACCAGAAACCTTGAAAGACTCAGGTATTGACCAATTGATGTTGAATTAATCAGTAATTATTGATTAGTTATCCTAAGAATTCAGAGGTACTGTTCTCTATGAGACTAAGTTGTTATTATTTAGTTAATAGTGAACTACCATAATTGATAGTTCACTATTATCTAACTAATATTTAACTAGTAGTCCCTGGTAATTAATTGTAGTTACATTGCAGTGTTAATGCAGCACTACTTATTCGTGTCTTTTTATTTCTTAATTCCTAACTTATTAACTATGAAACAGGTGCTGTAAAGTGTTAGTCAATGTCCCACCATAGCACACATAGGTTTAAAGGACTATGGTTTTATACAATGGTTAAATATATAAGTGAAATATTTTCTGTTGGACATAGAGTACATATACATGTAAACTGACTAATATTTGCTGGAATGTAAAATATAAGGAATAATTTAATCTCTATAGATTAAATCCAGGCATAGATTGTGAACATTTTCAGAATTTCTTCAAATATATAGTATAAAAATATAAATGAATTACAGACATTTTGCCATAAGATACTTTTTATGTAACCACTCTTTTCACAACCTAAATATATTAAAATTATTTACAAACATTTCATAGTTTTACTTCATGGGGGGGGCGGGGTTCAGATGTAAGGGGCATGTGTTCCTTTATTGATAAAGAATGCACTCAAAGATAATGAGAATTCAATTGTGATATGGTTTTTAAAAAATGAATCAATAGATAAAATAAAAAAATTGGAGAAAGCAATTACAGTCTTCTTTACCTTGGTGTAATACATTATTATCTATTATTATTTAAGCAGTACATGTGCAAATCTTAAATATACAAATTAGAGCATAATATAAAATTGAAATAAGAAAGTTTTAGTACTGAATATTCTAGGTACATATAAATCTAAACATAAATAAGCATGTTTCACATAAATTGCTAAATTACTGTGTGACATGACAAATTTAGCAAAAGTCTCAAGACTTTGAAGGTGCTTTACCCATAAGGTGTTTCTTTGTATTGTTTTCTGGCCTAAACATAATTATGAAACACTTAGGAGCAAAAATAGAAAACGTCAACCCGAAGCCCCAGTCTATGCTATACAGCAGTTGCTAGACAAACCTCGGGTTGCTTGTCTAAATGACATAGATGAATCCTCTTACCCAGGAACTTGCCTTGATTGTGTAAGGGAGTTTTGAACACAGGAATGCACCTGGAGCTTGGAGAGGCCAGCAACATTGCTTAAGTAGTAAAAGATGAAGGCAAGCTGACCCTTGAAGAGTGGAGTAAGCTGATAAGAACCGGCAAAAATGGTTCTTGAGATAAATTAATAAAGTAAATGTCAAAATGATGGCCTTGACCTGGTATGATCAGGCTGGGAAAGTTCAAAAAGAATAGATCACAGGGATGGTTGGAGATAAAGGTTTCCAAGGAAAGTGTCAAATTAAATATTAACAGGAACCAAAAGTGATTCAAAGTCATATAATAAGGGAGGTGTGAGGTTACGAGCAAGGGCTCAGACCAGATATCTTGAGTGTACTTGCCTGTAAAGATGATGACTTATCATTGGATGAACTGGTTAATCTAGCTATGAAAATCGATCATCTGTTGCAACATCAGGGTAAGAGGAATCCTGGCAGGAACTTCAGAAGGAGTTTCATTAGAAAGAGAAGTCCAACAGAGTTGCTGGAAGCCCCGAACCCATGCAATGTGAATTTTCACGACTGACTCCTGAGGAAAGGAGCTGCAGGTTGAGAAATCATTCTTCCCTGTACTGCGGGAAATCGTGCCATCAGATCAAGGACTGTGCTCTGGGGCCTCAAACGAACAATGTGCCAACCCTTGGAAAGCACATGGAGTCTACTCTGCATGCTAATGTGGTGAGTGTTCCAAAAAAAGGCTTGGTATCTAAGTCTTTCATGCTACCTATCAGTATATCCCGAGTCTGTTGTTGTTTAAGCGATTTTAGATTCCAGAGGAGAGGGGAATTTTATTCAAGCCAGGATCGTGGAGGAGCTCAACATTCCCATGGAGGACCTTCCGAATGTGTTGAAAGTAGTAGTGCTGCACGGAGGACTGGTTGGAGCTGGAACCATTTCCAAGGTGACCAAGCCCATCGTAGTGAAAACAAGACACTGCATCACCCCCGACAGAGATGATAGATCAGGCCCCAGTCTACGCTGTGCACAGGTTGCTGGACTCCAGAAGATGAGGTGGTCTCTTCTGGCTTGCATGCAGAGACCATGTACACCGGTGGTCCAGCGCCACAGCAGCTCTGATTCGGCCCCTGTTCCGCGGTCGGGTCAGGGATGGTGTTGTCATCCTGGTCTCCCTCGTTCCAAGGCCAGCCAGGACTTTTTGAAGGGGGGATTCTGTCACATTTTCGGCTAGCCAGCCTATGAGCTACACATCCCAGAGTCCTCCGCCTCATCACTTGTCTCCAGGAAGATCATCAGTGGCCTATCACTGCTCAAGTTCTCCTGAAAACGGATTATGTTCACCTGTATGTATGTTTGTATTGTTGCCTGGTTATTTGGATATTCAGTGTTTGACTCATTGCCTGTGTTTTGGACTCTGCTCTGCTTTTCCCTGCTTGGTAATGATCGCCCTCTGTGTTCTGTTGTTTACTTCAGAGCTGACCCATGCCTGTGTATTGACAACGATATATCTGCCTGAATCCCAAAGTAAGCTTCTTCTCTGTTTTATAACCATGAGCGTCTGCTTACTGGTCAAAAGTTACAGTCTGGGTTTTGAGCAAGGAGAAAATCTTCTCTAAAAAGAAGCCATAATCAGACCACTCCTCAAAAAACCTAGTCTTGATCCAGAAGTCTTCGCTAATTATAGGCCCATCTTCAATCTTCCCTTTCTCTCTAAAGTACTGGAAAAGGTAGTCGCCACCTATCTTCAGGACCATCTTAAATGCAATAACCTTCATGAAAAATTTCAGTCTGGTTTCTGCTCTGCTCACAGCACAGAAACAGCTTTGGTTAAGGTCACAAATGACCTTCTGATGGCAGCAGACGCTGGCTCACCTTCCCTCCTCATCCTCCTGGATTTGTCTGCTGCATTTGACACTGTTGACCATGGCATACTCCTCAATTGGCTTCATCACATCATTGGTCTCACGGACACCACCATAAACTGGTTTCAGTCTTATCTGACTGACAGAAGAGAATACTTAACATGTGGAAAGGCAAGATCCCAGACATACACTGTGACCTGCAGAGTCCCACAGGGATCAGTCCTGGGCCCCATCCTCTTTAATATATACATGCTTCCCCTTGGCCATGTCATTAGTCACCATGGAATTTAATTCCACTGCTATGCTGATTATGTAAACTTTACCTTCGAATTGATGCAAACTCCTGTGTTGTTTCTTCATCGTCAATGCCATCATCACAATTTGCTGCCTGTCTAGAAGATATTCTAGGTGTGGATGGAACAACTTCCTCCAGTTGAACAGTGCCAAAACAGAGGCAATCATGATTGGCACCCCACATCAGACTCAGTCAACCTCCATAACCAGTATTACATTCTCTGGCCAAAACATTCAACTCTCCTCATCAGTCTCCAATCTTGGTGTGAGGTTTGACCCTCAACTCACTTTCAAGGTCCATATAAAACACCTCTGCAAGATCTCCTTTCACCACCTCAGAACCATTGCCAAACTTTGCCCCACTCTGACTGTATCTGATGCTAAAAAATTGGTTCATGCTTTCATCTCCTCCAGACTGGAGTACTGCAATTCACTTCTCATTGGGATTCCTGGCAAGAGTCTCCAGAGGCTACAATACATTCAGAACAGCGCTGCTAGGATCCTAAAGAGAGTGCATAAATATGGACACATTATACCCATCCTCTGTTCTCTTCACTGGCTTCCCATCTCTGCCAGGATTGAATACAAGGTTTCCCTCCTCACCCACCAGTGCATTTATGGCAATGCCTCTACTTATCTGAAAGAACTCCTCACCGCACTGACTTCATCACGATCCCTTTGTTCTATGAACACAAATTGCCTCCTCCCCCCCTCCTCACTTATGGAATGCTCTCCCTGACTATCTGAGGGCACCACAGTCGAGTGACAGTTTTAAAAAAGGACTCAAAACCTTTCTCTTCAGCAGAACTTATAACCCGTGCTCTTCCTAAGGAGTGTAAGGATGTTTTATAGTAGTTCTTTGATTTCATAGAAATGCTTCTACTGTATAGCACTTTGAGATTTGCTTAAAATGTAAAGTGTGTTACAAATAAAATTCATTATTATTATTATTATTATTATTATTATTATTATTATTAAAATAGCTATTGATCAGGAAAAAAATTGCTCTGGATTTTCACCCCTAATTTTTTGTCTTTGCCTTTTTTTTTATTTCATCTACCCTCGGGTTATGTTTGTCTTTTTGGGCAGTTTGGCTTTATATCAGTAAAGGCTCATGCATCTCCAGACCATAATGCTACCACCACCATGCTTGACTGTAGGCTAGAGACTGTTGTCTTGGTACTCCTCACCAAGGTACCAACACTTGTGCTGGACACCGTATGAGCCATGTTCTTGGACTGCTTGTCTTCAGCAAACTGTTTCCAGGCTTTCTTGTGTATGAGCTTCAGAAGAGGCTTCCTTTTGAAATGATGGTCATGCAGACTGAGTTGATGCATAGTGTGGCATGGTCTTAGCACTGACAGGCTGACCTCCCACTTCTTCAACCTCTGCAGCAATGCTGGCAGCATTCATGTGTCTAATTTTTGAAGCCAACCTGAATATATGGACTCAACTTCATTGGTCAACCTCGGCAAGGGTCCTGGAAAACCGTTGTATGGCCTTGGCCACCATGCTATAGCTCAGTTTCAGGGTGTTAGCAGTCTTCTTATAGCCTAGGCCATCTTTGTGGAGAGGAACTTTCTATTTCTCATATCCTCAGAAAGTTCTTTGCCATGAGGTGCCATGTTGAAAATTCAGTGGACAGTATGAGAGAATTGTACTCAAAACACCAAATTTAACAGCCCTGCTCCCCATTCACACCTGTAACCTTGTAATTCGAATTAGTCACATGACACTAGGGAGGGATAATAGTAAGTAAGTAAGAAGTATGTAAGAATTTATTTCACTCTAAACACAACCTGAGTTGACCAACATGCTGTACATAAAATCAATCCCCAGGACACACTGGGTTAAAAACAATAAAACAAATAAAATACGTAACGAAAGTAACATGTAAAAGAAAAAGCTTAGAAGAAAGAGAGAAAGAAAACTAGCAGCACCTCACATCACTACAGTCTCCTGCTATTCAAATGCAAGTTTATAAAAGTATGTTTTTAGACCTGATTTAAACACAGAGATAGAATATCGGGCGGAAGACTGTTCCAAAGTCCCGGAGCATAAATCGCAAATGCACGATCACCTTTAAGTTTCAGTCGAGTCCTGGGAACAGTCAGCAAGTTCTGAGAAGATAATCTAAGAAAACGTTGACAGGTTGAGGGTGTTAGCAGGTCTGTAATATAAGAGGGGGCAAGCTTATTTAGTGCCTTAAAAACAAATAACAGCATTTTAAACTGTATTCTGTGCTGGGCAGGTAGCCAATGTAGAGAAGCGAGCACTGGAGTGATGTGGTCTCTTTTCTTAGTACTAGTCAGTTACCTGGCAGCAGAATTCTGGACTAGTTGCAGACGTTGCAATAGAGACTGATTAATCCCTATATATAATGAATTTCAATAATCAAGTCTGGAAGAAATTAAGGCATGAATAACTTTCTCCAGGTCAGAGAAACAGAGAAAAGGCTTAAGCTTTGCAATGCTTCTGAGCTGGAAGAAACTACTCCTTACCACAAAGTTGATTTGTTTATCAAATCTGAGATCTGAGTCAAAAACAACACCAAGATTTCTCACAGAGGACTTGACACATACCGACAGATGACCCAGGTTATTAGAGACATTGTTAATGAGATGGGGAGCACCAAAAACAATGACCTCTGTCTTGCTTACATTCATCTGAAGGAAATTGACAGCCATCCATCTCTTAATGTCCTCAAGACAATTTGTGAGGAACATTAATGAGCCATGGGCCATAATGACGAAATTGGGGACAATTTGTACATGTTCACTGTTGTGTTGCCAGGTATTTTGACATGAATGGCCGCATTAATTTGAGAGGACAGTAAATCTATAGTTTCATTTATATAGTGTTGTCCCATAAAAAGATATATTAAAATATTGGCAGAAATTTGAAAGGTGTACTAAATTTTGCGAGATAAACTATATGTACAAATCCACATTGTGAATTTAGTATTCCAATATATAAGGAAAAAGTAAAAGGCTCCCTTGTTAATTCAGGAAAACATTTGCACATTTTCTGTTCTTTAGAAATGTAATGATTTGCACACATTTTACAGTAAAATATTTTATATGTATATACAATTCAGAACATACAATATTGTTTAAAATGTTTATTACTGAAGTTACTTTGTACATATAAACCTAATCATACACCTATCAGGCATAATATTATGACCACCTCCAATGCTGCTGGACTGAGAATATTCCGTTAGTCAAAAATATCCAGCCAACAGTATCCTGTGAGCAGCATCCTGTGACCACTGATGCAGGACTAGATGATGACAAACACAAACTGTGAGCAGCAGATGAGCTATCATCTCTGACTACACATCTACAAGGTGGATTGTGACAGTGAGTGGACACAGTATTTAAAAGCTCCAGCAGAACTGCTGTGCCTGATCCATTCTTACCACCACAACACACACTAACAAACCATCACCACATTGGTGTTACTGCAGTGCTGAAAATGATCCATCACCCAAAGAATGCATGATCTGTGAGGAGCCATGGGGTCCTAATCACTGAAGAACAGGGTAATAGGGGGCTAAAAAATAATGCAGAGGAACATATGGACTACAGTCGGTAACTGTACAACTACAAAATGCATCTATATAGTAAGTGGAGCTGATCAAATGGACAATGAGTGCAGAAACAAGGAGGTGGTCATAATGTCATGCCTGATTGGTGTAAATGATCATGTTTCATATAAGGTGCTAAATCGCAGTGTGGCATTTAAATTTGTGCAAAAGTCTCAAAGAGACTTGGAGGTTGCTTTACCCATAAGGTGTTTCTTTGTATTTTGCTCTGGCCTAAACATGATTATGAAACATTTGGGAGCAAAAATAGAAATAAACAGACCAAAGCTTGAGGCCAGAATAGCAAATATCTCTACAGCTACAGTGAACTTTCCAGGAGAGCTGACATAAGCTGGGATAAAGGTAACCCAGACTGCACAGAATATGAGCATGCTGAATGTGATGAACTTGGCTTCATTAAAGTTATCAGGCAGCTTCCGTGCTAGAAAAGCCAAAATAAAACACAAAAGCGCCAGAAATCCTATATAACCCAGCACAGCCCAGAAACCTATAGCTGAACCTAATGCACATTCCAGTATTATCCTTTCCTTGTATTGCTTTAGATTTTTGAAGGGGAGAGGAGGAGATATTGCCAACCAAAGAGTACAAATAAGGACCTGTATGAGAGTGAAGGTGAGAACACTGAGTCTCTGCTGTGGAGGCCCAAACCATTTCATGGCATTACTGCCTGGAAGTGTAGCTCTGAAGGCCATTAACACCACTATTGTTTTCCCCAGAACACAGGAGATGCAGAGGACGAAGGTGATCCCAAACGCTGTGTGACGCAGCATACAGGACCACTCAGAGGGCTGACCAATGAAAGTAAGTGAGCATAGGAAACACAGAGTCAGTGAGAAAAGGAGCAGGAAGCTCAGCTCTGAGTTGTTGGCTCGGACAATTGGTGAAGCTCTGTGTTTGTAGAAGACAGCAGCCACAGATACAGCAACGATGGCCCCAGCAATAGAGAACACTGTCAGGATGATGCTCAGAGTGTCGTCCCAGGACAGAAACTCCACAGGCTTCGGGAGGCAGATGTCTTGCTGAGTGTTGGGCCAGAACTCAGGAGGGCAGGGCATACAGTTCAAAGAGTCTTAAATATTAGAAAGACATACATAGATCTCTGTTTGAGAAAGAACAGCTAGAGAAGTATAGAACTAAAAACTAAATTAGGGCTGTTCCCAGCACTGCATGTGATACACAACCTGTCTTGTTGCTGATCTCTCCTTCTGCGCATGGTATACAGTCAAAGCAGCAGACTGGCTTTCCTTTCTGCACAGCCTTCCTGGTTCCTGCAGGACAGCTCTCACTGCACACAGATCTTGGCACCTGAAATACATTAGACAAATGTTATTGGAATTGTAAGTTTTAAAAAAATATATTTAATTTACAATGATTTGCACATCAAAATGTTTTTACTTTTCAATACTGTCAAACTCAGTTGTATTTTAAAAATAGATTGAATGAGAAATATTATATTAAACGATTTAAGTTAAATGCACACATATTACTTGCATGTATTTATTTCTTTCAATGCTTGTTTAAATTATAACAATTAATAATAATAATAATAATAATAATAATAATAATAATAATAATAATAATAATAATAATAATAATAATAATAATAATAATAACATTTTACGTTTCTTGGTTTCTGTTTATCTTTTCTATAGAACAACTGAAACAGATTTTCAATTATTGTCATTAAATAATATTAAATTGAAATATGTTATCTATAAGCTGAAATTTGAATGAGTTTTTCTTGTTTCTATCACAGGTTATTTATTACAGTACTCTTGATGGTTTTTTGTATTGCAGTTCATCAGTTCAGCCTGTATAATTACAATAAAGGCAAACAACTGACTGCAGCATCTAGTAAAGAGACACAAACACAAGAAAGCAATGAAATCTTCTGTGATACGCACTATTATGTAATCTACTGTATGTTATGTAAGGAGCAGCCTGGAATTCCTTCATGCCAGTGTCTGTGTAGTGCTGAAATTGGTTGCCTGAGTAGTATGAACATATTTTTAAAATGTTCACAACAAAATATTTGTGGAATGGCTTAAGAAAGTTTAAGTTGCTTTGTGTTAATAACATTTAAAGTTGTCTCACCTTAAAATACTGTCCATTTTTCTTCATATTTAAAGTATTAGGCAATAGTTCATACATTGATTTCCTTACTTATTTCAAATTCTGTAACAGGTTTATATAGTTTTTCATAAAGTAAAGGAAGTACCTGTGTTTGTCCTCCCACCCAGATGATAACACCGTTCAGACTCAACTCTTGGCCTCTTGGTCTGGATGAGTCGTAGTGGCCCACAGTCACAAAATTCAAATAACCATCTTTATTAACCTGCCAGTTTATGAGCTCATAAGCAGCCACAGGATCGCCATTGGCATCAAAGGAGACCTGATAGCCATTCTTTGTAGTGAAGTTCACTCTCTTGAGCTGGTCAAGTATCTGCAGTCGAACACATAATAAGAAAAATTGTGAACAGATCTGAGTCTCATGTATTTTTCAGTGCATTACGAAAAAAAACTTTTTTTTTTTTTTTTTGCAGGATACTGAAATGAGCTATTCACTTTTTTTTTTTTTTTTTGGGGGGGGGGGGGGGGGGGGGGGGGTAGGCTAAGACCACTGAGGCGTCTTGCAATATTGAAAACCTCATAAATTAACTCAACATAAAAATAAAGTCAACAAAAGAATCGCATATTTTTCATTCTATTGCTGAAGAGCCTGTAACAATTTATTGTTGACTCATTGTTAATTTCAGTGATTTTAATATCTTTGCAAGAATGTAGAATTATTTCTTATAATAAATCTTCTCTCATGAAATCTGCTTTCACATTTATAAAAACACAAATCGTAATGGTAGAGTTGCAAAAATATCCTGCTTATAGTATGAATCAATATATAAATCAATTTTTACAATAACATCACTCTCATTTAAATTATAACATACGTTGATAGACTGTTTTAATTTTGTTATGGGTTTTTTACCTGCCATGGTGTGAATTTAGCGCTCTTGTCGCACTGCGTGTCATTACAGATAACACCGTGGATGGCATGCGCTATGGCATACGTAGCTTTATACACCAGGTTTGACTCGCGAGGCTGCGACGTGTCTGTATACGTGTTCTGCAGCGCGCGGATATCCTCGCTGCCGTTACATTTCCGCGCGCCCCCTGAGGAGCCTGTTAGGCTACAGCTGAACGAGCTCTCCCAAAACTCCGTTAGCAGAGGAGATTTCAGTGCTTGCGCTGGAGAGAGATCCAGAAGAAACTCACGAAGACCTGGAATCACTGAGCGGGGAACTCCAAATCCTATCGGCCCACCGCAGCCGATACAACGGTTAATGTCTGATTGTATGATCCACCCTTCGCTGCCGATCCACTGAAGCGGAGGAAGAGGTTTTCTAAGCAGTTCCTGCCACAGGAACAGCACGTCCCATGAGTGAAGAAACGCTACTACTACCCGGGCTGTTGATCTCCGGATGACGTTCGCCACTCTCTCCAGTTTACTGCGCGGTTGTGTTCTGTAGTAGGACTCGGAGTACTCCACACAGATTCCCTCCTCCTGCGCAGCCTTTAGAAACGCCGCCATTCCATAATTTCCATAGTCCGTATCGCTGCGCACTGCCCCAATCCATGTCCAGCCGAAATACTTGACTAATTTTGCTAGTGCGGCGGCTTGGTGATGGTCACTTGGTATGGTCCTGAAGAAAGCAGGATACTGACGCTTATCACTCAGACATGCGCAAGTTGCGAAGTGACTCACCTGTTATTCGATATAGAAAATAGACAGAAACGGTATTTTAAATGCTTGCTTGAACATAATTCATGAAGTATGACACAATTTTACATCATTTTTGATATTTTACTGAACATTTACACATTTCTGCACCATGTAGTGCAGCTTACAATCACCTGTGGAATTCCAAAGAGACCCAGCATTCTCGTCATACTCATTGATGGTGTAGAAGCAGATTCTCCCACGAGAGCAGGAACAGCTGCTGCTGCTGATTTTGAACAGGAGTCAGTATCATTGAAAAATGCATCCATGCCGTTTGCAAACTGAAATGCAACTTTGACTGCCATCGGAACTTCAGAGCACGAATCGTGTATCTGGAATCCTAACGTAATTCCCGGCAGGAGATCCGTTCTGTTGTTGATCTCGTGAATGGCGAACTCCATGGCACGAGCATTTCGCAGCTCCCTGAAGCTCATACTGTTGAGAAAAATAAAACATACCAATTACACAAACATACATTTTTTTTCTATTTCCACATCCAGGCCACATTGACGGAAAAAGGAGCGCATTTTTGCACAATTCTTAACATGTTATTATTATAATTTCTCTCTTGTCCTTTGCAGCTGTACACGTCAAGCTCACAGACAGACCTCCCAGAACACTGTAGCTGGAGTGGCCGTCTGGTGTACGTCTTGTTTTCTGAACTTGCTTGAGAATGAAATGAAAAAATTCCTCCGATTAAAAAATCTCCATCCATAGAAAGAGCAGATATTTTCGGATCATCCCACCGCCTGCAGCTGACCAGGTCAGTTTCACCATCTGCCGGACTGAAACCAGTTATACACCACATTGATACAAACATCATTAATATTGAAGTGACCTGCATGGTCTGCTCGGTAGCTCTCAGCCCTCTGAAGACCCCAGTGACTCTTTTTAAATAGCCACATTGTGAAAATCCCCTGTGAGTGTGAGCTCAGACTCAGGAGGCGTGTTTATGACTTGAATATTAACGACAATAAATGACGTCACTTTTGTGCTTGCTTGTCTCTAGTGTTTTAAACTGTGAGTGAAGAAACCATTTAAGGTCATAAGGTTGAGGTTGCACAAAACAGTGCGTGTCACAGGGAAGCTACAGTGAATTTTCCATGACAGCTGACACATGCTGAGATGAAGGTACCCCAGAGAGGTCTGCCAGTTGAAATGTTTAACACAAAACAGATTAATACAAATCCTTGAAACATATCCTATTCATGTCGTATATTCTGTGATAATGAGCAAAATGACATTCAAAAATACAGAATATGAAAGAAAAATCACATTTAATCACCAAAAATCAGAATAAACATATTTTGCAGAGTTCTTATGTATGAATGTTTGAGGTTCAGGCTTATTTTTGTTGTTCTGAACAACAATTCTAAAAATGAACATGTCTGTCTCCCTGCTGTGCAGTGAGAGTGCTCCACCACCTAAATAATATCTGGTCAGCTAATGCTCTATGGTCCATTGATGGTTTTTAACAGCGGACGATTTTGGCAAGGCTGTCTGATAAAAGCGCTAAATTGCCAAAAATATGTGGACATCCTTCTTTGGTTGAGCCAAAACTGTATGACCACTCCCAGATGAAGAAAGTAAATGTTGAACTCATAACAATGCAAGTATTGTCTGTGATTTACTGGACAGCATGAAGACAGTTTTTATAGTTGGCTAGAGGAGGAATGTGTCACATTGTGATAAGCACACAATGCATCACGCCCTGCTGCATATGGGCCTGCATAGCCACACATTGTCAGAGTGCTCATGCTGACACTATTGAAAGCACCTGCACTGGATATATGGGCATCAGAACTGGATTTTGGAGCAAAGAGGGTCTCTTGGTCTGATCAGCATGATTGTCTTTTACACTGTGTAAAGTGTTGAATATATGTGTGGCGTTTACTTGGGGAAATGATGGCACTAGGATGCACTGTGGGAAGCGGACAAGACAGTAGAAAGACTGTGATGCTGTGGGCAATGTTCTGCTAAATGCCTACATGTGGACATTACTTTAAAATGTAATGAAACTTCACCCCTTCATCCATCCATCCATTTTCTAAGCCGCTTCTCCGTCAGGGTCGCGGGGGGATGCTGGAGCCTATCCCATATTGATAGTATTTCCTGATCACACTGTCCTCTTTCAGAAGATTTGCTGAAGTGGTCCCTTTGTCTTAAAATCTCTGCTGGAACAAGTGTGGTCCACAATGGCTTTATCTCATGATCTCTGACACTTTGGTAGTAGATAGATTTCCACTATTTGCAAATATTGGGTAGTACAGTTTATGAAGTAGAAGTTGAATTTATTCATTTTTTGTTTATGTATTTATTTATTTATTTATTATTTATTTATTTATTTATAATTTATGGTGCACTGACGAACAGGTATATTACTTATGCTTCTTTGTATTTATGAACCTAACCATAAAACAATATGTTTCATTTAAGATGCTAAATCATAGCACGACATCTAAAATTAGTTGTAACGCAGAACAAGGAGGCAGACACATACGCTGAGATAAGCGACATTTATCAGCGGCAAATCCAGGGTCATAGTCAAAACGGTGCAGGTTCACATAGCCAACACGGATAGATAGTGGTTCAGACATGACACAAGCCAGAATAGGACTAAGAACAAACAGTTCAACAAAGCAAACATCAAACAAAGACCAAAACACAGGGCTTAAATAAACAGGGAAATTGAGGGGCAGGTGAAAACAATCAGGGCGAAGTTACAAAACCAATACAAATGCACAATACAAATGCACAGAGTGGGAGGAGCCAATCGTGACATTTGTGCGATAGTTTCAAAGAGACTTGGAGAATACTTCACCCATAAGATGTTTCTTTGTATTCAGCTCTGGACTAAATGTGATTATAAAACACTTGGTAGCAAAAATATAAATAGTTAGTCCAAAGCTTGAGGCCAGAATAGTAAATATCTCTACAGCTACAGTGAACTTTCCAGGAGAGCTGACATAAGCTGGGATAAAGGTAACACTGCTCAGAATATGAGCATGCAGAATGTGATGAACTTGGCCTCTTTAAACTTCTCAGGCAGTTTCTGTGCTAGAAAAGCCAAAATAAAACACGAAAGAGCCAGAAATCCTATACAACCCAGCACAGCCCAGAAACCTATAGCCGAACCAGGTGCCATGGAGTTCACCATTCACAAGTTCAACAACAGAACACATCTCCTGCTGGGAATCACATTAGGCTACCTGCTACACGACTTCTGCATTGCCGTGCCAATGGCAGTTGCATTTCGGGTAACTAATGGCAATTAACTTTCAATGACACTGATTCCTGTTCAAAATCTGCAGCCACTGCTGTTTTTTTTATTTTGAAACCAGCCCCTGCCAGTGTGTGGCTGTACAGTCCGTACCTCAGAGATTAAGCTGCCCCAAGCTGCAGTAACCCTGAGAATGACTCTATGCTTTTGCAGCATGGTATGCAATTTACACTGTGAGCCCTGGCCGTCTCCTAAGACAGACAGGTGCTATTGTTGTTTGAGTGTCACTGTTGTTGCTTTGGTGGTAAGTATCTCTGCGTATTCCGAAATACTTGGTGCCAGCAGCCATATTTTGTTCTGTATAAAGAAGTGAAAGTCACTGTGAAGTGGTTTTCTATGGCCACCTGTGAGTTTGACTGTAGCCAGACCCTTTTTCTATTTCTTTGATAAAAGAACACATTTCAAAGAAATTATGACCTTAACTTAAATTATCCAGTTGCTATACCCAGAAAAAAAACAAAAAAAAACAAAAACAAAAGCAAAAAAACATATATTTGCATTTGAATTTGAATTACACTGACCAGGCACAACATTATGACCACCTCCTTGTTTCTATGCTCATTCTCCATTTTATCAGCTCCAGTTACAATATAGGTGCACTTTGTAGTTCTACAAGTACAGATTGTAGTCTATCTGTTTCTCTCATACTTTTTAGTTGCCTGCAGTAACACTGATGTAGAGGTGGTGTTAGTGTGTACTGTGCTGGTGTGAGTAGATCAGACAGTTTGTATTTGTAGAACTACAAAATGCACATATAATAAGTGGAGCTGAAAAAATGGACAATGAGCGTAGAAACAAGGAGGGGGCATTAATGTTTGCCTGATCAGTGTCCATAATGTTGCACATTCACATGGTAATTGCAATTATAAATTGACCATTTCATTAGCATTTTCAAATGTGTATTTAGATTTGCTGCCATATTTCGCCTTGCACAAATCAGGGCTGTATCTGAATGATTCAGACATTAAAAATAAACAGATAAACACATCTCTTGCGTGACATCCACACCCACAAAGAGGTGCATTTGTCCAGTACCATAATACTACATAATCCATCCATCCATCCATCCATCATCTTCCGCTTCTCCGGGGTTCGGGTCGCGGGGGCAGCATCCTGAGCAATGAAGCCCAGACCTCCCTTTCCCCAGCCACTTCCACTAGCTCCCTGGGAGGGATTCCGAGGCGCTCCCAGGCCAGCTGGGCGATATAGTCACGCCAGCGTGTCCTGGGTCTTCCCCGGGGTCTCCTCCCCGGTGGACTTGCCTGTGACACCTCCCAAGGGAGGCGTCCAGGAGGCATCCTAACAAGATGCCCGAACCACCTCAACTGGCTCCTCTCGACGTGAAGAAGCAGCGGCTCTACTCTGAGTCCCTCCCGGATGACCGAACTTCTCACCCTATCTCTAAGGGAGAGTCCAGCCACCCTGCGGAGGAAACTCATTTCGGCCGATTGTATTCGCGATCTCGTTCTTTCGGTCATTACCCAAAGCTCATGACCATAGGTGAGGGTGGGAACGTAGATCGACCAGTAAATCGAGAGCCTTGCTTTATGGCTCAGCTCTTTCTTTACCACAACAGACTGGTAAAGAGCCCACATCACTGCTGACCCAGCACCAATCCGCCTGTCAATTTCCCGCTCCCTTGTACCATCACTCGAGAACAAGACCCCGAGATACTTAAACTCCTCCACTTGAGGCAAGAGCTCATCCCCGACCCAGAGAGGGCTCTCCACCCTTTCCTGTGTGAGAACCATGGCCTCAGATTTGGAGGTACTGATCCTCATCCGGGCCGCTTCACACTCGGCTGCAAACCGATACAGTGAAAGCTGAAGTTCACGGCCTGATGTCCCCAATAGGACCACCTCATCTGCAAACAGCAGAGATGTGACCCTGAGGTCACCAAACCGGACACCCTCCATCCCCTGACTGCGCCTAGAAATTCTATCCATAAAAATTATGAATAGATTCGGTGACAAAGGGCAGCCCTGACGGAGTCCAACACTCACTGGGAAAAAGTCTGACTTACTGCCGGCCATGCGAACCAAACTCCTGCTTTGTTTGTACAGGGCCTGAATGGCTTGTAGCAAAGAGCCATGTACCCCGTACTCCCAAAGCACCTCCCACAGAATACCCCGGGGAACACAGTCGAATGCCTTCTCCAAATCCACAAAGCACATGTGGACTGGTTGGACAAACTCCCAGTTGGACTCTCTTCTCCAGTACCCTTGCATAGACCTTACCAGGGAGGCTGAGGAGTGTGATTCCCCTGTAGTTGGAACACACCCTCTGGTCCTCCTTTTTAAAAAGAGGCACCACCACCCCAGTCTGCCAATCCAGTGGCACCACCCCCGATGTCCACGCAATGTTGAAAAGGCGTGTCAGCCAAGACAGCCCCACAACATCCAGAGCCTTGAGGAACTCGGGACGGATCTCATCCACCCCTGCAGCCCTGCCGCCAAGGAGCTTTTTAACTACCTTAGCGACTTCGGCCTCAGTAATGGACAAGCCTATTCCCGTGTCCCCAGACTCTGCCTCCTCACTGGAGAACATGTTGGTGGGATTGAGAAGGTCCTCAAAGTATTCCTTCCACCGCCCAATGACGTCTTCAGTCAAAGTCAGCAGCACACCATCTCCACTATATACAGTGCTAGTGGCACACTGCTTTCCCCTTCTGAGTCGCCTGACGGTTTGCCAGAATCTTTTCGGAACCGACTTAAAGTCACTTTCAAAGGCCTCACCGAACTCTTCCTACACCCGGGTTTTTGCCTTGGCAACGACTGAAGCCGCAGATCGCTTGGCCTGTCGATACCTGCCAGCTGCCTCTGGTGTCCTACAGGCCAACCATGTCCAGTAGGACTCCTTCTTCAGCTTGACGGCATCTCTCACCTGGGGTGTCCACCACCGGGTTTGAGGATGCCTGCCCCGACAGGCACCAACTACCTTGCGACCACAGCTACAGTCAGCCGCTTCAACAATGGAGGAGCGGAACATAGCCCATTCTGAGTCAATGTCCCCCACCTCCCCCGATATCTGGTTGAAGTTCTGACGGAGGTGTGAGTTGAAGATCAATCTGACAGGTTCTTCTGCCAGACGTTCCCAGCAAACCCTCACTATACGTTTGGGTTTGCCTGGTCTGACTGGCATCTTCCCCCACCACCTGATCCAACTCACCACCAGGTGGTGATCAGTTGACAGCTCAGCTCCTCTCTTTACCCGAGTGTCCAGTACACATGGCCGCAAGTCCGCTGACATGACAACAAAGTCAATCATTGAACTGCGGCCTAGGGTGTCCTGGTGCCATGTGCACTTATGGACATCCTTGTGTTCAAACATGGTGTTCGTTATGGACAAACTGTGGTTTGCACAGAAGTCCAAAAACTGAACACCACTCGGGTTCAGATCAGAGAGGCCATTCCTCCCAATCACACCCCTCCAGGTCTTACTGTCGTTGCCCACATGAGCGTTAAAGTCCCCCAGTAGGACAATCGAGTCTCCAGGAGGAGCACTTTCAATCACCCCTTCCAAGGACTCTATGAAGGCTGGGTATTCTGAACTGCTGTTTGGTGCATAAGCACAGACAACAGTCAGGAGCCGTTCCCCAACCTGAAGGCGTAGGCAAGCTACCCTCTCGTCCACCGGGGAAAACCCCAACATACAGGTGCCGAGTCGAGGGGCTATGAGAAAGCCCACACCTGCCCGCCGCCTCTCACCATGGGCAACTCCAGAAAAGAAAAAAGTCCAGCCCCTCTCAAGGAGATTGGACCCAGAGCCCAAGCTGTGTGTTGAGGTGAGCCCGACTATATCTAGCCGGTATCTCTCAACCTCGCGCACCAACTCAGGCTCCTTCCCCGCCAGTGAGGTAACGTTCCAAGTTCCAAAAGCCAGTTTCAGCAACCGAGGATCAGAACGCCAAGGCCCACGCCTTCGGACACTGCCCGATCAACAATGCACCGCACCCCTACTACTGCCCCTCCCATCAGTGTTGGGTCGATGGGAGGGGGGACTCATGTAGCTCCTTCGGGCTGGGCCCGGCCGGGCACCATGAGTGAATGCCCGGCCACCAGACGCTCGCTGGCGAGCCCCTCCCCCAGGCCTGGCTCCAGGGTGGGGCCCCGGTAACCCTGATCCGGGCAGGGTACACAAGTCCTGCTTTGTTTCTGACTACATAATGTTAACAGTAATTTCAATTTTTGGTTATATTTAGGTTATGGGTTGATGTTAAGGTTAGGTTTACAATAAATTATGATAAATTAAACAAAACATTTGCAGAATGCTAGTTAAGAGCAAGACAAACAATGATATAAAGTATTTACTTTGGGATATCGAGATAAAGTGTAACCATAACTATGGTTACGTTGGTGCTGAAGATAGGATCAATTCATTGTTAATGTCCATGGATTTAGAATGAGATGTTCATCAAGCACATGCGAATCCAGTTTTTGTCCCCAGTTTGGTCATGGCCAGTTCCCACTATTCATTATTGAAGGTCTTGCTTTATTTGTCATCCAATAGCATCCAATAGATCATGCATAGATATTTAATTCATCAACAGGCTATGTATTGAAAGTTGTTTATACTTGTTATTAGAATGAGGGTTAGATTTTTTGCACAAGATGGGGTTTCAGTTAAGGTAAGGTCAATATTTATAAATGGATCATTTGTAGAATGTAATTCATATGGAAGATATGCATTTATAAAGCATTTGCACTGGGCTTTCAAAATTGATGTTTCCCTGAGTACCCCCTTTATCGCACATGCCAGGTCTTATCACTGACATGTGCTCAAACTCACAAATTGTTCTGTGAATGTAAAGACTGCAGCACGATCCTGGATGTTATATCAGAATAAAGGGGGTATGCAATTCCTTATGAAGGCATTTGATTATGTATAAGATGTTTAAAAAGCACATGTGGACGTTTGTACTATTATATGCAGGTTTTCTCTTCTCTTTCAGACAAATTTAAAGCAGTCTATTCTAATTTTCATCTAATGAAAAATCATTCCTCACTTCAACACACTTCAGGAAATCACAAACTGCCAATTCTTTATCTCAGCAAACAAATGCTGCATAGAAAAAAACATTGCAATTAGTAATATGGGGGGAGAGAGAGCCATTGGAGGGAAATCGCACTGTACTGGGGACTGAGAGAGGGTCATCTCCCTCATTCAATCGTGTAAAAGGTAAAAATGTATTGGTGAGACTGTTGGATGAATTTGACCTTAACCATGAATAAGCACATTTTATATAGGCTGCCAAACCAAAGTGTTACTTCGATAGGTGTGAGAGTCTCAAAGAGAATTGGAGGGTCCTTTACCCATAATGTGTTTCTTGGTATTCTGTTCTGGCCTAAATATGATTATGAAACACTTGGGAGCAAAAATACAAGAAATCAAACCAAAGCTTGAGGCCAGAATAGCAAATATCTCTACAGCTACAGTGAACTTTCCAGGAGAGCTGACATAAGCTGGGATAAAGGTAACCCACACTGCACAGAATATGAGCATGCTGAATGTGATGAACTTGGCTTCATTAAAGTTATCAGGCAGCTTCCGAGCTAGAAAAGCTAAAATAAAACACAAAATTGCCAGAAATCCTATATAACCCAGCACAGCCCAAAAACCTACAGCTGAACCTAATCCACATTCCATTATTATCCGTTCTTTATACTGCTGTAGATTCTTGAAAGGCAGAGGAGGAGACATTGTCAACCAAAGAACACAAATAAGGACCTGTATGAGAGTGAAGGTGAGAACACTGAGTCTCTGCTGTGGCGGCCCAAACCATTTCATGGCATTACTGCCTGGAAGTGTAGCTCTGAAGGCCATTAACACCACTATTGTTTTCCCCAGAACACAGGAGATGCAGAGGACGAAGGTGATCCCAAACGCTGTGTGACGCAGCATACAGGACCACTCAGAGGGCCGACCAATGAAAGTAAGAGAGCATAGGAAACACAGAGTCAGTGAGAAGAGCAGCAGGAAGCTCAGCTCTGAGTTGTTTGCTCGGACAATGGGAGAAGTTCTGTGTTTGTAGAAAACAGCAGCCACACATAAAGCTATGAAGGCCCCAGTGATGGAGAACACGGTCAGGATGATGCTCAGAGTGTCGTCCCAGGACAGAAATTCTACAGGCTTGGGGAGGCAGCTGTCTCGCTGGGTGTTGTGCCAGAACTCAGAAGGGCAGCCCACACAGTTCAAAGAATCTAAAAGATTAGAAAAATATTTTTAGAGCTTAGTGTTTAAAAGAAAACCAAAACAGAAAATAACTAATTTATGACTTTTCCTGTGAAAGTAGACCATTGTATTTTGAAACAAAACCTGTCTTGTTACTGATCTCTCCTTCTGCACATGGTATACAGTCATAGCAGCAGACTGGCTTTCCTTTCTGCACAGCCTTCCTAGTTCCTGGAGGACAGCTCTCACTGCACACAGATCTTGGCACCTGAAAGACCATAAAAAATATAAATCATTCATGGTTTGTTAAAAAAATGCTGAGTATGAGTACTTTTTTTTCTTTTTCATTTTTTTTGTAAAAATTTGCCTTTTGAAACCTTTGTAAAATCAAGTTTAGACAGCAGTTAATGTAACTCAGTGTGACTAACATAATTATTTTTTTTAAATGATTGTGTGTTATTCTTTCTGTGTTTATGTAAACATGTACTGGACATCTTCTTATGTACCTCATCCTGTCCTCCCATCCAGCTGATAGCTCTGCTCATACTGAACTCCTGGCCTCTTGGTCTGGATGAGTCATAGTGGCCCACTGTCACAAAACCCAAACCTCCATATTTATTAAACTGCCAGTTTATGAGCTCATAGACAGCCACAGGATCTCCGCTGGGATCAAATGAGACCTGAAAACCATTCTTTGTAGTGAAATTCACTCTTTTGAGCTGGTCCAGTATCTGCAGAGGCACATATGATTGGAAAAACTGTGTTCAACTTTTTTGAATGCATATCTTAAAATGCTCATTTATTATTCATGAAAATTGACTTAGTAAATTAATTGTGAATGATTATATGGGTCATTCTGTTACTGTGGTTACAAATGTCCCATGACACTGAAACCTTAAAATGAGCACAAAATGTTAAAATAGATTAAAAAAAACAAAACAAAACAAAACAATAACAAAAAAACAGTGATGTCTATGCATTCTATTTTCTGTTCACACATTAACTAGCAGGAATATCTAATAATAGCATTTTATTTATTTATTTATTTATTTATTTATTTATTTATTTATATTTCAATGATTTGCAGATTTTTTGGATGAAACACTAACTCTGAGAAGTCTAAATGCAGTGTATGCTATTTTTATATTTCTGAGAAATTTGGCTAAAACACTGAACACCTTCAAGTGTCTCAAAATAACTGTCACTTATTGTGTTACTTATGGAACAAAACGCGATTTTAAAGTTGAAATAAAATAACGACCTTCCCCTCCGCAATGGAAATACACAATACCGTGCTTGACACAGACAGATAAATTGTATACATACATTATACGTTTACAATGAACTCATGCTTATTCCAAATGAAGACCAAGCTAGTTGATGTTTTTAAATATGCCAGTTTTTTTTACCTGCCATGACGTGAATTTAGCGCTCTTGTCACACTGCGTGTCATTACAGATAACACCGTGGATGGCATGCGCTATGGCATACGTAGCTTTATACACCATGTTAGTGATGCGCAGCTGCGACGTGTCTGTATACGGGTTCTGCAGCGCGCGGATATCCTCACTGCCGTCACATTTCCGCGCGCCCTCTGAGGAGCCTTTTAGGCTACAGCTGAACGAGCTCTCCCAAAACTCCGTTAGCAGAGGAGATTTCAGTGCTTGTGCTGGAGAGAGATCCAGAAGAAACTCACGAAGACCTGGAATCACCGAGCGGGGGATCCCAAATCCTATCGCCCCAGCGCACATGTTAAAGCGCAGAAACTCTGGATCTATGATCCACGCCTCGCTGCCAATCCACTGAAGTGGAGGCGGCGGCTGTCTCGCCAGTTCCTCCAACAGAAACCTCATATCTCCTGAGTTAACAAACGCTACTATTACCCGGGCTGTTGATCTCCGGATGACGTTCGCCACTCTCTCCAGTTTACTGCGCGGTTGTGTTCTGTAGTAGGACTCGGAGTACTCCACACAGATTCCCTCCTCCTGCGCAGCCTTTAGAAACGACGCCATTCCGTTATTTCCATAGTCTGTGTCGCTGCGCACTGCCCCAATCCATTTCCAGCCAAAATGCTTAACTATTTTTGCCAGTGCGGCCGCTTGGTGATGGTCACTAGGCACTGTCCTGAAGAAGGCGGGATACTGACGCTTATCGCTTAGACATGCGCAGGTTGCGTAGTGGCTCACCTGTTAATCAGTTCATAGAATAAGGAAAAAAAAAAACATTATTGTCCAGTCTTAATGAGGTAATTTATGGGACACACATGTCTAAATTATTCATTTATTACTAACAAATAAAAGCATTTTGGATTTTTAATATTGCATCATTTTGCTTAACCTATAATCACCTGTGGAATTCCAAAAAGACTCAGCATTCTGGCCATGCTGAGAGTGGGGGTGGAAGTTGAATCTCCCACGAGAGCAGGAACAGCTGCGCTTGCAGATTTTGAACAAGAATCAGTATCACTGAAAAATGGTTCCATGCCGTTTGCAAACTGAAAGGCTATTTTAACAGCCATCGACACTGCACCGCATGAGTCGTATATCTGGTATCCTAACGTGATTCCCGGCAGGAGATCTGTTCTGTTGTTGATCTCGTGGATGGCGAACTCCATGGCACGAGCGAAGCGCAGCTCCCTGGAATTCATACTATTGAGAAACACAGGACGTAAAAATGTTCACAAATTGATTTTCTTTCTAAGCGAATACTTTTACACGCACCTATTTGAAATCTACAAAAAAGTGAAACTTTGACTGTTATAATTTGTCATTAATGCTATTTACAATTGTTCACTCCACACTCACAGACAGACCTCCCAGAGCACTGTGGCTGGAGTGGCGGTCTTGTGTAAGTGCTCTGCTCTGATCTTGATGAGAAATGAATAGAAAAAATCCCTCCAATTATAATATCTCCATTAATTGAAAAAACAGGCATCTGAGGCTCAGCCCACAGTGTGCATCTGACAGATTTACAAGGTGCTGGACAGAGTCCAGTTATCCACAAGAGTGATACGATTTCCATTAAAACTGATGCGAGCTGCATGGTGTGCTCGGTAGTTCTCCGTCTCTGAAGGCCGGGTGGCTGCCTTTAAAGAGACAGTTTATTATGTGATGCCTTGTGGGTGTGAGCTCAGACTCAGGGGGCGTGGTTATGTATTGAATAGTAATTGCAATGATGAATATAACTTTTGAATTTGAATGTCACGGGTGTACTGAATAATGGGGTTTTGAATTACACGATCAGTAATCTTATACGAGTTAATCGTGTACAGTGAGAACATATTTGTGAATGTCCACTTACAGGACGAGCTGTAATACGTCCAGTTCCACTGTTTTACGACTTCTTGTGACCTAGAAATGTCACTAAAACTTATTCCATACTGTGCTTATAATTAGTACTCTGCTTATTCTTAGGACATCATTTCTTTTTTTTTCTTGCAACTTCCGTACAACTTAACATTGTTAACTATCTATAAATAACCGATCTGTTAGTTTTATTCATGAGTTGTTAAATAATACATTAATGTTTAATTGCCGTGTTTGTAATATAGTAATAATAGTTTACCATTTTTTTAAATCATAAAACTGCTATTTGCCAGAAAAATTAGGCTATATGCAGCTTTCCAGTTGCATGATGAGCATAAAAAAAAAACACATTTTCATGTCATACATTAAAGAAACACGAACCTATTATTAAATTCATCAAATATTACAAACTATTCAAAACAAAACCACTACTTTAAAAAGGCCACCTTTAATCCTTTAAAGCCTAGGGCAATTTGGGGTAATTGTTTGGTATTTGGGTCCATGACAATTAGGTTTTTAGGTATTTACAAGAGACACTCAGACAGGTCACATGTTATTATTTTTATGAGGCCCTGCGCTACACAGCTATGCCATTGTTTGATATGTAATTGCTAACAGAGCTTTTTTTGCTTATTTTTTGCTTATTAGATCCTTAAAATAAGTAGCACTCTTGATACGGTTTCAGAAATAGTTAGTCTGGAGTGTCTGTTATCTGAAACTTCGAGAATTTTGGTGATTCATCCTATTGGTCAATACTGAGTAAAGATAAACTATTACTATAACAGACCCATGTTTTTCACTAATTTTCTGTCATTTGGGATTCATGCTGAGTGCTAAAACTCTGATCCACAGCAAGTAACTTTTGATTTTTTAAATTTTTATTACAAATTGAGTCTCATCCAATATTGCTTTTATTTAACTGTAAACATTTTGTGAAGGTAATTAAATTGTAATTAAATAGTTAATAAGAGAGGTGAACAAATAAACCAATACTTCACAACCGGGGTTGGGGGAGTAGCTAATTAGCACGCTACTTTTTTGTAGTTAGCTACAAATGTCAGTAGATAGTAGCTGTAGCTGCTACACATTTCTGTGTAGCTATAGCAAAAATTTTCACTTCAATTTTACTACAGGTGGTCGTGGCGACTGTGCAATCCTGTCCTCACGCGCTGATCACCACTTACTATAGGTTTAATTCAGGGGTCGCAACCAAAATGTTAAGAAGAGCCGTTTTGTCCTTTCAACAAAAAATAAACCATCTTGGGAGCCAAAATATTTTATGTCCATTTTATCATCTTGACTGTAAGTATGTCTCAGTATGTGCTGATGTTGTGATACAGGCTGAAAATATAAACGCAAAGCCAGACTTTGCTCTGCGTTAAACTTCAGCTCAGCTGTAGTTGCTTTCCTTGCTTCTCAGGAAACTTTTCTGTGACTTTCTTGCAAAATGTCTCTCAATATTTCACTTTTTATGAGGTTGAAGTCGCTTCTCATCCCCCAGCTTCTCGTTCGAATTGTCACGTTCCACTTTAAATAGCAGGAGAAAGAGAAGGTGACTTTTGTTTTGCGAGGTGCTGCAGATTAAAGGTTTCAGCTAGCCAGAGTGGTTTATATATGTAAATACATCCATTCATCTCCAAATTATCGATGTTCATTTTCTTTCTCTTTGTCCAGCAGTTTGTGCGGTTTCAGCGTCAACGGTTGGTGAATTAGCAGTTAACTCCACTGTTTATGATCATTTACTGTGAAAACTGTGTTGGAACTGTATTATCACGATTTTACAGCAAATGGGGATTATTATGTTATTTAACCCTCCTATCGTCCTTGGGGTCAATTTGGCCCCATTCAATGTTTATCATTCAAAAAATAGTAGTTAGCTTTTTTTCTTTTGCTTCATGTTCTGTGTACAGTAGTGCAGACTAACAGCTTTACTGTGGGCAAAAAGAACTGTTTCGTGTTTTGACTACTATCATGTTCACAATGTTTCGCAAATGGGTGGATTTTCATGTTGTTTTCTTGTTGTTTGTCTCTAAAGACTAAAAGGTTACTGTGGGCATAAAAGCATAAAAACCTATTCCATGTTTTCACTAGTATCTGACATTTTCTCATTATCCATTTTCTGTCTCACAAATGCCCCCTCCCCCACCCCCCACATACAAAAAAAAAACAACAAAACAAAAAAAACAAACAAACAAACAAAAAAAACTATAACTCTGCCACTGCCGGTCCCAAGCCCAGGTAACAAAAGAGGAGCGGTGAGCGAGATCTTAAAGTAACTAGACACAAATATATTACAAAAAAATAGTAAATAAAAATATGTAAATACAAAAAAATAAGTAAATAAATATGTTTATGAGAGGAAAGGGGGAGTCACCAACATTAATCAACATGGTCGTTCTGTGAGAGTCATGAATGTGCTCTCAACCTGAAAGTTTTTCTAATGGTGGCGCCTAAGGTCCTATCCATCATCATCAAAACAAGACTTGTGGTCATTAATGTTGAGAAGTAAATTTGAGAAGATTTGTATGAAAAATTCAAGATAAATTCATTCTAATTTAAAGGTTTGGCCTGATGGTGGCGCTAGAGGACAGGTCAACTTACTGATTTTCATGGGTTTATTTATGTATTCAACAAATAATCAAAGTGCCGGTCACACAAACGTGGTCAACAATATTCTGTAAATCATTTTCTGGAGGTAAATATCCCTGGGGTCAGATTGACCCCAAGGACCAAATTTGTTATTATATTTGATTCTGCTGTGGAGCCATATAGGAGCTCTGCAGCCATGGAGAGATTATTCAGGCCTGATTCTCACTTCAAACAGAGTCAATGATGAGGATTTTGAGGCTAAAGTTTTGCTGAAGTTTAATAAAGACCTTGAATGTTATGTCTGTTCATACGCCAGTCAGACATAGCATTATGAGCACCTAACAGTTTCTACTCTCATTGTCCATTTTATCAGCTCCACTTACTGTATAGCTGTACTTTGTAGTTGTACAATTACAGACTCTGCATTTGTTAGTCCCCTTTTACCCTATTCTTCAGTGGTCAAGACCCCCATGGTCGCTGGCGAGGCTGTCCCAAATCCTGGCCTCCTGGTGATTCCCTAGGTAGCAGGCGTTCCAGTGGATCTGTCCAGAGTCGCGGCAGCTCGGGTGGTTTTCCCCTGCTGGGGTTCCCGTTCGGGGGGGGTGGTCATCGTGGCAGTTCTCGTGCCCAAGCTGTCTCGGACTCTCTGGGGGGCGGGGTACTGTCAGCTTCCGGGTTCTCCTTCCTTGCCTAGCATGCTCCAGGACTCCATTTCCCATGAGCCCAATCCCAATGATGTCACCTTCTCCTCCAATCACACACATCGGCTTCATTCTCTGCCCCCTGAATTCTAATGCGATTCACCTGTGCCTGTTTGGTCTCAGAGCTTAAATAGTTGTTGGTTTGGGCTTTTCATTGCAAGGTACTTCCCTTCACTGGACTACTGAGTTATTCTTCTAATTGTCTCAACTTGTGTTTTGAACCAATGCCTGTTTTTTGGATCTTCTCTGGTTTTTGATTCTTGCCTGGTATTTGGATTCTGATTTTGGAGACTGTCTTTCTATCTGAGAAATCTCTCATTAAACAGACTTTTGTTTTTAAGATCTGCAAGCTTCTCCTTGTGCTTGTGCAACATTACAGTTTCCTAAACTGCATTTCATAAGAGGGGTCAAAATAGGTGTTATCTGAATTTAAGCATTTAAACATGCTTTAACACTCACACAAGAAGTTAAGACTTTTCTAACTGCTTTTAACACATTGTTCTTGTACAATTCAACACAATCAGAAGAGAGCACAAACTGCTAGTAAAGTTACATTACACAGTTTGAAATCACATCCTCCAGGAGACTTCTATATCCTTATCCTGGTCATTCTAAATGGGTGGAGGAAAAATGTTCAATTCCATAATAAGAAGTAAAGTATTAGAATAAGATGTTTAAAAAGCACAAAACTGGTCTACCTATTTTTTCCCATTATCTGAGACCTTTAAAGCTGCATGTTTTTTAACAGCTAATGACACAACATCATTGAGTAGATTGAGTAGACTGAATAGAATAGCTTAACGCTGAGTGATGGGGAGAGACAGGGGGGCATCCCACACACCAAGCCTTACTTAGATAGAAGCATTCAATTACTGTTTAGAATTCCATATGGAAAAAAAAAACATACATATTCCATATTCATATAAAAGTTTTGTCTAAAACTGCTGAAAGGCAGGAAAATTCCATTTGATTGGACATTATACGTCATTATTATCATTATTGTGGAGCGTGTGAATATCTTACATCTACATATTTATACATTACAACATAAAATACAGTTCTACTAAAAAGATGTATGAGCAAACATAAATCAAGACATAATAAGAAAGAGGTCACATCATAGACATGTTAAATATGAGCAAGAGCCTCAAAGTGCCTTGGAGGGCACTTTACCCATAAGGTGTTTCTTGGTATTCTGTTCTGGCCTAAACATGATTATGAAACACTTGGGAGCAAAAATGCAAATAATCAAGCCAAAGCTTGAGGCCAGAATAGCAAATATTTCTACAGCTACAGTGAACTTTCCAGGAGAGCTGACATAAGCTGGGATAAAAGTAACCCACACTGCACAGAATATGAGCATGCTGAATGTGATGAACTTGGCTTCATTAAAGTTATCAGGCAGCTTCCGAGCCAGAAAAGCCAAAATAAAACACAAAAGAGCCAGAAAACCTATATAACCCAGCACAGCCCAGAATCCTATAACTGAACCTAATCCACATTCCAGGATTATCCTTTCTTTATATTGATTTAGATTTTTGAAGGGGAGAGGAGGAGATATTGTCAACCAAAGAACACAAATTAGGACCTGTATGAGAGTGAAGGTGAGAACACTGAGTCTCTGCTGTGGAGGCCCAAACCATTTCATGGCATTACTTCCTGGAAGTGTAGCTCTGAAGGCCATTAACACCACTATTGTTTTCCCCAGAACACAGGAGATGCAGAGGACGAAGGTGATCCCAAACGTTGTGTGACGCAGCATACAGGACCACTCAGAGGGCTGGCCAATGAAAGTAAGTGAGCAGAGGAAACACAGAGTCAGTGAGAAGAGCAGCAGGAAGCTCAGCTCTGAGTTGTTGGCTCGAACTATTGGAGAGGTTCTGTGTTTGTAAAAGACAGCAGCTACAAATGCAGCCACGGTGGCCCCAACGATGGAGAACACTGTCAAGATGATGCTCAGAGTGTCGTCCCAGGACAGGAACTCCACAGGCTTGGGGAGGCAGCTGTCTCGCTGGGTGTTGGGCCAGAACTCAGAAGGGCAGCGCACACAGTTCAAAGAGTCTGAGAGATTAGAAAAACATATTTTGACCCGTATTTTAGAAAGAACTGTAAGGGATTGAAAAAAATAAAAGTAAATTAGGGCTGTTCCCAGCACTGTGCATAATACACAACCTGTCTTATTACTGATCTCTCCTTCTGCACATGGTATACAATCATAGCAGCAGACTGGCTTTCCTTTTTGTACAGCCTTCCTGGTCCCTGGAGGACAGCTCTCACTGCACACAGATCTTGGCACCTGAAAGACAGACAAATGAAAATCATTCATATTTTTGAAATAAATGTCTGATGCCTACCGTAATGTTAAGATTCTTTCATTTGTTTGAGTGACAGAAATGAAAATATATCCAACCATTACACAAAAGTGAACATATTGAATGTGTTTATCAATGCATTTATTTGTTATGAGAAACTGTTAACTTTTATTATATTTTATTATAGAGTGAATCTGGATTCTTTTAAATTCACAATAACTTGTTTTAATAGAGTGAGATTTGAATGCATTTTACATTTATTGTCACTAATATTTTTAGCTGGAACAATATCTGTCATTGATTGCCTTAATTAGTTTAAGTTCTAGTGTGTTTAAGTGCTCTAGGTGTGTGGTCAGAGAGTACTGGAAGTACCTCGGTCTGTCCTCCCACCCAGCTAATAGCTCTGCTCATACTGAACTCCTGGCCTCTTGGTCTGGATGAGTCATAGTGGCCCACCGTGACAAAACCCATATTGCCGTCCTTATTAATCTGCCAGTTTATGAGCTCGTAGACAGCCACAGGATCACCATTAGAATCAAACGAGACCTGAAAACCATTCTTTGTAGTGAAGTTCACTCTCTTCAGCTGGAAGAGTATCTGCAGTGGAACAAATAATTTAAAAAATCATTTTCAACAGAACGGGAATCCAATCAATTTTTCAATGTATTAATAAATCTACAATATTTTTTTATTGGTGAATATACACCGATCAGGCATAACATTATGACCACCTCCCTGTTTCCACACTCATTGTCCATTTTGTCAGCTCCAATTACTATATAGGTGAACTTTGTAGTTCTACAGTTACAGACAGTAGTCCATCTGTTTCTCTGCAAACTTTGCTAGCCCCCTTTTACCCTGTTCTTCAGTGGTCAGGACCCTCTTAGAGCAGGCACTATTTGGGTGGTGGATCATTCTCAGCACTGCAGTAACACTGATGTGGTGGTGGTGTGTTAGTGTGAGCTGCATTGGTCTGAATGGATCAGTCACAGCAGTGCTGCTGGAGTTTTTAAACACCTTTGCTGGGCTGAGAATAGTACACCAACCAAAAATATCCAGCCAACAGCGTCCTGTGGGCAGCGTCCTTTGACCATTGATGAAGGACTAGAGCATGACCAAGGCAAACTGTGCAGCAGCAGATGAGCAATCATCTCTGACTTTACATCTATGAGGTGGACTAACAAGGTAGGAGTGTCTAATAGAGTGGACAGTGAGTGGACACAGTGTTTTAAAACTCCAACAGTCTGTGTCTGATCCACTCATACCAGCACAACACACACTAACACATCACCACCATGTCAGTGTTACTGCAGTGCTGAGAGTGATCCAGCACCCAAATAATATGTGTTCTGTGAAGGTCCATGGGGGTCCTGATCACTGAAGAACAGGCTAAAAGGGGACTAACAAAGTATCAGAGAAACAGATGGACTACAATCTGTAAATATAGAACTACAAAGTGCACCTATATAGTAAGTGGAACTGATCAAATGGATATTGAGCATAGAAACAAGGAGGTGGTTATAATGTTATGCTTGATTGGTATAGATTAAATGGAAAGTTTTCATGTCACAGCAGTAACTGCACAGACACTGAAATACATTTTTTTAGGAGAAGACAGCATTTCGATGCATGTTTTTTGTTCTGTTGTACATCTTGAAATGCAAGAATGAATTGGATTCTAATATATATATATATATATATATATATATATATATATATATATATATATATATATATATATATATATATATATATATATAATTCTTAAATGTGCCTAAATATCTAAAATGACTCCTTACAACAAACTGTAGTATTTCTGCTAGTGGTGGAACAGAAATAGGAAATGTCATTAAGGAAGAAAAATAATCTTTTTTATATGACTTGTAGGAATATGTCGAAAAAGAAAGGCTAAATCTGAGAAATCTGTGGATACTGAAATCTGTTTTCATGTTTCTAATTTTGCTAAAACAGTGAAATCAAAACAGCAGCATGACACAAACAGCCTATTTATTACACATGGATCAATATGTACTTTTACAATCTATTCATGCTTATTTAAATTTCAGGGCAAGCTAGAGAAATGCTTTAAACGCAATATGTTTTTTACCTGCCATGGTGTGAATTTAGCGCTCTTGTCGCACTGCGTGTCATTACAGATAACACCGTGGATGGCATGCGCTATGGCATACGTAGCTTTATACACCAGGTTAGACTCGCGCAACTGCGACGTGTCTGTATACGGGTTCTGCAGCGCGTGGATATCCTCACTGCCATCACATTCCCGGGCGCCCTCTGATGAGCTTTTTAGGCTACAGCTGAACGAACTCTCCCAAAACTCCGTTAGCAGAGGAGATGTCAATGCTTGTGCTGGAGAGAGATCCAGAAGAAACTCACGAAAACCTGGAATCACCGAGCGGGGGATCCCAAATCCTATCGCCCCAGCGCACATGTTATAGGTCAGAAACTCTGATTGTATAATCCACGCCTCGCTGCCGATCCACTGAAGTGGAGGCGGCGGCTGTTTAGCCAGTTCTTGCAACAATAACCTCATATCTCCTGATTGAACAAACGCTACTATTACCCGGGCTGTTGATCTCCGGATGACGTTCGCCACTCTCTCCAGTTTACTGAGCGGTTGTGTTCTGTAGTAGGACTCGGAGTACTCCACACAGATTCCCTCCTCCTGCGCAGCCTTTAGAAACGACGCCATTCCATAATTTCCATAGTCTGAGTCGCTGCGCACTGCCCCAATCCATGTCCAGCCAAAGTGCTTGACGATTTTTGCTAGTGCGGCCGCTTGGTAATGGTCACTAGGCACGGTCCTGAGGAAGGCAGGATACTGACGCTTATCGCTCAGACATGCGCAGGTTGCAAAATGACTCACCTGTTATTCAGTGCAGAAAATAATACTTATTAAAAGAAACTGGGATGAATTCAAGAGTCATTTATAAGACAGTGTGTTTCTGCGTTATTTACAGCATTTAAACATTTTGTACCATTTGGTGCAGCTTAAATCACCTGTGGAATTCCAAAGAGACCCAGGATCCTAGTCATGCTGATAGAAAGAGTGGAAGTAGACTCTCCCACGAGAGCAGGAACAGCAGCAGCTGCAGATTTTGAACAGGAATCAGTATCACTGAAAAATGGTTCCATGCCGTTTGCAAACTGAAATGCAACTTTCACTGCCATCGACACTGCACCGCACGAGTCGTGTATCTGGTATCCTAACGTGATTCCCGGCAGGAGATCTGTTCTGTTGTTGATCTCGTGGATGGCGAACTCCATGGCACGGGCGATGCGCAGCTCCCGGAAACTCATACTGTTAAAAATGAGACATGAAACACTTAAAATTAGATTTTTTCCCGCATTATTTCAGACACAAACTGTATTAGGAACATATCATTGTAAAGGAATATAAATTTGATCATTTATATTTTCTGTCTTGTTCAGCTCATTTCAGCTTTTCACACTCACAGACAGACCTCCCAGAGCATTGCGGCAGACTTGGTTGTTTGTCGTAGGTGTTCTGCTCTGATATCATGTAGTAATGAAAAGAAAAGATCCCTCCAATTATGAAATCTCCATTCATAGAAAGGCAAGGCATTACAGGACTAGCCCACAGCCTGCAGCTGACGGGGTCAGCTATACACGCTGCTGGACTTAGCCCAGTTATCCACAGCATTGGCATACATATCGTTAAAGTTGAAATGCGCTGCATGGCATGCTCTGTAGCTCGCAGTTCTCCGAAGGCCATGGTGACTGCCTTACACAGACACTTTTTAATGGTGCCCTGTGGGTGGGAGCTCAGACTCAGGGGGCGTGGATATGTCTTGAATAGTAATTGCAATGACTGACATCACTGTATTGAACTGTGGAGCCCTGAAATAAGTAAACATGTGCCATCTTCATAATGGAACATGCACAGTGAGAAGATGATACTTAATGTATTTCATTTGTTCACGATTAAAACAATAGATTTAAGATGTCTGCAAGGAGCATGCACATACACTCTGTACATACTGTGTACAGTAGTGCAGACTAACAGCTTTACTGTGGGCATAAAGAACTGTTTCATGTTTTGACTACTATCATGTTCACAATGTTTCGCGAATGGTTGGATTTTCATGTTGTTTTCATGTTGTTTGTCTCTAAAGACTAAAAGTTTACTGTGGGCATAAAAACCTATTCCATGTTTTCACTAGTATCTGACATGTTCTCATTATCCATTTTCTGTCTCACAAATGCCCAAACTCTATAACTCTGCCACTGCCGGTCCCAAGCCCGGATACCAAAAGAGGAGCGGTGAGCGAGATCTTACAGTAACTAAACACAAATATATTACAAAAAATAGTAAATAAAAAAATGTGAATAAAAAATAAGTAAATACATATGTTTATGAGAGGAAGGGGGGAGTCACCAACATTAATCAACATGGTCATTCTGTGAGAGTCATGAATGTGCTCTCAACCTGAAAGTTTTTCTGATGGTGGTGCTACAGTAAAGGTCCTATCCATCATCACCAAAAGAAGACTTTCATTAATGTTAAGAACTAAATTTGAGAAGATTTGTATGAAAAATTCAAGATAAATTCATTCTAATTTAAAGGTTTGGCCTGATGGTGGCGCTAGAGGTCAGTTCAACTCACTGATTTTCAAGGGGTTATTTATGTGTTTAACAAATAAACAAAGTGCCTGTCACACAAACGTGGTCAACAATTTTCTGTAAATCATTTTCTGGGGGTAAATATCCCTGGGGTCAGATTGACCCCAAGGACCAAATTTGTTATTATATTTGAGGATGATAGGAGGGCTAATCATTGCCATTTTCACACATTTTCCTGAAACCACGTCTGTTCTGCTCATTGGACATTTCAGCGTGCTTGGAGGAAAACACTAACTGCCAATTCTGTTATGTCATTTGCTCTCCGTGGTGCTGAAGATGGGAACAATTTTCCCACTGTCTTGAAGGAGCTGCATCTGTGCATGTGATGGTCGGGTGTACCCCCGGCCTTATTATTCGAGGCCTACTCCAGTCCAATTTCTGCGGGCTCACTTTTTTGGAAAGCACTCATTAGACGATCTACAGATGCTTAATTAATGAATAAACTACCTTGTGGAAGTCATTTGTCTCACAACAGTGAATTTTAGTTTTATTACCATGTTTATATTTCAGACCTGAGCAAAGATTCAGTTGTCGGTCGAGGTTAGGGTTAAGGATAGGTCAATGTTGGTAAATTTAATAAATGATTATAAGCGGCAATAGGTGGGTCCAAGCACTAACAGCTCAAGGACGCATTATCCAGCTTTGGCCAGAGAGGCTTATTGCAGGGTGTGATTTAAAAAAAAAATGTGAGTAAGGGGGTATCAGGGTAATTTTCTGGCACAAATTTTGAACAGAAGTCTTTAAACAATACATAGGCAAAAATCATATATACTGGTTCTTTAAGCTTGGCAAACCTTCCTAAAGATTTTTAAAAAGAACGTCAAAACATATGACGAACAGGGCAATTTCTGACTTTAGCGTTTGCAAACCTCTTTACTTTTCATAAACTAACCATTTGATGTGTATACCATCCATGAGGGGCCTTTCTGGCAGAAAGGCGTTAAGTGAAAGGCAGTCTGAAATTGATGGAGGGTCTCCCTTAGTTGTGATTTTTTTTTTCCATCAGAGGCCTTTAACATATAGTTTTCTTGAGTTTTGCTCAGACCTTTTGAGAGAGACATAATAAGCTGTAGTCTTTGAATAAATAAGTCAAAATATCAGACACCTGGTCCAATTTTTGTCATAACACCTGAATTCAGTATTATTTGAAAGAAAACTGAATGACATGAGACTGACCATTCACCTGTAGACTCCATAATGTAATGCTAATAAGATTGTGACACATTTTGCCCCCTAAAGGTCAATCTCATTTACAAAATTTACAGACATCATTCGAACCTCAATGTATGTGTTTTTTTGTTTTGTTTTTTTTTGTTTTTTTTTTCAAATGTAGAGCAGATGAGATTAGTTTTGGGGTATCACAGTTTCTGTTACAGTTACAAATGCGAAGGTTGTAACATCTGATAGATTGAGACCATCATAAGTAAAACCCTTTGTTTTTTTTTTGTTTTTTTTGGATAAATCTTTACCTACAGAGTCCATTGAGTTGTTTCAGTCCAGTAGTCTGCTCAGCTACAACCGAATCTAATATAAAATTAACCACAGTGGAGTCCAATATAAAATGGCATTGATGGTTTTTAAAGCTTTGAATGGTCAGGCACCTGCATATGTTGAGGATATGCTTTGTATATGCGTGCCCTCAAGATCTTTAAGGTTAGTGTCTCAATCAATTTTAACTGTTCCTCTGTCTCATCTTAAAGAAAAAGGGGATTGTGTTTTTGCTGTTGCTGCACCAAGACTTTGGAATGGTCTTCCAAGTCACATCAGGCATGCTTCATTTTTGATTGCTTTTAAAACAGAGCTTAAAACATAATTTCAACTATTAGTATTCAGAAATCGTTGAACTGTGAACTGAGATCTATACACTGTTGTGTGAATGTATGGTAGTGATGTTCAGAAGGTAATAATTCATATTGTTTTATTGTAAAGAACTCTGGTTTTAAATGTGCTATATAAATAAAATGTACTTACTTACTTACTGGAAAGTTTACAAGCATGAACTGCCCATTTAATATCATGTCTCACAGCATCTCCATGGGATTCAAGTCAGGAATTGACTGGGCCACTCAAAAACCATAATTTTGTTCCTTTTAGGCCAGAATAGAATAGAATAGCATAATGCTGAGTGATGGGCAGAGAGAGAGGGCCATCCTGCACATCAAATCTCAATTAAATAGAAGGATAGAATTACTAACTTAAACAAATGATACTAAAAAATCCGTTATGATATGGAAGTATTATTTGAAACTGCTGAAAGGCAAGACTATTCAGTAAAATTTAGCATTATACAATATCATCTATTATCATTTAATTGGTGCATTTGAAAATAAAATACATATTTATACATTACATCAAATACTGTTTTACTAAAAAGGTTTATGAGGAAAAGCTGCAGACATATGTACACATATATTAAAGTATAAATACAAAGATTATATATAAGATTTTGTATTAAAGCATGACAATTAAATTTTGTAGAAGTGCATCAAAGAGACTTGGAGGGAATTTTACTCAAAAGATGTTTCTTGGTATTCTGCTCTGGCCTAAACATGATTATGAAACATTTGGGAGCAAAAATGCAAAAAAACAAACTAAAGCTTGAGGCCAGAATAGCAAATATCTCTACAGCTACAGTGAACTTTCCAGGAGAGCTGACATAAGCTGGGATAAAGGTAACCCAAACTGCACAGAATATGAGCATGCTGAATGTGATGAACTTGGCTTCATTAAAGTTATCAGGCAGCTTCCGTGCTAGAAAAGCCAAAATAAAACACAAAAGAGCCAGAAATCCTATATAACCCAGCACAGCCCAGAAACCTATAGCTGAACCTAATTCACATTCTAAAATAATCCTTTCCTTGTATTGTTTCAGATTTTTGAAGGGGAGAGGAGGAGATATTGTCAACCAAAGAACACAGATAAGGACCTGTATTAGAGTGAAGGTGAGAACACTGAGTCTCTGCTGTGGAGGCCCAAACCATTTCATGATATTACTGCCTGGAAGTGTAGCTCTGAAGGCCATTAACACCACTATAGTTTTCCCAAGAACACAGGAGATGCAGAGGACGAATGCAATTCCAAACGTTGTGTGCCGCAGCATGCAGGACCACTCAGAGGGCCGACCAATGAAAGTAAGTGAACAGAGGAAACAAAGAGTCAGTGAGAAGAGCAGCAGGAAGCTCAGCTCTGAGTTGTTGGCTCGGACGATGGGAGAAGTTCTGTGTTTGTAGAAAAAAGCAGCCACACATACAGCTATGAAGGCCCCAGTCACGGAAAGCACTGTCAGAATGATGCTCAGAGTGTCATCCCAGGACAGGAACTCCACAGGCTTGAGGAGGCAGCTGTTTCGCTGGGTGTTGGGCCAGAATTCAGAAGGGCAGCGAATGCAATTCAAAGAGTCTGAGAGATTAGAAAAACATATTTTGACCCGTATTTTAGAAAGAACTATAAGGGATTGAAAAAAATAATAATAAACTAGGGCTGTCCCCAGCACCGTGTGTGATACCCAACCTGTCTTGTTACTGATTTCTCCTTCTGGACATGGTATACAGTCATAGCAGCAGACTGGCTTTCCTTTCTGCACAGCCTTCCTGGTTCCTGGAGGACAGCTCTCACTGCACACAGATCTTGGCATCTGAAAGACATTAGACAAATGCAAATCATTCAAAGTTTGTCAAAACAATGTATGATACTACCAATGGTTTGCAAATGTTTTTTTGGTTACTACTTTCAAGCAAATGTTAAATTGTTTTTATTATTTATTGAATTCAGAGACAAAAAAATAAAATATATTCAACAAAATAGGCCAAAGTAATTCTTTAGAATATGTTTATTAATGTTTTTTTTGTTATGCAAAATTTCTAACTTTTTATCCATCCATCCATCCATCCATCCATCCATCCATCCATCCATCCATGTGGCAGATGGGTGCTGGAGCCTATCCCAGCAGTCTCCGGGCGGAAGGCAGGATACACCCTGGACAGGTCGCCAGTCCATCGCAGGGCAGACAGACACAGACAGTCACTCACACCTAGGGGCGATGTAGTATGTCCAATTGGCCTGACTGCATGTCTTTGGAATGTGGGAGGAAACCGACGCAGACACGGGGAGAACACGCAAACTCCACACAGAGAGGACCCTGGTCGCCCAGCCAAGTAAACAGTTGAAGTTATTGATGCTTAAATGACATTTCAATGATTTTTTATGTCTGATGTCAACTTAGTAGTCATTAGATAACTGTTTAATGCAAATAAACACTGTGTGTGTGTGTGTGTGTGTGTGTGTGTGTGTGTGTGTGTGTGTGTGTGTGTGTCTCAAAACCCAAAACATTTCTTTACACACTTTTAATTTTTGCTTGATGTTTTCTATCTAGTTTGGGCAACACTTAATGTCACCGACTTCTTCTTTGGGTTTGGGTTTACAATGTATGGTCAGAGAGTAACAGAAGTACCTCAGTCCATCCCCCCATCCAGCTGATAGCTCTGCTCAAACTGAACTCCTGACCGCTTGGTCTGGATGAGTCATAGTGGCCCACTGTGACGAAATCCATTGCGCCATTTTCATTAACCTGCCAGTTTATAAAATCGTAGACGGCCACAGGATCTCCACTGGAGTCAAACGACACCTGAAAACCATTCTTTGTAGTGAAGTTCACTCTCTTCAGCTTTTCCAGTATCTGCAGTGTAACAAATTATTTTTAAAATACGTTGACCACAACCAAATAAATCTGATGAATTCTTTCAATGCATTAATAAACATAAAACATTTTATTGATGAAAATTAATATTGTGATTCACAGTGAATTATTATTTGGGAAATTCTACAGTTGTGGAGGTAAATTGTCTATGAACATAAAAATGAACATGAATTGGCAGTTACGCACAGAAAAGTGGTGTATGTGTATCATTTGTTTTTGCTCAAAATTGAACAGTAAAAAAATATGGGAATTCATTTTTTTGTAAATTATTAACTTTCTTGAATTTTCTCCTGTTGTGTATGACAATTAAGTAACTTAAGAGATGCTGAAATATTTTTATTGTATTATTATGTTTTTCAATTTTACTTGAGAAATGTGGAAATTAGATTCTAATCTATCCGACGACAATCATAGCCTATCTTAAAATAAATCCTGCCCTAAAATTTTGTCAGCGGTCGAACAGAAATATAAAATATCATGAAGGGAAAGAAAAGTGTCTTTTTAACTAATTTCGTGTAGAAATATATCGAACGAAGAAAGACAAATTCTGATACTGAAAACTGTTTTCACATTTCTAATTTGTTGGAATCAAAATAGTAGAATGACCCAAACAGCAGCCTACTTAACATTTATGAATCAATACGTTTGTCAGTGTTCAGGTTTCATACCTGCCATGGTGTGAATTTAGCGCTCTTGTCGCACTGCGTGTCATTACAGATAACACCGTGGATGGCATGCGCTATGGCATACGTAGCTTTATACACCAGGTTAGACTCGCCAAGCTGCGACGTGTCTGTATACGGGTTCTGGAGCGCGCGGATATCCTCGCTGCCGTCACATTTCCGCGCGCCCCCTGAGGAGCCTATTAGACTACAGCTGAACGAGCTCTCCCAAAACTCCGTTAGCAGAGGAGATTTCAGTGCTTGTGCTGGAGAGAGATCCAGAAGAAACTCACGGAAACCTGGAATCACCGAGTTGGCGACACTAAATCCTATCGCCCCAGCGCACATGTTATAGGTCAGAAATTCTGATTGTATGATCCACGCTTCGCTGCCGATCCACTGAAGGGGAGGCGGCGGCTGTTTAGCCAGTTCTTGCAACAATAACCTCATGTCGCCTGATTGAACAAACGCTACTATTACCCTGGCTGTTGATCTCCGGATGACGTTCGCTACTCTCTCCAGTTTACTGCGCGGTTGTGTTCTGTAGTAGGACTCGGAGTACTCCACACAGATTCCCTCCTCCTGCGCAGCCTTTAGAAACGACGCCATTCCATAATTGCCATAGTCTGAGTCGCTGCGCACTGCCCCAATCCATGTCCAGCCAAAATGCTTGACTATTTTTGCTAGTGCGGCCGCTTGGTGGTGGTCACTAGGCACGGTCCTGAGGAAGGCAGGATACTGACGCTTATCACTCAGACATGCGCAGCTTGCGAAATGACTCACCTGTTATTCAATATAGAAAAGATGACTTGAGAACCCTGACCGAATTCAATAGTAATTCAGGGGACATTATATGTTTCTTCATTATTTACAACATTTGAACATTTTGCAGCTCACAATCACCTGTGGAATTCCAAAAAGACCCAGTATTCTGGCCATACTGATAGAGGGGGTGGAAGTAGACTCTCCCACGAGAGCAGGAACAGCTGCAGCTGCAGATTTTGAACAGGAATCAGTATCATTGTAAAATGGTTCCATGCCGTTTGCAAACTGAAATGCAACTTTAACAGCCATCGACACTGCACCGCAGGAATCGTGTATCTGGTATCCTAACGTGATTCCCGGCAATAGATCTGTTCTGTTGTTGATCTCGTGGACGGCGAACTCCATGGCTCGGGCGATACTCAGATCCCTGAAACTCATACTGTTAAAAATGAAACACACATAAAATCTGACCTTTTTGTATTGTCATATATTTTTACATATAAACTCAACTAGCAACACACGATTGCAAAGTAATGGAAATTTTGTCGTTAAAATTTCTCTCTCCTGCAGCTCATTTCATCTGTTCACACTCACAGACAGACCTCCCAGAGCACTGTGGATGCAGCGGCTGTTTCTTGTAGGTGTTCTGCTCTGAACTCGCGTAGAAATGTATAGAAAAAATCCCTCCTATAATAAAATCTCCGTTCATATGAAGACTAGGCATCTGAGCCTCAGCCCACTGTCTGCAGTTGACCACGTCAGCTATACACACTGGTGGGCTGAGCCCACTTATCCACAGAAATGACATACCTATCATTAAAATTGAACTGAGCTTCATGGCATGCTCTGTAGCTCTTAGTTCTCTGAATGCCAAGTTGGCTTACATAGCCACCTTTATATGATGCCCTTTGGGTGTGAGTACAGTCTCATGGGCGTGGTTATGACTTGAATAGTAATTGCAATGACTGACATCCCTGTTGTACTCGCGTGTCACTGTTGTAAGGAACTGTGGAGCTGGTTCATTCTACAGAAAAGTCCACTTTTCTATCTATCCCTAGGTGTCACTGGTGTCATTGGTGTTAAGAAAGGTAACAAGGAAATCATGAGCTAAATGAGAAAATGTCTGATAACTGAAATGACACAGTGGACTTACCATGTACTTTTCTTCATACATCTTCAGAAAATAGGTAAAAGGAAGTGAAATAATGTCATCAGTGTGATTTTCATTTCAAAATAAGTTTTTTTTTTTTTCTTATGCGGTAACTCAAATTACATGGTTCCGGGGACCACACCTTTCATTATATATCTTATAATATTTATTAGGCAATTGTTTTCTTTGTCATTTATTTTATATATCCCATAGTCATGTATACATTATTGTAGTTAATATTGTTTCCCACTCGTAACAATGCAACACACACTAACACACCACCAGCCCATCAGTGTTTCTGTGGAGTGCACACTGGGTTGGGTTTTTTTTCTTGTCTTTTGGTGCAGTGATTATTGTTGGAATTTGAATGTATTGTCATTTTTCTGGTGGGCTGCTGTGCAGGGTGTTTTGTGTGATTTGAGCATGATTGGTGTTAGGTGTATTGTGTGACTTCCAACCAAATATTTAGCCAATCAAATCGGACCTTGCATTAATGACAGACGAATGAGGAAAGAAAGAGATGCGACGAAAGTGGAGACCTTTATTTGTAAAGGGGACCTGGGAGAATGTGAAATACCAGTTGTTGGGATAGCGATTGTCAAATAGAGCACCACGGCGACAAGAGTTGTGGCGTGGAGAGCATGTGAATGACGTTGAGAGACAGAGAAGCCCGGTTACAGCGAGAGAGAGAGAAAGTGGTTGAACACGGCGCCCGAGAGCCTCGACTAAAGCAGCGGTGACAGCAGCAGTAATGAAAGAGGAAAGCAGCTGAACGTGGTACTGCGAGAGGCTGGATGAAAGCCCCAGCGAATAGAAGGCCGAGGAACAGGTCACATACCACTGGAGAGTTGCTGTAGGCTCTGCGTGTCCGTTGCGATAGCTACCTGGACAGGTGTGAGTATGTGCAGCCTTTTCTACAGTCTCTGAATGTAGTAGTTTGTAATAAGTGAGCACACGACGACAGGTCATTTTATTATTATTATTATTATTATTAGTGTGTGTGTGTGTGTGTGTGTGTGTGTGTGTGTGTGTGATGACACACCATCTTGTGCTCATTCGTGAGTTCATGTTGCCACGTGCATATGTCTTTTGGCCCAGCGCTAACTACAGTAATGTTCTTTCTGGAAGTTAGGGAAACAGTCTTGTGACTGGAAGTTCGCCGGTTCGATCCCCAGAGCTGACAGCACATGAGTCAGGTGTCCTTGAGCAAGACACCTAACCCCCAACTGCTCACCGGGCGCTGCGGTATCAAATTCAAAATGAGTGAATGTTTGCAAAAAAAGAATACATTTTATCTGTTTGAACATTAAAAATCTTGTCTTTGTAGTGTATTCAGTTGAATATAGGTTGAAAAAGATTTGCAAATCATCATATTCTGTTTTATTTATGTTTTACACAATGTCCCAACTTCAATGGAATTGGGGTTGTACTTGTGCGGCACTAACTTCCAGCCCATGACTGCCCTGAAGTGTTAAGGATATGGTTTCTCACTACTTCAAAATCATGAAAAGAAGCTCAAAATAGTAATACACCAAAGAAAAAAAATGTCTGATTTTTATTCTTCTGCTAAATTCATGATAATTATTCAGATTATGTTCTGCCCAAAAAAACATTGCCTCTGTTTAAGAGAAGGCACAATGTCAATATTTGATTTTCAGTGTCTTTTGTATACATGTTATGTTTAACATTGTTTATGTTTCTGACATATTTAACAAAAACATTGAGACTTAAGTGTCAAAATATTTGTATAAATCATGAAAAAATGTGATTAAGTGGAAACAAAATTACAACCCACCTCTATTGCCACTGTAGTGGTAGAATGGCCCATTACGCTTACATGACTTGAATGTAATAATATATACAGTTTTAAATATAAAATTATTCTTATTCCACCTTATTCCACGAGTGACTGTTTTTAAAAGTAACAGTTTATATTTGCCATGGAGCAAAATTAGTGCTCTTGTTGCATTGTGTGTAATTACACAACGTATATGGTATAGCTTTGTACATCATGTTAGTGATGCACAGGGTTGCTAAACAAGAGTTCTGCAGAGTACAGATATCTGTTACATTCTCTTGATCCCTCTGAGGAGCCTTTCAGAACTTTGTTAGCAGAAGCGATTTCAGTGCTTGTGCTGGAAAGAGGTCAAGAAGAAATCCAAAGAGACCTGAAATTACTGAGCAGGGGATGCCAAATTGTCTCAGTACAATCTAACAGCCAGAAATTGTGGATTTATTATCCATGCTTCACTTCTACAAAAAATCCAGCTTTCTGAACATGCTAACTGATGTGTTGGAATTTAACTCTATTAAAAGACCAGATACAGTGATGGCTGCAGATGTTAAACAGCAATCATTATCATTGAGAAATGGTCTATGATGAACTTTGGGAGGCTGTGAGGAGTGAGGACACTGAGGAGGCTGTCACAATTGACCCCTCACAGTCTCCCCATGTGCCTTTCGTTTACTTTTGAACTTCCATGTGCGTATGTTCTGGTTATCAGTCAGTCCCTGATTTGCTTCATCTGTTTCCCACCTGTCCCTAATCATCTTTGTGATTATTTACGCCCTGTGTTTGCCCCTAATTTTCGCTGGTCTTTGTTTGGGATGTTGTTTGATATATGTGCTGTTGGATTTTTTGGTGTGTTTCTCATTATGTCTGTTCCCCGATCTCTTCATCTTGGCTATTTGAACCTGGACCGTTCTAACCACAATCCTGGATTTGCCCTTAATTAAAGTCGCCTATCTCCGCATATGGGTCCGCCCCCTTGCTCCTTGTTACAGAAAGACCAGCCTATAGAGGACGCAGCGTGTATGCGACAAACTGAGACGTGGCTGTTCTGGTGGGATGAAACTCCGGCTGTTTCCATGCAACCTGAGTTAGCCGTGTCCCAATGCCGCCAAGCCAGTGACCGCAAATCCCCTGGCAATGAGGGTACACGAGCATCTTGTCAGTCCCGTAAGAAGGAAAAGACCCATCTCGTCTTTGATTTGGACGATGAGACCTCAGGTAAGCGTCTTGGGTCTGCCCGTCTTAAGCAATGCTGCAGGGAGGAGCGCCCTGCAGCGCAAGACGTGGTCAGGTGGAAGGAACATTCAGAAAACCCTTTAGATGGTACTCGGCTTGTTCACAAGCGCCACTGCGAGCTGCCTATATTTCGAGTAAGCCTTGGGAGCAAGTGGGTTCTGTTTCTGCCTGTTCCTCCATGTTGGTGCAGCTGTTCCCAGCCCGAGTTCCTGATCCCGTGGCCGCACCCCGCAGCAAGCCTGATCCAGTGGCCACAACCCGCGGCACTCCCGCACCTCCAGACCCGCCGCCAGTCACCGTGCCTCTGGGCCCGCCGCCCTGGACACAGATTTTTTTTTTTATTCTCATAACACAAGTCACTTAGTACAGGGATTTTTTTTGCCCTTCCTTTTTTCCTGCCCCCTACAGAGAACAGACATGGCTAGAAGCAGGCTGGCAGAAACACTGGTGAATCTTATCAGCTACTCAGCCCACAGGTTTGGCTTGACGGTATTCCCGCCTTGCATGTGATGCTTGACCAAACCCCTTCCTCCACATAGCTTCATGGCCAAATTCAGGCCAGCAGTCCTCTAACCAGCAGCCCACTGATAGCTTCTGACTTGTACAGCACAGGGCAATCCTACGTCTCCACCACCTGGCACAAACACTGCCCCTAACCCCTCTGTATGAGCTATCAATCTCCAAGACAAAAGGGAGCATAAGTCAGAAGAATGCAGCAGCAAGTTAAAAGCCTGTTGGAGCTGCTCTGTCCACTGGACTGGATCTGACGTTTAATTTTTAGTGAGATCATTCAGTGGGTTAGTGATATCCAAACAATTAGATGCGAACCTATGCTAATAGCCAGCCAGCCATAGCAACTGTCTCACTTCCTTTTTGGTCTTGGGCCTCAGACATGGATGAAATTTGGGGACACACTTTTCTGGAAGCCCAGGTATTGTACCTCTACCCATCCAATCCAAAAACAAGGAGGTAGTCCACATAGAACTGAACAGTCCCAACAGGCTGTCCTCATCATGGACTGCTCCAGTCACCATTAGACTCTACAATTGCCCCTATGTCAAGTATATTCTTGAACCAGAAAACTCCATTTGCAAGTTGGCAACATCTGCTTTCTAGGATGGGTAGAGCTGGTCACCACAAGGGATCAGGGTATGATTGAGTTTTTTGGGGACTTTCAGCCGTAACTCAACTCTCTCAGGGACTACCATTACTACAGAAACAGAGACTGCCTCCATCCAGGGTTTTAGGAGATTGAAGTTGTATTTCTGAAATGTTCTGCCTCTGTCTGACCTCAACTCATAGTCAACTTCTCTTACTCGCTATATGACCTTGAAGGGTCCTTGACACTTGTCGAGCAATTTAGAGCTCAATGTAGTACTTGTAAACAAGTACTTTGTTGTAGGTGTGACTCTGGTTTTATTAAGCCTGTAGCAAATTATCCTGTATTAAGTGCTTTAGTGCTTGGGGTTTTGCCCTTTTTCGTCAAGAACATACTTGATTTTGTTTTTACTTGTTGAAGGCTTCTCCCAATATTCTCTAATCACATTTAGGATGACCACTTCCACTGCAAACAACAAGGGTTCTAGCCATTTCATCTAATTAGTTGTTGTGAGCCAACTTCCAAATCATATTTTTGAGGGTTTAATTAAACCATTTAACCAATCCATTCATTTGGGGGTGGTAAACACTGGTACAAATCAATTAAATGGCCAACCATAAGTATAACGTGCATAATATGCACAACATAAACATAGTACCTTGATCAGGCAGGCTGTCTTGCGAAGAATCCTGACTCAGGAGATCACTTTGAAAAGTACCTCTGTGATCATATGTGCTGATATGTTGCAAAAAGGCACCATTTCCAGAAAATGTATTGCATAATCTACTAAGACCAACACAAAGCGATGCCCATGTGTGCTTCTATTGAATGGCCCAATGAGGTCGATGCAAATCCTTTCTAAGGAAACCTCTTAATGGAACTGGGCACAATTCCACTCTTGGGATGGCTCATGAGCTTACGTTTGTGGCATACCTCCTGTGTACATCCTCGTAACTGCTGGGCCCTGTACCGTTGGATGAGTGTCTTTTCCTGCCCTAAATCCCCTGCAATAGGATTATTATGAGCCACATAGATAACATTTCCCTATGGATTTTTGGTACCAACAGCTGGGTTAAAGCTTCTGACAGTGAGGTTTGTGGTGACACTGGTCCTGGAAAGGCTTGGGCTTCCCACAATACCAAACCTTTCCCTATCACTTATGAGCTCAGCTGCCCCCACTTTTGCAGAGAGAGAAGGGAGACCATGAGTAGTCATGTGGAGGCTGTGAGTGGCAAACACATGAGGTTTGGAGTTATGGGGAGGGTAAGTGTGAGGGAAAGGTTTAGGGGCTAAAGCTCCATTTTTTTCCTGGAATCTTGAGTAGGGAGAGTAAGAGGGAGGTTTGCTGAGTGGGGGTTCCTGCCCCCAAATACACTGCCATTTGTGTCTCTGCCAGCTTGGTGACCTTGTCCAATGAGCTGGCAGAAAGGCGAGGCCTGAATATCAAGTGGCCACAAACATCGGCCAGGATGGCAGGGAGAGAGCCGCGAGAGGGTGGGGGACGGAGCGCAACGCCCGAGCTCTGAGTGACGCAAGTAACAGCGGAAGGTGGAGGACAACGACTAGAAGTGAGTCCCAAGCTCCGTTGCCCAGGCCCCACCCCCTGTTACACAGTGAGGCTGTTTCACTACACTTTTCACATTCCACCTGGATGGCCGTGCTGCCTGCTGGGGGCGGTGATGGGGAGGCAGAGCAGAGAGCCCTCATTCCCTTGCAGTGCAGGTGCTCATGCCGATCTGGCTGGCGGCTGCTCAGACCGGGTTCCCGGCCCAAGTTGGGTGGTGGAGGTATGTGGCATGTGCCTGCCCTGAACATAAAGTGGTGGCAAACATTGGCGAGGATGGCAGGGAGAGAGCTGTGAGTGGGTTCCCTCTTGGCTCGGGTGCTCATACAGCCCTTAATGAGAGCCAGCTTATGCTGATCTGGCTGGCAGTTTGAGTGCCTTTTAAAAAGAGCTGAGAGGGAACAGCAAGAGAGGGGTGAGAAGCAGATACAAAGACTGCAGAAGAGCTGAAAAGCTTGAAAAAGGACTGAAAAGTCTAGCTCTTTGAAACTACTGAAAAGTGACAAGTTTAGCATAGCATTGGTTGGTTGTGTTTGAGTTGTATTGATTTGGGTAAATAAAAAATATGGCTGCTGCAACACAGAATCCTGCCTCCAGCGTCCTCCTTAAGCTTCCTTAGCACAGGACATGCTACAGTGGCCCTGGACCCACACTATCTCCTCAAATTGAGCACTTCCTCGAAATCGGACAACAGCCACTTCCTAAAGAAATTGTGGAGCTGTTGATCCAACATGGAGGGCTGGTCAAATTCCTGTAGTGTAACCACATACAATGTTGCTCAGGAGTCTGACAAACCCTCTGAAGGCTGGCTTTCAGCATGTCGTAGTCCAGCTTTCAATGAGCAGGGCACTGATGGGCGGCAAGTTGGGCTTCACCCGTGAGCAGGGAAAGTAGTGGGACTGTTCAATTCTTCTTTGACCACCTCCAGTCCACAAACACTTTTGGGATGCCCTGTGAAATAGAAATGGTGGCTGGAGTACTGGTTGCCGTCACCAAGCTCCACATAAGCTTCTTGTTTGTTACTTGGACCTAAGCCATGGTGCAGGAGTGGGCCAGGTTTTCCCATTGGATGTTGGGTCTGCTGCAGGAGGGAGAGCACTGTAATAATCTCTCCAAGCGGTGAGGTCTCCATGGTAATATTTGTCTGCATGTTCTCGGTTTTGGGACCACTGTGATGATTTATTGGAGGCTGTGAGGAGTGAGAACACAGAAAAACATAGGGAGAAACAAGGCTTTCTTTTAATTCTCACAACACAAATAACCATCAGATTCATAAATCCTTCCTGCATCAGGGTCTTGGTGTGGCAGAAGGGCTTGAGTGGTCTAGAGATCTTCAAAGCTGTCATCTGTAGTAATATGCTCCTGATGGGGTCTCCTAATGCAAACAGGTTTAGACACAGACTAACACATTCCAAAATGTCCTATTAAAAACAGACACAATATATCATGGTAATATTTGTCTGCAAGTCCTGGGTTTTGGGACCATTGTGATGATTTATGGGAGGCTGTGAGGAGTGAGAACACCAGGAGCATGTGGAGAATTTTTATTAAGACAACAACACAAATAACCACCAGCATACAAACTTAAAGAGCACATTGGCAGAGACTTTTCAATGTTTTTTTTTTTGCTTGTTTGTTTATTTTGTTTTCCCTTTTGTATCTCAATTAATCTGATTTTATCCCTGGGCTTTGCCACCCACTGAGAAAATACATATATAAGCAGGCTGGCAGAAACAACACTCAGGTGAATCTTATCAGTTACTCAGCCCACTAGTTTGGCATGACTGGATGTCTGCCCCCCGCCACCCTGATGGAGAAGCGGCTTAGAAAATGGATGGATGGATGGCTGTCTGCCTTGCATGTGATGCTCAACTGTGCCTTCTCTTTCATGTGATTCCATGCGCTTAGCAGACTGAAATGCAACTTTGTTTGCTATCGACAAGGGAACTGTATGCAGGGAAAAGATGATTCTGAGGGCCTGAGACTAACTGGTGCCCTAAAAAATATCATAACACAAAGTACAATTTTCAATATTAAATTAAAAACTTAATTGTCATTGATATATTTTATTTGCAAGTTTTGGGTGATATTGTGTTTGTAAATTAGTAAAAATAAATAATTAGCACCAGTCAGCCACGGTTTTTTATTTTTTTATTTTTTACTTATCTGTGGAACATTTTTACCATTTGTTTTTAACATTTTAAATCAACTAAAATTGAAAGACAGAGCTAAAAATGATAAAATTGAGAATAAAATGTATAATAGTTATTATAATTATTTTATCTGCTAATATATGTATTAGTTCCTGTCTCCTTTCATTTTAAAGGTAATAATATTTCAAATGTTCAGGATCCAGGATTTTGCTGTACATATGCTTGCTGAAAGCTGGTTAGCTAATGGCAGCCAGAAATTTGGATTTTTGTGGATGCTTAGAAACTAATGATGTGCCAAATCAAAATACTGCCCTACACTGTAAAAGATTGCTGTAAATTAACAGCTGATTTTCAACAGTATTATCCTGTTATACATAAAACACAGCTCTTTACCGTAAAATAAATTGTGGCTGTATATTAACGGCCAGTTTTGACAGTATTATCCGGTTATTTCTTAAAACAGCAGTTACCTGTAAAACTAAAGTATTTCAGAATATGATATGTAAGCTTGCAAAGTTTATTGTTTTTTGCTAAAGCAATCTTATGGATTTCTTGCTTATTCATGATACAAAATAAGCATATATGAAGCATTTACAGCAATCCAAATATCACTTACTCTTGGTTTCCCCGACCTCCAAGTGCTTGAAAGAGACATGAAGCCATTTTTTTTTTAAATGTTCCTAAAGAAATGTCGTTGGACAGTTCAATAACAGATTCAGTCACATCATACACTCTGAATTTACATTCTCCAGAAAACAGCCTTACACTGTTTGCTAGGATGTAGAAATGTATTCACAGTTCACTGACTGTACACTGTTTGGTCTCAATGAAGAGAGAGGTAAGATCTTTCTCTATTTCAGTATGAAAGTATTGAAAAAGCATATATGGATGTAATGTTTGCATGTATCCAGTTTTTTTCCTCCAATATTCGCGACATAAAAATGCATACATTTTGACATCATTGGACAGTGCAATGCATGATTATATTATCTCTGCTAGCAGATGCAATATAGAGTAACATCATGCTTAGTGACATAGAGAAAGAGAAGGCAAGCTTGTCCACAAAGACTTGTTTAGATATAAAACTACCATTACTTGTTGAATGTTACATTTCATTAGGAATACTTTCAGAAAGCCATCAAAATAATTCCATTTTGATGTCGAATTACTGTCTAAAACTTCTAAAAGGTAGGTTAATTGAAAATCAATTTTAATTTGGTATTATATGCTATATAGTATCTTTTAAGAAATGCATATGCAAATCTTTTTTATATGTTAAAACATGAAATCAGGTTTAGTTACTATGCATATGTGAAGCAGCTATGTATGTACAAATAAACCTAACAATAAATCAGCATGTTTTATGCTAAACCATCATAATATTATTAAAATTTGTGTGAATCTTAAAGCGACTTGGAGGAAACTTTACCCATAAGATGTTTTTTGGTGTTCTGCTCTGGCCTAAACATGATTATGAAACATTTGGGAGCAAAAATACAAATAATCAAACCAAAGCTTGAGGCCAGAATAGCAAATATCTCTACAGCTACAGTGAACTTTCCAGGAGAGCTGACATAAGCTGGGATAAAAGCAACCCAAACTGCACAGAATATGAGCATGCTGAATGTGATGAACTTGGCTTCATTAAAGTTATCAGGCAGCTTCCGTGCTAGAAAAGCCAAAATAAAACACAAAAGCGCCAGAAATCCTATATAAACCAGCACAGCCCAGAATCCAATTGCTGAACCCAATCCACATTCCAATATTATTCTTTCTTTATATTGATTTAGATTTTTGAAGGGGAGAGGTGGTGATATTGTCAACCAAAGAACACAAATAAGGACCTGTATGAGAGTGAAAGCAAGAACACTGAGTCTCTGCTGTGGAGGCCCAAACCATTTCATGGCATTACTGCCTGGAAGTGTAGCTCTGAAGGCCATTAATACCACTATTGTTTTCCCAAGAACACAGGAGATGCAGAGGACGAAGGTGATCCCAAACGTTGTGTGACGCAACATACAGGACCACTGAGAGGGCTGACCAATGAAAGTCAGAGAGCAGAGGAAACACAGAGTCAGTGAGAAGAGCAGCAGGAAGCTCAGCTCTGAGTTGTTGGCTCGGACGATGGGAGAAGTTCTGTGTTTGTAGAAAACAGCAGCCACACATACAGCTATGAAGGCCCCAGTGATGGAGAACGCTGTCAGGATGATGCTCAGAGTGTCGTTCCAGGACAGGAACTCCACAGGCTTGGGGAGGCACTCGTCTCGCTGGGTGTTGGGCCAGAATTCAGGAGGGCAGCGTACACAGTTCAAAGAGTCTGAGACAAAACATATTCAGAATCTAATATCGGAAACAACTGCAAGAGAATTAAATTGACTCAACCTTGACTGTGTCAAGCAAAAATTCCCACCATATTGTGATACACAACCTGTGTTGTTACTGATCTCTCCTTCTGCACATGGTATACAGTCATAGCAGCAGACTGGCTTTCCTTTCTGCACAGCCTTCCTGGTTCCTGGAGGACAGCTCTCACTGCACACAGATCTCGGCACCTAAAAGACATTAGACAAACGCATAACAAACATTTATTGTCTTATGTTCACAGTTCTATGTACAAAGTAATATTGCTCCAATTGTTAACGCTCATTAATTTAACTGAATGTCAGAACTGTAAAATGTATTCCATGACTTTTACATGTTTTCTTTATATATTGAAATATTGCTCATTTTGATGACCTAGAATGGCATATGAAGTAAAAAGAACTGTCCATGAAAGAATCATTTACACTTGAATGAAATTTGAATTAATGTTTCATCTGATGTCCTATAAATACATAGAAAGTATTTTTTAGCAGTATGCTAGTTTCTGATAGTTATATTGTTTAAAAGTTTTCTCAATTTTTCATTAAATTATTAAGAAAATAATTTGTAGATATAAAAGGTTATCTTCATAGTAAAATCTCAGAATCAACATATATTACATGTTTTTATTATATGAACAGTGATTTGTGCTTTTTCTTGCTACTTTCTAGTCCACTGTATCTTTCTACTATAAACAACTGGGTTTTTCATGTATTTAGAAAGGCAATTATCAGACAATCGCAATTAAACCCTCAGGATTGCTCAGATCATATAAGGCTGTCTTTTTCCACCACACAATTCCATAATCATTTATGTTACACTTATGGCACTTACTATTTTGAATATTTCTTTACTTTAAAGAAGAAATACAGGAGCGAGCATTTTAAGATTCACCACTTGTATGTGTACAACAATGCTGTATTTTTTTTTTCCACAGTTTAACTTGATTTTATTAACTGTAATTTGCTTTCACTTATTACTTTTATGCAAGTTGCCTCTAAAAAGCATTTTAAAGTGAGTGTACACAACAGTTTTTGGAAATGAATGCTTATTTTGTGTACTGCTCCCTGATGTGGTTGTACAAACCATGGGATACTGGAAGTAATGTACTGTACCTCTGTTTGTCCCCCCACCCAGCTGATAGCTCTGCTTATACTGAACTCCTGGCCTCTCGGTCTGGATGAGTCATACTGGCCCACAGTCATGAAATCCAAACCACCATCTTTTTTAACCTGCCAGTTTATGAGCTCGTAGACGGCCACAGGATCACCATTGGAATCAAAGGAGACCTGATAGCCGTTCTTAGTAGTGAAGTTCACTCTCTTGAGCTGATTAAGTATCTGCAGTGGAACATTAACAAACTGTGAACAAAACTTTGATATTCTCATTTGTGCAAAACGTGTTTCAAATCATTTCATTATTAACAACCCACATTTTCTGAATATGGAAATGAAGGTTTATCATGAATGATTGTTTAGGGCACTTCAGACTTTGTGGTGACAAATGGTATCTCAATTTATAAACCAAGAAACAACATGGAAAAAAGATCTACTTTTTTTTTTTACTTTTTGTTGCACTGCTAAATTGTCCAAAATTGACAAAATTATTAAAATATTTCCTATGATAAATCTAATTTTTAGTGTTTACATTACATAATTATATCATTTTTTTCATCAAACATAATATGATGTCTCAGCAGTGGCTTCACTGATGCTCTTTTTTTCCAGTGCTTGCACAGTTTCAACGCATAGATGATTTCTACTTTGTATTGCAAAAATCATAGGTTAAAATTATTGTGAAGATGTAATTTCTTATGATATATATTCTCTCAGTGTAATTTTCAGTGTGAAACAAAGTAAAATATCGTTAATAGAAACAGGAAGATATTCTATATTGACTTATTGTAGTGATGTTTCGAAGAAAAAAAAAAAATAATTGTAAGAAGTTTGCGGGGAGAGATTTATTTTTATTATGATTTCTAGTCAAATTGGCTAAAACACTGAGATATTCATGAGTTTTGAAAAAAGAAACGAGTCATTGTTCTTACCCATGAAACAATAAATGATTTTAAAATTGAAATAAATTAACACTTCAATGCTAAAAGGGCTCCTAGAAACGACTTGATTTTAAAGAGAAAAAAAAATTAAAAGTATATATATATATATATATGCTTACTCCACTGTATATAATGTATGAGTTACTCACCTGCCGTGATGTGAATTTAGCGCTCTTGTCGCACTGCGTGTCATTACAGATAACACCGTGGATGGCATGCGCTATGGCATACGTAGCTTTATACACCAGGTTAGTGATGCGCAGCTGCGACGTGTCTGTATACGCGTTCTGCAGCGCGCGGATTTCCTCACTGCCGTCACATTCCCGCGCGCCCTCTGAGGAGCCTTTCAGGCTACAGCTGAACGAGCTCTCCCAAAACTCCGTTAGCAGAGGAGATTTCAGTGCTTGTGCTGGAGAGAGATCCAGAAGAAACTCACGAAGACCTGGAATCACCGAGCGGGGGATCCCAAATCCTATCGCCCCAGCGCACATGTTAAACCGCAGAAAAGATGGATCCATGATCCACGCCTCGCTGCCGATCCACTGAAGTGGAGGCGGCGGCTGTTTTACCAGCTCCTCCAACAGAAGCCTCAATTCGCTGTCGTGAACAAAAGCTACTATTACCCGGGCTGTTGATCTCCGGATGACGTTCGCCACTCTCTCCACTTTACTGCGCGGCTGTGTTCTGTAAAACACCTCGGAGTACTCCACACAGATTCCCAAGTCTTGAGCAGCCTTCAGAAATGACGCCATTCCGTAATTTCCATAGTCTGTATCGCTGCGCACTGCCCCAATCCATGTCCAGCCAAAACGTTTGACTATTGTTGCGAGGGCAGCCGCTTGATGGTGGTCACTTGGTATGGCCCTGAAGAAGTTAGGAAACTGATATTTATTGCTCAGACATGCGCAGGTTGCTTTATGACTCACCTGTTATTCAGTATAGAAAAGGAAAAAGAAGCGTTAGTTGAAAAGCCTGGTTTATTTCAAGCGCTAATGTATGGAACATGATATTGTTCTTCAATGGTAAATTAGCCTGAATATTTAATTTTGCACCATTTGGTGCAGCCTAAATTCACCTGTGGAATTCCAAAAAGACCTAGTACTCTGGACATACTCATTGAGAGCGTAGAAGAAGTTTCTCCCACGAGAGCAGGAACAGCTGCGGCCGCAGATTTGGAACAGGATTCAGTATCATTGAAAATCAGTTCCATGCCGTTAGCATACTGGAATGCCACTTTCATAGCCATCAGCACTTCAAAGCATGTGTCGTGTATCTGGTATCCTAACGTGATTCCCGGCAGGAGATCTGTTCTGTTGTTGATCTCGTGGATGGTGAACTCCATGGCACGAGCGAAGCGCAGCTCCCTGAAATTCATACTGTTTAGAAACACATAATGTATAAAACAAACAAACAAAAAATACACAAGCAGATAGTTTCAGATATCATTAACTCAATAAGCATTGCATACGTACAAAAGCGTGGTAATTTGATTATAACAATATAAATTGATATAATGTATAATACATTGTTTATTCCACACTCACAGACAGACCTCCCAGAGCAGTGTGGCAGGTGTGGCTGTCTGGTGTAGCTGTTCTGCTGTGATGTCATGTAGGAATGAATGGCGAAATTTCCCCCAATCACAAAATCTCCGTTCATATAAAGACCAGGAATCTGAGGCTCAGTCCACAGCCTGCAGCTGACCAGGTCAGATTCACATGCTGCTGGATTAAATGCAGTTGAAATAAACATTATTAAAATTGAAGTGAGCTCCATGGTTTCCTCGGCAGTTCTAAGCCCTTTGAAGACGGCGGTGGCTGCCTTTAAAATGACACCTTGTTATGATCATCTGTGGGTGTGAGCTCACACTCAGGAGGCGTGGTCATGTCTTGAATAGTAATTGCAGTGATGCGCATCTCTTTTGCATTTGTTTGTCCGTGATGTATTGAATTGTTTTATATATGTATATACATTTGTATACGTATTACATATACATATTAATATACATAGTAATGTTATATTCTCATACACACATATTCAACGTGTGTATTGAGAATATGACATTATGTCTGCACACAATTTGCGCTCAGTTCCGCACGTAAAACTGAATTAGCACAAAACAGAGGCGTATCTCAGTTGTCCGGATAATTCAGATAATTCACACTAGTTTCAGGCTAGTGTTCAGTTCATCTTGATCGGAAGAGAACACTGCGAATTCTGTTATGCCATATGTTATCTATGGTGCTAGATATGGTGATATATAACCAGATTTTCTCCATTTTGATCGTGGCCAATTCCTAGCCCATATGTATTTAATTAATAAACCATCTTTCGAAAGTCTGATTTTTCTCAATAATTAAAGGTGATATTTAGGATTAGGTTCAGGTTTGTGAATTTAATAGAAGATACGTGGTACAATGTGAGTCAAATGCAAAAAAAGAGTATTTATTAAGCCTTTGTTGTGGGTTATCCAAATGACTGTAGGCCTGGCCTGTGCTTTTAAAGAGACACATCAGCTACCGCTTTACTAACTGCTTCAAACGAAACTACTCTGCTCCAACCTAAACATGATTATGAGACACTTGGGGGCAAAAAAATACAAGTGATCAACAGCTAATGTGGACTTTCCAGGCAAGCTGACATAAACTGGGATAAAAGTAAACCAAACTGAATGAGTGTAGCTCCGAAAGGCCATTAACATCAGAATTGTTTCCCCCTAAACACAGGAGATGCAGAGAAAAACTAAGAATTGAACTAAGCTTTGGTGAATTGTTTCAATTCATTACTAATATGCAAATTTATTACTGATCAATATTGTCATGGGGACTCCATGTGGATGATTATATGGGCATTCCATTATTGTTGTTATGAACTGTGTGTCACATCTTTGATCATAAAATGAGATCAAAATAAAACATTTACAGAACCCTGATGTTCATTCATTCTTCCTTCTACAACCCTGTTTATTTATTTATTTTTTGCCCACAACATGTTTCAAAAAAGTTGGGACACTGACAGATTACTACAGCGTTGCATCACTTCTGTAAGCATTTGAGAATCTGAAGAAACCAGTTGCTGTAGCTTCAAAATTAAATGTTTACCATTTTTGTTTGATCTATGATTTCATCTGCTCAAACAGTTTGGAGTCTTCTTTGTCATACACTTTTCTTTCATAATGCATCAAATATTTTCTATAGGTGATGAGTGTGGACTGTAGACAGGTCAGATTATCCCTCAGACTTTTTGACTCTTATGCGATGCTGTTGTAATATGTGCAATGTGGTATGACATTGTTTACTAAAATAAGCAAGGCTTTCCCTGAAAAAGAGGTCATCTGAAAGGCAGCATATGTTGCTCCAACATCTGTATATATGGTTCAGCATTAATGGTGCTTTCACATATGTGTAGCTCACCCATGCCATGTGCATTACAGCATCCCCATACCATCACATATGCTGGCTTTTCAACTGTGCACTGATAACAAGCCAGCTGGTCCCTCTACTCTTGGATACAGTGTCCATATTTTCCTAAATTAATTTTTAATTTATTTATCAGACCACAGGACAATTTTCTACTTGTCCACTTTTCTACTTAACCTCGATCTTAATTATGCTGGTACAATTTGTCTCTAAACTCTGCAAATAGCTGGTCATGCCTGCAAGTTCAACTTTCCATGTGTAGTACTCAAGTCTGATGCTGCATTCATGTTTGTGGTAAATGGATGATGACAAGATGTTCCATTATTTTCCATGGAAAATTCTGCCACTGCAAGCAGCAATGGTCCACAAACCTCAGGCAGGAGTGGAATTTTCTGTGAAGATTTTTGCAAATTTTGACTAGTTGACTGCAGTGGTGGAATAAATTGGATGTTGATTTATTGGGAGCCAAGGATGTCAAACATGTTGTGGTTAAAATACAGACAAACCCAGCATTATAAATTAAAACAAAAGGCTACAGAATATTCTCCTCACTTTCTGATTTTATTTTGTTCTTGCGTTGCAAATTGTTAAATCCTTAACTCCTTTTTGATCAAATTTGAAGCCAGCATTGCATTCAACTAAAAGTGTGTACAACCAAAAATAATAATTAAGTGAAAGTTAGAGACTCTGTTGCAGAAATATATATATATATATATATATATATATATATATAAGTTATTTAGAGCAACAACAGTCCCAAACAATTAAAGGAACTAAGAAGCAAGTCCAGTCAATACAAACACAAGTCTTTTAGGTCCACACGCAGATGAACCTAGTGACAGGATGAGTCTAGAATGCAAGGGGTAGGTCGGGTGATAGGTATAGGGGGGCAGTATAGGAGACACAGTAAGTGAGCCTTGAGGCTTTTGGCAGGCAGTGTTTGGTGGGGTGCATTTCAAGGGATTGGGAAAAGGAGGCTCTGTAACTTCTGTCTCTCAGTGGGTTAGAATATATTTGGCAGCTAATCTGTGGGCTCCAGGGACAAAGTGTTTAAGGTGATTGTAATGAAGAACTCTGGGCTTATTCATGCCCAGTCAAATACCTAAAACAGGTAAGGGCAAAGGCAATCTTATTTTGGTGGTGGCCTGGGTCAGCTACCAAAAACAAGTCACCAGGTGCATATCGTCTATAAATGTGATGGTGATAGTATTTTTGCTGGCGTTCTTGGGCTTCAAACCTAAAAGCCTTCGCAACTTGAGAGAGAAGATCATCAAGCTTGTGAATTAATAACAGATCACAAAGATGCTTTATGAGATGTGAATTTATCAGGTTATCACAAGGTGAAATGAGCTGTTCTCCACTGAATGGTAATCCAGGCACCTAGGAGAATTCCTGCCCAGGATCTTTGGTAGCTGTCTGAATTGCAGTCATAGCCATGAGGGGCTTGTGAGGTATGGAAGGAGCATGAACATCAAATGAGATTTTGTGATGGCAGTGGAACACAGCACTCTCATTGTAGTGTACAGTACCATCATGGTGCACAATGGTCCAGTTGTGGAGGTCAGGTTTGGCAGCCAAACATGCATGTCTTCCATTGGGATCGTTTTGAGACCGACTAATGAGTTGTGGTCTCTGATGATGGTAAATGAATGAAACGTCAGGTATTGACCGAAACGGCAAATAGACTAGACAGCAGTGTACAGCTCAGAATCAGTATACAGCAAAGATAGAGCTGATAGATTCGGTAGATGGGTAGTGAAGTCAAGGCCTCACTGGCATCTGGAGACCATTCATAGGACACTGCTTCATGAGTGAGGTGATGCAGAGGTTCAGCAATGTGAAAGAACTGCTTTCATATAATAAGAGCAGAAACTTAAGAAGGCTCTCACTTCTGTAGCTGACAAGGCACAGGCCATGATCTAACTTTTTCAGTGTTAGAGGGGTCAGGCTGAATATCCTCATTGGAGACCAGCAGCATGAAAATGATGAAAAACCTTTTTCATGTGCTGGAGATGTTGGGGGAAATCAGCACTATATGTCATCGAGATAAGTTAAACCTTCCAGTCAAGCCCAAGAGGAAGCAATTTTATCAAGTGCTAGAAGCTTGAACGGGCATTGAAAATGCCCTCTGGCATCATCTGGAATTGGAGGAGCCTAGCACTAGTAGATAATGCTATTTTTTTCTTTGTTATGAGGGTGAAGAGAGATCTGTCAGTATCCAGCAGTGAGATCAGTGATGATGAACACACAGGCACCAGCCACCCTATCTAAAGTGTCATCCACATGAGGGAGTGGGTGTGAATCCTTAATTGTAATGGCATTAAGTTAGTGATAATCTAAACAAAATTGGTACATGTCATCTTTTTTTGTTTACCACCAGAGCTGACCAAGGACAATGTGATCAAACTGTAATATCATCCTCCATAAGCTTCTCTGCATCCTGCAGTAACAAGACCTGTGTGGCTTATAAGGGGTGGGAGCTGAAAACATGGACCAAGGCTTTCATCAAAAGGTTCTCAATCTGTGGTACTTCACTTGAGGTCTGACGCATGTCAGAAAAATCATAATTTTTCAGCAACATGTTGTAGGGATGTGTCAGAGGAAGAATTACCATCTCTGAGAAGCCTACAGTTACTTTTTATATTTCAGATAAATCAGGCTAAGAACATTTACATGTTCATGTGTTGTTAAAGACTATCATTGGTATTATCCATAACACAGTAAGTGATTTAAAAATTGAAACAAAATAGCAGTATACAATGTATAGCATACAAGTATAGCATACTACATATTGATTGACAATTGTACCAGTTTAATGTCAAATTGGAACTGGCATTACTGTCCCAGGTATAAAAGATTTTGCCTGTTACACCAAAGACCATTAAGCCACCAATGGCAGCAGAAACAGATTATTTTAAGGCCTAATAAAATGATTATTAATGAAAAATGCTCTCATTTACCCACTTTTTTGACACAATATAATCAGCATTTTTTGTTAATTAAACTTGATTTTTTTTAATGTAATTTCCCTAAATGGCCTAAACATATGCTAAGTAAACCACTACTGTGGTCAATGGTGCATTGACCACAGTATTGGTTTAATTAGCTTTGGTATGCAGTGGCATAGAGTTACGTTACAAGTACAGAAGAAATTGTGTTAATTGTATGTTTTACCAGATTTCATTTTAACAGCTGCAATGATTACATTTCATGTCTTTTTCTAGTTATTCATAACAGAGGTTTCTGTAGCCATTGACTTGTAGGTAAGTGTAAGTGTAGGTTTGTTTCATTTGTTGTTGACACATAATGTGCATGTTTGTCAAAGCAGACCTGGATATTTATTGCATTAAAAATTCTTTTTTTTTGAAAGTTGATTTAAAAAATCAAATCAGTTGACTTCATTAAAATGACTAGGTTAATGTAGGTAATGTAGAAAAGCAAAAACAATTCCATACTAATGTCCATACATTTAGAATAAATGTTAAAAAAAAAAAACACACACATTTTTCCTTTTATACTTTATACCAGACATGCAAAACTTTTCTTATTGCAAATAAGGCAACATTCGAGAGAGAGAGAGAGAGAGAGAGAGAGAGAGATTCTAACAGCAAATCTTGATTAGCAAGACTACCATTACATGATAAATAAGTAATACATTCTCAAACTGGTCATAAAGATTCCATATTGATACAGAAGTATTGCCAAAAGGTGCTGAAAAGTGGGATAATTTGGGTTAATTTAGCATCATGCATCATTATTATCATTTAAAAGGTGCAGGTGAAAATTTATACTGCAGCCTAAAATGGTATGAGAGTCTCAAAGAGACATAGAGGGCATTTTACCCATAAGGTGTTTCTTGGTATTCTGCTCTGGTCTAAACAAAATTATGAAACACTTGGGAACAAAAATACAAATACTTAATCCAAAGCTTGAAGCCAGAATAGCAAATATCTCTACAGCTACAGTGAACTTTCCAGGAGAGCTGACATAAGCTGGGATAAAGCTGATCCAAACTGCACAGAATATGAGCATGCTGAATGTGATGAACTTGGCTTCATTAAAGTTATCAGGCAGCTTCCGTGCTAGAAAAGCTAAAATAAAACACAAAAGAGCCAGAAATCCTATATAACCCAGAACAGCCCAGAATCCTATAGCTGAACCTAACTTACATTCCAAGATAATTCTGTCCTTATACTGGTTTAGATGTTTGAAGGGGAGAGGAGGAGATATTGTCAACCAAATAAGACAAATTAGGACCTGTATGAGAGTAAAAGCAAGAACACTGAGTCTCTGCTGTGGAGGCCCAAACCATTTCATGACATTACTACCTGGAAGTGTAGCTCTGAAGGCCATTAACACCACTATTGTTTTCCCCAGAACACAGGAGATGCAGAGGACGAAGGTGATCCCAAACGCTGTGTAACGCAGCACACAGGACCACTCAGAGGGTCGACCAATGAAAGTAAGTGAACAGAGGAAGCACAGAGTCAGTGAGAAGAGCAGCAGGAAGCTCAGCTCTGAGTTGTTTGCTCGGACGATGGGAGAAGTTCTGTGTTTGTAGAAAACAGCAGCCACAGATACAGCTATGAAGGCCCCAGTGATGGAGAACACTGTCAGGATGATGCTCAGAGTGTCGTCCCAGGACAGGAACTCCACAGGCTTTGGGAGGCAGCTGTCTCTCTGGGCATTGGGCCAAAACTCAGGAGGGCAGTGCACACAGTTCAAAGAGTCTATGAGATTTGACAGGCATGTTCAGAAACATATATTATAAAGAAGAACTATGCCATACAAAACTTGATCTTGGCTGTCCCCAACAAATGTGTATTGTACTGTAAAAAAGTGTACTGTATTATGATATCCAACCTGTCTTGTTGCTGATCTCTCCTTCTGCACATGGTATACAGTCATAGCAGCAGACTGGCTTTCCTTTCTGCACAGCCTTCCTGGTCCCTGGAGGACAGCTCTCACTGCACACAGATCTTGGCACCTGAAAAATAAATAAATAAAAAAATAAAAGCTTTTTTTTTTTCAAAATATTTGTCTGAAGTTCACAGTGCTATGAACTAAACAATACATTTTCTTGCTGTACATTGTTAACTGAAATGTTGAAGGTCATTTATTTTGTTTAGTAAAGAATTCATGAAATATATTAAAACTTTCAACAAATTCCAACCAAATCACTCACTGACTTTTATTCATAACCTTTGCAAGTCACATGTGTTGATTAATTAGCAAATCATTTTAGAGTTTGAAGTAAAGTGAACCAAATGAAAGACAAGTCTACACTATAATATTTTTTTCATGTATAATTTTTGTTTAATGTTGCATTTTAGTTTGGTTTGGTTTCTGTAATTTAGCTCTTATTTTTCACAATTTGTCATTATTTCCGTTTTATACATTTGGGGTAATTTTCACATTAATCGTAGCGGTGCGTTTTTTTTGCAGTTCATTAGTCAAGGAACGTTAGTGTACCCATACCTCGCTTTGTCCATCCACCCAGCTGATAACCTTGCTTATGCTGAACTCCTGCCCTTTTGGTCTGGATGAGTCGTAGTGACCCACTGTCACAAAGTCCAAACTACCATCTTTATTAACCTGCCAGTTTATGAGCTCGTAGACGGCCACAGGATCACCGCTGGAGTCAAACAACACTTGGAAACCATTCTTGGTAGTGAAGTTCACTCTCTTGAGCTGGTCGAGTATCTGCAGTTGAACACAAACTCTGAATGGAACTGTAAACTTTGATCATTTTTTTTTCAAAGCGTTATTAAAAACTACCTGATAGCGCATTTTATATGAGGTGCTAAACATTGTGTTACATGCACAACTTGTTAAGGAGACGATTAACCCTTAAGGTTCTTCTTGTTTTTTTGCTTCCATACCCATAAGGTACTTCTACTATTGGCTTCGCGGATGCTGAAGTATTGATTTATGAGACGTAACAATTAAATAACAATTATTTTCAGAATGTTTTGCAATATATGCATTTTGTAAATGTGTAAAACTATTTTTCGATTTTTTAGCCCCAAATTATTATAAATTGTTTAAAAGAAATAAGATATTGTTCAGGAAAAACAAACAATAATGTCTTCTTCAATTATTTGTTTATTTTTTTATAAATTTGGTTAAAACATCTTTACCTGTGTACGTTTTCAATGACTTCCTCATTGATTTTACTCGGAAATCATTAAAAAAAATAATAATAAATAAATAAATAAATAAAAAGACCCCGTTTACCACTACGATGGTAAACTGAATCCGGTAATCTACAAAAATGTATGAAGACAGATATTTTTCAAACAAAAACATGTACATTACAAATATAATTCAAGGCTGTTCTGTATCAGTTTTTTACCTGCCATGGTGTGAATTTAGCGCTCTTGTCGCACTGCGTGTCATTACAGATAACACCGTGGATGGCATGCGCTATGGCATACGTAGCTTTATACACCAGGTTAGTCACGCGTAGCTGCGACGTGTCTGTATACGGGTTCTGCAGCGCGCGGATATCCTCACTGCCGTTACATTCCCGCGCGCCCTCTGACGAGCCTTTCAGGCTACAGCTGAACGAGCTCTCCCAAAACTCCGTCAGCAGAGGAGATTTCAGTGCTTGTGCTGGAGAGAGATCCAGAAGGAACTCACGGAGACCTGGAATCACCGAGCGGGGGATCCCAAATCCTATCGCCCCAGCGCACATGTTAAAGCGCAGAATACCTGGATCTGTAATCCACGCCTCACTGCCGATCCACTGAAGTGGAGGCAGCGGCTGTCTCGCCAGTTCCTCCAACAGAAACCTCATATCTCCTGAGTGAAGAAACGCTACTATTACCCGGGCTGTTGATCTCCGGATGACGTTCGCCACTCTCTCCAGTTTACTGCGCGGTTGTGTTCTGTAGTAGGACTCGGAGTACTCCACACAGATTCCCTCCTCCTGCGCAGCCTTTAGAAACGACGCTATTCCATAATTTCCATAGTCTGTGTCGCTGCGCACTGCCCCAATCCATGTCCAGCCAAAATGCTTGACTAATTTTGCTAGTGCCGCCGCTTGGTGATGGTCACTTGGTATGGTCCTGAAGAAGGCAGGATACTGACGCTTATCGCTCAGACATGCGCAGGTTGCGTAGTGACTCACCTGAAATTTAGTATAGATAATGAAAGAAAAAATAAAATAAAATAAAAACCTGATTTAATTCTAGCGCTCATTTGTAGGACATTGTATTGTTTCTTATTAATTATAAAACAAAAATGTGTTCACCATTCCGTGCAAGCTACACTCACCTGTGGAATTCCAAACAGACCCAGCATTCTGGTTATGCTAATTGACGGGGTGGAAGGAGAATCTCCTACGACAGCAGGAACAGCGGCTGCTACAGATTTTGAACAGGAATCAGTATCATTGAAAAATGGTTCCATGCCGTTTGCAAACTGGAATGCAGCTTTAACAGCCATCGGCACTTCAGAGCACGAGTCGTGTATCTGGTATCCTAACGTGATTCCCGGCAGGAGATCTGTTCTGTTGTTGATCTCGTGTATGGTGAATTCCATGGCACGGTAGAAGCGTAACTGCCTAAAATTCATACTGTTTAGAAACATAACATAACATAACATAAGATATATATATATATAAACACATTTACAAGACATACATTTTAAATACTTCGTTACATTGTTTTATGAAATCCAGCACCCCTTGTTGACTGTGATTTAACCATAGTATTTCACATTGAAATTAGTCTTGTCAGATGGTAGTAACACAGAAAGTGACAATAAATATGTAATAATAATTGACAGCAAAGAACTGTTGACCTCCCAGAGCAACGTAGTTGTTGTGGTTGCATGGTGTAGGTGTTCTGCTCTGAATTCGTGTAGAAATGAATAGAAAAGATCCCTCCTATTATAAAATCTCCATTCATTGAAAGACTTGGCTGCTGAGGTTCAGCCCACAGCCTGCAGCTGACCGGGTCAACTCTGCAAGCTGCTGGACTGAATGCAGTTATCCACAGCATTGAGGCAAATATAGTCAGACTTGAAGAGAGCTGCATGGCATATTGAGGCTCTAAAGGCTTGGGTGACTGCTGAAATAACCATCTATTTATTGTGCCCTGTGGGAGTGGCCTTGGAATGAGGAGGTGTGGTTACGTTTTAAGTAGTCATTGTAATGACATACTTCACCTTTTTATTATTTGTGTCTCTTTGATATTGAATGGTGACACACACACACACACACACACACACACACACACACACACACACACACACACACACACACACACACACACAGAGCTAAAGAGGATGACATTAGGTTATATTAAAATATTAAAATATTTAAGGAAATATCCAAAAGTTTTAAGAATCATTTTATTTCAGGACAGCATAGTTCATTTACAATAATGTATACAAATATATGTAATTGCCCACAGTATTCACTCACACATTCAAATAATTGAATTCAGGTGATCCAGTTAATTCCGTGGCCACAGGTGTATAAAACCAAGCACTTAGGCATACAGACTGCTTCAACAAACACATGTGAAAGAATGGGTCGCTCTCAGGAGCTCAGTGAATTCCAGCATGGTAGCGTGATAGGATGTCACCTGTGGAACAAGTCCAGTCATGAAATTTTCTCACTACTAAATATTCCACAGTCAACTGTCAGTGGTATTATAACAAAGTGGAAGCAATTCTAAACAGCAGCAACTCAGCAATGAAGCAAACACGTAAAATGACCAGAGCAGGGTCAGCGGATGTTGAGGCGCATAGTGCGCAGAGGTCGCTAACTTTCTGCAGAATCAATCGATACAGACCTCCAAATGGGTTTCCATGGCCGAGCAGCTACATCCAAGCCTTACATCACTAAGCGCAATGCAAAGCATTGAATGCAGTGGTGTAAAGCACCATCACTGGACTCTGTTCTCTGGAGTGATAAATCACGCTTCTCCGTCTGGCAATCTGATGGACGGGATTGGCAGTTGCCAGGAGAACAGTACATGTTTGCCTGCATTGTGCCAAGTGTAAAGTTTGGTGGAGGCAGGATTATGGTGTGGAGTTGTTTTTAGGTAGTTGGGCTCAGTCCCTTAGTTCCAGTGAAAGGAAGTCTTAATGCTTCAGCACCAAGAGATTTTGGACAATTTCATGCTCCCAACTCTGTGGGAACAGTTTGGGAATGGTCATTTCCTGTTCCAACATGACTGTGCACCATTGCACAACGCAAGGTCAATAAAGACTTAAATGAGCAAGTTGACAATAGGAATGCAGTACACAGATCCCCAAGCAGAAAGCAACATTCAATGACCCAGTCAGATAGCAGGATACTGGCAGCCAGTCAGAAAGCAAGATACTGATTACCCAGCAGAATTCTGGCCTTCCATCTTATTTTCATAGTCTGACGCACTGTGAAATAAAATTGTTGCTCTCCATAAAGATGGCCTAGACTACAAGGAGATTGCTCAAACCCTGAACCTAAGCTATAGCACATGGATAAAGTCGCACAGCAGTTTTCCAGGACAGGTTCCACTCAGAACAGGCATCTCCAGAGTCGATCAAAGAAATTGAGTCCACGTGATCAGCTTCATATCCAGATGATGGCTTAAAAAAAATAAACGCATTAGTGCTGCCAGCATTGCTGCAGAGGTTGAAGAAGTGGGAGGTCAGTCTTTCAGTGCTCAAATCATATGATGCGCAATGCATCAAATCGGTCTGCATGGCTGAAATCACAGAAGGAAGCCTCTTCTGAAGCTGATGCACAGGAAAGCATGCAAACAGTTTGCTGATAATGAGCAGCCAAAAATATGGATTACTGGAACGTTGTCCTGTGGTCTGACAAGACTAAGATACATTTGTTTCACTCAGATGATGTCCAGCATTTGTGGTGGCACCCTGTTGAGGAGTACTAAGACAACTGTCTCTTTCCTACAGTCAAGCATGGTGGTGGTAGCATCATGGTCTGGAGCTTTATGAGTGCTGGCAGCACTGGGGAGCTGAAGTTTATTGAGGAAAACATGAATTCCAACATGTTCTGTGGCATTCTTAGGCAGAGCATGATCCCCTCCCTTTGGAAAGTGAAAAAGGAAAAAGTATGAAAAATCCAAACCACCAACTTTATTAAACTGCCAGTTTATGAGCTTGTAGACGACCACAGGATCTCCACTGAAATCAAATGATACCTGAGAGCCATACTCTGTAGTGAAATTCACTCTATTGAGCTGGTCGAGAATCTGCTGTGGAACACATACTTTGCAAAACTATGAACAGATCTGTAACTTTGAACTGTGCACTCAAACATCACTTGTTTTAGTGCATTACTAAAATTCCAAATTTACTATTGATGAATATTGAATTTCAGGGTAATTTTGAATGATTTGAGCAATTCAATCATTTTGGTATGTCACCATTTTAAAACTATTAAATAACCTCAAGATTAAAATAAGCCTGTTTTAATGTTTACTGTAGAAACATCTGTCACAGTTTGCATGAAAAAAGCATGTCACAGCAGTGGTTTCACAAATGCTGAAGTATAATTTTTATGAGAAGCAGCAATAACAGGGCTAGATTTTTAGTTTCTTTCGTATAAACATAAGTTCTTTTTGATATAAACATGGAAAATTATTCCATGTAATAAATCTGTTCAATTACTGTAATTTGTAAAACAGTATCCAAAAAGACGTTAAAAAAAAACATTTTTTAAAAATGGGTTTGTTTTTTTTTAACCGGAGGCGGTCGTATTTAACCTCTCCATGATGGAGAGAAGGAAGGTAGATATTCTGTGTGTCCAGGAGACCAGATGGAAAGGAAGCAAGGCCAGGAACATTGGAGGTGGATTCAAACTGTTCTATCATGGTGTCGATAAGAAGAGAAATGGAGTAGGGATAATCCTAAAGGAACAGCTTGGGAAAAGTGTTCTGGATGTAAAGAAAGTGTCAGACAGGATCATGAGCCTGAAGTTTGAGGTTGATGGTGTAATTTTGAATGTGGTCAGTTCATATGCACCACAGGTTGGTTGTCAGTTAGAGGAGAAAGAGGAATTTTGGAGTAAGATGGATGAAGTGGTAGATGGTGTCCCTAGAGAGGAGAGATTGGTGATTGGTGCAGACTTCAATGGACATGTTGGTGAAGGGAACAGAGGGGATGAAGAGGTGCTGGGTATGTATGGTGTGAAAGACAGAAATGCGGAAGGTCAGATGGTTGTAGATTTTGCAAAGAGAATGGAAATGGCTGTGATGAACACGTATTTTCAAAAGAGGGAAGAACACAGGGTGAAATACAAGAGTGGAGGGAGGTGCACACAGGTAGATTATATCCTTAGCAGGAGATGCCACCCAAAGGAGATTGGAGATTGTAAAGTGGTACCAGGGGAAAGTGTAGCAAGGCAGCATAGGGTGGTTGTCTCTAGAATGAGATTAGAAAGAAAGAAGAGGAAGAGAGTGAAGACAGAGCCAAAGATGATGGAAGCTGAAGGAGGAGGATGGTTGCAGGCAGTTCAGGGAAAAATTGCAACAGGCCCTTCGGGGCAGTGAGGAGCTACCTGAGGACTGGGAAACTACAGCTAAGGTGGTGAGAGAAACTGGCAAAAATATGTTGGGTGTTTAGCCTGGTCAGAGGAAAGAAGACAAGGAAAGTTGGTGGTGGAATGAGGAAGTCCAGGAGAGTATTCAGAAGAAGAAGCCAGCTAAGAAAATGTGGGATAACCAGAGAGATGAAGGAAGTAGGCAGGAGTACTGTGAGGCTAGTCGCATAGCAAAAAGAATGGTGGCAAAGGCAAAGGCTCAGGCCTATGATGAGCTGTATGAGAGGATGGAGAGTAAAAAAGGAGTAAATGACTTGTATCACTAGGCTAAACAAAGAGATAGAGCTGGAAATGATGTACAGCAGGTTAAGCTGATAAAGGATAGAGAGGGAAATATACTAGTGAGTGAAGAGACAGTGTAGACAGTGTTGAGTAGATAGAAGGAGTACTTTGAAGAAATAATAAATGAGGAAAACGAGAGAGAGAGGAGGACAACGGGGGGAGAGATAGTGGATCAGGAAGTGCAGAGAATTAGTAAGGTGGAAGTGAGGGCAGCTTTAAAAAGGATGAAGAATGGAAAGGCAGTTGGTCCAGATGACATACCTGTGGAGGTATGGAGATGTTTAGGAGAGAAGGCAGTGGACTTTTTAACCAGGTTGTTTAACAAAATCCTGGAGAGTGAGAGGATGCCTGATGAGTGGAGAAGCAGTGTACTGGTCCCCATTTTTAAGAACATGGGTGATGTGCAGAGCTGCAGTAACAGAGGTACAAAGTTGATGAGCCACACCATGAAGATATGGGAAAGAGTTGTTGAAGCAAGGCTAATGCGAGAGGTCCAGATCAGTGAGCAGCAGTTTGGTTTCATGCCCAGAAAGAGTACCACAGATGCAATTTTTGCATTGCGAGTGTTGGTATAGAAGTACAGAAAAAGTCAGAAGGAGCTACATTGTGTCTTTGTGGATCTAGAGTAGGCATATGATAGGGTGCCAAGAGAAGAACTGTGGTACTGTATGAGGAAGTCAGGTGTAGCTGAAAAGTATGTCAGGATGGTGCAAGACATGAGGATAGTGAGACAGTGGTGAGGTGTGCAGTTGGAGTGATAAATGGTTTCAAGTTGAAGGTAGGGTTACATCAGAGATCAGCTTTGACCCCCTTCTTGTTTGCAATGGTGATGGACAGGTGGACAGATGAGGTCAGACAGGAGGCTCCATGGACCATGATGTTTGCAGATGACATTGTAATCTGTGGTTAGAGTAGAGAGCAGGTGGAAGAGAGTAGAGAGAGGTGGAGGTTTGCACTGGAGAAGAGAGGAATGAAGGTCAGTAGAGACAAGACGGAATACATGTGTGTGAATGAGAGGGAGGCAGGTGGAAAGGTGAAGATGCAAGGAGTAGAGGTCGTAAAGATGGTTGACTTCAAATATCTTGGGTCAACCATCCAAAGCAATGGACAGTGTAGAAAAGAGGTGAAGAAGAGGGTGCAGGCAGGATGGAGTGGGTGGAGACGGATGTCAGGGCTGATGTGTGACAGAAGGATAGCAGCAAGAGTGAAAGGGAAGGTTTACAAGACAGTAGTGCATCCTGCTATGATGTATGGTTTGGAGACTGTGGCTCTGTCTAAAAGACAGGAGGCTGAGCTGGAGGTGGCGGAGATGAAGATGCTGAGATTTTCATTGGGAGTGACAAGGATGGACAAGGTTAGAAATTAGCAGATCGGAGGGACAGTGAAGGTGGAGCAGTTTGGAGAAAAAGCGGCCAGGTTGAGATGGTTTGGACATATGTTGAGGAGGAATAGTGGATATATTGGTCAAAGAATGTTGGAGATGGAGCTGCCGGGTAGAAGGAGAAGAGGTAGACCTCAGAGAAGGCTTATGGATGTAGTGAAGGTGGACATAGAGATGGTTGGTGTGAAAGTAGAGGAGGCTATGGCTAGGGCAAGATGGAGGCAGATAATCCGCTGTGGCGACCCCTAAAGGAAGCAGACGAAAGAAGAAGAAGAAGATTAAGGTTAGAATAAGGGTGAGTTGAGCTCATTCTGAAAAGCAAATAGTAAAATCTAAGTGCAAGATCTCTGAAGCATTTTAATATAGACCATCAATATAAATGACATTCTAGGTACCCCACGACCCCCTGTCCCCAGATTTGTTTCCTCTGATACATTTTAACCCTCCTATCGTCCTTAAATATGATAACAAATTTGGTCCTTGTGGTCAATCTGACCCCAGGGATAGTTACCTCCAGAAAATGATTCACAGAATATTGTTGACCACGTTTGTGTGACAGGCACTTTGTTTATTTGTTGAATACATAAATAACCCCTTGAAAATCAGTGAGTTGACGTGTCCTCTAGTGCCACCATCAGGCCAAACCTTTAAATTAGAACCTTTAAATTTATCTTGAATTTTTCATACAAATCTTTTCAAATTTACTTCTCAACATTAATGACCACAAGTCTTGTTTTGGTGATGATGGATAGGACCTTTACTGTAGCGCCACCATCAGAAAAACTTTCAGGTTGAGAGCACATTCATGACTCTCACAGAATGACCATGTTGATTAATATTGTTGACCCCCTCTTTCCTCTCATAAACATATTTATTTACTATTTTTTGTAATATATTTGTGTCTAGTTACTTTAAGATCTCACCCCTTCCCTTTGTTATCCGGGCTTGGGCCCGGCAGTGGCAGAGTTATAAAGTTTTTTTTGTTGTTGTTGTTTTTTTTTTTTGGGGGGGGGGACACCATTTGTGAGACAGAAAATGGATAATGAGAACATGTCAGATACTAGTAAAAACATGGAATAGGTTTTTATGCCCAAAGTAACCTTTTAGTCTTTAGAGATAAACAACATGAAAACAACATGAAAATCCACCCATTTGCGAAACATTGTGAACATGATAGTAGTCAAAACATGAAACAGTTCTTTATGCCCACAGTAAAGCTGTTAGTCTGCACTACTGTACACAGGATGTGCAGAGTGTATATGCATGCTCCTTGCAGACATATTTTTTGTATTTTGAACAGGTGATGCTGGTCTTACAATCGTTTTGGGTCAGACAGACCTGACACCTGCCACGTTTCATGATATACACTGTTCAAAAAAATAAAGGGAACACTCAAATAACACATCCTAGATCTGAATTAATGAAATATTCTTATTGAATACTTTGTTCTGTGCAAAGTTGAATGTGCTGACTACAAAATCACACAAAAATCATCAATGGAAATCAAATTTATTAACCAATGGAGGCCTGGATTTGGAGTCACACACAAAATTAAAGTGGAAAAACACACTACAGGCTGATCCAACTTTGATGTATTGTCCTTAAAACAAGTCAAAATGAGGCTCAGTATTGTGTGTGGCCTTCACTTGCCTGTATGACCTCCCTACAATGCCTGGGCATGCTGTTGTGCAAATGGAATAGAAAACAGATGGAAATCATTAGCAATTAGCAAGACAAACTCAATAAAGGAGTGGTTCTGCAGGTGGGGACCACAGACCACTTCTCACTACCTATGCTTTCTGGCTGATGTTTTGGTCACCTTTGAATGTTGGTGGTGCTTTCACACTCGTGGTAGCATGAGACAGACTCTACAACCCACACAAGTGGCTCAGGTAGTACAGCTCATCCAGGATGGCACATCAATGCGAGCTGTGGCAGGAAGGTTTGCTGTGTCTGTCAGCGTAGTATCCAGAGGCTGGAGGCGCTACCAGGAGACAGGCCAGTACACCAGGAGATGTGAAGGAGGCCATAGGAGGGCAAAAACCCAGCAGCTACCTCCACCTTTGTGCAAGGAGGAACAGGAGGAGCCCTGCCAGAGCCCTGCGAAATGACCTCCAGCAGGCCACAAATGTGCATGTCTGCACCAATGATTAGAAACTGACTCCATGTGGATGGTACGAGGGCCAGACGTGCACAGATGGGGGTTGTGCTCACATTTTTATGCTCGTATTTTATGTGGTATGTGAAAGCATTACTTATATGAATTTACTCATCACAACATGAAATACAGTTTAGTTTTGAATTCATTAATGAAGCAGCAAAGGACACATAAAACGAATCAGAAATCTGAATGTTTTATTGAAGCTGATAAACCATCGAGCTACATGTATTTTGTACCATTTGTGTGCAAGTCTCAAAGAGACTTGGAGGGCACTTTGCTCATAAGATGTTTCTTGGTATTCTGTTCTGGTCTAAACAAAATTACGAAACATTTAGGAGCAAATATACAAAGAATCAAACTAAAACTTGAGGAAAGAATTGCAAATATCTCTACAGCTACCGTGAACTTTCCAGGAGAGCTGACATAAGCTGGGATAAAGGTGACCCACACTGCACAGAATATGAGCATGCTGAATGTGATGAACTTGGCTTCATTAAAGTTGTCAGGCAGCTTCCGAGCTAGAAAAGCCAAAATAAAACACAAAAGAGCCAGAAACCCTATATAACCCAGCACAGCCCAGAAACCTATAGCTGAACCTAATCCACATTCCAGAATTATCCTTTCCTTGTATTGTTTCAGATTTTTCAAGGGGAGAGGAGGAGATGTTGTCAACCAAAGAACACAAATTAGGACCTGTATTAGAGTGAACATGAGAACACTGAGTCTCTGCTGTGGAGGCCCAAACCATTTCATGGCATTACTGCCTGGAAGTGTAGCTCTGAAGGCCATTAACACCACTATGGTTTTCCCCAGAACACAGGAGATGCAGAGGACAAAGGTGATCCCAAATGCTGTGTGGCGCAGCATACAGGACCACTCAGAGGGCTGGCCAATGAAAGTAAGTGAGCAGAGGAAACACAGAGTCAGTGAGAAGAGCAGCAGGAAGCTCAGCTCTGAGTTGTTGGCTCGGACAATTGGAGAAGCTCTGTGTTTGTAGAAAACAACAATTACACATACAGCTATGAAGGCCCCAGAGATGGAGAACACTGTTAGAACGATGCTCAGATTATCGTCCCAGGACAGGAACTCCACAGGCTTTGGGAGGCAGCTGTCTCTCTGGGCATTGGGCCAAAACTCAGGAGGGCAGCGTAGGCAGTTCAAAGAGTCTATGAGATTAGAAAATTGTATATTCAACTGTACTTTCGAAAGAAACAAATTGAACTGAATAAAATAAAAATAAATTAGGGCTGTCACCAGAAATGTGTGCGAGATACAACCTGTCTTATTACTGATCTCTCCTTCTGCACATGGTATACAGTCATAGCAGCAGACTGGCTTTCCTTTCTGCACAGCCTTCCTGGTTCCTGGAGGACAGCTCTCACTGCACACAGATCTTGGCACCTGAAAAACATTCGACAAATGCAAATCATTTATTTTTTGTCAAACAATAATCAACTGCTGTTTGGAAATATATGCATATTTAAAAATATTTTTTAAGAAATCTAAATCGTTTACCACCAAATATGTGTAGTTACTATTGTAGCTTTATGATGTAATCACTGTCAAAATGTACTACTAATAATAATTAAACTAAAAAATAATTTGAAAAGTTAGTAGTTTATTTGTATATATATATATATATATATCACAAAAGTGAGTTCACCCCTCACATATCTGCAAATATGTTTTTATATCTTTTCATGGGACAATATTATAGAAATGAAACTTAGATATAAATTAAAGTAGTCCATGTACAGCTTGTGTAGCAGTATAGATTTACTGCCTTCTGAAAATAACTTAACACACAAACATTAATGTGTAAATAGCTGGCAACACACGTGAGTACAACTCATAGTGAACATAATGTGCCCAATTGTGTCGCTGTCTCTGTCTGGCATCATGTATCTCATTAGTTACAATGTTCCAGGTGTGAATGGGGAGCAGGGCTTTTAAATTTGATGTTTTGGCTGCAATTCGCTTATACTGGTGCCTGCATATTTCTCATGGCAACGAACTCTCTGAGGATGTAAGAAATAGAATTGTTGCTTTCCACAAAGATGGCCTAGACTATAAGAAGACTGCTAACACTCTGAAAATGAGCTATAGCACATGGCCAAGGGCAGACAGCAGTTTTCCTGGGTAGGTTTCACTTGGAACAGGCCTCACAAGGGTCGACCAGAGAAAGTGAGTCCACATGTTCAGTGTCATATCTACTGGGTGGCTAAAAAAATAGACGCATGAGTGCCACCAGCATTGTTGCAGATATTGAAGAAGTGGGAGGTCAGCCTCCCGCATGATGCATCAACTCAGTCTGCATGGCTGACATCACAGAATGAAGCCTCTTCTGATGCTGAAGCACAAGAAAGCCCGCAAACAGTTTGCTGAAGACAAGCAGTCCAAGAATAAGGATTACTGGAACCATGTCCTGTGGTCTGACGAGACCAAGATAAACTTGTTTGTCTCAGACAATGGGTGGTGGTGCCCTGGTGAGGAGTACTAAGACAACTGTCTCTTCCCTACAGTCAAGCATGGTGGTGGTAGCATCATGGTCTGGAACTGCATTAATGGTGCCGACATAGGGGAGCTGTGGTTCATTGAGGGAAACATGAATTCCAGCATGTACTGTGACATTCTGAAGCAGAACATGATCCCCTCCCTTCGGAAACTGCGCCACATAGCAGTTTTCAAACTTGATAACAACCTCAAACACACCTCCATGATGACAACTGCCCTGCTGAAGGTAAAAGTGATGGACTGGCCAAGTATGTCTCTAAACCTACACCCAATAAAGCACCTGTGGGGCATCCTCAAGTGGATGGAGGAGGAACCCAATGTGTATAACATCCACTAGCTCTGTGATGTCATCATGAAAGAGTGGAAGAGGATTCCAGTAGCAACTTGTACAGCTCTGGTGAATACCATGCCCAAGAGGGTTAAGGCAGTGCTAGATAATAATGGTGTATGTTATTATTAAACTGAATCTGCTTTTATGCAAATTGCGCTTGAAATAAATCAAATAAATAAAATGTCAGTTTAGACAACATTTTGTGCTACTGAACACGTTACTTCTTTTGAGCTCTACTAACTCACCTAAGTGTACAGTAAAATACTACTGGAAGTGTTGTACTGTACCTCAGTCTGTCCCCCCATCCAGCTGATAGCTCTGCTCATACTGAATTCCTGGCCTCTTGGTCTGGATGAGTCATAGTGTCCCACAGTCACGAAATCCAGACCACCATCTTTACTAAACTGCCAGTTTATAAGCTCATACATGGCCACAGGATCTCCACTGGAATCAAACGATACCTGATAGCCATTCTTTGTAGTGAAGTTCACTCTCTTGAGCTGGTCGAGTATCTGCAGTGGAACATCCAATTTTATTATTGATGAATACTGAATTTGATTCATTTTGAATGATTTGAGCAATTCAATCATTTTGGTATTTGGTATCACCACTTTACAACTATTAAAATAACCTCAAAAAATATGCCTCAAAAAATTAATATCTATTTATATTTGGTGTCATTTTAAATTAGCAAGAAACATTTTTAAATGTTCACTGTAGAAACTTCTGTCATGGTTTGCATGAAAAAATACCATGTCACAGCAGCGGCTTCACAAATGCTGAAGTATAATTTCCTGACAAACAGCCATAACAGGGCTATATTTTGAGTAATATTATAAAAAGAATAATTAATTAAATAAAAGTTATTTTAAAAATATACATGGAAAACTATTGGTAATAATAAATTTATTCCGTTATTTTAATGTGTAAAACAGAATCCAAAAAGTCGTTAATAAAGCAGTTTTTTATTTATTTTATTATTATTATTATTATTATTATTATTATTGTTATTATTATTATTATTATTTAATCTGAAATGAAAACACAGAAACTCTCTACAATCTACAGTTGTTGAAATCTGTTCCTATCCTTTTGATAAATTTGGCTGAAACAACATCTTCAAACTCGTAAAATACGTGAAACAAACTTGTCTTCGGTGTTAAACATGAGACAATAAATGACTGTAGGATTTAGGCAAAACGAGCCACCCTGATTGGAACCGGGTTAGTTGACGTGACATGAATGTATTAACATTTACATTTATTTTATATAAAATCATGATTTTTCCAATTGCAATATATTTTGTATTGTATCAGTTTTATACCTGCCAGGATTCGAATTTAATATTCTTGTCGCACTGAGTGTCATTACAGATAACACCGTGGATGGCATGCGCTATGGCATATGTAGCTTTATACACCATGTTAGTCACGCGCAGCTGCGACGTGTCTGTATACGGGTTCTGCAGCGCGCGGATATCATCGCTGCCATCACATTCTCGCGCGCCCTCTGAGGAGCCGTTTAGGCTACAGCTGAACGAGCTCTCCCAAAACTCCGTTAGCAGAGGAGATTTCAGTGCTTGTGCTGGAGAGAGATCCAGAAGAAACTCACGAAGACCTGGAATCACCGATCGGGGGATCCCAAATCCTATCGCCCCAGCGCACATGTTAAAGCGCAGAAATTCTGGATCTATAATCCACGCCTCGCTGCCGATCCACTGAAGTGGAGGCGGCGGCTGTCTTGTCAGCTCCTCCAACAAAAACCTCATTTCGCCTTCGTGAACAAACGCTACTATTACCCGGGCTGTTGATCTCCGGATGACGTTCGCCACTCTCTCCAGTTTACTGCGCGGTTGTGTTCTGTAGTAGGACTCGGAGTACTCCACACAGATTCCCTCCTCTTGCGCAGCCTTTAGAAACGACGCCATCCCATAATTTCCATAGTCTGTGTCGCTGCGCACTGCCCCAATCCATGTCCAGCCGAAATACTTGACTGCTTTTGCCAGTGCAGCCGCTTGGTTGTGGTCACTTGGTATGGTCCTTAAGAAGGCAGGATACTGACGCTTATCGCTCAGACATGCGCAGGTTGCATAGGGACTCACCTGTAATTAATCATAGAAATTGATAAAAATACGCTTCGAAAATATCTGATTTAACTCTAGTGCTTATTTATGGGTTATAATAAGGTTTTTCAGTTAATATTAAACAGAAAAAAACAAACACATATTTTGCATCATTTGTTGCAGCCAATAATCACCTGTGGAATTCCAAAGAGACCCAGCATTCTGGCCATACTGATAGAGGGGGTGGAATGAGAATCTCCCACAAGAGCAGGAACAGCAGCGGCTGCAGATTTTGAACAGGAATCAGAATCATTGAAAAATGGTTTCATGCCGTTTGCAAACTGAAATGCAAGTTTGAGTCCCATCGGCACTTCAGAGCACGAGTCGTGTATCTGGTATCCTATTCTGATTCCCGGCAGGAGATCATTTCTGTTGTTGATCTCGTGGATAGTGAACTCCATGGCACGAGCGAAGCGCAGCTCCCTGAAATTCATACTAATTAGAAGCACAAGATATGTAAAAATCATTAACACAAAATACATTACTTTTTTTCACTAAATACTTTCATACGTCAATGACTTAATAAGCACTGCAAAATATTGAACATTTGATTAGTATAATTTCTCTGTGATGCTCTCTGCCCTGCACTCACAGACAGACCTCCCAGAGCACTGCAGCTGGAGTGGCGCTCTGGTGTAGCTGTTCTGCTCTGATCTCATGTAGTAATGAATGGCGAAAGTCCCCCCAATCACAAAATCTCCATTCATATAAAAACCATTCGCCTGAGGCTCAGCCCACAGTCTGCAGCTGACTGGGTCATCTTTACACGCTGCTGGGCTCAGCCAAGTTATGCACAGCATCATGAAACCTGAAATCATCTGCATGATAGTGGTAGTTATCAGCCCTCTGTAGGTCAGAGTGAGTGTCTTTAAATAGCCACCTTTTTCCGATGAACTGTGGGTGTGATCTCGCACTCAGGAGGCGTGGTTATGACGTGGATAGTAATTGCAATGATGTAACGTTTCTTTTTGTTTTTCTCTGATGTTTTGAATTATGGTGTAGTGAATTCTGGTTAGTAGTATCAAGTGAAGATTTAGGTCCAGAGTTAGAAGTACGTTTAAGTTGAGATTTGAGGTTAAACTTAAAGTTTTTAAACTTTTAAACTTAAAGGTTAAAGTTTTAGGGTAAATTAAAATTAATTTAGTACATAATTAGGACAATGCATGTCAAATGCAAGATTGGCACCTTTAAAGCATTCAGTGAGCTGCCCAAATAAAGTCTTTCTTTACAACATGTGTTTCTTTTAGGTTAATTGGGGTTAAGGACAGATGAAGGTTGGTTGATTTAATAAATAAAAATAGGTGGGATTTTTTCACCAACAGATGTGCGAGGTGAAATCCTTGTTTTAACCCAGTAATGTCATTTTCAACTGTTGCCAATAGTAGTAGCTAGCTAACAGACTGGCTGAAGACTTTTAGGTAACTAGTTAACACTAACAGATTCGACTGATTTCGACATTTGCCCCTCCTTGACTGTCTGAAGACTTTGCTATAATAATAAGTTCGACAGACATTTTCACCCGTACCAACTGGACTAACGTTAACTAACAGACTTTTAGCTAGAGCTAACATTAAGCTAACGGGCTCGACAGATATTTTGACCAGCTACTAACGGTAATAACAGACTGTCTGAAGATTTTAGCTACCTAATGCTAACAGGTCCTCATTGTTCTGTTTGTGAACAGTTTTTTCGTTGTTTCGTTTTCATCTGCTACCGTTCTTTAACTTTACCACAACCAAGCGATTTTGGTAGCCTAAGTGCTGTAACGAATTTACGAAAATATAAAATATTATTTGAAATGAGTCTTGTTAAGGTATCTTGTTTTTCAGAAAAAAAAGAGGAGGTATAATAACAATCCACTGGCATTACTTCATTTGCTAGCAAGGTGCATGCTTTATGTTTGCTAGCTAGCATTGTAGAAAAACATCTCGAGCATAACTTTTGCACTCCAAACATGCACCTACATACGTGTAGGCTTGGTTTATGTTTATCCATGCATTAATGCTAATGCTGTTGGTAACTGTATTGCCATTTCAATCGAAATGATGGCAGTGCATTTATATCAAAGAAGTCATGTTTTGCTTAAATGCGTGGTCTGTCACTTTCCCATCAGGAGTATGCATTTTTTCGAGAGTTCTTCTCCCAGCTTGAATATCAAATGTATGCCTTACAGAATCAGGATCACCTTCTGACTGGGATGGATGGGGAAAAAAGCCTCAAGTTTAATTACACAACCAAAATGCGCCAGCTGGGTCGACTTGATGTCTCACACTACACGACACGATGAAAGCACTTCGGGCATGTCTTCAGTATTACTATAGTCTGGTTTATGGCCAGCCCTGCGATGGACCCGTCCAGGGTATATCCTGCCTTCCGCCCGATGACCACTGGGATAGGCTTCAGCACCCCCCTGCGAAATGAGGGAGATGAGGCTTAGAAAATGTGTGTGCGTGTGTGTGTGTGTGTGTGTGTGTTTTATGGCAAAAGATTTTTAACATTTTTTACATATTAATCTTCTTATTGATCTGCCATTTGTTCATAGACAGATCATAAAAGGAAATTCTTTTACTTTTTTTTAAATGAGCAAAAACCTCAAATTAACACAATAGTAAAATTGTGTTCTCACGTTACCACTGTGTGAGGTGAAGGAGTAAAAAAGTGAAGCTTTTTGCTGTGGCAGTACAAATGAAAAGGAACATAATTACTGACTTTAAAGGAATCGTTCACTCAAAAATCTACTTTTCATGTTTTTCTCCTTCTTATTGTACACTTATCAAACACAGTTACATAGTGTTCAGATGGCATGAAGCAATTCTGAGATTTTTTTTTGTTTTTTAAAAAAAGTGGTCATTTAAGGTAGGTTTATCCATAAGTCAAGTAAGTTTCTTTCTTTCTTTCTTTCTTTCTTTCTTTCTTTCTTTCTTTCTTTCTTTCTTTCTTTCTTTCTTTCGATGGATGTAACTGACGAGGTCAAATTCCAGTGGGACTTCTGTGTTGATCAGGAGCATCCTCAGCACAACCCATCCAAAGTGCGGATCATCTTGGAAGGGAGTGTAGGTGTGGATGACCTAACAAGCCTTCCTCAGGCCTTCTGCCTGCTTTTCAGCCTAATCTATGCCCTCCACCTAGACTACCTAAGGGCATGAAAAACACATTTTACTTTATTCAGCAGGTAATGCTCAACCTGGGTAATCGTGAGTTGGTACCCAAAATTCAAACCTTAAAAAATCAGCTTGCTGTGTGAAACTGGGCTCAGGACAGTTTCTGTACCACAAACTGAGTGCTTTTATCAAACTATTGATCTGGTGCACTGTTTGGCAATGTATGCCTTAAATTTAAAAGTGTAAAACTTTGTATTGTTACACTGTTCAAATTAACATACTGAACTTGCTTCAGTCTTTGAGACGGGGGTGGCATAGAGAAATGTGGCTTTTTTCATCAACATTTTGTACTAATATCTGTTTGTGTTTAATATAATACATTGCTAAGCTTTGTGATTGGTCACACCTCTGACTTATGAGGATGTTTTTATTTATTTGTTTGTTTATTTATTTATTTATTTATTTATTTTTGGGATGTAGTTTGATTTACTCAGGCTTTATGATTGGTCATACCGCTGACGTTGACTTTTATTTGTTTTTGGATCATAGTGTTTGATTCCATTTTATTCAACTTTTTATTTTTTATAATATATATATATTTTTTTTTTTTTACCAATGCCTTTATGTGTTGAATACACTATTGAGGTTTGTGATTGGCCATACCTCTGACTTTTGAGGTTTTTTTTTTTTTGTTGTTGTTTTTATTATATATATATATTTTTTTTGTAGTTTGATATACAGCGGTTGGGGTTAGGGTTAGGGTTAACCCTAACCCTAAACCTAATCCTTTCCAGCTCTATCTCTCTGTTCAAGCGATACAAGTCATTTACTCCTTCTTTTCTGTCCATCCTCTCATACAGCTCATCATAGGCCTGAGCCTTTGCCTTTGCCACCATTCTTTTCGCTATGCGACTAGCCTCACAGTACTCCTGCCTACTTCCTTCATCTCTCTGGTTATCCCAAATTTTCTTTGCTGGCTTCTTCTTCTGAATACTCTCCTGGACTTCCTCATTCCACCACCAACTTTCCTTGTCTTCTTTCCTCTGACCAGACGAAACACCCAACACATCCTTGCAAGTTTCTCTCACCACCTTAGCTGTAGTTTCCCAGTCCTCAGGTAGCTCCTCACTGCCCCCAAGGGCCTGTTGCAATTTTTCCCTGAACTGCCTGCAACCATCCTCCTCCTTCAGCTTCCACCATTTAATCTTTGGCTCTGTCTTCACTCTCTTCCTCTTCTTTGTTTCTAATCTCATTCTACAGACAACCACCCCATGCTGCCTTGCTACACTTTCCCCTGGTACCACTTTACAATCTCCAATCTCCTTTAGGTGGCATCTCCTGCTAAGGATATAATCTACCTGTGTGCACCTCCCTCCACTCTTGTATGTGACCCTGTGTTCTACCCTCTTCTGAAAATACGTGTTCACCACAGCCATTTCCATTCTCTTTGCAAAATCTACAACCACCTAACCTTCCGCATTTCTATCTTTCACACCATACATACCCAGCACCTCTTCATCCCCTCTGTTCCCTTCACCAACATGTCCATTGAAGTCTGCACCAATCACCAATCTCTCCTACCTAGGGACACCATCTACCACTTCATTCATCTTACTCCAAAATTCCTCTTTCTCCTCTAACTGACAACCAACCTGTGATGCATATGAACTGACCACATTCAAAATTACACCATCAACCTCCAACTTCAGGCTCATGATCCTGTCTGACACACTCTTTACATCCAGAACACTTTTCCCAAGCTGTTCCTTTAGGATTATCCCTAATCCATTTCTCTTCCTATCGACACCATGATAGAACAGTTTGAATCCACCTCCAATGTTCCTGGCCTTGCTTCCTTTCCATCTGGTCTCCTGGACACACAGAATATCTACCTTCCTTCTCTCCATTATGTCTGCAAGCTCTCTGCCTTCACCAGTCATTGTCCCTATGTTCAGAGTCCCTACTCTAACCTCCACACTCCTGCCTTTCCTTCTCTCTCGCTGCCTTCTAACCCACCTTCCTCCTCTCCTCTTCGATGGTCTTCAGCCTACAGTAGTCCAATTTCCACCGGCACCCTGCTGGTCAACAGCACCGGAGGCGGTCGTATTTAACCCAGGTCTCTAGTTTTACGCCGGATGCCCTTCCTGACGCAACCCTCACCATTTATCCGGGCTTGGGACCGGCACCAGAAGTACACCCCTAATGGCTGGTTTATAACCCATAAATAAGCACTAGAGTTAAATCAGATATTTTCAAAACGTATTTTTATCCATTTCTATGGTCAGTTACAGATGAGTCACTATGCAACCTGCGCATGTCAGCGCATGTATTCTTAAAGACCATACTTAGTGACCACCACCAAGCGGTCGCTCTGGCAAAAGCAGTCAAGCATTTCGGCTGGACATGGATTGGGGCAGTGCGCAGCGACTCAGACTATGGACACCATGGAATGGCGTCGTTTCTAAATGCTGCGCAGGAGGAGGTAATCTGTGTGGAGTACTCCGAGTCCTACTATAGAACACAACCGCGCAGTAAACTTGAGAGAGTGGCGAACGTCATCCGGAGACCATCAACGCGGGTATTAGTAGCCTTTATTCGCAACGGCGATTTCAAATTTCTTATAAAAGAACTGGCGAGACTGGATCGGCACCGAAGCGTGGATCAGATCCAGATCTCCTATACGCTTTAACATGTGCGCTGGGGCGATAGGATTTAGAGTCCACTTAGTGATTCCAGCGCGCGCTGCAGAACTCGTATACAGACACGTCTCAGCTACTCGTGACTAACCTGGTGTATACGTATGCCATTGCGCATGCCATCCACGGTGTTATCTGTAATGACGCGCCTTGCGACAAGAATATTAAATTCGAATCCTGGCAGGTATAAAACTGATACAATACAAAATATATTGCCATTGGAAAAATCATGATTTTATATAAAATAAATGTAAATGTTAATACATTCATGTCACTTCAACTAACCCGGTTCCAGTCAGGGTGGATCGTTTTGCTTAAATCCTACAGTCATTTATTGTCTCATGTTTAACACCGAAGACGTTTGTTTTACGTATTTTCCGAATTTGAAGATGTTGTTTCAGCCAAGTTTCTCAAAAGCATAGAAACAGATTTCAGCAACTGTAGATTGTAGAGTTCCTTTTTCTTCATTTCAGATAAAAAAAAAAAAACAAAACACATTTTTAAAAACTGCTTTTTTAACGTCTTTTTGGATACTGTTTTACTAATTACAGTAATTTAACAGATTACAATTGCAATTTTTCCCTGAACTGCCTGCAACCATCCTCCTCCTTCAGCTTCCACCATCTAATCTTTGGCTCTGTCTTCACTCTCTTCCTCTTCTTTGTTTCTAATCTCATTCTACAGACAACCACCCTATGCTGCCTTGCTACACTTTCCCCTGGTACCTCTTTACAATCTCCAATCTCCTTTAGGTGGCATCTCCTGCTAAGGATATAATCTACCTGTGTGCACCTCCCTCCACTCTTGTATGTGACCCTGTGTTCTACCCTCTTCTGAAAATATGTGTTCACCACAGCCATTTCCATTCTCTTTGCAAAATCTACAACCACCTAACCTTCTGCATTTCTGTCTTTCACACCATACATACCCAGCACCTCTTCATCTCCTCTGTTCCCTTCACCAACATGTCCATTGATGTCTGCACCAATCACCAATCTCTCCTACCTAGGGACACCATCTACCACTTCATTCATCTTACTCCAAAATTCCTCTTTCTCCTCTAACTGACAACCAACCTGTGGTGCATATGAACTGACCACATTCAAAATCACACCATCAACCTCCAACTTCAGGCTCATGATCCTGTCTGACACACTCTTTACATCCAGAACACTTTTCCCAAGCTGTTCCTTTAGGATTATCCCTACTCCATTTCTCTTCCTATCGACACCATGATAGAAAAGTATGAATCCACATCCAAAGTTCCTGGCCTTGCTTCCTTTCCATCTGGTCTTCTGGACACACAGAATATCTACCTTCCTTCTCTCCATCATGTCTGCAAGCTCTCTGCCTTTACCAGTCATTGTCCCTATGTTCAGAGTCCCTACTCTAACCTCCACACTCCTGCCTTTCCTTCTCTCACACTGCCTTCTAACCCGCCTTACTCCTCTCCTCTTTGATGGTCTTCGACCTACAGTAGTCCAATTTCCACCGGCACCCTTCAGCACCGGAGGCGGTCGTTAACCCGGGCCTCGACTGATCCGGTATGGCAATCATATTTGTGATCCACATGATAGTTTTGGCACAAGTTTTACGCTGGTTGCCCTTCCTGATGCAACCCTCACCATTTATCCGGGCTTGGGACCGGCACCAGAAGTACAGAAAGTACACCCCTAATGGCTGGTTTGTTAATGGATATTAATATGGTAATTATTTATGAATCATTATTTGGGCCACTGTTTCACTGTGGTAGCAGAAATTGTCTCAGAAAATCTATTTATTCTTTGCTCATTTCCTAAATGTACCATTAAGCATCTATAATATTTCAAGTTTTTGAAATGATTTGTTGCCCTGTGCATAAAAAAAATGTGTATGTCAGGACAGTGGCTTCAGAGATGCTGATTTTTATTTATTTATTTTTTTATGACATCAACATGTAATATTATATTAAAATCAACCTTACTCTAATTATAAGGCAAGCAGGTTTTTTTTTTTAATGTATCAGTGTTCTACAGCAGGCGAATATGCTCTGTGACGAGACATCCCCCCATGCACTCTAGGGAGCCTTTTTTCATATTCTTGTAGAAAAAAATACACAGACACATATATCCAACACACACACACACACACACACCTCAATTGATTACACTTCATCTTTAGCTTTAGGTAGTATAAAAAATCAGGCATTACAGTGTTCTTGGGGTGTATTACAATGTATGTTTCCTAAGTGTGCAGTTGAGTCACTCATCTCTGTAGGCCCTGACAATGGGTGCTTGTCTCTCTGACTAATGCTGATTGGGTGAAGAAGGTCACTTCAGATATGCAGGGTTGTTATAAATTCTTTTGGTAGAACCATATGAGTTTGGGCGGGAGCACAGAGAGTTGGGACTTGGAGAGATAAGCGGGAACTCTTTGTCTTGGGAGATGGGAGAAAGAGCAAACCTGAGTCCACACTGATGTGGATGAGGGTGATGGATGCCCTAAAGGCTCTCAAGCCTTTTATTTTTTAATTTCATTCACTTTTGTTAAACTTCTCATATTTAGCATGATTTCTCTGTCTTGATGTCTATTTTTCAAATTTTCTTCATTATCATAAAAACTGTTTTGTCCAGCAGTTTTTTTTTTCCAATAAACTGGCAAAATTCCTTTTGGACTCAGATTAGTTTTTTTTACACCACAACAGATTTTTTTTTCCATTTTCACAATCTTACAGTGTATTGAAGTGTCTAACCAGGGGCCACATTCATAGTTCAGCATGGGCAGTGAGAGAATGAAATTGAAACTGTACCCCGTCTTTTCCAAAACAGGCTTATTTTATTTACCAGTGACTCAGATAATTGACTTAAATGCATTTCTTTTGCACTGATCACTCACAAGAAGAGCTGAATTAAGTCCCGAACCACTGTTTGACCATTTCCTATGACTATAGAATTTCACACTAAGAATAGCTACACACTAGTTTTAGTAGTAGAACCAATTAATATTTAAGACTACCATTAGCGTGACATTAAAAGGGTGGATGTAAAGGTTAGCTTGAGGTAAATGAATACAAATTTCAATTACTAGAATTTAATTCAAATTTAAGATCAGGATCTTTAAAGCATTAAAATGCGCTCTCCAAATGAACTCTTCTGATTTCTACATCATATATATATATCTATATAAGCTGAGTCTTGGTGAGCAACCTTCATTTATCTGTAGATTCATTCATCCATCCATCCATCCATCACCTTCCGCTTCTCCGGGGTTCGGGTCACGGGGGCAGCATCCTAAGCAATGAGGCCCAGACCTCCCTTTCCCCAGTCACTTCCACTAGCTCTCCGGGGGGGATTCCGAGGCCAGCTGGGCAATATATTCACGCCAGCATGTCCTGGGTCTTTCCCGGGGTCTCCTCCCTGGTGGACTAGCCTGTGACACCTCCTGAGGGAGGCATCCAGGAGGCATCCTAACCAGATGCCCGAACCACCTCAGCTGGCTCCTCTTGACGTAAAGAAGAAGCGGCTCTATTTCGGGTCATTTTGGAGCAATTTCTCGAGCAAGAGAGGGCTCTCCACCCTTTTCTGCCTGAGAACCATGGTCTCGGATTTAGAGGTACTGATTCTCATCCCGGCCGCTTCACACTCGGCTGCAAACCGATCCAGCGAAAGCTGAAGTTCATGGCCTGATAGGCCCAATAGGACCACATCATCTGCAAACAGCAGCGATGTGTCCCTGAGGTCACCAAACCGGACACCCTCCATCCCCTGACTGCGCCTAGAAATTCTATCCATAAAAATTATGAATAGAATCGGTGACAAAGGGCAGCCCTGACGGGGTCCAACTCTCACTGGGAACGAGTCTGACTTACTGCCGGCTATGCAAACCAAACTCCAGCTTTGTTTGTACAGGGCCTGAATGGCTCGTAGCAAAGAGCCATGTACCCCGTACTCCCGAAGCACCTCCCACAGAATACCCCGGGGAACACAGTCGAATGCCTTCTCCAGATCCACAAAGCACATGTGGACTGGGTGGGCAAACTCCCATGAGCCCTCCAGAATCCTGGAGAGGGTGAAGAGTTGGTCCAGTGTTCCATGACCAGGGCGGAACCCGCACTGCTCCTCCTGAATCCGAGGTTCGACTATAAGCTGGACTTTCTTCTCCAGTACCCCTGCATAGGCCTTACCAGGGAGGCTGAGGACTGTGATTCCCCTGTAGTTGGAACACACCCTTCGGTCCCCTTTTTTTAAAAGAGGCACCACCACCCTAGTCTGCCAATCCAGTGGCACCGCCCCCGATGGCCACGTAATGTTGAAAAGGCATGTCAGCCAAGACAACCCCACAACATCCAGAGCCTTGAGGAAGTTGGTACGGATCTCATCCACCCCTGGAGCCCTGCCACCAAGGAGCTTTTTAACTACCTTAATGACTTCAGCCTCAGTAATGGACGAGCCTATTGCCATGTCTCCAGACTCTGCCACCTCACGGGAGAATGTGTCAGTGGGATTGAGAAGGTCCTCAAAGTATTACTTCCAATGCCCAATGACATCTTCATTGGAAGTCAGCAGCACACCATCTCCACTATATACAGTGCTAGTGGCACACTGCTTTCCCCTTCTGAGTCGCCTGACAGTTTGCCAGCATCTTTTCGGAGCCAAGTTAAAGTCACTTTCCAAGGACTCACCAAACTCCTCCCACACCAAGGTTTTTGCCTTGGTGATGACTGAAGCCGAAGATTGCTTGGCCTCTCGATACCTGCCAGCTGCCTCTGGTGTCCCACAGGCCAACCATGCCCAGTAGGACTCCTTCTTCAGCTTGATTGTGTCTCTCACCTGGGGTGTCCACCACAGCTACAGTCAGCCGCTTCAACAATGTAGGAGCGGGAACATGGCCCATTCTGAGTCAATGTCCCCCACCTCCCCCGATATCTGGTCAAATTTCTGATGGAGGTGTGAGTTGAAGATCAATCTGACAGGTTCTTCTGCCAGACGTTCCCAGCTATATGTTTGGGTTTGCCCGGTCTTACCGGCATCTTCCCCCACCACCTGATCTAACTCACCACCAGGTGGTGATCAGTTGACAGCTCAGCTCCTCTTTTTACCCGAGTGTCCAAAACACATGGCCACAAGTCCAATGACATGACGACAAAGTGAATCATTGAACTGCGGCCTAAGGTGTCCTGGTGCCATGTGCACTAATGGACATCCTTGTGTTCAAACATGGTGTTTGTGATGGACAAACTGTGGTTTGTACAGAAGTCCAAAAACTGAACATCACTCGGGTTCAGATCAGAGAGGCCATTCCTCCCAATCACACCCCTCCAGGTCACACTGTCATTGCCCACGTGAGCGTTGAAGTCCCCCAGTAGGACAATAGAGTCTCCAGGAGGAGCACTTTCAAGCATCCTTCCCAAGGACTCTAAGAAGGCTGGGTACTCTGAACTGCTGTTCGGTGCATAAGCACAGACAACAGTGAGGACCCATTCCCCAACCTGAAGGCGTAGGGAAGCTACCCTCTCGTCCACCGGAGAAAACCCCCTACATACAGGCGCCGAGTCGAGGGGCTATGAGAAAGCCCACACCTGCCCGCTTCCTCTCACTATGGGTAACTCCAGAAAAGAATAAAGTCCAGCCCCTCTCAAGGAGATTGGACCCAGAGCCCAAGCTATGTGTTGAGGTGAGCCTGACTATATCTAGCCGGTATCTCTCAACCTCGCCCACCAACTCAGGCCCCTTCCCCGCCAGTGAGGTAACATTCCAAGTTCCAAAAGCCAGTTTCAGCAACAGAGGATCAGAATGCCAAGGCCCATGCCTTCGGACACTGCCCGATCCACAAAGCACCAAACCCCTACTACTGCCTCTCCCATTGGTGGTGGGTCGATGGGAGGGGGGACTCATGTAACTACTTCGGGCTGCCGGGCACCATGAGTAAATGCCTGGCCACCAGATGCTCGCTGGCGAGCCACTCCCCCAGGCCTGGCTCCAGGGTGGGGCCCCGGTAACCCTGTTGTGGGCAGGGTACACAAGTCCTGTTTTTTAATTATTTTCATAGGGGGGAATTTTGAATCACACTTTGTCTGAACTGTCAACTAGGACCAGTTTGCCATGGGAGACCCTACCAGGAGCTTTTGCTCCAGACAACATTGCTCCTAGGATCATTCAAGCACGCAAAACCCTCCAACACGATAAGGTGGGATTATCTGTAGATATTTACATAATTAATAAACTATCATTTGAAAGTAATTTGATGAACAACAGTGTACGATCTATCATTCGTAGTTTTAGACATAAGGCCAGAGTAACTCTTAGGTTTAAGCTAAGGCTTAAGGACAGGTCAAAGTTCGTAATTTTAATAAGTAAAGGTAGTGAGTGGCATATGCTTGTCTAATCACTAACAGCTCAATAAAGCCTTAAGTCTTTTGAAGTGTCAAACAGATTGAAATTAATTTACAGAATTTATATATATATATATATATATATATATATATATATATATATTTTTTTTTTTTTTTTTTTTTTCAACTAATCTGTATTTCAGCATTTTTAAGTAGAACTTATACGCATATTGTGAGTGTGTATATATATATATATATATATATATATATATATATATATATATATATATATATATATATATAAGTTCTACTTAAAAATGCTGAAATACAGATTAGTTGAAAATAAATTTTAATTAGACATGATAGGTTATATTTTATTTTTTAAGTGGTTTATATATAGAACGTAATTAAATATTTGCATATTAAATCATAAAATATAAGGTAAGTATTAATATGAATTGATTAAATAGTTGAGTAAATCATAACCTAAAAATAAATCAGCACATTTTTAAGTAAAATTACTGCTAATTATTCAATTTGTGAGAGTTTCAAAGAGACTTGGAGGGTCCTTTGCCCATAAGGTGTTTCTTGGTATTCTGCTCTGGCTGAAACATGATTATGTAACACTTGGGAGCAAAAATACAAGTAAACAATCCAAAGCTTGAGGCCAGAATAGCAAATATCTCTACAGCTACAGTGAACTTTCCAGGAGAGCTGACATAAGCTGGGATAAAGGTAACCCACACTGCACAGAATATGAGCATGCTGAATGTGATGAACTTGGCTTCATTAAAGTTATCAGGCAGCTTCCGTGCTAGAAAAGCCAAAATAAAACACAAAAAAGCCAGAAATCCTATATAACCCAACACAGCCCAGAAGCCGACAGTTGAACCTAATGCACATTCCAGTATTATCTTGTCCTTATATTGCTTAAAATTTTTGATTGGAAAAGGAGGAGATGATGTCAACCAAATAACACAAATAAGGACCTGTATGAGAGTGAAACCAAAAACACTGAGTCTCTGCTGTGGAGGCCCAAACCATTTCATGACATTACTGCCTGGAACTGTAGCTCTGAAGGCCATTAACACCACTATGGTTTTCCCCAGAACACAGGAGATGCAGAGGACGAAGGTGATCCCAAAAGCTGTGTGACGCAGCATACAGGACCAATCAGAGGGCCGACCAATGAAAGTAAGTGAACAGAGGAAACACAGAGTCAGTGAGAAAAGCAGCAGGAAGCTCAGCTCTGAGTTGTTGGCTCGGACGATTGGAGAAGCTCTGTGTTTGTAGAAAACAGCAGCCACACATCCACCCACAAATGTTGCGGCAACAGAGAATACTGTAAGGGTGATGCTTAGAGAGTCGTCCCAGGACAGAAACTCCACAAGCTTGGGGAGACAGCTGTCTTGCTGGTTGTTGGACCAGAACTCATGAGGGCAGCGCATACAGTTCAAAGAATCTAAAAAATTAGGAAAACACAGTCCAGATATTATAAAGAAAGGCTATGCAAAGTAATCGCCTAAACTGTGACTTATTTGAGCAACATTTCCCACCATATTGTAATACTTAACCTGTCTTGTTACTGATTTCTCCTTCTGCACATGGTATACAGTCATAGCAGCAGACTGGCTTTCCTTTCTGCACAGCCTTCCTGGTTCCTGGAGGACAGCTCTCACTGCACACAGATCTTGGCACCTGTAACATATTAAACAAGTGCAAATTATTCATAGTTTGTGAAAACACATTTGCCTCAAATTCAAAATCCTCCAGACCAATAAAGATCTTAATTTTACTCTGTTATCAATACCAATTTTCCAATTAATTAACTGAATTGAGTGAAGAAATCTGAAATATGCTTTCAGTGTTCTATTTTTAGTTATTGGCAACATTAACTTCATTTAAACAAAATATGAATTTGACCTTCCTGGATCGGGGCCTTGTCATGGCGGAAGGGCTTGTGTGGTCTAGGGATATTCAGAGCTAAGTCATCGAGAGCAATATGCTCCTGGTAGGGTCTCCCAAGGTGAACAGGTCTGGAGTGAAGACCCAGATTAATGCGATCCAAACTACTCTATGCATTTCGTGCACAAAAAATCGTGTGCCCTGCCCGGGAAAGGGTCACCGGAACCTACCCCTGGAGCCAGGCCTGGGGGTCGTGTTCCACAGCGAGTGCCTGGTGGCCGGGCAGCCCATGTAACCCAGCCAGGCTCAGCCCAAAGAGACAATGTGGGAAGGCCATGTGGGCCACCACCCACAAGGTCCAGCATGGGGGAGTGGTGCAGTGCCATATTGGCAGTGGGAGATTGTGGGGAGGCCCTTGGTGGCCTAGGAACCTGCAGCAGAAACTATCTCTTGCTACATGGAATGTAACCTCACTGGTGTGGAAGGAGCCAGAACTTGTGCAGGAGGTTGAGAGGTACCAACTAGATATAGTTGGGCTCACCTTCACCCACAGTGTTGGCTCTGGAACCAAACAACTGGATAGGGGTTGCACAGGGTGAGAGCCGCCGGGCGGGTGAGGGGATACTCACGAGTCCCCAGCTGGTGACCATGCAGTTGGAGTTTGTCCCGGTGGATGACAGGGTCACCTCAATGCAAATTAAAATCACAGGAAAACTTTGGCTGTTGTCTGTGCTTATGCACCAAACAACAGGTCAGATTATTCAGCCTTCTTGGAGCAACTGGGCGGGGTTCTGGAAAGGGTCCTGCCTACAGACTCCATAGTATTACTGGGAGACTTCAATGCTCATGTTGGCAATGACTGGAAGACCTGGAGAGGTGTGATTGGGAAGAACGGCCTGCCCGATCTAAACCCAAATGATGAATTGTTATTGGACTTCTGTGCCAGGCATGGATTGTCCATAATGAACACCAAGTTTGAACACAAGGATGTCCATAAGTGTACATGGTACCAGAGCTCCTTTGGTCAAATGTCAATGATCAACTTTGTTGTCGTTTCATCTGACTTGGGACCATATGTTCTGGACACTAGGGTGAAGAGAGGTGCTGAGTGGTGTCAACTGATCACCATCTGGTAGTGAGTGGGATCAGATGGCACAGAAGACTGATGGTCAGATCCGGTAGGCCCAAGCGAATAGTGAGGGTGTGCTGGGAACGACTGTCGGAGGCCCCTGTTCGGAATGATTTCAACTCCCACCTCCGGGAGAGCTTTTCTCATGTCCCAGAGGAGGTAGGGGACAGGGGGTCTGAATGGACCCTGTTCAAAAATAGGGACCACCACCCCAGTCTGCCAGTTCAAGGTTACTGTTCCCGAGGTCCATGCAATATTGCAGAGGTGTGTTAGCCACAACAGCCCCACAATATCCAGAGCCTTAAGCATCGCTGGGCCAATCTCATCCACCCCTGGGTGCCTTGCCACTGAGGAGCTTACCAAATATTTTGACACCCCAGGAACCTCTGGCCCTGACTCCCATAAGTGAAGCACATCTCCCGGATTAAGAAGTTCCTCAAAGTACTCCTTCCACCGACTGACAATATCCTCATTTGAAGTCTTGCCGAATACAGCTTGGGCGCAGCCACCCTGACCACTCTTGAGTCGCCGGGTAGTTGTCCACAATCTCTTTGAGGCCAAATAAAAGTCTTTTTCCATGGCCTCACCAAACTCCTCCCATGCCCTGGATTTTGCTTCTGCCACCATTGCAGCTGCAAGTTTTTTAGCCTGTCAGTACTATCTGCTGAATCGGGAGTCCTTCAGGCCAACCAGTCCCTAAATGCTTCTTTCTTCAGCTTGCCGGCCTCCCTCACCACCAGTGTCCACCAGGAGGTTCTTGAGTTACCGCCCCGACAGCATCCACAAGCTTTTGGCCTCAGCTACTCCTGGCAGCTCCCACAATTGAGGTTTTAAAAAGGGAGACCGAAGGGTGTGTGCCAACTATCGGGGTATCACGCTGCTCAGCCTCCCTGGGAAAGTCTATGCAAAGGTGCTGGAAAGGAGACTCCGACCGATAGTTGAACCTCAGATTGAGGAACAATGTGGATTCCGTCCCGGCTGTGGACCAATGTACCAGCTTTTTACCCTTTCACAGATTGTTGAGGGGCATGGGAGTTTGCCAACCCAGTCTACATGTGTTCTATGGACTTCTAGAAGGCTTATGACTATGTTCCTCGAGATATCTTGTGGGAGGTCCTCTGGGAGTATGGGGTGCCAAGGCTACTACTCCAGGCCATCCAATCTCTGTACTCCCAGAGTGAGAGCTGTGTCCGTATACTTGGCAGTAAGTCAGACTCTTTAAGTGTTTGCATTGGACTCCACCAGGGTTGTGCCCTGTCTCCACTCTTGTTCATGATATTCATGGACAGAGTCTTAGGGCGTAGCCGGGGTCAGGAGGGCATTATGTGTGGAGGCCGGAGGGTGGCATCTCTGTTATTTGCAGATGATGATGTTCTTTTGGCGGAATCACATGGATGCAGTTTTGCAGCTGAGTCTCAAGCAGTTGGTATGCAGATCAGCACCTCCAAGTCTGAGTCCATGGTCTTGGCCCGGAAAAGGATGGCATGCCCACTGCAGATAAGGGGAAAGGACCTGCCCCAGATGGAGGAGTTAAAGTATCTTAGGGTCCTGTTCACAAGTGACGGAAAGAGGGATCGTGAGATTGGCAGCAGGCTGGGACATGCGGCAGCAGTAACGCAATCACTGTACTGGACCCTAGTTGTAAAGAGGGAGTTGAGCCAAAAGGAGAAGCTTTCTGTTTACCGGTCGATCTACATCCCAACCCTCACCTATGGTCATGAGCTGTTGGTAATGCCCAAAAGAATAATATTGTGAATACAATCGTGAATACTTTCTTCATCGGGTGGTGGGCTAGACGCTATGTGATAGAGTGAGGAGCTTGGTCATCCGGGAGGAGCTCAGACTAGAGCCGCTACTACTCCGCATTGAGAGGAGCCAGCTGAGGTGGTTTGGGCATCTGATCCGGATGCCCCCTGGAGTGTTCCAGGCACGGCCTACCGGGACAAGACCCCGGGGTCGTCCTAGGACCTGCTGGAGGGATAATATCTCCAAGTTGGCCTGGGAGCGGCTTGGGGTCCCTGGGAATGAGCTGGAGGAAGTTGCGGGGGACAGGGTCGTCTGGGATTCTCTGCTCTGCCAACTGCTACTGTGACCCTATCTGGACTAGCGGTCAATGATGATGATGATAAAAATTAATTTGAAATTTAAAAATATATGACTGGCTAAATGAAGCTTGATTTTTTTTAATCTGCTGTGATATTATTTTGTAGAAAGCATTTCAAATGTTTTGCTGGTATATGTTACATTTTCATGTAATTACCTTACCAAATAGTTCAATTGTGGTTCTAATATATTTGCTAAATGTTTTGTTTATATATATATTATTGTATAATGTAATTTTTTATGAACATTGCAGCTGTTTGTTTTAGCAGTTTAGCAGTCCAGCACATAAAACCACCATAAAGGTAGGTAACTAAATATGACATGGATTTAACGTAATAAATGCAAAATGGCACTGAAACCCTCTGCTATACTTTGGGTTTTGTAGTTCATTGCTTTTTATGTAAGAATCAATGTATATACATATACATATACACATATACACACACACACATATATATATGTATATATATATATATATATATACATATACACATATATACACATACACACACACACACACACACACACACACACATATATATATATATATATATATATATATATATATATTTTGTTTTGTTTTGTTTTTGTTTTGTTCACGGTTTTCTTTTGAGATAAATGTAATCAATGCATTTAAGACAATCAGTTTCGACCAAATATCTGTAATTAGTACCCTAATATCATTATACACCTTAAATTGATTTCATGTAAGTTGTATTTATAAAGCAATTTTAAGTGAGCCTGCACTACATTTACTGCAACTGACTGCCTTAATTATTTTGAGTTCAGTTAAGTGACCTGGGTTTACAATCAAAGAGTATTGTAAGTGTATCCCACTGTACCTCTGTCTGTCCCTCCATCCAGCTGATAGCTCTGCTCATACTGAACTCCTGGCCTCTTGGTCTGGATGAGTCGTAGTGACCCACAGTCACGAAACCCAAACCACCATCTTTCTTGAACTGCCAGTTTATGAGCTCGTAGACGGCCACAGGATCACCACTGGAATCAAACGAGACCTGATAGCCATTTTTTGTAGTGAAGTTCACTCTCTTGAGCTGGTCGAGTATCTGCAGTGCAACGCACAATTTGCAAACTGTCAACAGAACTATAAATTTGAACTTTAAATTCAAATGTAATCATTTGTTTCAATGCATGACAGAACACTTTTTTTTTATTTCAACATTGTAACATATGAATATTTAGGGTGGCTAATTGCTTTTGCAATATCAAAACTATGAAAACAGAGCTCACAAATGCAAATACACCACAAAAGCGATTTATATTTATATCGTGTAGTACTGCTAAAAATAAAAAAACGAAAAACCCAATGACATTTTAAAATATTTACTTAGGCGTTCGTCATGTGGTGTCTGAAAAATAGCATTTCGCTGCGTGGCTAAGCAAATGCTGAAGGATTATGGTGATGAGAAGGCACAACTTCAATGTTTCATCGTCATTACATAAAAAGGTTATGTAAACGTAACTGTAAACGTGAAAAAAGTACTAATTTGGAGAAGTTTATGGACAGAGACATCTGTGTTTTAAAACACTCACAAGTTTATGTGTCGTAAAAGTCTGTCATTAGTGTTACTTATGAAACACCACATTATTTTCAAAACTGAAACAACAAATTCACTTCGACTGGTATAGGTAGAGAGGACGATATGACAAATATAATGAAATATATAATTAATAAAAAAAAACAAAATGCGTCTTATTTGATGAATATAGTAAACCACAAGATTCTTCTAAAAATATCAGTTTTATACCTGCCACGGTGTGAATTTAGCGCTCTTGTCGCACTGCGTGTCATTACAGATAACACCGTGGATGGCATGCGCTATGGCATACGTAGCTTTATACACCAGGTTAGTGATGCGCAGCTGCGACGTCTCTGTATACGGGTTCTGCAGCGCGCGGATATCCTCACTGCCATCACATTCCCGCGCGCCCTCTGAGGAGCCTGTTAGGCTACAGCTGAACGAGCTCTCCCAAAACTCCGTTAGCAGAGGAGATTTCAGTGCTTGTGCTGGAGAGAGATCCAGAAGAAACTCACGAAGACCTGGAATCACCGAGCGGGGGATCCCAAATCCTATCGCGCCAGCGCACATGTTAAAGCGCAGAAAAGATGGATCCATAATCCACGCTTCAGTGCCGATCCACTGAAGGGGAGGCGGCGGCTGTCTTGTCAGCTCCTCTAAGAGAAGTTTCAATTCCTCTTCGTGGACAAACGCTACTATTACCCGGGCTGTTGATCTCCGGATGACGTTCGCCACTCTCTCCAGTTTACTGCGTGGATGTGTTCTGTAGTAGGACTCGGAGTACTCCACACAGATTCCCTCCTCCTGCGCAGCCTTTAGAAACGACGCCATTCCATAATTTCCATAGTCTGTGTCGCTGCGCACTGCCCCAATCCATGTCCAGCCAAAATGCTTGACGATTTTTGCCAGTGCGGCCGCTTGGTGGTGGTCACTTGGTATAGTCCTGAGGAAGGCAGGATACTGACGCTTATCACTCAGACACGCGCACGTTGCGTAAGGACTCACCTGTTATTTAATATATAAAATGAAAAAAAAAAAAGCCTTATTAGAAAAGCATTATTTTAATTATAGCGTTAATATATGGAATATGATGTCCTTCATAATTTTTCCCCAAACACAAAGAATTAATTTTGCACCATTTCATGCAGTCTACTCACCTGTGGAATTCCGAAAAGACCCAGCATTCTTGTCATGCTAATTGAACGTGTAGAAGAAGACTCGCCCACGAGAGCAGGAACAGCGGCGGCTGCAGATTTTGAACAGGAATCAGTATCACTGAAAAATGGTTCCATGCCGTTTGCAAACTGAAATGCTACTTTGACTGCAATTGCCACTTCAGCGCACGTGTCGTGTATCTGGTATCCTAACGTGATTCCCGGCAGGAGATCTGTTCTGTTGTTGATCTCGTGGATCGTGAACTCCATGGCACGAGCGAAGCGCAGCTGTCTGAAATTCATACTGTTTAGAAACATAAGACATATAAAGAATCACTGTCATTTTTAACAAATATATTTAAATGTCAGCACGTGAATAAGTAACGTGTGACTGTAAATATAGCTGACAATTTCTCTTCAATGCTCTTTTCAACTCTTCACTCCACACTCACATACAGACCTCCCAGAACACTGTGGCTGTAATGGCTGTCTGGTGTATGTTTTCTCCTCAGGTCTCATATAGTAATGAAAGGGGAATTCCCCCCCAATCACAAAATCTCCATTCATATAAACATCAGGCGTCTGTGGCTCAGCCCATAACCTGCAGCTGACCAAATCAGATTTACGTCCTGCTGGACTTAGCCCAGTTATCCAGAGCATTGGTCCAAGCATGATTAAAAAAAATGAAATAAGCTCCATGAGATGCTCGGTGTTTCTAAGCTCGCCGAAGGCAAGTGTGACTCCTTTTAAATAGTCTACTTCTTATGATAATCTGTGGGTGTGAGCTCGGAGTCAGGAGGCGTGGTCTTGTGGGTGTGAGCTCGAACTCAGCAGGCGTGGTTATGTCTTGTGTAGTAATTACAGTAGATGGCATAACTTTTGTATTAAAGTCTCTAGTTTATTGAATGATGTATTAAAATACATATTCATAGTCCGCATTCCGAATTCAACTCCTGCACTGATGAAATCAAATTCAAATGAAGCACAATTGTATTGTATTCAAATTAATTACTGTAGAATCCATTCATCAATGTATTTACTGAACAACAGCCAGACAAACGCAAAGTTGTTATCTTGTTTTAGTTATCAATTTCTATAATTTACAATGATTCCTCATCGTCACCTGCAACCAATAACCAGTGGCACAAACCAAACGCCAGTGGCACCTGCCTCTAAGAAATCACTGTAACCAAAGCCAGTGACACCATGGGAATCTGTTGCCTAGGAGGCGCACTAACCCAGGGGTTAACAACATGTGACTCAGAGGCCAATTCAGATTTTTGCAGTAAAAATTAATTAATTCTCATTTGCAGTAACATAAAACGTTGCTGATAGTTCTAACACTTTTAGCAATACATGATCAAAAACACTTTATGTGTAATAGACTTGTATAATCTGCAGTCAAACATAAAATCTGAGAAACTCTGACAGAAACTGTGAGTTTGAACTTTAAACTCATCAACATATTACTAAAAATAGTGAATTATGGTGATTCACTGCAAATAAATATTTGGGCCAATTTTTGATTGTTTTAGCAAAAAGTGAAGCTTTTTTTAGCTCAAATTCATTGACACACAAATTTACTTCTATCTTCCAACTTAAGTAAACACAACTTTATTTCACTGCCACTTTAAATTTAAGTTAAGTTAAGAGACCCTTATTAGTCCCACAATGGGGAAATTTCACCTCCGCATTTAACCCATCTGTGAAGTGAAACACCACATACACTCTAGTGAACACACACACACACACACACACACACACACACACACACACACACACACACACACACACACACACTAGCGGGCAGTGAGCGCACTTGCCCAGAGCGGTGGGCAGCCCAATCCGCAGCGCCTGGGGAGCAGTTGGGGGTTGGGTGTCTTGCTCAAGGACACCTCAGTCATGTGCTGTCGGCTCTGGGGATCGAACCGGTCACAAGGCTGGATCCCTAACCTCCAGCCCACGACTGCCCCAGCAGTTTAATGCTACCTTAAATGCATTAACACCTTAAACTCAATGCTGCTTTAAATCTACTGCCACCTTAAATTCAACAGTACCTTAAATACATTGCCACCTGAAATTTAGTAGTAGATAAAATTCACTGCCATCTTAAATGTACTGCCACCTTGAGTTTATTAATACCATAAATTCTCTGCCATCTTAAAATCAGTGCTACTTTAAACATTTTGCCAAATTAAATTCAATGCTACTTTAAATGTATTGCTACTTTAAATTCAGTCTTACCTTAAAATCACTCCCACTTTAAAATTACTGCTGCATTAAATTTAGTGTTATATAATTTTACAGCAACCTTAAATTCCATAATATGTGAAATTTATTACCACCCTAAATTTATGGGTACCTCACATATATTGCCTCCATAAAATCGTAGATACTTTATATTTCCAGTCACCTTAAATTACAGCTACTTGCTACAGTAAATTCACTGCTACCTTAAATCTGCTGTCACCTTAAATACAATGCTGCTGCAAATTTACTGCTACCTTAAATGTATTGATACCTTAAATTCAGGGCTACCTTTAATGCACTATCAACTTAAGCCTAATATTTACTTCCACCTCAAATTTCCTGATTTACTGCTACCTTAAATTCAGTGCTATCTGAATTCTACTGCCAACTTACATTCTGTGCTACCATAAATCCACTGCCACCATAGATGTGATGACACATTAAACTAAGTACAACCTTAAATTTGGTATTATCGTGAATCTACTAAGTACCATCTTAAATTCACTGCCACCATAAATTCAGTACTCCTTCAAATGTTCTGATATTCTAAATGTATTGCTGACTTAAATTCAATGCCACCTCAAATTAATTAATACATTTAATTCATTGTGACTTTAATTACACTGCCAAATTAAATTAACTTGAATTCCATACAATTCAATTTTACTGTGACCTTAAATTTAGTGCTTTAATGCCATTTTAAATTTACTGGAACCTTGATTGAGTGCTACCCCAAAGGTGCTGCCACCATAAATGTAATGCTAATTTAAATTTACTACCACCTTTAATTTATTGGTACCTTAAATTTACTGCATCCATAAAATCATAAATCCTTCACACTTCTGGCCTCCTTAAAGTCAGAACTATTTTAAAGCTATTACTACAGTAAATTCACTACTATCTTAAATCTACTGGTAACTTAAATACAATTCTACCATACATTTACTTTCACCAAAAATATATTGATACCTTAAATATAGTGCTACCTTAAATGCACTACCACCTTAAGTTCAATGCTACCTTAACTTTACTGCCACCTTAAATTCTGTGCTACCATATATCCACTGCCACCATAAACATATAGATACCTTAAACTGAGTACCAGCTTATATTTGGTTCTATCTTAAATCTACTGTCAACTTAATATCAATAGTACTTCAAAATTACTAACACCCTAAATGTATTGCTAACTTAAATTCAGTGCTATTTTAAATGCAGTGCCACATTAATTTGAGTGCTACATTAAATGTATTACCACCTTTACTTTATTGATCCCTAACTTTACTGCCACTTTAAATTCACTACCTTCTTAAAGTCAGGAATATATTAAATTTTTTGCCAATTTATCTTCAGAGCTATCTTATATCTATGTTTACCATAAATTCACTAATTTTGCTAAAATGCTAATTTTGCCACTGTATATTGACTTCCACCTTAAATTCAATGCTTCCTTAAATTTAATGCCACCTTAAATATTTTGGTTCATTAAATATGTTGCTCACTTAACAGTAGTACCACCTTAAATTCAGGGCTATCTTAAATTTATGACTGTTAGACTTAATTATACATTAAATTTACTGATTTTTTAATTTTACAACCACCTGAAATGTATTGACACTTTATATTAGTTTATATCTTAAATTCAGTGATACCTTAAAATTGCAACCACTTTACTTCAGTGGTCAATTAAAATTACTGCTGCCTTAAATTAACAGATGCCATAAATCAACTGACACCTTATATTTATTGATACCTTAATTTCTGTATCACTTAAATTCAGGGCAAAATTAAATCTTCTGCCAACTTAAATTCACTGCTACCTTGAATTCAATAATACTTGAAATTTACTTCCAGAAATTTACTTAAATTCAGTGCTGCAATAAATTTATGACCATATTAAATTTATTTATTATGACCATATTTAAATCCATTGCCATCTTAAATTCACTGCCTCCTTAAAATTATTGATACATTAAATTTAATGCAACATTAAACTCAGAGCTATCTTACATCTACGGTTACTGTTAATTCACTGCTAAATATAATGAAAGCATTACATTTAGTGTCACCTTGAATCTACTGTAACCATAAATTTACTGCTAAATTAAATGCACTGCCACTGTAAATTGACTACCATTAAATGTAATGCATCCTTATTTAAATCATTATATATCCTTAGTTAAATATTTTGATGCAATAAATTAATTTCTTCTGTAAAAACACTGCTAACTTCAATTTATGCTAAGTTTAGGCTACTTTTAATTTATGACCACCTTACATGTGTTAAGATTTTAAATTTGGGTCTATGTTAAGTTGATTACAACCCAAAATTTCTTAATATGTTAATATTTCTGACCACATTATATTCATTTATATTCATTTGGTGCTATCTTAAATTTACTGCCACCTTAAATTGGTTGTCATCTTAAATTTATTGCCACTTAAATGTATTGCCTCTTTAAATTTAATGATATATTTCATTTGCTGCCACCACGAATATATTTATATCTTAAATCCACTGCTGCTTCATATGCACTGCCACCATAAATTCAACACAAGCTTAAATTTAATAACACCTTAAATTTATTGATACTATAAACCTGGTTTTACCTGAAACTTTAAATTTAATGTTTTTTTTATTTACTGCCACCTTAAATTCAGTGTGATAAATTCACGGTCACCTTAAATTAGGTACTACTTTAAATATAGTGGTATCTCAAATCTAATGATATCTTGAAGGTAATGACTCCTTGATATTGCTGATAGCATGAATTCCCTGCCACATAATTTGAGTGCTATCCTAAATTTAATGGCAACTTAATTTAATTGTCACCTGATATTTATTGCTGCAATAAATGCACTCATGCATGCATTAGAAATAAAATGCTTTATCTCCAAACTGCTCCACCTGCACTGTCCCTCTGATCTGCTCATTTCTAATCTTAATAATAATCAATAAATGCACTGACTACCTTAAATTAAGTGTTACCTTAAATTTGCTGTTTACTTAAAATTATTGAAACCTTACATTTACTGCCACCTTAAATTCAGAGCTATCTTAAATCGATTGTTACATAAACTCACTGCTAACTTAAATGTACTGCCACTGTAAATTCACTTTCATTATAAATTCAAACTACCTTCAATTGAATACTATCAGAAATGTTTTGTTCCTTAAAATCATTCCTTCCTTAAAAGCTATGCCACCTTAAACATAGGGATATCTTAAATTTACGATTAAATTAAATTTAGTGCTATCTTAAATTTACTACTACATTAATTTTTCTGCAATCCTAATTTTATGTCTTAAATGCTGCTTTATATGCACTGCCACCTTAAATTTAAATATCACAGATGTACTGCTGCCTTAAATTCAGAGCTATCTTAAAACTATTGACACTGTAAATGCAATGCATTATGCATTATGCAATGCATAATGTAAACTTAAATTTACTAAAACCTTAAATTTATTGATACCTTAAATGTGGTGCTAAGTTAAACTCACTTCCACATTTCCTCGTTTCCTCTATTACTGCCACCATACATTCAGTTTGACCTTAAAAAATATTATCACTGAAAATTCACTTCCACCTTAAATTAAGTGCTACTTGTAACATGTAATGCCTCCTTACACCTATTGATACTTTAAACCTACTTTCACCTTAAATTCACTGCCACTTTAAATTCAGTGTTAAATTTACTGCCACTTTAAATTCAGTGTTAAATTTACTGCCACATAGTTTTATTGATAAATTCAATGCTACCTTAAATGTACTACCACCTTAAATTTATTGACATCTTAAATTTATTCCACTTAAAATACAGGGCAATGTTAAATCTATTGCTATCATAATTTCAAGTCTAGCTTAACTCTACTGCCACCTTTAAATCACTGCCACTTTTTAATTAACTACCTCCTTAAATTCACTGACATCTTAAATTTACTCCACCTTAAATTTAGAGCTATCTTAAACCCATTGCTATCAAAATTTCACTTCTGATCTAAAATTGCTGCCACCTTTAAATCACTGCCATCATAAAATCAATGTTACCTTTAATTTACTGCTACATTAATTCTGTTGATCCTTTTTCAGTGCTAACTTAACTAAATAAATTAAATAACTTCAATTTTCTGGCACCTTAAATGTATTCATATGTAAAATCCAGTGCATATTTATATGCACTGCCAGCTTAACTTCAATGCAACCTTAAATTTACTAACACCTTAAAATTATTGATACTGATCTGACTGCCATCTTATACTTACTGCTACCTAAAATGTAAAGGTGTACTTTAATTTTGGTGCTACCTTAAATTTATCGCCGCCTTAAATTTATTGACACCTTAAATTCACAGCAACCTTGAAATCAGTGCTATTATATATGTGCTGCCACCAAAAGCACAATTATTTATTACCTAGAATTTAGCTCTACACTACACGCAATGCGACCTTAAAATCTATGATGTTTTTAATTTTACTACGACATTGATACCTTAAATTAACTGCCACCTTAAATTTACTGCCAGCCTAAATTTTCTGACACCATAAATGTACTGCCATCTTAAATTCAGTGCTAAATTAATGTCAGTACTTAAATATATTTCAGATCTTAAATCTACTATCATCTTGAATTCAATGCCACCTTAAATACACCTTTCCTGTATTTGCTAACAAAACCATCAATTATTGATACTTTAAATTCAGCTCTATCATAAATGCAGTGCCACCTTAATTTCAGTGATGCTTAAAATGTACTACCACTTTACATTCAGCCTAAATTTACTTACACCATGAATTTACTGCCATCTAAAATTCTATGCTAATTTAAACCTATTGCCACCTTAAGTTCAGTACTACCTTAAATCTACTGCAACTTTAAATTTATTGATAACTTAAAATGCCTGGCACCATAATTCAGTTCCTTATTATGTCTCTTCAACCTTAAATGAACTGCTACATTAAATTCATTGGCATCTTCAATTTATTGCCACTTTAAATTTACTTATGTCTTAAATTTGTTACATTATACATACTGAAACCTCAAATTCAGTGATATCTTAAATTACTGAAACTTTAAATTTATTGATGTCTTAAATAATGTACTGCCTTGAATTTAGTAATAACTTAAAACGAGTGCCCCTTTGAATTAAACGCCACCCCATCAATTTAATTTCAGCACTATACTAAATCTATTGCCAACATAAAATTAGTGTTGGCTTAAATTTAGCGCTACCTTAAATTTACTACCACTGTAAATGTATTAATGCTGCAAATTCAACGGTACCTAAAATGTATTCCCATTTCACATTTAATGATTGCTTGAATGTACTGCAACTTTTAATTTACTGATACCTGCCAATTCAAATTCAGTACTATTCAAAATGTTCTGCAATCTTAAATTAAATGAGACCTTAAACTGTGCTACATTACACTCACCGCTACTTTAAATTCAGTGCTATCTTAAATTTATTGACATCTAATTTTCACTGCCAACTTAAAAGCAGTGCTATCTTAAATTTACTAACACCTTCAATTTACTGTTATGTTAAATTAATTATTATATTATGTTATGTTAAAATTCAGTGTTCTCCTATATTTTCTCATAATAAAAGGACCATTGATTTATAACTTAAATTTAAATCTACCCTAGGTGCAACACAACCTTAAATTCAGTGATGCTTTACATTTACTCTTACTTTCCATTTATTTGTACCACCTTAAATTTACTGCCAGCCCAAATTTATTGACAAGATAAATTTACTTCCATTCAAAGTTCAGTACTAAATTAAATATAGTGCCACCTTAAATTCCCTGCTACCTTAAATTTACTGCAACCTTTTTTTTTTTTGATAACTTAGTATAACTGACACCATAATGCAATGCCACATTATTATTTTTACCTTAAATGCACACCACTTTGAATTTAATGTTGTCTAAAAATCAATGTTACATTACATGTACTGACACCTCAAATTCCATGTTATCTTAAAATTACTGCCACTATAAATCTATTGATGCTTTAAATTCAGTGCTGCCCTTAACATTAACACGGACACAGTACATTTACTGACCTTTTAAATTTGTTGATGTTTGCCACCTTCTGTACCATTCTGTACCATAATATGTGCTACCACATATTAACTGGCAAAATAACATCACTGCAACTGTAAATTTAGGGCTATATTAATTTCTCTGCCACCTTGAAATTAATGTTATATTCAATTCAATACTACATCAAATACACTACATTATTTTTTTTGTATTGATATTTTAAATGAATTGCTAAATTAAATTCACCAGCACCTTACTATTACAGCCACATAAACTGATGTACTGCAATCTTTAATTAAGTGCTACCTTAAATCTAATCCCAGTCTTAAATTTTTTGCCACCATAAATCTACTGCCAGTATACATTTTCTGACACTTTCAATTAAGTATAGGTTATACTGATATATGACATATAAATTCAGTGCTACCTTAAATTCACTTCCACCTGAACTTCAATACTATTTTAAATTTAATGCCACTTTAAATAGATTGGTATATTAAATTCAGTGCTGCATAAAATTCATAGTTATCATACATTCAATGCTACTTTCAATCTACTGCCACATTCAATTCACTGCCACCATAAATTTACTGCCACCTTAGACAGTTTTAAATTGTTGCTATGTTAATTTAGTGTCAATTTAGTTAAGGCAAACTTAAATCCAGTGCCACCATAAATTTATTAATAATTAAAATTGATTGATATACTAAAATCAATGGTAATATATTCTCCTGCCAAGTAAATTCTTTGCTACCTTAAATACACTGCTACCTTAAAGGTTGTGCTTTGTTAATGCCAATGAAAGCAATGCATCCTTAAATTTGTTTCTACCTTATGAGCATTTCAAGCTTAAATTGAATGTTACATTAAATGTATTGCCATCTCACATGTTTTGACAGATTAACTTTAGTTTGACTTTTAATTTAGTGTTACTCTAAATCTACTGCCATCTGAAATGCACTTCGACTTTAATTATTGATACTTGTGCAAGAAAGAATACAAGACGTAGAACAACTACTTCAAAGTGCTAAAATGCAGTTTTAATTAAAATTAATTTTAATTAGACCCAACATCATTATATAGTATCATGTAAGTGGTGCATATGAATACCGTATTAAATACTGTTGCATATTAAAAGAAGAAACATGGTTTACTTTTCAAAACCCCTTTATATAGCAGTTATGTACACATTAACCTAACAATAAATCAAAATGAGTTCTGCTCAACCATATGGCAAATTTAACAATTTGTGTGAGATTCTTAAAGAGACTTTGTGGGTACTTTCCCTAAAAGGTGTTTCTTAGTATTTTGCTGTGGCCTAAACATGATTATAAAAAACTTGGGAGCAAAAATACAAGTAAACAAACCAAAGCTGGAGCCCAGAATAGCAAATATCTCTACAGCTACAGTGAACTTTCCAGGAGAGCTGGCATAAGCTGGGATAAAGGTAACCCAGACTGCACAGAATATGAGCATGCTGAATGTGATGAACTTGGCTTCATTAAAGTTGTCAGGCAGTTTCCGTGCTAGAAAAGCCAAAATAAAACATAAAAGAGCCAGAAATCCTATATAACCCAGCACAGCCCAGAAACCTATAGCTGAACCTAAGCCACATTCCAATATTATCCTCTCCTTGTATTGCCTAAAATTTTTGAATGGGAGAGGTGGTGATGTTGTCAACCAAAGAACACAAATAAGGACCTGTATTAGAGTGAAAGTGAGAACACTGAGTCTCTGCTGTGGAGGCCCAAACCATTTCATGATATTACTGCCTGGAAGTGTAGCTCTGAAGGCCATTAACACCACTATTGTTTTCCCCAGAACACAGGAGATGCAGAGGACAAAGGTGATCCCGAACGCTGTGTGACGCAGCATACAGGACCACTCAGAGGGCCGGCCAATGAAAGTAAGTGAGCAGAGGAAACACAGAGTCAGTGAGAAGAGCAGCAGGAAGCTCAGCTCTGAGTTGTTTGCTCGGACGATGGGAGACATTCTGTGTTTATAGAAAACAACAGCCACACATACAGCCGCAAAGGCTCCAGTAATGGAGAATGCTGTAAGGATAATGCTCAGAGAGTCATCCCAGGACAGGAACTCCACAAGCTTGGGGATGCATGCATCTTGCTGGGTATTGGGCCAGAGTTCTGGAGGGCAGCGTACACAGTTCAGAGAATCTAAGAGTTTTGAAAAATGTATTCAGAGCTTTACACTGGAAAGAAACACAAAATAATGAAATCAACTACCTTATCACTATTTTGAGCAAGTTCCAAAAATATTCTGATACACAACCTGTCATGTTACTGATCTCTCCTTCTGCACATGGTATACAGTCATAGCAGCAGACTGGCTTTCCTTTCTGCACAGCCTTCCTGGTCCCTGGAGGACAGCTCTCACTGCACACAGATCTTGGCACCTAAAAGACATTAGACAAACATAAAAACAACATTTATACTTTGAAAGAAGACAATTGTATGATATTTAGAATACTACACATTGATAAATATCACATTTTTGTTCTATATTGTCAATTATAATAATAAAATAAATAAAAAATAAAAAATATAATAATAATTTAATTTCGTTAATAGATTTCAGAAAAGAAATGTTTTTTGTGATTAACTTTTAACTACATATGCAGTTGAAATTTAAGCAAAAAAATAATAATCAATAGATGTTTTACTAAATTAAACATATATTTTACAACCTATGTCATAATATTCCATATAAAGAATTTAAAATAGTTTGCTGGTTTCTGTTTATCAGCTTATAGGTTTTAAAATTGTTCATTCATATTCAAAAAAAGTAAAGTTCTGTGGTTGTTGTAATGTTATATTTAGGCTAAAATTTAGGCTTGGAGGTATATCTTATATTTTTTTTACAAACTCAGATGATGTTTTGTGTAGGAATTTATCAGTTGATCTTTTATTACTACTGTAAAGATAAACAACTGAATGTGGCATATATGTAATGAAGTGTATGGGTGTAAAACAGCAATGAAACCTTTTGCTTTGCATTGTATTGATTTTTATGTAAGGGACAGTCCAGAGATCTTTGCTGTCAGTATTCAAGGACTGCTTCATGGACAAATCATAGAATTAATGCAAGTTAAAATTCTCATGTTTTTCTTTTGAAATCATTATAATCAATCAGGCAATCAGTTTCCAAAAAATACAAGGACTCACTTGAAAAACATCTTTAATTAAAGGAGATAATAAAGCATTTCACTTTCATTACATGTATAACATACCCTAAAACCTGTTTTGTTCTTTATTTATTAAATTCATGTCATGAGTTTGAACTTCTTTGGATGAAGAAAGTTTTAAAAGCATATTAAGAAAATATCTATTGCAACTGACTGCTTTGATTATTTTGAGTTCTTTTAAATGACCTGTGTTTACAGTTAAAACATACTGCAAGTGTTATACTGTACCATGGTCTGTCCCCCCATCCAGCTGATTGGCCTGCTTATAGTGAACTCCTGGCCTCTTGGTCTGGATGAGTCATAGTGACCTACAGTCACAAAATCCAAACCACCTTCTTTCTTAAGCTGCCAGTTTATGAGCTCGTAGACAGCCACAGGATCACTTTTGGAATCAAATGAGACCGGAAAATCATTCTTTGTGGTAAAGTTCACTCTTTTAAGCTGGTGGAATATCTGTAGGGGAACACATAATTTGTTAAACTCTCAACAAAACTGCAATTTTGAACTGTGTAACCACTATGTGTTTCAGTATATTACAGAAATCATATTTTTTATGAAGACTGTTATTTTGAATGTTTACTGTGGAATTCCTCGACTATGATGACAAAGTGTGTCTTACCATTTTAAAACCATTAAAGATAGAAGAGAAAAGCCTGTCCATGTTTATGTATATTATCTTGTATACATTTTGTAGTATTTTTGTAATATTTAGTAGTAAATATTTTCATATGATAAATCTTAGCCCAATGTTATTATCAATTGTGAAACATAAACATACAAAGTCATGGAAAAAGGATCAGAACTTGCAGGAAGAATCAATAACTCTAAAAAGAGAAAACTAGAGAAATCTGTTTTGATATTTCTATGAAGTTAGCTAAAACATCTTTGTGTGTCGTAAAAGACTGTCATTAGTGTTACTCACAAACAATAAATGATTTTAAAACTTAAAATAAATACATAAACAATTCACTGCTATTGCATCCGGGACGGTAGCTTAGATGATATGACACGAGTATAACACGATTTTTAAGACATTTAAAACATTTTTAAAGTAAAACCAAGCTCATTTGACAGAAATTGAAGCCTACAAGACTTCATACCTGCCATGGTGTGAATTTAGCGCTCTTGTCACACTGCGTGTCATTACAGATAACACCGTGGATGGCATGCGCTATGGCATACGTAGCTTTATACACCAGGTTAGTGATGCGCAGCTGCGACGTGTCTGTATACGGGTTCTGCAGCGCGCGGATATCCTCGCTGCCATCACATTCCCGCGCGCCCTCTGAGGAGCCTGTTAGGCTACAGCTGAACGAGCTCTCCCAAAACTCCGTCAGCAGAGGAGATTTCAGTGCTTGTGCTGGAGAGAGATCCAGAAGAAACTCACGAAGACCTGGAATCACCGAGCGGGGGATCCCAAATCCTATCGCCCCAGCGCACATGTTAAAGCGCAGAATTCCTGGATCTATGATCCACGCCTCGCTGCCGATCCACTGAAGTGGAGGCGGCGGCTGTCTTGTCAGCTCCTCTAACAGAAGCCTCAATTCGCCTTCGTGAACAAACGCTACTATTACCCGCGCTGTTGATCTCCGGATGACGTTCGCCACTCTCTCCAGTTTACTGTGCGGTTGTGTTCTGTAGTAGGACTCGGAGTATTCCACACAGATTCCCTCCTCCTGCGCAGCCTTTAGAAACGACGCCATTCCATAATTTCCATAGTCTGTATCGCTGCGCACTGCCCCAATCCATGTCCAGCCGAAATGCTTGACGACTTTTGCTAGTGCGGCTGCTTGGTGGTGGTCACTTGGTATAGTCCTGAAGAAGGCAGGATACTGACGCTTATCGCTCAGACATGCGCAGGTTGCGTAGGGACTCACCTGATTTTCATTATAGAAAAAAAAAAAAGAACAGTCATTTGAAAGTTTGATTTAATTATTAATGAGATTTACTGTACTTCATAATTTAATAATAAACAAAAATAATAATTTTTGCACTATTTGGTTCAGTCTATAATTACCTGTGGAATTCCAAAAAGACCCAGCATCCTTGTCATGCTCATTGAGGGGGTAGAAGAAGTCTCTCCTACGAGAGCAGGAACAGCAGCAGCTGCAGATTTTGAACAGGAATCAGTATCATTGTAAAATGGTTCCATGCCGTTTGCAAACTGGAATGCAACTTTAACAGCCATTAACACTTCAGCACACGAGTCGTGTATCTGGTATCCTAACGTGATTCCCGGCAGGAGATCTGTCCTGTTGTTGATCTCGTGGATGGTGAACTCCATGGCACGAGCGAAGCGAAGGTGTCTGAAATTAATTCTGTTTAGAAATATACAATACATACAGAATCACTGAGACAAATTATTTTTAAGCAAATACTTTTAGACGTCAATACGTTAATAATTAGCACGTAACTGCTAACAAAGGAGATCGCTTATTCTTTACAATTCTCTAACTGTTCACCCTGTCAAACAGACCTCCCAGCGCACTGCAGCTGGAGTGGTTGCCTGGTGTAGGTGTTCTGCTCTGATCTCGTGTAGTAATGAATGGAGAAAATCCCCCCAATCACAAAATCCCCATCCACAAAAAGACTAGGCATCTGTCGATCAGCCCACAGCCTGCAGCTGACCAGGTCAGATTTACATTCTGCTGGGCTGAGCCCGGTTATCCACAGCGTTGGTACAAACATCATTAAAATTGAAATGATTTCCATGGTATGCTCGGTAGTTCTTAGCCTCCTGACGCCAGGGTGACTGCCTTTAAATAGACTCCTTCCTTAGATGAACTGTGAATGTCAACTCAGACTCAGGGGGCGTGTTTTTTCGTTATGTCTTTAAGTCAATGTTAACTGCAATGAAGGACACTATCTATCTATCTATCTATCTATCTATCTATCTATCTATCTATCTATCTATCTATCTATCTATCTATGTCTCTAGTTTATTGAATTCTAGTGTACTAAATTGTTCTGAATTAATCGTGGACACAGCGTGACTGAGATTGTGCACAATTTTTCCTCGGAATTTGCATACTAAATTTTAAGTTGTACAAGAAAGCCACAAAGGTTTAGTTCTTGAGTGACCTCTGGCTTCAGGAAAAGGCACGTTTTGGCATGCGCCTTTGCTACTTTTTGCTCAAGCTGCCTGTCACCTGCCTGTGGCAACTTCCACAACGAAAGGAGTCACTCAAAACAGGCACGTGTCTGCAGCTCTTATTAGTTAAGCAGTAACAATGGACAGCGGCTATTTGGCAGCACATCATAGTACCACTACCACAACCTGGGAAAAGTAACAGAGGAATGTCACTTGAAGACTTTGTACAGATTGTCTATTATTTTTTGGTTCACTGGCTGTACTGTTGGGTGGATGATTCTAAAAGAAATGAGCTGCTATTGCTAAAGACTATGTGACTATAGCAGTAATACTAGACTGAATACAAACTCATTGTGGTCTGATTTTGTGGCAAAGAGAGTTATCAAAAGCTGACTGCAGACAAACTCTAACTAATTAATGAGTTTTTTGTGTTTTTTTTTCAAAGATAATTTATTAATGTACTAAACAATACACCACAGGCCTGTTATCTTGTTTCCATCCATTTTCCAATCCGCTTCTCCGTGTGAACTTGTTTTTATTTATTCATTTGTTTAGGAGTGGCACTGACCGAATGCCAGTCACTCCTACTGCTCAGGAGTGGCACTTAATTGCTGCTCAAGGGTGTCACTAACCAAACCACAGTGGCACCTGACACTTAAAATGACAGTAGCACCATCAGCATCTGCTGCTTATGAGTGGTGTTAACTCAAGGGTCAGCAACATATGGCTCTGCAGCTCTTTAACTGCCCTTTTGAAGCAAAGGCAAACAAAGGAGTGCCCCACATCATTACTACATCAATAGAAAAATAGGGAATGTACAGTACAGAAAAAGGGAAACTGCATTCTAAAATAAAAATGACATAAATTAGATCACAACCAAGGTAGCCGCGTTTGGAATCAATTTTTGAATTAACAATATATTTGAAGTGTATCTCATATTTCCATCCGGAAACTTTTCCTAAGATGTAGAGGAGCTTATTGTAAAATGTCGCTCATCGTTCAGCTGTTTTACGAGGCTGATGTCACTTCTGATTCTCCAGCTTCTTATTCTAATTTTTACGTGCCACCTTAAATTCTGACTGAGACGCTGAATTTAAATGCGGCACCATTTAAGGTGGAACAGGAGAAATCGTTTAAGAAGTGACTTCATTTGCACAACTGTAATATTTATCGTTGCAGGAAACCAACTGCGCTGCTAACAAATGCAAATAAGTCCGTTCGTCTTCAAGTGTTTGCACGTTCCACCTCAAAGAAATTTTACTGACACAGTGACCCCTGACTCTCTACAATGAGACCAAATCCGAAGTTATAAAATCACTAAAGAAAATGGGCAGGATGGCTGTAACATGTGCTGTGTGGACAACCACTGGATCCTTAACTGTGCCATAACTGCACATTTTATCGCAAATGAGTGGCAGCAGTGTCTCATTAGCTCATTTGCCAGAAAAGTTGAAGCTGTTATAGCTGCAAAGGGTGGGCTGACATCATATTAAATCCCATGGATTAAGAATGGCATGTCACTGAAGTTCATATGCATGTCAAGGCAGATGAGCAAATGTTTTTGGCAGTATAGATAGATAGATAGATAGATAGATAGATAGATAGATAGATAGATAGATAGATAGATAGATAGATAGATTTCACCTGAATTTCACTTGACTTTCACCTGAAAATAATTCAACACACAGCCATTAATGTCTAAATAGCTGGCAACACAAGTGAGTACACCTCACAGTGAACATGTCCAAATTGTGCCCAATTGTGTCGTCCCTCCCTGCTGTCATGTGACATGCAGGAATTTACAAGGTCCCAGGTGTGAATGGGGAGCAGGGCAATTATATTTGGTGTTTTGGGTACAATTCGCTCATATTAGCCACTGGATATTCAATGTGGCATCTCATGGCAAAGATTTCTCTGAGGATTCAGGTTCAGAATACTTTATTGATCCCAGAGGGAAATTGCAGTCATTACAGTTGCAACCGATTATGTAAAAGAATAAACACTTTAATAATTTAAAACAAAAGAGAGAAATTTGCAATATGTACACGTTTAAATTCTTAGGAATACAGTAAAATGGCAGTAGCTGTGATAATGAATATGAAATGTACTGTATAAAGCAATTCAAATGATCGCACCTCTAGTTATTGCACACATAATAAAAAAGTTACATTATTATTATTATTATTACTATCATTATTATTATTATTATTATTATTATTATTATTATTATTATTATTATTATTATTATTATTATTATTGTTGTTGTTGTTGTTGTTGTTGTTGTTGTTATCACACATATGAACAGTACAATTTTGTATTGAGTATTGCACAGATGAAGCATAGTATCACACATTAAGGGAGAAGTTTTAGAGTTTGACTGCCACAGGTAAAAATGACTTCCTGTGGCACTCTGTGGTGCATTTCTGTAGAATGTGTCTTGCACTGAATGTGCTCCTATGTCTCATCACTGTGTTGTAGAGTGGGTCTGAGCCATTGTCCATAATGCCCTCCAGCTTAGACAGCATCCTCCTCTCTGACACTGCCACCAGCTCCACACCCACAACATCACCAGCCTTGCGGGTCAGTTTGTTGAGTCTGTTGGCATCTCCTACCCTCACCTGCTTCCCCAGCATGCAACAGAATAGAGGATAGCACTCGCACCACAGACTCATAGGAGATCCTGAGCATAGTCCAGCAGATGTTGAAGGACCTCAGGCACCTCAGAAAACAGAGATGACTTTGGCCCTTCCTGTAGAGAGCATCAGTGTTTTTAGCCCAGTCCAGTTTATTGTCAATACACACTCCAATATATTTGTAGTCCTCCACAGTGACCACATTGTCCCCCCTGATGGACACAGGAGTCACAAGTGCCTTGTTCTTCCTCAGGTCCACCACCAGCTCTTGCCTTTGTCATGTTGAGCTGCAGATGGTTCCGCTCGCATCATGCGACAAAGTCCTTCACCATCACCCAGTACTTTTCCAATTTAAATATTGCAGAGTCATCTGAAAACTTCTGAAGGTGGCAAGTTTCTGTGCACGTCCATGGTGTAGAGGGTGAAGAGGAAGGGAGAGAGGACAGTTCCCTGCAGGACGCCAATGTTGCTGACCACTCTCTCCAACACACAGTGCTGCAGTCGTACATATTGAGGTCTGCCAGCCAGGTAGTCAACAATCCAGGACATGAGGGGGGCATCTATTTGCATCAGTGTCAGCTTATCACCCAGAAGAACAGGCCAAATGGTGTTAAATGCACTGGAGAAGTCAAAAACCATGACCCTCACAGTGCTGGCTGGGGTGTCCAGGTGAACATAGACTTGGTTGAGCAGGTAAATGATCCTCAACTCCACTCGGAAAAGGCCTCAACAGGGTCAACTAAAGAAGTTGAGTCCACATGTTCAGCGTCATATCCAGAGGATCGCTTCCAAAAATAGACACATTAGTGCTGCCAGTATTGCTGCAGAGGATGAAGAAGTGGGAGGTCAGCCTGTTGGTGCTCAGACCATATACCGCACGATGCATCAACTCGGTCTGCATGGCCATCAGTAGAAGCCTCTTCTGAAGTTGACACACAAGAAAGCCCAGAAAACAGTTTGCTGAAGACAAGCAGTCAAAGAACATGGAATATGGGAACCTTGTGCTGTGGTTTGACGAGACAAAGATAAACTTGTTTGGCTCAGATGGTGTCCAGAAAGTGTGGTCGTGCCCTGGTGAGGAGTACCAAGACAACTGTCTCTTGCCTACAGTCAAGCACGGTGGTGGTAGCATCATGGTCTTGACCTGAGGAGTGCTGGCGGCACTGGGAAGCTGCGGTTTATTGAAGGAAACATGAATTCCAACATGTACTGTGACATTCTGAAGCAGAACATGATCCCCTTCCTTTGGAAACTGTGCTGCATGGCAGTTTTCCCACACATTAACAACCCCAAACACATATCAAATATGACAACTGCCTTGCTGAAGGTCAAGGTGATGGAAAAACTGGTAAAACAATGTATAATACTGAAAAAAAAAACACCTGGTAGTTATTTGGCAACAGGTCAGTAACATGACTGGGTATAATAAAAACATCCAGGAGAGTTTTTCAGAAGTACAAATGGAAAGGAGTTCATCACTACGTGAAAGTTCAAGTTCAAGAATTGCTTTTCTAACCATAAAATTGCAAAGAACATTTGCTTTTCATAATATACAATATACAATAACATTGTAAGATTCAGAGAATATGGAGCAATCCCTGTATGTAAGGGACAAAACCAAGATCAGTATTTGCTGACCATGATCTCTTGGCTGTCAGGTGGCACTGCATTAAATATAGAAGTGATTCTTGCCACCTCCTTTGGGCCTGAGCTCATTTAAAAGGGACTGAAGGAAAGGAAAGAAGTGTCCTGTGGTCAAACAAATCAACATTTGAAATTAATTTAGGAAATCATGGATGCTGTCGCCTCTGGGCAAAAAACACTCAATTTGTTATCAGTGCAGTTTTCAAAACCAGTGTTCATGATGGTACACGGGGACATTAATGCACATGACATGGGTGACATGAACATTTGTGAAGGCAGCGTTAATGCTGAACAATATATTTTTTGGCAACATATGCTGCCATCCAGACAATGCCTTTTTTGTTATTTCAGCAAGATGATGCCAAACCACATTCTGCAAGTTTTACAACAGCATGGTTCTGTATTAAAAGAGTCCAGTTGCTAAACTGGCCTGCCTGCAGTCCAAACCTGTAACCCAGTGATAATATTAGGCACATTATTAAATGAAAAATACAACAAAAGAGAGCCCAAACTGTCATGCTGAAATCCTATATCAAAGAAAATGGCAAATATTTCACAATCAAAAGTAGAGCAGTTGGTCTCCTCAGTTCCCAAACACTGTGTTGTTAAAAAAGTGTTGTAAAAAAAGAGGTGATGAAACACGGTGGTAAACATGGACCTGTCCCAACTTTATTGGAATGTGCCAAAAGGCACATATCTTTAAAAAAGCAACAACAAAAAACAATTACAATTTCTCAGTTTCAACATGTCTTTATAGGATTTTCCTTTTAAAATGAAGTTTACATAATGAGCATATAATTGCATCACTGCATGATTTTTTTATTTACACTCTGCACAGGTTTTTTGGAAATTGGTTGCAGTATAGGATCAAGGACTTTCTTTTCTGTTATAGGAGACTCAAAAAGCCATATCTATTTCAACTTCTTTGGACAGATCAGCACACTGAAGGAGAAAGCAACCTGACATTTCTATTACCTCAGCTATCAGATGCTGCAATAGCATTGTGATGAGTGAGTGAGAGAGAGCGAGAGAGGACAATCCTACCATCAAATCTTTGTTAGAAAGAAGCTTATTGATTAAGTTACATCTCCTCATTTTACACATCCATGCAGTGAAACACCAGATACATACTAGTGAAGATATTCACTAGGAGACAGTAAGCACACTTGCCCAAAGTGGTGAGTAGCCCTATCTGCAGCACCCGAGGAGCAGTTGGGAGTTTGGTGTCTTGCTCAAGGGCACCTCAGTTACGTACTGTTGGCTCAGGGAATCAAACCAGTGACCTTCTGGTCACAGGGTTGGTTCCCTAAAATCCACCCTAATGCTTGTTAAAGATCACATTTTATAACCAAGATATTTTCAGTGCCATCATAAAAATTCAACTTTGATGCAGAATTAATACATGAAAGTGCTGAAACCCAGATTCATTGAAATAAATATGGCAGACAAAAACATTAGATTTTATTATTAATACATGAAATGTAGTTTAATTTTTTATATGCATTTTAAGGCAATTAGGCACATATAAAGCTAAGAATAATTCAGCAAAGTTTATACTAAACCAGTGTGCTGTATTTAACAATTTTCAGAGAGACTTGGAAGGAACTTTACCCATAAGGTGTTTCTTGGTATTCTGTTCTGGTCTAAACATGATTATGAAACACTTGGGAGCAAAAATACAAATAATCAAACCAAAGCTTGAGGCCAGAATAGCAAATATCTCCACAGCTACAGTGAACTTTCCAGGAGAGCTGACATAAGCTGGGATAAAGGTAACCCAAACTGCACAGAATATGAGCATGCTGAATGTGATGAACTTGGCCTCATTGAAGTTATCAGGCAGCTTCCGTGCTAGAAAAGCCAAAATAAAACACAAAAGAGCCAGAAATCCTATATAACCCAGCACAGCCCAGAAACCTATAGCTGAACCTAATCCACATTCCAGTATTATCCTTTCCTTGTATTGTTTTAGATTTTTGAAGGGGAGAGGAGGAGATATTGTCAACCAAATAACACAGATAAGGACCTGTATTAGAGTGACAGCAAGAACACTGAGTCTCTGCTGTGGAGGCCCAAACCATTTCATGGCATTACTTCCTGGCAATGTGGCTCTGAAGGCCATTAACACCACTATTGTTTTCCCCAGAACACAGGAGATGCAGAGGACGAAGGTGATCCCAAACGCTGTGTGACGCAGCATACAGGACCACTCAGAGGGCTGACCAATGAAAGTAAGTGAACAGAGGAAACACAGAGTCAGTGAGAAGAGCAGCAGGAAGCTCAGCTCTGAGTTGTTGGCTCGGACGATGGGAGAAGTTCTGTGTTTGTAGAAGACAACAGTCACACATACAGCTATGAAGGCCCCAGTGATGGAGAACGCTGTCAGGATGATGCTCAGAGTGTCGTCCCAGGACAGGAACTCCACAGGCTTGGGGAGGCAGCTGTCTCGCTGGGTGTTGGGCCAGAACTCAGGAGGGCAGCGAATACAGTTCAGAGAATCTAAGATGTTATACAAGCATATTCAGAACCCTTAAATTGGGAAAAAATGCAAGGGACTGAAAGCAACTAAACTATCACTGTAGCAAGCAAAATTGCACATTGAATTGTGATACCCAACCTGTCTTGTTGCTGATCTCTCCTTCTGCACATGGTATACAGTCATAGCAGCAAACTGGCTTTCCTTTCTGCACAGCCTTCCTGGTTCCCGGAGGACAGCTCTCACTGCACACCGATCTTGGTATCTTTAAAGCATTTGACAAATAACAATTTTCATTGTTTGCCTAAAGATTATTTTTTGACATTTAGAATGCTATGCACAGATTAGTGTTTTTTTTTATCTATGTTGTCGAACTAATTTTTTCAATTCATTAATTAAATTGAGAGAAAACATCATTATTATTATTCTCAATTTTAGTTTCTGACTTCTTTTTATTTATTATGTTAACTTTAACTTAACCTGACATCCATTTGATGTTTAATGTTCAAAAAAATCATGTCTAATTGAATTTTAATTTTTAGTTTCATATCATATTATTATCTGTAAAGAATTGTCATTAGTTTGCAGTTTTCTTATCTGATATTTTACACATTTTTGATTAGATAATAACATCAATTAAAGGTTATTTCTGGTTCTACCATGTTATTTTAATGCTAAGTGTAATTCCATATTTACATTATGAGAAGTTTTTTATGAAGTTTGCAGGTGTTTCTTGTATCAATTTACCAGTCCAGCCTATATTATGTCTAATCATAAACAAGTAGGCAATAAGAGAAAGATGGCAATTAAACCATCTATGATACTGATTATTTCTTTTTTGTAGTCACACACACACACACACACACACACACACACACACACACACACACACACACACACACACACACACACACACAGGCCACTTTATTAGGTACACCCGTTCAATTGCTTGTTAACACAAATAGCTAATCAGCCAATCACACGGCCGCAACTCAATGCATTTATGCATGTAGAGGTGGTCAAGACAACTTGCTGATGTGCAAACCGAGCATCAGAATGGGGAAGAAAGGGGATTTAAGTAACTTTGAACGTGGTATGTTGGTTGGTGCCAGGCGGGCTGATCTGAGTATTTCCGAAACTGGAATTTTCATGCACAACCATCTCTAGGGTTTAGTGAGCATCAGTTGTGTGGACGAAAATGCCTTGTTGAGGTCAGAGGAGAATGGGCCTAATAATAATTACTAATAATTAGTACCTAATAAAGTGTCCAGTGAGTATATATATATATATATATATATATATATATAAAGGAGCAGCCCAGGACCAGTGATGACACTGGTCATGTCCTGCTGTCATGAAACAAGCAGTTACAAGAATTAGAACTTTTTTACAAGAATACCGTTTTTTTTTTTTTTTTGCATAGTGATAGTCAAGTCATGCATGCAATCAGTTTCCACCAAATAAATCTAAGCACTTAGGTAATTTTGAGATGCAATTACTGTAAAAAAGTTTCATTTCTTTAACTTAAAAAATAAGAACAAAAGGTTTTACATTTACATTTTGAGTACATTCATTTGTATAGCATACCTAAAACCTGTATTTTTCTTGCCTGGATGGTAGTCAGATTTTTTTTTAGATATTTGAAATCATGTTTAGACAACAATAAGTGAAACTTGCTTTTTTTTTTTTTCTTAATTCACACTCAAAGACTATTATATGTGTTGGACTGTACCTCGCTCTGTTCCCCAATCCAAGTGATAGCTCTGCTCATACTGAGCTCCTGGCCTCTTGGTCTGGATGAGTCGTAGTGACCCACATTCACAAAATCCAAACTACCATCTTTCTTGTACTGCCAGTTTATGAGCTCGTAGACGGCCACAGGGTCTCCACTGGAATCAAATGAGACCTGATAGCCATTCTTTGTAGTGAAGTTTACTCTCTTCAGCTGGTCGAATATCTGCAGTGGAACATGTTATTTGGCAAACTCTCAATGGAACTGTAATGATGAACTGCTATCTCTGCTCAATTGTTTCAAGACACTACAAACAAAATATAATTGATGAATACTGACATAGAGACTCAATGTGAACAATTATTTAAAAATTCGAGCACTGTGCTCACAAATTGTGTCTCACAACCACGAAAGGGAGCTCAAACTAAAAATAAACCAGAAAAAGAATGTTCTCTTTGCGCTTTATACTATTGCTTAAATTACAATAGAATTATCCTGTGATAGTATTTATCCTGTGATAGTAATTATCCTGTGAGAGATTATGTTAAAGATTTGTGTCGTGCACGTCACAGCAGTGACCTGGAAAATGCTACTTTTTTTTTTATAAGGCAGAATTTCGATGCTTGATCTTAAATTAAAATAAAACATGTCACAAATCTTGTAGTAAATATGTAAAAGATCTTACATTAAATCTTGCCCCAATATTGCTTTCAGTTCTGAAACAAAAAGATAAAATTAACAGTATAAAATAACAAACTAAAATAAAAATAAAGTAAAAAGAAACTAAGGAAACAAACGGGGGGAGTTTTGTTTGTTGGTTTGTTTTTTGTATTCATTCATTCATTCATTCATTCATTCATTCATTTATTTATTTATTTATTTATTTATTTATTTATTTATTTATTTATTCATTTTTCCTTTTTAGATTATTTCCTGTACGGAAATCTTAGAGGACGAAAGAGAAACTATGAGAGGTGTACGGTTAGTTCAATCTGTTTTTTTTATATTTGTGCTATATTTAACACCTTCCTGCGTTACAAAAAAAAAAAGAGCAGATTGCCACAGCAAGGTTGAGTGGTCGTCATGACATAAATGAAACAGTGGACACGATTTCAAAAGTAAATCGTGTCGTGATAATTCGAAAGGTAAAGCAAACTATGTGAATTTTTAAGCATGTCAGTTTCATACCTGCCATGGTGTAAATTTAGCGCTCTTGTCGCACTGCGTGTCATTACAGATAACACCGTGGATGGCATGCGCTATGGCATACGTAGCTTTATACACCAGGTTAGTGATGCGCAGCTGCGACGTGTCTGTATACGGGTTCTGCAGCGCGCGGATATCCTCACTGCCGTCACATTCCCGCGCGCCCTCTGAGGAGCCTTTTAGGCTACAGCTGAACGAGCTCTCCCAAAACTCCGTCAGCAGAGGAGATTTCAATGCTTGTGCTGGAGAGAGATCCAGAAGAAACTCACGAAGACCTGGAATCACCGAGCGGGGGATCCCAAATCCTATCGCCCCAGCGCACATGTTAAAGCGCAGAACATCTGGATCCATAATCCACGCTTCACTGCCGATCCACTGAAGTGGAGGCGGAGGCTGTCTTGTCAGCTCCTCCAACAGAAACAACAATTCGCTTTCGTGAACAAACGCTACTATTACCCGGGCTGTTGATCTCCGGATGACGTTCGCCACTCTCTCCAGTTTACTGCGCGGTTCTGTTCTGTAAAACACCTCGGAGTACTCCACACAGATTCCCAACTCTTGCGCAGCCTTTAGAAATGACGCCATTCCATTATTTCCATAGGCTGTGTCGCTGCGCACTGCCCCAATCCATGTCCAGCCAAAATGCTTGACTGTTTTTGCTAGTGCGGCTGCTTGGTGATGGTCACTTGGTATGGTCCTGAAGAAAGCAGGATACTGAAGCTTATCACTCAGACACGCGCACGTTGCGTAGGGACTCACCTTTGATTTAGTGCAGATAAGAAAAAAAAGCGTCATTTGAATCGCGTGATTTAATTCTCAGTCATTTTTGCAGGACTTTACTAAATTATTACAAAACACAAATAATTAATTTTGCACCATTTGATGCAGCAAATCATTACCTGTGGAATTCCAAACAGACCCAGTATTCTAGTCATGCTCATTGAGGGTGTAGAAGAAGTCTCTCCCACGAGAGCAGGAACAGCGGCGGCTGCAGATTTTGAACAGGAATCAGTATCATTGTAAAATGGATCCAGGCCGTTTGCAAACTGAAACGCAACTTTTACAGCCATCGGTACTTCAGCGCACGAGTCGTGTATCTGGTATCCTAACGTGATTCCCGGCAGGAGATCCGTTCTGTTGTTGATCTCGTGGATGGTGAACTCCATGGCACGAGCGAAGCGCAGCTGTCTTAAATTCAAACTGTTTAGAAACATAAGACATAAAACGAATTAGTTAGACAAATCATTTTACCAAATTCATGTAGACATCCATAAGTCAAAATGTAGCTTCAAGCGAAACATACACTGATTATAATTTTTTCTTTGTAATATTCTCTTCACTGCTTATTCCACACACTCAAACACACCTCCCAGAGCACTGCAGCTGGAGTGGTTGCCTGGTGTAGGTTTTCTGCTCTGCTCTGGTGTAGTAATGAATAGAGAAGATTCCTCCAATCACAAAATCTCCATTCATGTAAAGACCAGCTATCTGAGGCTCAGCCCACAGCCTGCAGCGCACCAAATCAGATTTACTTTCTGCTGGATTGAGCCCAGTTATCCACAGCATTGGTACAAACATCTTTAATATTGAGGTAATCTCCATGCTATGCTCCGCATTCCTCAGCCCCCTGAAGCCAGCGTCACTGCATTAATATAGCATCCTTATCGTAGTGAATGTTGGGTGTGAACTCTGACTGAGGAGGCGTGGTTATGTGTTGAGTAGTAATTGCAATGAACTCTTATGTCGTGTTGATGTGTTTGTTACACAGTGTTCTTGGTCATCCCACCTCATTGTTATTTTATCAGTACAGTCATATCAATTAATGTGAAATACCAGATGTTTAAAATACAACAAGTACACACACACACACACACACACAGCAGGCCATGTAGGAGGAGTACAGAGTGAAGGTACACACACACACACACACACACACAAACAAACGAACAAACAAACAAACAAACAGCAGGCTATGTAGGAGGAGAACAGAGTGAAGGTACACACACACACACACACACACACACACACTAACAGCAGGCCATGTAGGAGGAGAACAGAGTGAAGGTACACACACACACACACACACACACGCACACACTAACAGCAGACCATGTAGGAGGAGAACAGAGTGAAGGTACACACACACACACACACACACACACACACACACACACACACACACACACACACACACACACACACACACACACACACACACACACACACACACACACACACACACACACACACACACACACACACACACAGCAGGCAATGTAGGAGGAGAACAGAGTGAAGGGACACAGCACTTCCACACCTTTATTCCCCCCAGGTTCACGCCAACACCAACTGTGTATTGAAAATGTGTTATTTTATATGATCTTCACAGAAAATGAGCAAAAGCCAAGAAAACTGAGGTTGAAATAATAATAAATCGTATTTTTGATAAAAATGAAACAATCCACTTTTGCAGTAAAAAAAAAAATCTAACACAGTTTTAGCAATAAATGATCTTAAACATTGGAGTTCATCTATAACTGCTATCACTAACCTTTAACCTTTTGCCTTTCTGTCCTATCTTGCATGGTACAGCAGTTATGTTCAGGCACCCCTGGTACCCTTTATGGTGGAACACTAAAAGCTTCAACTACTGTGGAAACGTATCTTGCTGAGTAAAGTGGCTACAGGTAAGTTAAAGCAGAGCAAAATAATTCTGTTTTCATTAACATTTTTCAGCCTGCTAGCACTTTAGCACATACTGACATATTATCATCATTTTATTATGTTTCGTCTGTTCATTGACCATTTACTGTTGGTAGCACTGGATGTAGTTTGTACAAATAATACTAATATTTCATTTAAAATATATATATATTTACACTGAGTTTGCTTTGAAAAAATAGCATTGTCAAAATGCAAGTAAGTTCACAGTGTTAAAAGCCTAAAGGTCACAACAAGCTAAGTAACAACTTAGACCGTCAACCACAGAGCTGTGTCTTAAGTTTTCTAATTAAATGTATTTTAATTGTAGTTTTTCTATATGGTGAGTTCCAGATACCTGAGATATTCAAAAAACTATGTCATATTTTTATTAATATTAACACAGAAGTTAAAGAAATTCATACCTTGGTGGTACAGAGCTTAGGAGAATGAGAACTGATGTCCGTGTAAATTCTGATCTCATATGTACAATCTGACATGCTCAGCAAATGTACTGGACAGATCTGGCAAACCCAAACAAGTTGTGAGGGTTTCTTGGGAACGTCTGGCAGAGGAACCTACTAGAAAGATCTTCAACTCCCACATCCAACAAAGCTTTGACTGCATATGGAGGCCGGTGACAACGAGTCTTAGTAGGCCCTGCTCTGTGCCTCCATTGTTGATGCAGCGGATCGGAGCTAAGGCCGCAAGGTCGTAGGTGCCTGCCATGGTAGCAATCCTCAAACCCCTTGGTGGACACCTCGGGTAAAGGAAGCCGTCAAGCTCAAGAAAGAGCCCTATTGGGCCTGTTTGGCTTGTGGGAGTCTGGAGGCAAAAAATGGGTACCGAAGGGCCAAGCGGGTCGCAGCTTCAGCGGTTGCTGAGGCAAAAACTTGGGTGTGAGAGGAGTTTGGTGAGGCCATAGAGAGAGACTAATGACAGACACCGAGAAGGTTCTGGCAAACCGTCATACGCCTCAGGAAAGCGGTTCCTGACCAACACTGTATACAGTGGGGCTGGGGGGCTGCTGACTTTGACTGGGGACATCATTAAACGGTGGAAGGAATACTTCAAGGATCTTCTCAATCCCACCAACGATCCTTTCCCAGAGGAGGCAGAGCTTGGAGACCTGAGCGAGGGTCCGTCCATCACTTGGGCTGAGGTAGCCAAGGTGGTTGGAAAACTCCTTGGTGGCAGAGCACCGGGGGTGGATGAGATCCGCCCAGAATTCCTGAGGGCTCTGGTTGTTGTAGGCTCTTGGCTGACACGCCTCTGCAACATTGCGTGGACATCTGGGGCAGTCCCTCTGGAATAGCAGACCGGGATGGTGGTCCCGCTTTTTAAGAAAGGGGACCGGAGGGTGTGTTCCAACTACCAGGGGATCACACTTCTCAGTCTACCTAGTAAGGTCTATGCAGGGGAACTGAAGAAGAGATTCCGACCGATGAATCTCAGCTACAAGAGGAACAATGCGGGTTTCGCCCAGGTCGTGTTCGCCCCAACCAGTCTACATGTGTTTTGTGGATTTGGAGAAGGCATTTGACCGCGTGCATCAGGGGATCCTGTGGGGAGTGCTCTGGGAGTATGGGGTGCGGGGCTTGTTGTTACGGGCCATTCAGTCCCTGTACCAACGGAGCAGGAGCTTGGTTTCTATAGCCAGCAGTAAGTCAGATTGGTTTCCAGTCAGGCTTGGTCTCTGTCAGGGCTGTCTGTTGTCACCTATTCTGTTCATAACTTTTATGGACAGAATTTCTTGGAACAGCCAAGTGGCGGAAGTGTCCAGTATGGTGGCCTCAGAATTTCACATCTACTTTTTGCGGATGATGTGGTCCTGTTGGTGTCATCAGGCCAGGACCTCCAGCTCTCTCTGGACCAGCTTGCACCTGAATGTGAAGCAGCTGGGATGAAAATCAGCATCTCTAAATCTGAGACCATGGTCCTCAGTTGGACAAGGGTGGAATGCTCCAGGTCGGGATTGAATTCTTGCCCCAAGTGGAGGAGTTTAAGTACCTTGGGATTTTGTTCACGAGTGAAAGAAGGATGGAGTGAGAGGTTTACAGGCAGACTGGTGCAGTGTCTGCAGTAATGCAAGCCCTATACCGGTCAATCATGGTGAAGAGAGAGCTGAGCCAGAAGGTGAAGCTGTCTATTTACCGGTCAATCTACGTTCCAACTCTCACCAATGGTCACGAGCTTTGGGTAGTGACTGAAAGAACGAGATCGCGGACACAAGCGGCCGAAATGAGCTTTCTCTGCAGGGTCGCCAGGCTCTACCTTAGAAATAGGGTGAGAAGATCTGCGATTCAGGAGAGTAGAGCCGCTGCTCCTCCACGTTGAGAGAAGCCATTTGAGGTGGTTCGGGCATCTGGTAAGGATGGCCTCGGGACGCCTCCCTAGGGAGGTGTTCCAGACATGTCAGACAGGGAGGAGACCCCGGCGAAGACCCAGGACACGTTGGAGGGATTATATTTCTCGACTGTCTCGCCTCGGTATCCCTTCAGAAGAGCTGGAGGAGGTGGCAGGGGAGAGGGAGGCCTGGGCCTCTTTGCTTAGGTTGCTGCCCCCACGATCCGGACCCGGATAAGCGGTTGATGATGGATGGATGGATGGATGGATGGATGGATATATCCCATGAAAAGATCAAATAAAATGTTTGCAGAAATGTGAGGGGTGTACTCACTTTTGTGAGATATACTGTGTATATGAACATGTCCAAATTGTGCCCGATTTTGTCATTGTCCCTCCCATTCTCATACTGGCCACTGGATATTCAACATAGCACCTCAAGAACTCTCTGAGGATTTGAGAAATATAATTGTTGCTCTCCACAAAGATGACCTAGGCTATAAGAAGATTGGTAACACCAACTGAGCTATAGTTTCATACAGTGGTTTTCCAGGACTGGTTCAACCTTCTTTTGGTTCCATCTTGATTATTTAATTTTTTTTTTTTTTTTTTCATTTTCCTCAATATTTAAAGTATTCTGCATTTACATTACTGTAAAAATGTTTTCGCCCCTTTCCTAGTTTTGCGTATATTTGTCAAACTTTAATGTCACTCACTCACTCACTCACACACACACACACACACACACACACACACACACACACACACACACACATATATATATATATATATATATATATATATATATATATATATATATATATATATATATATATATATATGGAAGAACCTTCCCAGGAGAGCCCAGCCTTGAAAAAAGTCACCAGGACTGCATCAACGACTCATCCAGGAGGCCTCCCAAGAACCTGGATTAACATCCAAAGGACTGCTGGCCTCATTTGCCTCAGTTAAGCTTAGTGTACATGATTCCACAATATGAAAGACACTGGGCAAAAATGGTATCCGTGGATGAGTTGTAAGGCGAGAAACACTGCTGACCAAAAAACACAAAAGCTCATCTCACAATTGCCAGCAAACAACTAGATGACCCCCACGTCTTTAGAGACAATATTCAGTGGGACTGATGAGTCAAAGGTGGAACTTTTTCGAAGACGTGCAGACCCGGCTAAAATGATAATCCTTTGTTTCTAATATAAATGTAAATTTGTCCAATATAAAAATATTATGCACAGTGTAAATAGTTCAATATACAGATATTACGTATTTAGTGTGTGTTCTTTTTGTTTTAATAAAATATAGGCAGCTTAAAATCTGTAGGGTGTGTACGTAAGCAGAAGTGAGAGGGGAGGGGCGCTGCGGGAGGTAAGAGAGAGAGGGAGAGACGCCGCAGGGGGTAATGGCCGCAGCTGGAACACGATAAATGCGTTGAGAAAAGTTTTCCTACTCGGTAAACTTAGCCTTTTCTCCTCAGCCAAGTCACAGAGTGCCAAATCGGTAATCAAGTGATACTGAAGAGAGTGCTTGTGCCACGTTTGTAACGTCATTCCAACAAGTCTGTTTGATTTGTACTTAGCTAGCCTTGCTAAGTAGTGTACGTATATGCTAGCTAGCTCTGTGGTATTTCATTTCACGCTTAACTCTACCAGCGTTCATAAAGACTGTTGTGTGTGAGAAACGAAAGCGTCACTCTTTCTCTCCTCGTCCCGTCGGACACAGACTTAGTAATTCTCCCCCTGATAGCCCTCTTGAGTCCCCTCGTGGCTCAGAGCTCCTCTGGCTACGAGGGAAACGCTCTCATCCTTGCCATTGCTGCCCGTGGGCGGGTCCTCCGCACCTTTACAACACCCCGCTCCAGTTCTCCATCGTTGCCCGAGTTGTCCGCCTCGTATGACAACGTGCTCAGCTCTTCTATTGCTGCCTGGACAGGTTCAGACAGTTGTCTCAAGTAAGGTACTGTTTTAATATTTTCTTTTGCTCTTTTGAGTGAAGCGACCTCCTAAGTTTTGGGTCTCTACGTTCCCCAGCTCCGAGTCAGGCCTGCAACGTTTTTCTTTTGTTTACTTAGTTTAGGCTTTTGAGTGTGTAAGAACGTGGGCCCACTTGAGTTTAAATATTTCCAGAGGTTTATACTTTGTACATGTGTTCAGAACTCTTTTATGAGTGTGCTATATATTTTCCACTGCTCATGTACCGTTACAGGTGTGTTTAAAGGTGAAATTCTACATAAGTCAAATTCATGATTGGTCATATGAGTTTAAATTAGAGGTGAATTTATACAAAAGCTACTTGTGTAACAAATACGGTATACATTGAACATTTACTTAATCTGTAACTTCAAAAAGCTCTAACATCTGGTTGCTAAGAACTCTGAAATATGTCATTTAAAAATCTAAGCGCTGTTATATTGTAAAGGTATTAACAGTTTACATTTTTCTGAACCCTGATAATTGCGAAAAATCCATAAGAGAATGTACTTTGATAAAATCTGATATTTTTCACTCGTGAAACACTCAGTAAACCTCTGGTATTTTATATTTAAGTGTATTTGAGTATCTACTTTCTTTTACGTCTGTGTTTTATTTCTGCCAATCACTTATATAAGGGAATAGGGAGTGATATATTGAATTCAGGGCCCTTATGCTTGCCACATATATTTGGGTTAGGGGTTACACATGGGTCCCATTACATCTGATGTATAGCTGGCATAAAGAGTCAGAATTGATCATATCATCTTTGTATGTCAGCATCATCAATCTAAGGCCTTAAAAAAGTATTACACAGATTAACCCTTTGACCTTAGTATTATAAGATGTAGTCTTTGAATGATTAATTCCAAATACCAAAAGAAGTCCAATTTCTCACATGACTTCTAATTTCAGACTTGTTCAGGTCAGGGATTTGTATCATATGAAACTGATTATTCATTTACACACTCCTTAATGTAATGTGAATAGGATTTTTAAATATGTTAAGTGTTTTTCAGTGCTATAGTGCTTCCTAAATCCCAATCTGGACTCAAGTTTGCAGACTGCATTAACTGTTCAAGGTATACAACTCTTTCAAATTGAGAGATCAGTTAAAATACTTTGAAATCATGGTAATTTAAAGTTTAAATGACAAGGCCCAAAGACTGATTAACACTTTAAACTTTTTTTTTTTCCCTTTTGACTTTTATTTAAAGAATGCAAAGTCCAGTTTTGAAAAGCAGAGGTTAAAAATAGTTTTTAAAAAATCTTTGGGAAGTTAGGTTTTCTAACAATGAATAATTACAAAATAAATTTGCAAATCTAAATAAAAGTTCAGGACCTGTGTTGTTACTAGATGACTACATGAAAAGGAGTCAATTATTTGTCCTCAGGCAAATACATGTATAAGTATTTGATTGATATAAATCTTCATTTTTCTTTTTAAAAATCTGTATTATAAATATATTATAATCTTCTTGTTCTTTCGGCTGCTCCCTTTAGGGGTCACCACAGCGGATCATCTGCCTCCATCTTGCCCTATCCACTGCCTCCTCTTCTTTTACACCAACCATCTCTATGTCCACCTTCACTACATCCATAAACTTTCTCTGAGGTCTACCTCTTCTCCTTCTACCCACCAGCTCCATCTCCAACATTCTTTGACCAATATATCCACTATTCCTCCTCAACACATGTCCAAACCATCTCAACCTGGCCTCTCTGGCTTTATCTCCAAACTGCTCCACCTTCACTGTCCCTCTGATCTGCTCATTTCTAATCTTGTCCATCCTTGTCACTCGACCAACGAAAATCTCAGCATCTTCATCTATGCCACCTCCAGCTCAGCCTCCTGTCTTTTAGACAGAGCCACAGTCTCCAAACCATACATCGTAGCAGGACGCACTACTGTCTTGTAAACCTTCCCTTTCATTCTTGCTGCTATCCTTCTGTCACACATCAGCCCTGATACCCGAAATAGCACACAGTTATGCTCCGTCAGTTGCATGCAAATGGATGAGTTTGCGCAAAAAAAGGGTGCATCTATCACAGGTGTCTCACACAATTCACTTTAGCGTATCCCTCTTAAGCCACGCACTCTACTTGTCTAAGACGGTGTGAATAGATATATGTAAGTGTCCACTGTTACCTGAGTTTACATGGCTGAGTCTCACTGAAAAGAAATATAAGGCCTTTCCTTAATTCAGAATGACATTACCCCAGAACTCAGAGAGCAGAGCATAATGGCTGTATAAGCAGAAAAGAGAAGTCCAATTCCATATTAATTGGCATAGATTTCCAACCTCATTTCCAAAAAATTGGGATGTTGAGCAAAATGTAGATAAAAACAAAATTCAATGATGTGCAAATCATTTAAACCCTATATTTAAAAGAAAATGGTACACGGACAACAAATCAAATGCTGAAAATGAAAGATTTTTTTTTTGTTTTATTTGTTTTTTTAAAAATTACATGCCCATTTTGAATTTGATGCATTTTGCACAGCGTCCCAACTTTTTGGGAAATGGGATTGTACAAAGTGATGTTTGAAAGGCACATATTTTTTTTAGATGTGCTTAAATATTTGCTTCCTTTATCTAACAATTTCACTACCACTCAAGCAATATCATTGGGAAGTTAATTAATAGACCCTTTTTAGTCCCACAATGGGGAAATTTCACCTCTGCATTTAACCCATCCATGAAGTAAAACACCACATACACTCTAGTGAGCACACACACACCAGGGGCACACTTGCCTGGAGCAGTGAGCAGCTCAATCCACAGCTCCCAGGGAGCAGTTGGGGGTTAGGTGTCTTGCTCTAGGACACCTCAGTCATATGCTGTCAGCTTGAACCGGCGACCTTATGGTCACGAGGCTGGTTCCCTAACCTCCAGCCCATGATTGCCTCACACTCAATGAGCACAATAGTAACCAAGTTCTTTACCTCAGAACCTACTCAAAGCAAGGCAGTGATAGAAAGGCCAAAATAAAACACAAAAGAGCCAGAAATCATATATAACCCAGCACAGCCCAGAATCCTTGATCAAATAAACAATATATTTTGAAAGTTATTACATGAGCTCCATTTTGACATAGAGACTGTATTTAAGAATACTGAAAGGTAAGCTTCTAAATGATGCATTTTAATGTAGTACATACTGTAATATTTTTATTATTTTATTTATATTTTACTGTTATATTGCAGTTTAAATACCAATATCCATTGTTGAAATTACTGTGCACATGTAAATTTTACCACAAATCTGATCATTTTATTGAAGGAGTTGAATCTCAGTACTACATGTACAATGTGTATGCGGCTCTCAAAGAGACCTAGAGGGCACTATACCCATGATGTGTTTCTTGGTATTCTGTTCTGGCCTAAACATGATTATGAAACATTTAGGAACAAAAATGCAAAAAAACAAACCAAAGCTTGAGGCCAGAATAGCAAATATCTCTACAGCTACAGTGAACTTTCCAGGAGAGCTGACATAAGCTGGGATAAAGGTAACCCAAACTGCACAGAATATGAGCATGCTGAATGTGATGAACTTGGCTTCATTAAAGTTGTCAGGCAGCTTCCGAGCTAGAAAAGCTAAAATAAAACACATAAGAGCCAGAAATCCTATATAACCCAGCACAGCCCAGAAACCAATAGCTGAACCTAATCCACATTCTAGTATTATCCTTTCTGCATATTGCTTTAGATTTTTGAAGGGGAGAGGAGGAGATATTGTCAACCAAAGAACACAAATTAGGACCTGTATGAGAGTGAAGGCAAGAACACTGAGTCTCTGCTGTGGAGGCCCAAACCATTTCATAGCATTATTGCCTGGAAGTGTAGCTCTGAAGGCCATTAACACCACTACTGTTTTCATTAGAACACAGGAGATGCAGAGGACGAAGGTGATCCCAAATGCTGTGTGGCGCAGCATACAGGACCACTCGGAGGGCTGACCAATGAAAGTAAGTGAGCAGAGGAAACACAGAGTCAGTGAGAAGAGCAGCAGGAAGCTCAGCTCTGAGTTGTTGGCTCGGACGATGGGAGAAGTTTTGTGTTTGTAAAAGACAACAGCCACACATACAGCTATGAAGGCCCCAGTGATGGAGAACGCTGTCAGGATGATGCTCAGAGTGTCGTCCCAGGACAGGAACTCCACAGGCTTGGGGATGCAGCTGTCTTGCTGGGTGTTGGGCCAGAACTCAGAAGAGCAAGGAACACAGTTCAGAGAGTCTAAAAATGAGAAAACCATATTTTGTACCATATATTAGTAGGAACTGTACGAGAATGAACACAATAATCATAAATTAAAGCTGTTTCTAGCACAACCTGTCTTGTTGCTGATCTCTCCTTCTGCACATGGTATACAGTCAAAGCAGCAGACTGGCTTTCCTTTCTGTACAGCCTTCCTGGTTCCTGGATGACAGCTCTCACTGCACACAGATCTTGGTACCTGGAAAATATTATGCAAATTAAAACAAGTAATACACACACACACATTTTCTAAGCAGCTTCTCCATCGGGGTCACGTCGGGGGCGGGGGTAGGGGGGGGCGTTGGGGGATGGGGGTAATGGGGCCTATGTCATCGGGCAGAGGGCAGGAAACACCCTGGACAGGTCACTAGTCCATTGCAGGGCAGACAGACAGACAGACACAGTCACACACACTTACACCCAGGGGCAATGTAACGTTACGTGTGGGCGCCTTCTGCGTGCTCTCTCTCTCCCTCTCTCTCTTTCGTGCTCCCTCGTTAACTTTCTCTCCTCTTTTCTGCGCCAGTCGGTCTGTCTTTCACCTTATAGGTGGATCAAGGTGTCATTCATCATTCTCGTCACGCTCGTCGCCTACTGGCCAATCAGAGGGAGAGTCCGGACCAAGAGAGGGGCGGGACTTCGTGCTCAAAAGCTGCGCGGCGGCACTTGTTCTGAAGCCTTCGGCTCGCTTGTTCTGTTCACGCTGTGCTGCTCAATTTGATATCGCTGTGTTGTAACGTTTTGTGCCTCAGTTTAGCTTTGCTGTTATGTGTAATTGTCATTGTTAACCGTTTGGTATTGGTTGTTGTTCCTGTCTCCCCTTTCTTCCTACTGTGTTTGAGTGGGTTTCCTGCTGGGAGGAAGAGCAGTTTACATCGCGCGCGCACTTACACTGCCACACGCAGGTAATCTAAGTGTCTAGACACACTAGTTTAGAGACGGGCACCACCCCCTCTATTTTTAGTCAAGTTTAGTGTAGCAGTCAGCTATTTTGTTTTGGTAGTTAGACAAGACACAAATACTAGCTGGTGTAGTTCTCTTGTTATTTTCTTTTCTTTGGTGACGTCTGTCCCCCCCAAGCTGGTCCAGTTCTGCAATGTCCTGTTTTTTTGTCTTGATGTTTTGTGACCATTTGTGTCTGTAGTATACTGTGGATGTCTTTGAAATAAATCTGCTTTACTGTATACTCTGGTTACCTTACTGGTTGGCCATTTCCATCTACTCACACCGCACATGTTACCGTCCCCACACCCTCCCTTGGACTGTAGCTATTTGTGGGAACGTAAAATGTACGTACACACACACACACACACACACATGAAGCATATAATTATGAGCACCTCCTTCGTTTGTGCATGGAATATATTACATTACATATATATTTTATTTAATATTTAATTCAACTTAAACTTGTTAAAATCACTTTCCATGTTGGATAAATTGACACTTTAATAATATTTGAGTGTGTTTTAAGCAAGATGAGTTTCAATCTGGCTACTATTAAATATCTAATTTTTCTGACTTTATTAGTCACAAAACATACTTATGTTAAAATATATTTCCCTACGTTTTGATAATTAATTAATTAATTAATTAATTAATTAATTAATTAATTAATTAATTAATTTATTTATTTATTTATGTATTTGTTTATTTATTACACTACTATCAATGATAGATAGGCTGTAGCACCTACTTACACATACGCAAGCATACAAAGGCTTTGAAACTGTCTGTGACAATGATATAAATTATAATGTAAACTTCTGTTTGTTATATAAAGAGCAATCTTCAGTTATTTGATGCCAGTTTTCACTAGCAAAGTTATAACAGCCAAGAACATAAGTTAGTGTTTTTTTTAACTCTTTCTTTGTTATTTTGTAGTACTAAAAAATTGAGAAAATTGTTGTCACAAGATGTTTCATGAAGGAGTGTGTGTGTGTGTGTGTGTGTGTGTGTGTGTGTGTGTGTGTGTGTGCGAGTTTGGGCAACATATTTGCTCCAGGTTTACAGTTTTTGAAGTACCTCGGTCTGTCCTCCAATCCAGCTGATAGCTCTGCTCATACTGAACTCCTGGCCTCTTGGTTTGGATGAGTCATAGTGACCCACAGTCACAAAATCCAACCTACCATCTTCCTTAACCTGCCAGTTTATGAGGTCGTAGACGGCCACAGGATCTCCACTGGAATCAAATGAGACTTTATAGATATCCTTTATAGTAAAGTTCACTGTCTTCAGCTGATCGAGTATCTGCACAAATAATGTGAACAACTGGAATCAAATGAGACTTTATAGATATCCTTTATAGTAAAGTTCACTGTCTTCAGCTGATCGAGTATCTGCACAAATAATGTGAACAACAAATAATGTGCAAAACTGCGACATATGCGTTTTATATATATTTATATATATATATTACATAAGATGTAATGTTCATATTAATTTAAAACACAGCTTGGCGCTGTTTTAAATATATCAGTTTTATACCTGCCATGGTGTGAATTTAGCGCTTTTGTCGCACTGCGTGTCATTACAGATAACACCGTGGATGGCATGCGCTATGGCATACGTAGCTTTATACACCAGGTTTGATGTTGTATAAGTGTCTGTATACGGGCTCTGCAGCGCGCGGATATCCTCGCTGCCATCACATTCCCGCGCGCCCCCTGAGGAGCCTTTTAGGCTACAGCTGAACGAGCTCTCCCAAAACTCCGTTAGCAGAGGAGATTTCAGTGCTTGTGCTGGAGAGAGATCCAGAAGAAACTCACGAAGACCTGGAATCACCGAGCGGGGGGTCCCAAATCCTATCGCCCCAGCGCAAATGTTAAAGCGCAGAAACTCTGGATCAATGATCCACGCTTCACTGCCGATCCACTGCATGGGAGGCGGAGGCTGTCTCGCCAGTTCCTCCAACAGAAACCTCATTTCTCCTGCGGCGAGAAACGTTACTATTACCCGGGCTGTTGATCTCCGGATGACGTTCGCCACTCTCTCCAGTTTACTGCGCGGTTGTGTTCTGTAGTAGGACTCGGAGTACTCCACACAGATTCCCTCCTCCTGCGCAGCCTTTAGAAACGAAGCCATTCCATTATTCCCATAGTCTGAGTCGCTGCGCACTGCCCCAATCCATGTCCAGCCAAAGTGCTTTACAACTTTCGCTAGTGCGGCCGCTTGGTGGTGGTCACTAGGCACAGTCCTGAAGAAGGCAGGATACTGACGCTTATCGCTCAGACATGCGCAGGTTGCGTAGTGGCTCACCTGTTATCCAGTGCAGAAAATAAGGAAGCGTTATTTCTTATTCAGACGCCTCACTAAATTCCTGTGGTCATTTATTGGACTTTACATGGTTCATAATTATTTATTAAATTCATTACTAGTTGCTCTTCGCCTATTGACAGCTGGGATCCAGCACTCCCTGTGACCCAGAAGAAGAAGCAGCATAGACGATATGTGAATGTGTGTGTGTGTGTATTACTGGTTTTAAAATGCACCGGTCAGTTAGATACTAGCCAAAATTCACCTGTGCAATTCCAAAAAGACCCAGAATTCTGGCCATACTGATAGATGGGGTGGAATTCGAATCTCCTACGAGAGCAGGAACAGCTGCGGCTGCAGATTTTGAACAGGAATCAGTATCACTGAAAAATGGTTCCATGCCGTTTGTAAACTGAAGTGCAGCTTTAACAGCCATCGGCACTGCACCGCACGAGTCGTGTATCTGGTATCCTAACGTGATTCCCGGCAGGAGATCTGTTCTGTTGTTGATCTCGTGGATGGTGAACTCCATGGCACGAGCGATTCGCAGTTCCTTGAAATTCATACTGTATACAAAAAACAAATGAATGAATAACATAGTCAGAGTTTTTTCACCATATACTTTTAACCACCTTTAACTCAATGAGGACTGTGTGATTTCAAACAGTGTAAATTTGATCATTATATTTTCTCCACAATCCGTCCTTCATTGTTCTCTCCACACTCACAGACAGACCTTCCAGAGCACTGTGGCTGCAGCGGCTGTCTGGTGTAGGCGTTCTGTATGGATGTCGTGTAAAAATGAACGGAAAAAATCCCCCCTATTATAAAATCTCCATTCATAGAAAGACTAGGCATCAGAGGCTCAGCCCACAGTCTGCAGCTGACCGGCTCCGCTTTACATGTTGTTGTACTGAGTCCAGTTAACCACAGCAACGACTCCAACACCTTTATAATCGAAGTGAGCTGCATAGTGTGCTCGGTAGTGTTCTGCCCTCTGAACGCCAGAGTGACTGCATCTAAATAGCCACCTTATTATGATGCTCAGCGGATTGTGAGATCAGACTCCGGAGGCGTGGTCATGTGTTTAATAGTAATTATTTTGATTATATATATATATAATATATATATTATAATATATATATATATATATATATATATATATATATATATATATATATATATATATATATATTTTTTTTTTTTTTTTTTTTTTTTTAATTTATTTTGTAGTTCAATAAAGTTAAAACATATGAAGAAAAAGGAAATATGTAAAAATATGGGCGCCTATATTTTGATTTCTTTGAAATAAATATCAACTTTAAATGTCTATATTCATTCTGAACGCTACATTACATATCAGAATATACTGCCATATTTACTGAATGCATTTTGTATTTTATTTATGTATGGAATCATGTTCATAAAATACATTTGAAAATACATGTACATACGAAATGCACTACATTTCCAGAAATATTCCCCCAATTGTCTCCATCATTATGAACTTGAGTGACATCCCATTGTTAAACCAACGGGTTTAATATGATGTTGGGCCACCGTTTATAGCTATTACAGTTTTAACTCTTCTGGGAAAGATTTCCATAAGGACTTTTTTACCATTCTACCAGAAGTGAACTTGTGAGTTCAGACACTGATGTTGGACAAGAAGGTCTGGCTCGCAGTTTCTGCTCTTATTCATCCCAAAGGTGTTCTATCGAGTTGAGGTCAGGACTCTTTGCAGGCCAGTTAAGTTCTTCCACACCACACTCGCTCATCCATGTCTTTATGGACCTTATGTTGTGCACTGGTGCACAGTTATTTTGGAACAGGAAGGGGCCGTCCCAAACTGTTCCCAAAAAGTTGGGAGCATGAAATTGTGCAAAATCTCATTTCACACAATGCATTGCACTTGTCGATGTAAGGCTTGGAAGTAGCTGCTTGCCCATGGAAACCCCTTCCATGAAGCTCTCTACATACTGTTCTTGAGCGCATCTGTTGACCATATGAACTTTAGATTTCTGTAATGATGGACTGCAGGAAACACTCTCATAAAGATTGTGGAAAGCCTTCCCAGAAGAGTTGAAGCTGTTATAGCTTCAAAGGGTGGGCTAACATCACATTAAACTCTATGGATTAAGAATCCTATCTCACTTAATTTCACATGCATGTGAAGGCAGATGAGCGAATACTTTTGGAAATATAGTGTAGGTTTAGACATTTAATGGAATTTAAGTCTCCTGCTGGAGATCATTTTGCAGGGCTCTGGCAGTGCTCCTCCTGTTCCTCCTTGCACAAAGGTGGAGGTAGCAGTCCTGCTGCTGGGTTGTTGCCCTCCTACGGCCTCCTCCACATCTCTTGGTGTACTGCCCTGTCTCCTGGTAGCGCCTCCAGCCTCTGGACACTACGCTGACAGACACAGCAAATCTTCTTGCCACAGCTCGTATTGATGTGCCATCCTGGATGAGCTGCACTTCCTGAGCCACTTGTGTGGGTTGTAGAGTCCGTCTCATGCTACCATGAGTGTGAAAGCACCACCAACATTCAAAAGTGACCAAAACATCAGCCAGAAAGCAGAAAGGTACTGAGAAGTGGTCTGTGGTCCCCACATGCAGAACCATTACTTTACTGAGGGTGTCTTGCTTATTGCTATTAATTTCCACCTGTTGTCTGTTCCATTTGCACAGCAGCTGTGAAATTGATTGTCAATCAGTGTTGCTTCCTAAGTGGACAGTATGATTTCACAGAAGTTTTGATTTATTTGGAGTTATATTGTGTTGTTTAAGTGTTCCCTTTATTTTTTTGAGCAGTGCATAATTATATATATATATATATATATATATATATATATATATATATATATATATATATATATATATATATATATATATATATATATATGTATGTGTGTGTGTAAAAAAGTAAGAATTTTTTTTTTCTATTGCGTTTTACTGATCTGTAAACAGCAGACTGGTCTTTTTTTTTTTTAACTGATTTTCTGTCTTTTTGGATATGTACTGAGTTGCATGTTTACTCTCTGCTTTTTCTAATACTCAAAATAAATGTAAATGTAAAAGACAGCTAAAGATTTTTAATTTGATTAAAAATTAAGAAAAGTATATCATTTACTACCCCGCGACCCTGACGGAGAAGCGGATTAGAAAATGGATGGATGGATGGATATCATTTACTATGATTTATCTGTAAAAACATGTAAAAGTTCCTGTTTTTTTATTTTTTTCATTTTGAGAAAAAGACTTGTTAAATGATGCTTAGAAAGTTAAATTGAGGACGTTTCCTGAAAGCTGATTGGCTGATTATGGCCCTATACTTTAAATTACGAACTAATGGCAGGAACCTCTCTTGTAATCTTTGTCACACATGCAGTATGTAATATCTAGGCATCATCAGTTATATGGATGCTGAGAAATGGTTACTTAGTGCTCAGTGCTCCCCCTAATTATGTGGATGTGCATAAAATTAGAAAGTGTACCTTTGAAGCATCAATATATTGTATAAGCCTGGGAAGTTTCATTTTTTTTCACTTGTGTTGCAGAGTTGTTAGCAAATGCCAAATAAGCATTTATGAAGCATTAAAAGTTACCACGGGAACGCCCAACACTCATGTACTTACAGCCAAGTGAAGCCACGTCTTTTCTGACTGCCCCAAATGTAATGTCCTAGAACAGTTTAAGAAAATCAGTGGACAACAGTAACTGCATATTCAGTTACATTTGATGATCTGAAATCACATCCTCCAGCAGAACAAATCATTCCTACTAGATAGTGGAATTCATTCTCAGTTTACTGGATCTCACTGAAGAGGTAGGCCAAGCTGTTTCTTATTTCTCACGTTAGAATAACCAGCATGACAATTAAAAAAAAAAAAAAAGCATATTTGGTTATGATGTGACTGAAACCCAGACGCTTGCGGATGAAAGTTTAAACGATTTATTCGTCTAGCTAGCAGCCAAGGAAACAAAACAGTGGCAAAACACAAAGGAGTATTCAAAATACAGTCCAAAAGTCTGATAACAAATCAACACAGCTAGCAAAAGTACCAAAAGGGAAAGGCAACAGACGTAATCAAAAACATGAATCTAAACGGTCAAAATCTCGGTGAGACAAGCAATAGCAAGAAGAATACGCTCAGTAAGTTTTAGAGAAAACATTACCTCGCACTGACTGACTGTCAGAGCCATGTTTAAATGCTCAGCTCTAATGAGGCACAGAAGACATTCATCAAAAGTCTGGGGATTGTGAGCGCAGATAGGTGCGCGTGCCTGAGTCCGGCGTCACATGATCCCCCAGGGTGTTCTAAGAGTTGGAGTTAACTTCACGAGCTGAATGTGTGACAATTTGGTTATGATGTTCAGATGTACCTGGTTTTCTCTGTCCTTATTGGAGACATGCCAATGTCATTGGGCAGTTCAACACACTCAAGAAAAATGCAACCTACCTATTCTGTTAAGTCAGATAACAGATACTGTAAGGAACGCCATCATGCTGGTGAACCATCCAACCACCAATTCTCCATTAAATGCAAGCTTCCAATTATTTGTTTTATATCACATTTTAAAGCCAAACATTCTCAAAACAATCAGAAGAATGACATTTTAATGTAGAATTACTATATAAAAGGTATGCTAGTGGAAAAATCACTTTAATTTGGCAATATACATTGTTATCTGTTATTATGCAAGTAGAACATGTGAAAAGCTGGTATGTATATGTTTACACAATGAAATAGAAAATATACTTTAATTAAGAATAAGCTTTGGTAGAGCTCTCAATAAATCAGCATATTTTATAGGTTCTACTTTTGTTCTACTTTTAGAATTTGTGTGAGAGTCTCAGAGAGCCTTGGATGGTACTTTACCCATAAGGTGTTTCTTGGTGTTCTGCTCTGGCCTAAACAAGATTATGAAACACTTGGGAGCAAAAATGCAAATAAATAAACCAAAGCTTGAGGCCAGAATAGCAAATATCTCTACAGCTACAGTGAACTTTCCAGGAGAGCTGACATAAGCTGGGATAAAGGTAACCCACACGGCACAGAATATGAGCATGCTGAATGTGATGAACTTGGCTTCATTAAAGTTGTCAGGCAGCTTCCGAGCTAGAAAAGCCAAAATAAAACACATAAGAGCCAGAAATCCTATATAACCCAGCACAGCCCAGAATCCTATAGCTGAACCTAATCCACATTCCAGGATTATCCTTTCCTTGTATTGCTTTAGATTTTTGAAGGGGAGAGGAGGAGATGTTGTCAACCAAAGTACACAAATTAGGACCTGTATGAGAGTGAAGGCAAGAACACTGAGTCTCTGCTGTGGAGGCCCAAACCATTTCATGACATCACTACCTGGAAGTGTAGCTCTGAAGGCCATTAACACCACTATGGTTTTCCCCAGAACACAGGAGATGCAGAGGACGAAGGTGATCCCAAACGCTGTGTGGCGCAGCATACAGGACCACTCAGAGGGCTGACCAATGAAAGTAAGTGAGCAGAGGAAACACAGAGTCAATGAGAAGAGCAGCAGGAAGCTCAGCTCTGAGTTGTTGGCTCGGATGATGGGAGAAGTTCTGTGTTTGTAGAAAACAGCAGTCACACATACAGCTATGAAGGCCCCAGTGAAGGAGAACACTGTCAGGATGATGCTCAGAGTGTCATCCCAGGACAGGAACTCCACAGGCTTGGGAGGCAGCTGTCTCGCTGGGTGTTGGGCCAGAACTCAGGAGGGCAGCGAATACAATTAAAAGAATCTAAGAGGTTAGAAAAGTGTAGTCAGAATGCTTATATAAGGAAAGAAATGCAAGGGACTGAAATCAACTAAACTATTACTGTCACAAGCAACGTTGCAAAATTGTGATACACAACCTGTCATGTTACTGATCTCTCCTTCTGCACATGGTATACAGCCATAGCAGCGGACTGGCTTTCCTTTCTGCACAGCCTTCCTGGTTCCTGGAGGACAGCTCTCACTGCACAAAGATCTTGGCACCTGACAAACATGAGACAGATGCAAATCATTCACTTTTAATCTGATAAACAAACAAAGAAATAAACAAATAAATAAATAAATACAATTTTCAGAATTTCATTATTCCATGATTCAATTTAATGTTTTTGTCTGTCTATCTATCTATCTATCTATCTATCTATCTATCTATCTATCTATCTATCTATCTATCTATCTATCTATCTATCTATTCCTCTGTAATACATCTGATATCATATGGAAAGAATGAGTGACATTTATTTATTTATTTTTTTCTGTTTTGTCATAAATATCTGTTATCTTTCAGTTTTCATTAGTCATGGACCCACAATTTTAGCCTGACATTAAATGATACTTACATTACATTGTAGGTTTAGATATATTTTTAAGATATTTGTTATCCTATCCATGATGGTGTTTCTTCTGTTACCGTTTACTATTGCTGGCTCTTTTACTGTTCTATGGGTAAAATATTGACTGTATCACCTACTCACACAGACATAAGCACAACAGACAAATGCAAATCATTTCATGGTTGTCAAAAGTATTGTCTGACATTCACGGTGCGATGCACTGATTAATGTTTTTTTTCTCATTTCCTTCATTGTTCAACTTTGACTTCATTAGTTTGGGTGAAGAAATAGTGAAATATATGCAGCTACTGCCATACAAGGTATTTCTTCATGTTTTTCTTAGTTTAGGTATTTGCTCATTTTGCATTGCTACTGTATATTGCCTTTTGAAGGTTTTAGTAAAAAGAACCATGCATGATAGAATAAATGAACCTAATGACATTGGAATTAATTATTCATCTTATGTCACATGATTTCTTAAAATACAATTCATGCTTGTTCAGTTTACTTGATTTTTATTTCCTATTTTTCACATTTTCCATCAGTTATCTTTAAAAAAAGTTCATTTCATGTTATAGCGTCATCTTTGTGAATGGGTTTATATTTATATTAGAGGTAGTAATGATTCATGATATTTGTTTGTTCTCATCTCTTTAACAAGGCAATTACCACACAATTATGATTTCTTCCTCTGTAATACCCATTGTTTTGAAGTCTATAATTTGCTGTATAATAAGCAGCCCAGAGATCTTTAATTAGAGTTCTCTTGTCGTGCTGCTACAATCCAAGTGTTCACAGCAAATCAAAGAATTCATGTAATGTATTTTCAACACTCTTCTTTTAGTTATAGATGATGAATTTAATTAAGGCAATTACTTTTCATCGAATTGCTGTGTTATCAGTTATGTTGTAATTGTAAGTAAAAATTACCTCGGCTTCAAAAATGAGAGAAGCAAGTAAATGTTTCGAGTTTCATCTTTTTTTATGTAATGTAATAGTAGTAAACTGACTTTTATGGAAGTTCCTCTTTAAAAAAAAAAAAGTTTTTACAACTTCTTACAACGACTTATTTAATCATTTTGAGATTTGCTAACTGACCTGAATTTACAGTCAAAGACTAATGAAAAAATTATGCTGTACCTCTTTCTGTCCCCCCATCCAGCTGATAGCTCTGCTCATACTGAACTCCTGGCCTGTTGGTCTGGATGCGTCATACTGGCCCACAGTCACAAAATCCAAACCACCATCTTCCTTAACCTGCCAGTTTATGAGGTCGTAGACGGCCACAGGATCTCCACTGGAATCAAACGAGACCTGAAAACCATTATTTGTAGTGAAGTTCACTCTCTTGAGCTGGTCGCGTATCTGCAGTAAAACATAAATTAATAAAGTTTGAGTTTGTAAATTAAAGCTTTGAATTTGATTTTGTTCATTATGTTCAACATTACATTTTGACATGGTGAGTCAATGAAAATGAATAAATAAACAAATAAATAAATAAATAAATAAATAAATAAATAAATAAATAAATAAATGTGGCAATTATACCACTGAGGTGACGAGTGATGACCCACATATGTAAAATCCCGAACAAAAGTTAAAAAAAAATTAAATCTATTGATCTTCAACGTATTGGTAAGTTAACCAAAAATAGTGTATGACAATTATTCTTTTATTTTATTTTATTTTTTCTGTTCTGATGTTTACTCATATATTTTGTCATTTTCTGAACAAAAGATAATGAAGGAGAATATTGTTTATGAAAAGCCATAAATTCGATGCTTCATTTTCAGTTTAACTTGTAAAAAAATGTCATGTTGACAAGAGAAATCTCTGAGAAGTGTGAGTTTAGAGAAATCTGATTTGATATTTCTGGTAAACTTGTTATACCTACATGAAAAAACAAAACAAAACGAACAAACCAAAAAATAAATATATACATATACACACATATCAATAAAGTCATGCTTATTTAAATCGTAAGGCAAGCTTGCTCATTTTTATACCTGCCATGGTGTGAATTTAACGCTCTTGTCGCACTGCGTGTCATTACAGATAACACCGTGGATGGCATGCGCTATGGCATACGTAGCTTTATACACCAGGTTTGATGTTGTATAAGTGTCTGTATACGGGTTCTGCAGCGCGCGGATATCCTCACTGCCGTCGCATTCCCGCGCGCCCCCTGAGGAGCCTTTTAGGCTACAGCTGAACGAGCTCTCCCAAAACTCCGTCAGCAGAGGAGATTTCAGTGCTTGTGCTGGAGAGAGATCGAGAAGAAACTCACGAAGACCTGGAATCACCGAGCGGGGGATCCCAAATCCTATCGCCCCAGCGCACATGTTAAAGCGCAGAAACTCGGTTTCTATAATCCACGCTTCACTGCCGATCCACTGAAGGAGAGGAGGCGGCTGTCTCGCCAGTTCCTCCAACAGTAACCTCATGTCACCTGCGGCGAGCAACGCTACTATTACCCGGGCTGTTGATCTCCGGATGACGTTCGCCACTCTCTCCAGTTTACTGCGCGGTTGTGTTCTGTAGTAGGACTCGGAGTACTCCACACAGATTCCCTCCTCCTGCGCAGCCTTTAGAAACGAAGCCATTCCGTTATTTCCATAGTCTGAGTCGCTGCGCACTGCCCCAATCCATGTCCAGCCAAAGTGCTTGACTATTTTTGCTATAGCGGCTGCCTGATGGTGGTCACTTGGTACGGTCCTGAAGAAGGCAGGATACTCGTGTTTATCGCTCAGACATGCGCAGGTTGCGTAATGGCTCACCTTATTTAACACAGAGAAATATAAGGAAGTGTTATTTCTGATTAATATGCTTTCATTATTTCTTCTTGACATTTAGGAGATTTTATATGGCCTTTTAAATTCTACTAAAATTGTTATGAAATATGAAGTTTTAAAATCCACCGGTTATTGAGATACTAGCCTAAAATCACCTGTGCAATTCCAAAAAGACCCAGAATTCTGGCCATACTGATAGATGGGGTGGAATTAGAATCTCCCACTAGAGCAGGAACAGCTGCGGCTGCAGATTTTGAACAGGAATCAGTATCACTGAAAAATGGATCCATGCCGTTTGTAAACTGAAGTGCAGTTTTAACAGCCATCGGCACTGCACCGCACGAGTCGTGTATCTGGTATCCTAACGTGATTCCCGGTAGGAGATCTGTTCTGTTGTTGATCTCGTGGATTGTGAACTCCATGGCACGAGCGAAGCGCAGTACAAGGAAACTCATGCTGTTCACAAATATGAGATAAAAAAGATAACAATAAATCAGAAATATTTCACCATATACTTTCAGGCATCAACAATTCAAGGAGGACTGCGTGATTTCAAACAGTGTAAATTTGATCATTATATTTTCTCCACAATTCGTCCTTCATTGTTCTCTCCACACTCACACACAGACCTTCCAGAGCACTGTGGCTGCAGCGGCTGTCTGGTGTAGGCGTTCTGTATGGATGTCGTGTAAAAATGAATGGAAAAAATCCCCCCTATTATAAAATCTCCATTCATAGAAAGACTAGGCATCAGAGGCTCAGCCCACAGCCTGCAGCTGACCGGCTCTGCTTTACATGTTGTACTGAGCCCAGTTATCCACAGCAACGACCCCAACACCTTTATAATCGAAGTGAGCTGCATAGTGTGCTCGGTAGTGTTTTGCCCTCTGAACGCCAGAGTGACTGCATCTAAATAGCCACCTTATTATGATGCTCAGCGGATTGTGAGATCAGGCTCAGTAGACGTGGCTATGTGTTTAATTGTAATTATTTTGATAGATTTTTTAATTTATTTTGTAGTTCAATAAAGTTAAAACTCTCATATGAAGAAAAAGGAAATATGTAAAAATATGGGCGCCTATATTTTGATTTCTTTGATATAATTTCAACTTTAAATGTCCATATTCATTCTGAACGCTACATTGCATATCAGAATATACTGCCATATTTACTGAATGCATTTTGTATTTTATTTATGTATGGAATCATGTTCATAAAATACATTTGAAAATACATGTACATACGAAATGCACTACATCTCCAGAAATATTTGCCCAATTGTCTCCATCATTATGAATTTGAGTGACATATCATTGTTAATCCCAAGGGTTTAATATGATGTTGGGCCACCGTTTATAGCTATTACAGTTTTAACTCTTCTGGGAAAGATTTCCATAAGGACTTCCAGAAGTGCACTTGTAAGTTCAGACACTGATGTTGGACAAGAAGGTCTGTCTCACAGTTTCTGCTCTTATTCATCCCAAAGGTGTTCTATCAAATTGAGGTCAGGACTCTTTGCAGGCCAGTCAAGTTCTTCCACACCACACTCACTCATCCATGTCTTTATGGACCTTGTTTTGTGCGCTGGTGCACATTTATTTTGGAACAGGTAGTGGCCGTCCCAAACTGTTCCCAAAAAGTTGGGAGCATGAAATTGTGCAAAATCTCTTGGTCTGCTGAAGCATTAAATGTTGCTTTCACTGGACGTAAGGGGCCGAGCCCAACTCCTGAAAAACAACCCCACACCATAATCCCCCTTCCACCAAACCTTACACTGGGCACAATGCAGTCACACAAGTACTGTTCTCCTGGCAACTGCCAAACCTGGAGTTTTACATCAGAATGCCAGATGGAGAACCGTGATTTGCCACTCCAGAGAACACATCTCAGTCCAGTGGTGGTGAGCTTTACACCTCTACATTTGGCATTGCACTTGGTGATGTAAGGCTTGGATGTAGCTGCTCGCCCATGGAAACCCCTTTCGTGAAGCTGTCGACACTGTTCTTGAGTGCATCTGATGACCATATGAACTTTGGATTTCTGTAGCGATAGACTGCAGAAATTCGGGGAAACACACTCATAAAGATTGTGGAAACCCTGTGGATTAAGAATCCTATCTCACTTAATTTCACATGCATGTGAAGACAGTTAATGGAATTTAAGTCAAACGCAAAGGTATCCTTGAAGCATTAAACTATTCTACCAAGTAAAGTGTTACCTTACCTATTTCCCTTATTACACACGCTTCTTCTGAGACATGCAAAGCCATTTTCTTTGCTTTGTGTGCCTCAGAAGAAGCGTGTGTAATAAAGGAAATAAGTAAGGTAACAATTACTTGGTAGATTAGTTTAATGCTTCCAGGATACCTTTGCATTTGATTGAAATTCCAGTAACTGTGTAGACATACACTATATTTCCAAAAGTATTCGCTCGTCTGACTTCATATGCATGTGAAATTAAGTGAGATAGGATTTTTAATCCATTATATATACTTATATATATACATATATATATACACACATATATATCCATCCATCCATCCACCCATCCATTATCTTCCGCTTCTCCGGGGTTCGGGTCGCGGGCGCAGCATCCTAACTAGATGCCTGAACCACCTCAGCTCCCTCCTCTCGATGTGACGAACCAAGAGCTCTACTCCGAGTCCCTCCCGGATGACCGAACTTCTCACCCTATCTCTAAGGGAGAGTCCAGACACCCTGCGGAGGAAACTCATTTCGGCCGCTTGTATTCGCGATCTTATTCTTTTGGTCATTACTCAAAGCTCATGACCATAGGTGAGGGTGGGAATGTAGATCAACCGGTAAATCGAGAGCCTTGCCTTATGGCTCAGCTCTTTCTTTACCACAACAGACCGGTAAAGAGCCCGCATCACTGCTGACCCAGCACCAATCCGCCTGTCAATCTCCCGCTCCCTAGTACCCTCACTCGTGAACAAGACCCCGAGATACTTGAACTCCTCCACTTGAGGCAAGAGCCTATCCCTGACCCAGAGAGGGCTCTCCACCCTTTTCCGCCTGAGAACCATGGTCTCAGATTTGGAGGTACTGATTCTGATTCTGATCTTCACACTCAGCAGCGAACCGATCCAGCGAAAGCTGAAGTTCGCGGCCTGATGTCCCCAATAGGAACACATCATCTGCAAACAGCAGCGATGTGACCCTGAGGTCACCAAACTGGAAACCCACCATTCCCTTACTGTGCCTAGAAATTCTATCCATAAAAATTATTAATAGAATCGGTGACAAAGGGCAGCCCTGACGGAGTCCAACTCTCACTGGGAACAAGTCTGACTTACTGCCGGCCATGCGAACCAAACTCCTGCTTTGTTTGTACCTGAATGGCTTGTAGCAAAGAGCCATGTACCCCATACTCCCCAAGCTCCTCCCACAGAATACCCCGGGAAACAGTCTAATGCCTTCTCCAGACCCACAAAGCACATGTGGACTGGTTGGGCAAACTCCCTTGAACCCTCCAGAATCCTGGAGAGGGTGGAGAGTTGGTCCAGTGTTCCACGACCAGAATGGAACCTGCACTGCTCCTCCTGGATCCGAAGTTCAAATATAAGCCGGACTCCCTTCTACATTACCCCTGCATAGACCTTACCAGGGAGGCTGAGGAGTGTGATTCCCCTGTAGTTGGAACACACTCTCCGGTCCCCTTTTTTAAAAAGAGGCACCACCACCCCAGTAAGCCAATCTAGTGGCACCACCCCCGATGTCCACGCAATGTTGAAAAGGCGTGTCAGCCAAGACAGCCCCACAACATCCAGAGCCTTGAGGAACTCAGGGCGGATCTCATCCACCCCTGGAGCCTTGCCACCAAGGAGTTTCTTAACTATCTTAGTGACTTCGGCCTCAGTAATGGATAAGCCTATTCCCATGTCCCCAGACTCTGCTTCCTCAATGGAGAACGTGTCGGTGGGATTGAGAAGGTCCTCAAAGTATTCCTTCCACCGCCCAATGACGTCTTCAGTCGAAGTCAGCAGCACACCATCTCCACTATATACAGTGCTAGTGGCACACTGCTTTCCCCTTCTGAGTCTCCTGACGGTTTGCCAGAATCTTTTCAGAGCCGACTTAAAGTCACTTTCCAAGGCCTCACCAAACTCCTCCCATACACGGGTTTTTGCCTTGGCAATGACTGAAACCGCAGATCGCTTGGCCTGTCGATACCTGCCAGCTGCCACTGGTGTCCCACAGGCCAACCATGCCCGGTAGGACTCCTTCTTCAGCTTGACGGCATCTCTCACCTGGGGTGTCCACCACCGGGTTCTAGGATTACCGCCCCGACAGGCACCAACTACAGCCACAGCTATAGTCAGCCGCTTCAACAATGGAGGAACGAAACATGGCCCAGAGTCAATGTCCCCCACCTCCCCCGATATCTGGTCAAAGTTCTGATGGAGGTGTGAGTTGAAGATTAATCTGATAGGTTCTTCTGCCAGACGTTCCCAGCAAACCCTCACTACACATTTGGACTTGCCTGGTCTGACCGGCTCCTCTCTTTACCCAAGTGTCCAAAACACATGTCCGCAAGTCCGATGACACGACTACAAAGTCAATCATTGAACTGCGGCCTAGGGTGTCCTGGTGCCATGTGCACTTATGGACATCCTTGTGTTCAAACATGGTGTTTTGCACAGAAGTCCAAAAAACTGAACACCACTCGGGTTCAGATCAGACAGGCCATTCCTCCCAATCACACCCCTCCAGGTCTCACTGTCATTGCCCACATGAGCGTTAACGTCCCCCAGTAGGATAATAGAGTCTCCAGGAGGATCACTTTCAAGCACCCTTTCCAAGGACTATAATAAGGCTGGGTACTCTGAACTGCTGTTTGGTGCATAAGCACAGTCAGGACCTGTTCCCCAACCCGAAGGCGTAGGGAAGCTACCCTCTCGTCCACCGGAAAAAACCCCAACATACAGGCACCGAGTTGAGGGGCTTTGAGAATGCCCACACCTGCCCGCCGCCTCTTCCCATTGGCAACTCCAGAAAAGAATAAAGTCCAGCCGCTCTCAAGGAGATTGGACCCACAGCCCAAGCTGTGTGTTGAGGTGAGCCCGACTATATCTAGCCAGTATCTCTCAACCTCCCGCACCATCTCAGGCTCCTTCCCCGCCAGTGATGTAACGTGCCAAGTTCCAAAAGCCAGTTTCAGCAACCGAGGATCAGAACACCAAGGCCCACGTCTTCGGACACTGCCCGATCCACAAAGCACCGAACCCTTACTACTGCCCCTCCCATTGGTGGTGGGTCGATGGGATGGGGGACTCATGTAACTCCTTCGGGCTGGGCCCGGCCAGGCACCATGAGTAAATGCCCGACCACCAGACGCTCGCTGGTGAGCCCCTCCCCCAGGTTTGCTCCAGGGTGGGGCCCTGGTAACCCTGTTCCGGGCGGGGTACACAAATCCTGTTCTTGTCTTTTCGTAGGGGTTATTATGGATCACACTTTGTCTGACCTGTCACCTAGGACCATTTTGCCATGGGAGACCCTACCAGGAGGTTTTGCTCCAGACAACATATATATATATATATATATATATATATATATATATATATATATCCTATATCTGAATTGATGAAATATTCTCATTGAATACTTTGTTCTGTACAAAGTTGAATGGGCTGAAAACAAAATCATACAAAAATCAATGGAAATCAAATGTATTAACCAATGGAGGCCTGGATTATGCTGGTTATGCTGGGGAACAAGAGCAAACCTGCAGAGAAAAAAGAAACAAAACTTAATGGTGAATATGAATGTTTTATTATTTGTAAATTTTGATTGATTTAGTGATATAATTAAACATATTATAAACTGTAATGTTTTTGAAACAATTGGGGAACAACAAGTACTTACCTATGAATAGGCTCCAGAGGAAGGTAGCCGTGTTTTCAGCCAGGGAGGAAAACAGGACCCTTTGTTTGCTGAGTTTTTATAGTGAGAGAGGTAATGAAACGTGGTTGAAGCTTAAAAAGCTCTCAAGTTGTGATTGAATAACTGACTATTCATATTATGCTGTATATATTTGTAAATATTTTTCTTTTTGGCATTGGATGAATTACAATTTTTTTGTTTGTTTTGTTTGGTTTCTTCACTGGGATTTAATAAACACCCATTTTTGCACCCCAACCTGGAACGTACCCACGTGTCTTTTCCGTCGGACCATCACAAAGTGGTCTGTGATCCCCACCTGCAGACCACTCCTTTACTTTATTCCTTTACAGAACTACTCCTTTATATATAATGTGTGTAAAAAAGTAAGAATTTTGATGGTGGATTATTCTATTACGTTTTACTGATCTGTAAACAGCAGACCGGTCTTTTTTTTTAACTGATTTTCTGTCTTTTTGGATATGTACTTTGGATATGAGTTGCATGTTTACTCTCTGCTTTTTCTAATACTCAAAATAAATGTAAATGTAAAAGACAGAGCTAAATATTTTATATTTGACATAGAAAAGTATAGCATTTACTGTCAATTATCTGTAAAAACATGTAAAAGTTTTTTTTTTTTGTTTTCATTTTGAGAAAAAGACTTGTTAAATGATGCTTAGGAAGTTAAATTGAGCACATGTGTCCTGAAAGCTGATTGGCTGATTATGGCCCTACACTTTAAATTACGAACTAATGGCAGGAACCTCTCTTGTAATCTTTGTCACACACGCAGTATTTAATATCTAGGCATCATCAGTTATATGGATGCTGAGAAATGGCTACTTAGTGCTTAGTGCTTTCCCTAATTATGTGGATGTGCATAAAATTAGAAAGTGTACCATTGAATCATCAATATATTGTATAAGCCTGGGAAGTTTCATCTTTGGGGACCGTGCAATCTTGTGTTGCAGAGTTGTTAGCAAATGCCAAATAAGCATTTATGAAACATTAAAAGTTACCACGGGAACGCCCAACCCTCATGTACTTACAGTCAAGTGAAGCCACGACTTTTCTAACTGCCCCAAATGTAATGTCCTAGAACAGTTTAAGAAAATCAGTGGACAACAGTAACTGCTTATTCAGTGACATTTGATGCTCTGAAATCACATCCTCCAGCAGAACAAATTATTCCTACTAGATAGTGGAATTCATTCTCAGTTTACTGATTGCACACTGCTGGATCTCACTGAAGACGTAGGCCAAGCTGTTTCTTATTTCTTACGTAAGAGTAACCAGCATGACACAAAAAAAGCATATTTGTGTTACGATGTGACTGAAACCCAGACGCTTGCGTTAAACAATTTATTCGTCTAGCTAGCAGCCAAGGAAACAACAAAAGAGGCAAAGCACAAAGGAGTAGTCAAAGTACAGTCCAAAAGTCTGATAACAAATCGACACAACCAGCAAAAGTAGCAAAAGGTAAAGGCAACAGACGTAGACAAAAACATTAATCTAAACGGTCAAAATCTCGGTGAGACAAGCAATAGCAAGAAGAATACGCTCAGTAAGTTTTAGAGAAAACATTACCTCGCACTAACTGACTGTCAGAGCCATGTTTAAATGCTCAGCTCTAATGAGGCACAGATGACATTCATCAAAAGTCTGGGGATTGTGAGCGCAGATAGGTGCACGTGCCTGATCCGGCACATGATCCCCCAGGGTGTTCTGGGAGTTGGAGTTCACTCGACGAGCTGAATGTGTGACAATTTGGTTATGATGTTAAGATGTACCTGGTTTTCTCTGTGCTTATTGGAGAGATGCCAATGTTATTGCGCAGTTCAACACACTCAAGAAAAATGCAACCTACCAATTCTGTTAAGTCAGATAACAGATATTGTAAGGAATGCCATCATACTTTTGGACCATCCAACCACCAATTCTCCATTAAATGCAAGCTTCCTATTAATTGTTTTATATCACATTTTAAAGCCATACATTCTCAAAACAATCATAAGAATGCCATTTTAATGTAGAATTACTATATAAACATGAAGAAAGGCATGCTAGTGGAAAAAATCACTTTAATTTGGCAATATACATTGTTATCTGTTATTATGCAAGTAGAACATGTGAAAAGCTTGTATGTATATCTTTACACAATTCAATAGAAAATGAACTTTAAGTAAGAATAAGCTTTGGTAGAGCTGCTAAGTATTTATATACCTCTCAATAAATCAGCATATTTTATAGGTGCTAAACAATTGTTCTACTTTTAGAATTAGTGTGAGAGTCTCAGAGAGCCTTGGATGGAACTTTACCCATAAGGTGTTTCTTGGTATTCTGCTCTGGCCTAAACAAGATTATGAAACACTTGGGAGCAAAAATGCAAATAAATAAACCAAAGCTTGAGGCCAGAATAGCAAATATCTCTACAGCTACAGTGAACTTTCCAGGAGAGCTGACATAAGCTGGAATAAATGTAACCCACACGGCACAGAATATGAGCATGCTGAATGTGATGAACTTGGCTTCATTAAAGTTATCAGGCAGCTTCCGTGCTAGAAAAGCCAAAATAAAACACAAAAGAGCCAGAAATCCTATATAGCCCAGCACAGCCCAAAAACCTATAGCTGAACCTAATCCACATTCCAGTATTATCCTTTCCTTGTATTGCTGTAGATTTTTGAAGGGGAGAGGAGGAGATATTGTCAACCAAAGTACACAAATTAGGACCTGTATGAGAGTGAAGGCAAGAACACTGAGTCTCTGCTGTGGAGGCCCAAACCATTTCATGACATCACTACCTGGAAATGTAGCTCTGAAGGCCATTAACACCACTATTGTTTTCCCCAGAACACAGGAGATGCAGAGGACGAAGGTGATCCCAAACGCTGTGTGACGCAACATACAGGACCACTCAGAAGGCTGACCAATGAAAGTAAGTGAGCAGAGGAAACACAGAGTCAGAGAGAAGAGCAGCAGGAAGCTCAGCTCTGAGTTGTTGGCTCGGATGATGGGAGAAGTTCTGTGTTTGTAGAAAATAGCAGTCACACATACAGCTATGAAGGCCCCAGCGATGGAGAACACTGTCAGGATGATGCTCAGAGTGTCATCCCAGGACAGGAACTCCACAGGCTTGGGGAGGCAGCTATCTCGCTGGGTGTTGGGCCAGAACTCAGGAGGGCAGCGAATACAGTTAAAAGAATCTAAGAGGTTAGAAAACTGAAGTCAGAACCCTTATAATGGGGGAAAAAATGCAAGGGACTGAAAGCAACTAAACTATAACTGTCACAAGCAAAATTATAAAATTGTGATACACAACCTGTCATGTTACTGATCTCTCCTTCTGCACATGGTATACAGTCATAGCAGCAGACTGGCTTTCCTTTCTGCACAGCCTTCCTGGTTCCTGGAGGACAGCTTTCACTGCACACAGATCTTGGCACCTGACAAACATGAGACAGATGCAAATCATTCACATTTAATCTGATAAACAAACAAAGAAACAAACAAATTAATAAATAAATACAATTTTAAGAATTTCAGTATTCCATGATTCAATTTAATGTTTTTGTCTTTTTATTTTATCCTATCCATGATAGTGTTTCTTCTGTTACAGTTTACTATTGCTGGCTCTTTTACTTTTCTATGGGTAAAATATTGACTGTATCACCTACTCACACAGACATAAGCACAACAGACAAATGCAAATCATTTCATGGTTGTCAAAAGTATTGTCTGACATTCACGGTGCGATGCACTGATTAATGTTTTTTTCTCATTTCCTTCATTGTTCAACTTTGACTTCATTAGTTTGGGTGAAGAAATAGTGAAATATATGCACCTACTGCCATACAAGGTATTTCTTCATTTTTTCTTAGTTTTGGTATTTGCTCATTTTTGCATTGCTATATTAGAGGTAGTAATGATTCATGATATTTCTTTGTTCTCATCTCTTTAACAAGGCAATTACCACACAATTATGATTTCTTCCTCTGTAATACCCATTGTTTTGAAGTCTATAATTTGCTGTATAATAAGCAGCCCAGAAATCTTTAATTAGAGTTCTATTGTCGTGCTGCTACAATCCAAGTGTTCACAGCAAATCAAAGAATTCATGTAATGTATTTTCAACACTCTTCTTTTAGTTATAGATGATAAATTTAATTAAGACAATTACTTTTCATCGAATTGCTGTGTTATCAGTTATGTTGTAATTGTAAGTAAAAATTACCTCGGCTTCGAAAATGAGAGAAGAAAGTAAATGTTTCGAGTTTCATCTTTTTTTATGTAATGTAATAGTAGTAAACTGACTTTTATGGAAGTTCCTCTTTTAAAAAAAAGAAAAGATTTTACCACTTCTTACAACGACTTCTTTAATCATTTTGAGATTTGCTAACTGACCTGAATTTACAGGTATAGTCAAAGACTAATGAAAATATTATGCTGTACCTCAGTCTGTCCTCCCATCCAGCTGATAGCTCTGCTCATACTGAACTCTTGGCCTCTTGGTCTGGATGCGTCATACTGGCCCACAGTCACAAAATCCAAACCACCATCTTCCTTGAACTGCCAGTTTATGAGCTCGTAGACGGCCACAGGATCTCCACTGGAATCAAACGAGACCTGAAAACCGTTCTTTGTAGTGACGTTCACTCTCTTGAGCTGGTCGCGTATCTGCAGTAAAACATAATTTAATAAAGTTTGAGTTTGTAAATTAAAGCTTTGAATTTGATTTTGTTCATTGTGTTCAACAATACATTTTGACATGGTGAGTCAATGAAAAAAAAAAAAAAATAAATAAATAAATAAGTGGGGAAATTATACCACTGAGGTGACGAGTGATGACCCACATATGTAAAACCCCGAACAAAAGTTAAAAAAAAAAATATATATATATATATATATATATATATATATTGATATATCTTTAACATATTGATACATTAATCAAAAATAGTCTATGATAATTATTCCTTTATTTTATATATTTTTTTCTATTCTGATGTTTACTTATATATTTTGTCATTTTCTGAATAAAAGATAATGAAGGAGAATATTGTTTATGAAAAGCCATAAATTCGATGCTTCATTTTCACTTTAAGTTGTAAAGAAATGTCATGTTGACAAGAAAAATCTCGTTTGTGTCAATCGTGAAGAAATAACATAAAATTTAAATAAGTATAAACAAAAAGTTATTCATTTTACTTCATTTGGGGATATCTCGGAAGACGAAACAATAACTCTGAGAAGTGTGAGTTTAGAGAAATCTGATTTGATATTTCTGGTAAACTTATTATACCTACATAGAAAAAAAAAAAAAAAAAAAAAATAATATATATATATATATATATATATATATATATATATATATATATATATATATATATATATATTTGAATTTAACATTGAAACAGAATAACGCCCGTAGAGCACTTCACTCAATTAGTTAATACACAACGTAAAATACAGATTCATGATAAACCATATACACACATATCAATAAAGTCATGCTTATTTAAATCGTAAGGCAAGCTTGCGTCATTTTTATACCTGCCATGGTGTGAATTTAGCGCTCTTGTCGCACTGCGTGTCATTACAGATAACACCGTGGATGGCATGCGCTATGGCATACGTAGCTTTATACACCAGGTTTGATGTTGTATAAGTGTCTGTATACGGGTTCTGCAGCGCGCGGATATCCTCGCTGCCGTCACATTCCCGCGCGCCCCCTGAGGAGCCTTTTAGGCTACAGCTGAACGAGCTCTCCCAAAACTCCGTTAGCAGAGGAGATTTCAGTGCTTGTGTTGGAGAGAGATCCAGAAGAAACTCACGAAGACCTGGTATCACCGAGCGGGGAACCCCAAATCCTATCGCCCCAGCGCACATGTTAAAGCGCAGAAACTCGGTTTCTATAATCCACGCTTCACTGCCGATCCACTGAAGGAGAGGAGGCGGCTGTCTCGCCAGTTCCTCCAACAGTAACCTCATGTCACCTGCGGCGAGAAACGCTACTATTACCCGGGCTGTTGATCTCCGGATGACGTTCGCCACCCTCTCCACTTTACTGCGCGGTTGTGTTCTGTAGTAGGACTCGGAGTACTCCACACAGATTCCCTCCTCCTGCGCAGCCTTTAGAAACGAAGCCATTCCGCTATTTCCATAGTCTGAGTCGCTGCGCACTGCCCCAATCCATGTCCAGCCAAAGTGCTTGACTATTTTTGCTATAGCGGCTGCCTGATGGTGGTCACTTGGTACGGTCCTGAAGAAGGCAGGATACTCGTGCTTATCGCTCAGACATGCGCAGGTTGCGTAATGGCTCACCTGATTTAACACAGAGAAATATAAGGAAGTGTCATTTCTTATTGATATGGTTTCATTATTTATTCTTGTCGTTTAGGAGATATTATATGGCGTTTTAAATTCTACTAAAACTGTTATGATAACCGTTTTAAAATCCACCGATTACTGTGATACTAGCGTAAAATCACCTGTGCAATTCCAAAAAGACCCAGAATTCTGGCCATACTGATAGATGGGGTGGAATTAGAATCTCCCACGAGAGCAGGAACAGCTGCGGCTACAGATTTTGAACAGGAATCAGTATCACTGAAAAATGGCTCCATGCCGTTTGTAAACTGAAGTGCAGCTTTAACAGCCATCGGCACTGCACCGCACGAGTCGTGTATCTGGTATCCTAACGTGATTCCCGGGAGGAGATCTGTTCTGTTGTTGATCTCGTGGATGGTGAACTCCATGGCACGAGCAAAGCGCAGTACACGGAAACTCATGCTGTTCACAAATATGAGATAAAAAAGATAACAATAAATCAGAAATATTTCACCATATACTTTCAGGCATCAACAATTCAAGGAGGACTGCGTGATTTCAAACAGTGTAAATTTGATCATTATATTTTCTCCACAATTCGTCCTTCATTGTTCTCTCCACACTCACAGACAGACCTTCCAGAGCACTGTGGCTGCAGCGGCTGTCTGGTGTAGGCGTTCTGTATGGATGTCGTGTAAAAATGAATGGAAAAAATCCCCCCTATTATAAAATCTCCATTCATAGAAAGACTAGGCATCAGAGGCTCAGCCCACAGCCTGCAGCTGACCGGGTCCGCTTTATATGTTGTTGTACTAAGTCCAGTTAACCACATCAAGGACTCCAACACCTTTATAATCGAAGTGAGCTGCATAGTGTGCTCGGTAGTGTTCTGCCCTCTGAACGCAAGAGTGACTGCATCTAAATAGCCACCTTATTATGATGCTCAGGGGATTGTGAGATCAGACTCCGCAGGCGTGGTCATGTGTTTAATATTAATTATTTTGATACATATACATTTTTTTTTTTATTTTGTAGTTCGACAAAGTTAAAACTCTCATATGAAGAAAAAGGATATATGTAAAAATATGGGCGCCTATATTTTGATTTCTTGGATATAAATTTCAACTTTAAATGTCCATATTCATTCTGAACGTTATATTGCATATCAGAATATACTGCCATATTTACTGAATGCATTTTGAATTTTATTTATGTATGGAATCATGTTCATAAAATACATTTGAAAATACATGTACATACGAAATGCACTACATCTCCAGAAATATTCGCCCAATTGTCTCCATCATTATGAACTTGAGTGACATCCCGTTGTTAATCCCAAGGGTTTAATATGATTTTGGGCCAGCGTTTATAGCTATTACAGTTTTAACTCTTCTTGGAAAGATTTCCATAAGGACTTTTTTCCAGAAGTGCACTTGTAAGTTCAGACACTGATGTTGGACAAGAAGGTCTGGCTCGCAGTCTCTGCTCTTATTCATCCCAAAGGTGTTCTATCGAGTTGAGGTCAGGACTCTTTGCAGACCAGTGAAGTTCTTCCACACCACACTCACTCATCCATGTCTTTATGGACCTTGTTTTGTGCGCTGGTGCACATTTATTTTGGAACAGGTAGTGGCCGTCCCAAACCGTTCCCAAAAAGTTGGGAGCATGAAATTGTGCAAAATCTCTTGGTCTGCTGAAGCTTTAAATGTTGCTTTCACTGGACGTAAGGGGCCGAGCCCAACTCCTGAAAAACAACCCCACACCATAATCCCCCTTCCACCAAACCTTACACTGGGCACAAAACAGTCACACAAGTACTGTTCTGCTGGCAACTGCCAATCCCAGAGTTGTACATCAGAATGCCAGATGGAGAAGCGTGATTTTTCACTCCAGAGAACACATCTCAGTCCAGTGGTGCTGAGCTTTACACCTCTACATTTGACAAAATGCATTGCACTTGGTGATGCAAGGCTTGGATGTCGCTGCTCGCCCATGGAAACCCCTTCCATGAAGCTCTCTACACACTGTTCTTGAGTGCATCTGATGACCACATGAACTTTGGATTTCTATAGCGACAGACTGCAGAAATTCCGGGAAACACACTCATAAAGATTGTGGAAACCCTATGGATTAAGAATCCTATCTCACTTAATTTCACATGCATGTGAAGACAGTTAATGGAATTTAAGGCAAATGCAAAGGTATTCTTGAAGCATTAAACTAGTCTACCAAGTAAAGTTTTAGCTTACCTATTTCCCTTATTACACACGCTTCTTCTGAGACACGCAAAGCCATGTCTTTTTTGCTGATAATGCAACCTCACTGAACAGTTCTTCACAGTCTGAGGAAAACACTAACTGCCTGAACAGGGGAACGATCCCATTTTATGCAGATATGTTAGACAATGTTTGAGGGTACAGAACTTACTCCCTCAGTTTCATCAATTCTAATTCCCATCCATTAGCTATGGGTTAACTTGAAAATCAAACAGTAGAGTGTGTACAAACTGTCATTTCAAAAGTCAGTTAATTCTCAGTAGTGTGGGAACTGTTATTACTAATAGTTTTAGGCTTGAAACTAAGGTGAAGGTTATGTTAATGCTAGGGTTAAGGATAGGTGACGATCAGAAATTTAGCTGTAATCAGCAAGGGACAGGTGCAATCCGTAATAGGTTAATAAGGTCTCATGCAGTTTAGGCGAGAGAGGCCTAATGCGGTTTGGAATTAACGCAAAAAATATATAAATATTTAATTTTATTGTATTCTTTTTTTTTTATGGGTATCCATGGGAAACAAGATATCAGTACCCTGTTCAGGCAGTTAGTATTTTCCTCCAACTGTGAAGAACTGTTCAGTGAGGTTGTATTATCAGCAAAAAAGACATGGCTTTGTGTGTCTCAGAAGAAGCGTGTGTAATAAGGGAAATAGGTAAGGTAACAATAGGATAGATAGGATAGGAGATAGGATTTTTAATCCATTATATATATATATATATATATATATATATATATATATATATATACACATATACATACATATATATCCATCCATCCATTATCTTCCGCTTGTCCGGGGTTCGGGTCGCGGGGGCAGCATCCTAAGCAATGAGACCCAGACCTCCCTCTCCACAGCCACTTCCACTAGCTCTCCAAGGGGGATTCCGAGGCACTCCCAGGCCAGCTGGGCGATATAGTCACGCCAGCGTGTTCTGGGTCTTTCCCGGGGTCTCTTCCCAGGTGGACTTGCCTGTGACACCTCCCGAGGGAGGCATCCAGGATGCATCCTAACTACATGCCCAAACCACCTCAGCTTACTCCTCTCGATGTGAAAAACCAGCGGCTCTACTACGAGTCCCTCCCGGATGACCGAACTTCTCACCCTATCTCCAAGGGAGAGTCCAGCCACCCTGCGGAGGAAACTCATTTCAGCCGCTTGTATTCGCGATCTTATTCTTTCGGTCATTATCCAAAGCTCATGACCATAGGTGAGGGTGGGAACGTAGATCAACCGGTAAATCGAGATCCTTGCCTTATGGCTCAGCTCTTTCTTTACCACAGCAGACCGGTAAAGAGCCCGCATCACTGCTGACCCAGCACCAATCCGCCTGTCAATCTCCTGCTCCCTTGTACCATCACTCGTGAACAAGACCACAAGATACTTGAACTCCTCCACTTGAGGCAAGAGCCTATCCCCGACCCAGAGAGGGCTCTCCACCCTTTTCTGCCTGAGAACCATGGTCTCAGATTTGGAGGTACTGATTCTCATCCCGGCCGCTTCACACTCAGCTGCAAACCGATCCAGGGAAAGCTGAAGTTTGTGGCCTGATGTCCCCAATAGGACCACATCATCTGCAAACAGCAGCGATGTGACCCTGAGGTCACCAAACCGGACACCCTCCATCCCCTGACTGCGCCTAGAAATTCTATCCATACAAATTATGAATAGAATCGGTGACAAAGGGCAGCCCAGACGGAGTCCACCTCTCACTGGGAACGAGTCTGACTTACTGCCTGCCATGCGAACCAAACTCCTGCTTTGTTTGTACCTGAATGGCTCATAGCAAAGAGCCATGTACCCCGTATTCCCGAAGCACCTCCCACAGAATACCCCAGGGAACACAGTCAAATGCCTTCTCCAGATCCACAAAGCACATGTGGACTGGTTGGGCAAACTCCCATGAACCCTCCAGAATCCTGGAGAGGGTGAAGAGTTTTTCCAGTGTTCCACGACCAGAACGGAACCCGCACTGCTCCTCCTGGATCCGAAGTTCAAATATAAGCCGGACTCTCTTCTCCAGTACCCCTGCATAGACCTTACCAGGGAGGCTGAGGAGTGTGATTCCCTGTAGTTGGAAAACACCCTCCGGTCTCCTTTTTTAAAAAGAGGCACCACCACCCCAGTCTGCCAATCCAGTGGCACCACCCCCGATGTCCACGCAATGTTGAAAAGCCGTGTCAGCCAAGACAGCCCCACAACATCCAGAGCCTTGAGGAACTCAGGGCGGATCTCATCCACCACTGGAGCCTTGCCACCAAGGAGTTTCTTAACTACCTTAGCGACTTCGGCCTCAGTAATGGACAAGCCTATTCCCATGTCCCCAGACTCTGCCTCCTCACTGGAGAACGTGTCGGTGGGATTGAGAAGGTCCTCAAATTATTCCTTCCACTGCCCAATGACGTCTTCAGTCGAAGTCCGCAGCACACCATCTCCACTGTATACAGTGCTAGTGGCACACTGCTTTCCCCTTCTGAGTCACCTGACAGTTTGCCAGAATCTTTTCGGAGCCGACTTAAAGTCACTTTCCAAGGCCTCACCAAACTCCTCCCATATACGGGTTTTTGCCTTGGCGACGACTGATCGCTTGGCCTGTCGATACCTGCCAGCTGCCTCTGGTGTCCCACAGGCCAACCATACCCGGTAGGACTCCTTCTTCAGCTTGACGGCATCTCTCACCTGGGGTGTCCACCACCAGGTTCGAGGAATACCGCCCCGACAGGCACCAACTACAGCCACAGCTACAGTCAGCCACTTCAACAATGGAGGAACAAAACATGGCCCATTCTGAGTCAATGTCCCCCACCTCCCCCGATATCTGGTCAAAGTTCTGACGGAGGTGTGAGTTGAAGATCAATCTGACAGGTTCTTCTGCCAGAAGTTCCCAGCAAACCCTCACTATACATTTGGGGTTGCCTGGTCTGACCGGCATCTTCCCCCACCACCTGAACCAACTCACCACCAGGGGGTGATCAGTTGACAGCTCAGCTCCTCTCTTTACCCAAGTGTGCAAAACAGGGTTCAGATCAGAGAAGCCATTCCTCCCAATCACACCCCTCCAGGTTTCACTGTCATTGCCCACGTGAGCATTAAAGTCCCCCAGTAGGACAATAGAGTCTCCAGGAGGAGCACTTTCAAGCACCCTTTCCAAGGACTCTAAGAAGGCTGGGTACTCTGACCTGCTGGTTGGTGCATAAGCACAGACAGCAGTCAGGATCCGTTCCCCAACCCGAAGGTGTAGGGAAGCCGCCTCTCACCATGAGCAACTCCAGAAAAGAATAAAGTCCAGCCCCTCTCAAGGAGATTGGACCCAGAGCCCAAGCTGTGTGTTGAGGTGAGCCCGACTATATCTAGCCGTTATCTCTCAACCTCCTGCACCAACTCAGGCTCCTTCCCCGCCAGTGATGTAACGTTCCACCAGACGCTCGCTGGCGAGCCCCTCCCTCAGGCCTGGCTCTAGGGTGGGGCTCCAGGGTACACAAATCCTGTTCTTTTCTTGTTTCATAGGGGTTATTATGGATCACACTTTGTCTGACCTGTCACCTAGGACCATTTTGCCATGGTAGACCCTAACAGGAGTGTTTGCTCCAGACATCATATATATATATATATATATATATATATATATATATATATATATATATATATACATACCCTAGATCTGAATTAATGAAATATTCTCATTGAATACTTTGTTCTGTACAAAGTTGAATGGGCTGACAACAATATCATACAAAAATCAATGGAAATCAAATGTATTAACCAATGGAGGCCTGGATTCTGAGTCACACACAAAGTGCAAAAATACACTACAGGCTGATCCAACTTGGATGTAATGTCATTAAAACAAGTCAAAATGAGGCTCAGTATTGTGTGTGGCCTCCACGTGCCTGTATGACCTCCCTACAACACCTGGGCATGCTCCTGATGAGGTGGCGGATGCTCTCTTGAGGGATCTCCTCCCAGACCTGGACTAAAGCATCCCCCAACTCCTGGACAGTCTGTGGTGCAACGTGGCATTGGTGGATGGAGCGAGACATGATGTCCCAGATGTGCTCAATTGGATTCAGGTCTGGGGAATGGAGGGGCCAGTCCATAGCTTCAATGCCTTCATCTTACAGGAACTGCTAACACACTTCAGCCACATGAGGTCTAGCATTGGCCTGCATTAGGAGGAACCCAGGGCAAACCCCACCAGCATATGGTCTCACAAGGGGTCTGAGGATCTCATCTCAGTACCTAATGGCAGTCAGGCTACCTCTGGCGAGCACATGGAGGGCTGTGTGGCCCTCCAAAGAAATGCCATCCCACTCCATTACTGACACACTGCCAAACTGGTCAGGTTGAAGGATGTTGCAGGCAGCAGATTGCTCTCCACAGCGTCTCCAGACTCTGTCATTTCTGTCACATGTGCTCAGTGTGTACCTGCTTTCATCTGTGAAGAGCACAGGGTGCCAGTGGCGAATTTGCCAATCCTGGTGTTCTCTGGCAAATGCCAAGTGTCCTGCATGGTGTTGGGCTGTGAGCACAACCCCCATCTGTGGACGTCGGGCCCTCATACCATCCTCACGGAGTCGGTTTCTAACCGTTTGTGCAGACACATGCACATTTGTGGCCTGCTGGAGATCATTTTGCAGGGCTCTGGCAGTGCTCCTCCTGTTCCTCCTTGCACAAAGGCGGAGGTAGCGGTCCTGCTGCTGGGTTGTTGCCCTCCTACGGCCTCCTCCACATCTCCTGGTGTACTGGCCTGTCTCCTGGTAGTGCCTCCAGCCTCTGGACACTACGCTGACAGACACAGCAAACCTTCTTGCCACAGTTCACATTGATGTGCCATCCTGGATGAGCTGCACTACCTGAGCCACTTGTGTGGGTTGTAGAGTCCGTCTCATGCTACCACGAGTGTGAAAGCACCACCAACATTCAAAAGTAACATTTTTGAAACACTTGGGGAAGGCAATAAGTACTAATAAGTAGACTCCAGATGAACGTAGCCGTGTTTTCAGCCAGGGAGGAAAACAGGACCCTTTGTTTGCTGAGTTTTTATAGTGAACCCCCCCCCCCGTCATAGCACTTCCTGTTTATCGTTATAAAAGCCCTAGAGGGAGCAGAATGAGCTAGTCTTGTGAGAGAGGCAATGAAAATTGGTTGAAGCCTAAAAACCTCTCAAGTTGTGATTGAATAACTGACTATTCATATTAAGCTGTATATATTTGTAAATATTTTTCTTTTTGGCATTGGATAAATTGAAATTTTTTGTTGTTGTTTTGTTTGGTTTCTTCACTGGGATTTAATTAACTCTTTTTAAAAATTTTGCACCCCAACCTGGAACGTACCCATGTGTCTTTTCCGTCAAACCATCACAAGTGGTGTCAGAAATACTACAGTTTTTCAAGGGGGCATAACATTCTCAGGCATTTCTCAGAGTATCAGGAACTGTTTCTCTTGAGATTTTGCCACTTAAAGGTGTTGTGGTATGATCCTGAGAAGTCGAGGTATGGCGGACAGCTCAGGCAAAGATTCCAGTCCCAGTGAAGTAAAGCATAGAAAAGCAACAGCCAATGCATCAGACACATCACTACAAGAGCTAGCTGAGATGCTCCAGGGGTTCATGGAGAGCCAAGCTGCAAGGAATGAGTGGGCAGAGCGAGAAGCCATCCGACAGGAGCAGCGATGGAAGAGCATACAGCATCAATTCCGACAAATGCAACAGCAGGTGAACCAGCAAGGACAGCCTGAGGAGGATACCAATGAAGGAGCCAGTGGCCAAACAGGAGAAGAGCAGGAGCAGAGAGTACCACCAGGCTAAAGGGAGCCCAAACTGTATCTCCTGACTCCAGAGGACAACATAGAGCACTTCCTGGCAACCTTTGAGCGTATTGCAAAGGTCTGCCGCTGGCACAAAGAGGACTGGGCAATTCGGCTAGTTCCGCTGCTTACCGGAAAAACCCGAAGTGCATATGTAGCCATGGACAGTGAGCATGCTGAGGACTACGAAGAAGTCAAAGCTGCTATTCTAAGTAAGTGACAAGCCTATAAAAAGATCCAATAAAGAAGTTAGGTGCTTCTATTGTGGAGAATTAGGCCATACTAAACACTACTGTCAACATTGGACAACTAAGTCAACCCTTTTGTGTACAGTACCCAGACCAGAACTAAAAGTTGTAGATGAACAGGTGATAGGGCCAACTATTGCAGTACTGATAAATGATCAGCAAGAAAATGCTTTGGTGGATACAGGCAGTACTCAGACACTGGTAAGGGAAAGTTTGGTTCCTAGAGAAGACTGGAAGGAGGCTAGAGTACAGGTGAGCTGGGTACATGGGGATGAAAGAAGTTACCCCACTGCTGAGGTTTACTTAACAGTAGATGGGCAAACATTTCTAATGACAGTAGCAGTAGGAGCTCAGGTACCTTATCCTGTAGTTTTAGGCCAGGACCTTCCAGTGATTATAGACCTGCTTCCTAAAACTCAACAGTGTATGATAATGATGAGAGCAAAGAGTGGAAGAGAGGCTCTAGCAGAATTAACTTTTAAAAACAGTGTGGAAGTTAACGTCAGTAAACCAAACAAACCTAAAGCTCAGAGACGCAGGGAAAAGTTCCTGAGGTCAACATTAGTAGACCAGGAAGAGCCCCTACCAAAGCCAGAGACTCCAGTAGATCTCGTCATATCATCAAACATTTTCACATTGCAGGGTCAGGATCCAACTTTGCAACCGTGGTTTAATAAGGTGTCTGAGATTGATGGGGTAAAGCAGAAGGGCAAAGGGATAACTGAAGAGGCTTATGTCTTGAAAAAAGGAATCCTGTATCAATGCAGAGGTGAAACCATATGGCCAATATGGCCATATGGTTTCATATGGCCAAACATATACTCTGATGTGACTGAATTTTGTAAAACATGTCAGGAGTGCCAATTGACACCAGACAGATTAGTCCCCACTGCACATTTGCATCCTCTTCCTATAATTGAAACTCCATTTGAGAGGATAGGAATGGACATAGTGGGCCCCCTAGAAAGGAGCAAGACAGGTATATTTTGGTGGTATGTGATTATGCTACACGATACCCTGAAGCTTTCCTTGTACGTACCATTAAGGCCAGGCAGATAGCAAATGCTCTAATCCATCTGTTTGCAAGGGTAGGCCTCCCTCGGGAGATTCTGACAGATCAAGGAGCAAACTTCCTATCCAGTTTACTGCAAGGTGTCTACAAACTGCTAGGCATACATGGCATTAAGACCTCCCCCTATCATCCTCAAACAGATGGCTTAGTGGAACGATTCAACCAGACCCTGAAGTCAATGCTCCGTAAATTTGTTTCACAGACCGGTACTGACTGGGACCAGTGGCTTCCCTATCTTCTCTTTGCTTACAGAGAGGTTCCCCAGGCATCTACAGGATTTTCTCCCTTCGAGTTGCTTTATGGACGACATGTGAGGGGACCACTGGATCTCCTGTGAGAGCAGTGGGAGGAACCCAAGGCCACTGGAGAGAATGTGGTAGCCTATGTAGTGAAGATGAGAGAGAAGCTTGAGGAGATGACTGCGCTGGCCCAGGAGCATCTGCGGAAGGCACAGAACAGTCAGAGAGCCTGGTATGACCGGAAAGCCCGTACTCAAGAGTTCAAGCCAGGACAGGAAGTATTGCTGCTTCTGCCACCCAGCGAAAGTAAACTCCTGGCCAAATGGCATGGACCATACAAAATCACCAGGAAAGTGGGGCCAGTGCCATATGAGCTTCTTATGCCTGAGCGGAGCAAGAAGCACCAAAAGTTGCATGTCAACCTGCTGAAAGAGTATTGCAGAGGGACTGTAACAATGCAGCAACTCATGGTACGTGCAGTAAAAGAAGAGCTGCCAGAGCAGTATTTCCACACTCAGCCACCAGGACAGCCTGTGGATCTGTCTCACTTACCCTCAGAAAAACAAGAGCAGGTGGTGAACTTCCTGGACCCGACACTCTTCACAGAAAAGCCTGGATACACCACCATGGTTCAACAAAAGATTCACCTGAAGGACAATACACCAGCTCGCCAGAGGTGTTACAGGGTCCCAGAAAGACTATTACCTGTTTTGCAGGGGGAGCTTAATACTATGATGGAGATGGGGGTGATTGAACCCTCGGATAGTGAGTGGTGCAGCCCAATAGTGCTGATACCTAAAAAGGATGGGACTATGAGATTTTGCATTGACTTCCGGCTGATCAATTCACTGTCAAAGTTTGACCCATACCCAATGCCACGAGTGGATGACCTGATTGAGAGACTGGGTAGGGCAAAGTACATCACTACCATTGATTTGAACAAAGGATATTGGCAGGTACCTTTATCACCAGAAGTAAAGGAACTAACTGCTTTCAGGACACCATATGGGATGTTTCAGTTTACAGTGATGCCGTTTGGCCTGCAGGGTGCACCAGCAACATTTCAGAGATTGATGGATAAGGTTCTGGAGGGTACATCAGTCTATGCAGCAGCATATCTGGATGATGTGGCCATTTTTAGTCACACCTGGAAAGACCCCCTGGCACATCTTCAGAATATGTTTCAGAGGATTAAGACAGCGGGGTTAACCATCAGTCCTCAGAAATGTGCCATTGCTCAGAACCAGATCAAGTATCCAGGATTTGTGTTGGGTAATGGACCAGTACGACCACAAGTGGGAAAGGTGGAGGCAATATGGTCCTTTCCTGTGCCCACAACAAAGAGGGGGGTTCGATCTTTCCTTGGACTGGTTGGTTGGTACCGGAAGTTTATACCACAGTTTTCCATTAGAGCTGCAGCCCTTACTGACCTCACAAAGAAATCTGCACCAGGGACTGTGAAGTGGACAGGGGAGTGTGAGAAAGCATTTCAGGACCTGAAGGATGCTCTGTGTGAGGACACAATTTTGCAGAGTCCTGACTTTTCAAAGCCTTTTATTCTGCAAACTGATGCCTCAGGTGTAGGATTGGGGGCTGTACTGTTGCAGGAGGATGGGAATCAATGCAGACCAGTGGCTTTTATTAGCCGGAAACTGTGTCCTCGTGAGACTCGATATTCCACAATTGAAAAGGAGTGTTTGGCGGTGAAATGGGCAGTGGACTCCTTTAGATATTACCTTTTGGGTAGGCATTTTCGACTAGAGTCAGACCACCAGGCTCTTGTGTGGTTGAATAAAATGAGAGATGCGAATGCTAGAATAACCAGGTGATATTTGTCCTCGCAACCTTTTAAATATACTGTTACATACAGGACAGGTGCTTCTAACACAGTGGTAGATTCTTTGTCCAGGGCAGCTGAGGAAGTGTCCTGAAGACCCTTCCATCAGCTGGAGATGGGGGAGGGAAAGTGACGGAGCTGCCCTCCGCCACAATGTACATATGTGTAAAAACCTTCTAGGTAATGGCGACATTTCATACTCAGAGACAAAAACTGTTTTTAAAAAGCATTTATGGATTGAATGGTTATGCTGGGGAACAAGAGCAAACCTGCAGAGAAAAAAGAAACAAAAGTTAATGGAGAATATGAATTTTTTATTATTTGTAAATTGTGATTGATTTAGTGATATAATTTAACATATTATAAACTCCAGAGGAAGGTAGCCTTGTTTTCAGCCAGGGAGGAAAACAGGACCCTTTGTTTGCTGAGTTTTTGTAGTGACACCCCCCCTGATTTTCTGTCTTTTTGGATATGTACTGAGTTGCATGTTTACTCTCTGCTTTTTCTAATACTCAAAATAAATGTAAATGTAAAAGACAGAGCTAAAGATTTTGTATTTGATATAGAAAAGTATAGCATTTATTGTCAATTATCTGTAAAAACATGTAAAAGTTTTTTTTTGTTGTTTTTTTTTTTTTTTTGAGAAAAAGACTTGTTAAATGATGCTTAGGAAGTTAAATTGAGCACATGTGTCCTGAAAGCTGATTGGCTGATTATGGCCCTACACTTTAAATTACGAACTAATGGCAGGAACCACTCTTGTAATCTTTGTCACACATGCAGTATTTAATATCTAGGCATCATCAGTTATATGGATGCTGAGAAATGGCTACTTAGTGCTTAGTGCTTTCCCTAATTATGTGGATGTGCATAAAAAAGTGTACCATTGGATCATCAATATATTGTATAAGCCTGGGAAGTTTCATTTTTGGGGAGTTGTTAGCAAATGCCAAATAAGCATTTATGAAGCGGTAAAAGTCTTCTGTCCAAACAGCTGCTACCACGGGAACGCCCAACCCTCATGTACTTACAGCCAAGTGAAGCCATGTCTTTTCTAACTGCTCCAAATGTAATGTCCTAGAACAGTTTTAAAAAATCAGTGGACAACAGTAACTGCTTATTCAGTTATATTTGATGCTCTGAAATCACATCCTCCAGCAGAACAAATCATTCCTACTAGATAGTGGAATTCATTCTCAGTTTACTGATTGCACACTGCTGGATCTCACTGAAGAGGTAGGCCAAGCTGTTTCTTATTTCTTACGTAAGAATAACCAGCATGACAATTAAAAAAAAAAAAAAGCATATTTGTGTTATGATGTGACTAAAACCCAGATGCTTGCAGATGAAAGGTTAAACGATTTATTCGTCTAGCTAGCAGCCAAGGAAACAAAACAGGGGCAAAGCACAAAGGAGTAGTCAAAGTACAGTCCAAAAGTCTGATAACAAATCGACACAACCAGCAAAAGTACCAAAAGGGAAGGCAACAGACGTAATCAAAAACATGATTCTAAACGGTCAAAAATCACAGTGAGACAAGCAATAGCAAGAAGAATACGCTCAGTAAGTTTTAGAGAAAAAATTGCCTCGCACTGACTGACTGTCAGAGCCATGTTTAAATGCTCAGCTCTAATGAGGCACAGAAGACATTTATCAAAAGTCTGTGGATTGTGAGCGCAGATAGGTGCTGTGCCTGAGTCCAGAGTCACATGATCCCCCAGGGTGTTATGGGAGTTGGAGTTCACTCGACAAGTTCAACACACTCAAGAAAAATGCAACCTACCAATTCTGTTAAGGCAGATAAGAGATATTGTAAGGAATGCCATCATGCTTTTGGACCATCCAATCACCAATTCTCCATTAAATGCAAGCTTCCTATTACTTGTTTTATATCACATTTGAAAGCCATACATTCTCAAAACAATCAGAAGAATGCCATTTTAATGTAGAATTACTATATAAACATGAAGAAAGGCATGCTAGTGGAAAAAATCACTTTAATTTGGCAATATACATTGTTATCTGTTAATATGCAAGTAGAACATGTGAAAAGCTTGTATGTATATCTTTACACAATGAAATAGAAAATGAACTTTAAGTAAGAATAAGCTTTGGTAGAGCTGCTAAGTATTTATATACCTCTCAAAAAATCAGGATATTTTATAGGTGCTAAACAATTGTTCTACTTTTAGAATTTGTGTGAGATTCTCAGAGAGCCTTGGATGGAACTTTACCCATAAGGTGTTTCTTGGTATTCTGCTCTGGCCTAAACAAGATTATGAAACACTTGGGAGCAAAAATGCAAATAAATAAACCAAAGCTTGAGGCCAGAATAGCAAATATCTCTACAGCTACAGTGAACTTTCCAGGAGAGCTGACATAAGCTGGAATAAATGTAACCCACACGGCACAGAATATGAGCATGCTGAATGTGATGAACTTGGCTTCATTAAAGTTGTCAGGCAACTTCCGAGCTAGAAAAGCCAAAATAAAACACAAAAGAGCCAGAAATCCTATATAACCCAGCACAGCCCAGAAACCTACAGCTGAACCTAATCCACATTCCAGTATTATCCTTTCCTTGTATTGCTGTAGATTTTTGAAGGGGAGAGGAGGAGATATTGTCAACCAAAGGACACAAATAAGGACCTGTATGAGAGTGAAGGCGAGAACACTGAGTCTCTGCTGTGGAGGCCCAAACCATTTCATGACATCACTACCTGGAAGTGTAGCTCTGAAGGCCATTAACACCACTATGGTTTTCCCCAGAACACAGGAGATGCAGAGGACGAAGGTGATCCCAAAAGTTGTGTGACGCAACATACAGGACCACTCAGAGGGCTGACCAATGAAAGTAAGTGAGCATAGGAAACACAGAGTCAGAGAGAAGAGCAGCAGGAAGCTCAGCTCTGAGTTGTTTGCTCGGACGATTGGAGAAGTTCTGTGTTTGTAGAAAACAGCAGTCACACATACAGCTATGAAAGCCCCAGTGAAGGAGAACGCTGTCAGGATGATGCTCAGAGTGTCATCCCAGGACAGGAACTCCACAGGCTTGGGGAGGCAGCTGTCTCGCTGGGTGTTGGGCCAAAGCTCAGGAGGGCAGCGAATACAGTTAAAAGAATCTAAGAGGTTAGAAAAGTGTAGTCAGAACCCTTATATTGGGGAAAAAATGCAAGGGACTGAAATCAACTAAACTATTACTGTCACAAGCAAAATTGTAAAATTGTGATAAACAACCTGTCTTGTTACTGATCTCTCCTTCTGCACATGGTATACAGTCATAGCAGCAGACTGGCTTTCCTTTTTGCACAGCCTTCCTGGTTCCTGGAGGACAGCTTTCACTGCACAAAGATCTTGGCACCTGACAAACATGAGACAGATGCAAATCATTCACATTTAATCTGATAAACAAACAAACAAACAAACAAACAAACAAACAAACAAATAATTTTTTCAGAATTTCATTATTCCATGATTCAATTGAATGTTTTTGTCTATCTATCTATCTATCTATCTATCTATCTATCTATCTATCTATCTATCTATCTATCTATCTATCTATCTATCTATCTATCTATCTATCTACATCTGATATCATATGGGAAGGATGAGTGACATTTTATGTTTTTTTTCTGGTTTGTCATAAATATCTGTTATCTTTCAGTTTTCATTAGTCATGGACCCATAATTTTAGCCTGACATTAAATGATACTTACATTACATTGTAGGTTTAGATATATTTTTAAGATATTTGTTATCCTATCCATGATGGTGTTTCTTCTGTTACCGTTTACTATTGCTGGCTCTTTTACTGTTCTATGGGTAAAATATTGACTGTATCACCTACTCACACAGACATAAGCACAACAGACAAATGCAAATCATTTCATGGTTGTCAAAAGTATTGTCTGACATTCACGGTGCGATGCACTGATTAATGTTTTTTTTCTCATTTCCTTCATTGTTCAACTTTGACTTCATTAGTTTGGGTGAAGAAATAGTGAAATATATGCACCTACTGCCATACAAGGTATTTCTTCATTTTTTCGTAGTTTAGGTATTTGCTCATTTTTGCATTGCTATATTGCCTTTTGAAGGTTTTAGTAAAAAGAACCATGCATGATAGAATAAATGAACCTAATGACATTGGAATTAATTATTCATCTGATGTCACATGATTCCTTAAAACCTAATTCATGCTTGTTCAGTTTTCTTGATTTTTTTTTCACATTTTCCATCAGTTATCTTTAAACAAAGTTCATTTCATTTTATAACGTCATCTTTGTGAATGGGTTTATATTTATATTAGAGGTAGTAATGATTCATGATATTTCTTTGTTCTCATCTCTTTAACAAGGCAATTACCACACAATTATGATTTCTTCCTCTGTAATACCCATTGTTTTGAAGTCTATAATTTGTTGTATAATATGCAGCCCAGAGATCTTTAATTAGAGTTATCTTGTCGTGCTGCTACAATCCAAGTGTTCACAGCAAATCAAAGAATTCATGTAATGTATTTTCAACACTCTTCTTTTAGTTATAGATGATAAATTTAATTAACGCAATTTCTTTTCATCGAATTGCTGTGTTATCAGTTATGTTGTAATTGTAAGTAAAAATTACCTCGGCTTCGAAAATGAGAGAAGAAAGTAAATGTTTCGAGTTTCATCTTTTTTTATGTAATGTAATAGTAATAAACTGACTTTTATGGAAGTTCCTCTTTAAAAAAATAATAAAACCGTTTTTACAACTTCTTACAACGACTTTTTAATCATTTTGAGATTTCCTAAGTGACTTGAATTTACAGTCAAAGACTAATGAAAATATTATGCTGTACCTCGGCCCTTCCCCCCATCCAGCTGATAGCTCTGCTCATACTGAACTCCTGTCCTCTTGGTCTGGATGCGTCATACTGGCCCACAGTCACAAAATCCAAACCACCATCTTCCTTAACCTGCCAGTTTATGAGGTCGTAGACGGCCACAGGATCACCACTGGAATCAAACGAGACCTGAAAACCATTCTTTGTAGTGAAGTTCACTCTCTTGAGCTGGTCGCGTATCTGCAGTAAAACATAAATTAATAAAGTTTGAGTTTGTGAATTAAAGCTTTGAATTTGATTTTGTTCATTATGATCAACATTACATTTTAACATGGTCATCCAATGAAAATAAATAAACAAATAAATAAATAAATAAATAAATAAATAAATAAATGAATGGGGAAATTATACCACTGAGGTGACGAGTGATGACCCACATATGTAAAAAAAAATTGATGTATCTTTAACGTATTGGTAAATTCACCAAATATTGTTTATGAAAAGCCATAAATTCGATGCTTCATTTTCAGTTTAAGTTGTAAAAAAAATGTCATGTTGACAAGATAAATCTCGTTTGTGTCAATCGTGAAAAAATAACATAAAATTTAAATAAGTATAAACAAAAAGTTTTTCATTTTAATTCATTTGGGGATATCTCGGAAGACGAAACACTAACTCTGAGAAGTGTGAGTTTAGAGAAATCTGATTTGATATTTCTGGTAAACTTGCTATACCTACATGATATATATATATATATATATATATATATATATATATATATATATATATATATATTGATGTTACCTGTGAAAGAATAATTGACTTTAAAATTGAAACAGAATAACGCCCATAGAGCACTTGACATAATTAGTTAATACACAACGTAATATACAGATTCAAGATAAACCATATACACACATATCAATAAAGTCATGCTTATTTAAATTGTAAGGCAAGCTTGCGTCATTTTTATACCTGCCATGGTGTGAATTTAGCGCTCTTGTCGCACTGCGTGTCATTACAGATAACACCGTGGATGGCATGCGCTATGGCATACGTAGCTTTATACACCAGGTTAGATGTTGCATAAGTGTCTGTATACGGGTTCTGCAGCGCGCGGATATCCTCACTACCATCACATTCCCGCGCGCCCTCTGAGGAGCCTTTCAGGCTACAGCTGAACGAGCTCTCCCAAAATTCCGTCAGCAGAGGAGATTTCAATGCTTGTGCTGGAGAGAGATCGAGAAGAAACTCACGAAGACCTGGAATCACCGAGCGGCGGATCCCAAATCCTATCGCCCCAGCGCACATGTTAAAGCGCAGAAACTCGGTTTCTATAATCCACGCTTCACTGCCGATCCACTGAAGGAGAGGAGGCGGCTGTCTCGCCAGTTCCTCCAACAGTAACCTCATATCTCCTGAAGCAAGAAACGCTACTATTACCCGGGCTGTTGATCTCCGGATGACGTTCGCCACTCTCTCCAGTTTACTGCGCGGTTGTGTTCTGTAGTAGGACTCGGAGTATTCCACACAGATTCCCTCCTCCTGTGCAGCCTTTAGAAACGACGCCATTCCATTATTCCCATAGTCTGAGTCGCTGCGCACTGCCCCAATCCATGTCCAGCCAAAGTGCTTGACTATTTTTGCTATAGCGGCTGCCTGATGGTGGTCACTTGGTACGGTCCTGAAGAAGGCAGGATACTCGTGCTTATCGCTCAGACATGCGCAGGTTGCGTAATGGCTCACCTGATTTAACACAGAGAAATATAAGGAAGTGTTATTTCTTATTAATATGCTTTCATCATTTCTTGTTGTCATTTATGAGATATTATATGGCCTTTTAAATTCTACTAAAATTGTTATGATAACAGTCTTAAAATTCACCGGTTACTGTGATACTAGCCTAAAATCACCTGTGCAATTCCAAAAAGACCCAGAATTCTGGCCATACTGATAGATGGGGTGGAATTCGAATCTCCCACGAGAGCAGGAACAGCTGCAGCTGCAGATTTTGAACAGGAATCAGTATCACTGAAAAATGGCTCCATGCCGTTTGTAAACTGAAGTGCAGCTTTGACAGCCATCAGCACTGCACCGCACGAGTCGTGTATCTGGTATCCTAACGTGATTCCCGGTAGGAGATCTGTTCTGTTGTTGATCTCGTGGATTGTGAACTCCATGGCACGTGCGAAGCGCAGCTCCCGGAAACTCATGCTGTTCACAAACATGAGATAAAAAAGATAACAATAAATCAGAAATATTTCACCATATACTTTCAGGCATCAACAATTCAGTGAGGACTGCGTGATTTCAAACAGTGTAAATTTGATCATTATATTTTCTCCACAATTCGTCCTTCATTGTTCTCTCCACACTCACAGACAGACCTTCCAGAGCACTGTGGCTGCAGCGGCTGTCTGCTGTAGGCGTTCTGTATGGATGTCGTGTAAAAATGAATGGAAAAAATCCCCCCTATTATAAAATCTCCATTCATAGAAAGACTAGGCATCAGAGGCTCAGCCCACAGTCTGCAGCTGACCGGCTCCGCTTTACAAGTTGTTGTACTGAGTCCAGTTAACCACAGCAACGACTCCAACACCTTTATAATCAACTGCATAGTGTGCTCGGTAGTGTTCTGCCCTCTGAACGCCAGAGTGACTGCATCTAAATAGCCACCGTATTATGATGCTCAGGGGATTGTGAGATCAGACTCCGCAGGCGTGGTCATGTGTTTAATATTAATTATTTTGAAAGATATTTTTTTTTTCAGTTTGTAGTTCAACAAAGTTAAAACTCTCATATGAAGAAAAAGGAAATATGTAAAAATATGGGGGCCTATATTTTGATTTCTTTGATATAAATTTCAACTTTAAATGTCCATATTCATTCTGAACACTACATTGCATATCAGAATATACTGCCATATTTACTGAATGCATTTTGTATTTTATTTATGTATGGAATCATGTTCATAAAATACATTTGAAAATACATGTACATACGAAATGCACTATATTTCCAGAAATATTCGCCCAATTGTCTCCATCATTATGAACTTGAGTGACATCATATTGTTAATCCAACGGGTTTAATATGATGTTGGGCCACCGTTTATAGCTATTACAGTTTTAACTCTTCTGGGAAAGATTTCCATAAGGACTTTTTTTTACCAGTCTTCCAGAAGTGCACTTGTGAATTCAGACACTCATGTTGGACAAGAAGCTCTGGCTCGCAGTCTCTGCTCTCATTCATCCCAAAGGTGTTCTATCGAGTTGCGGTCAGGACTCTTTGCAGGCCAGTCAAGTTCTTACACACCACACTCGCTCATCCATGTCTTTATGGACCTTGTTTTTGCGCTGGTGCACATTTATTTTGGAACAGGTAGTGGCCGTCCCAAACTGTTCCCAAAAAGTTGGGAGCATGAAATTGTGTAAATTCTCTTGGTCTACTGAAGCATTAAATATTGCTTTCACTGGACGTAAGGGGCCGAGCCCAACTCCTGAAAAACAACCCCACACCATAATCCCCCTTCCACCAAACCTTACACTGGGCACAATGCAGTCACACAAGTACTCTTCTCCTCGCAACTGCCAAACCCAGAGTTGTACATCAGATTGCCAGATGGAGAAGCGTGATTTGTAATTCCAGAGAACACATCTCAGTCCAGTGGTGCTGAGCTTTAGACCTTTACATTTGACACAATGCATTGCACTTGTCGATGTAAGGCTTGGATGTAGCTGCTCGCCCATGGAAACCCATTACATGAAGCTCTCTACACACTGTTCTTGAGCGCATCTGATGACCATATGAACTTTGGATTTCTGTTGCGATGGACTGCAGATATTCCGGTAAACACATTCATAAAGATTGTGGAAAGCCTTCCCAAGAGTTGAAGCTGTTATAGCTTCAAAGGGTGGGCTGACATCATATTAAACCCTATGGATTAAGAATCCTATCTCACTTACTTTCACATGCATGTGAAGGCAGATGAGCGAATACGTTTGGAAATATAGTGTAGGTTTAGAAATTTAATGGAATTTAAGAATTTAAGCATTAAACTAATCTACCAAGTGTTACATTACTTTCACTCACTCCCCGTGTCCACAGCGGCGATGCAGCATGGCCGCTTTGTTTACACCCGGGACCAGCTGATCGCGCTGCAGCTGGTCGGCATGGCGACCAGGACAAAGAACATCCCCGAACAGATTTTTGGAGACGGACGCACATCGGTTGCAGAGGGGGAATTAACCAGTGCACTGGGAAAGTGAGGGAGAGACAGCGGAGTCTTATGGAGAAGAAGGGACATAAGCCGCGTCTCCCCTCCATCATCATGGGCAACATGAGGTCCCTGGCGAATAAGATGGACGAGCTGACAGCACTAGCCAGGAGTCAGAGGGAGTACCGGGAGTGTAGTATAATGTGCTTTTCGGAGACATGGCTACACCAGGACATCCCGGATGACCATGTTTCCATCGATGGCTTCCAGACTGTTCGGGCCAACCGGGGCTGCACCGAGAGCGGTAAGCGCAAAGGAGGTGGGCTCGCTGTGTTAGTCAATAACCGCTGGTGTAACCCTGGTCACATTACCATCAAGGAACGTACCTGTTGCCCGGACATTGAGCTGTTGGCTGTCGGACTCAGGCCATATTATTTACCACACGAGTATTCGTATTCCATCATCGTGACTGTCTACATTCCCCCTTCTGCCAACCCGACGTCAGCAAGTGATGTCATTTATTCAACAACAGCACGTCTCCAGATGCAACACCCGAGTGCCTTTATCGCCATATCAGGTGACTTTAACCATGTCACTATGGCCAAGGCACTACCACACTTCACGCAGTATGTGGACTGTCCCACCAGAGAGGAAAGAACACTGGACCTGCTGTATGCTAATGTTAAGGATGCATACAGCTGCTCCCCCCTTCCCCCGCTGGGTAGGTCAGACCACAACTTGGTTCACCTCAGCTCCTGTTATGTGCCGCTGGTGAAGAGTCAGCCTGTGACCAAGCGAATAGTGAGTAGATGGTCTGTGGAGACTTACGAGGCACTGCAGGATTGCTTTGAGGCTACTGATTGGTCTGCACTCTGTGAGCCGCACAGAGAGGACATCGACGGGCTCACAGAGTGCATCACGGACTACATTAACTTCTGTGTGGACTCCACTGTCCCAACCAGGACTGTTAAATGTTACCCAAACAACAAGCAAAGGTAACAAAGGACGTTAAGGCTCTCCTCAACAAGAAGAAGAGGGCCTTCAGAGCTGGAGATAGGGTGGAGGTGAGAACGATCCAGAGGGAACTGAGGACAGCTATCAAGGAGGCGAAGAACAAGTACAGGAGGAAGCTGGAGTGGAAACTCCAGCAGAACAACATGAGGGATGTCTGGAATGGGATGAGGACCATCACCAGCTTCAGGTCCAAGAACAACAGAGGAGTAGAGGTCAGTGTGGACAGGGCCAACAAGCTAAATCTGTTCTTTAACAGATTTGACACGGCAGGCTCTGTCCCCCCCCAGCCTGACTCCTCTGCTGCCAGTCCTCAGCAGACCATACCACCCACCCCCCCCTCCTGATAGAGTGCCCCCCTCGTGTGATAGCCCATCTCACACCTCCATCCTTCCCCCACCCACCTCCTCTACAGTGTGTCTCACTGCTGACCAGGTGAGAAGACAACTGAAGAGACTCCACACAAACAAGGCTGCAGGCCCTGATGGGGTTCCACCCAGGGTGCTTAAAGCCTGTGCTACCCAACTTTGTGGAGTACTTCAATGTGTCTTCAACTTGAGCCTGAGTCTCCAGAGGGTCCCCATGATGTGGAAGACATCTTGCATTGTTCCTGTCCCAAAGACGCCACGACCCAGTGATGCCAAGGACTACAGGCCAGTGGCACTGACGTCTCATGTCATGAAGACCATGGAGAGGCTCGTCTTGGATCAGCTCTGACCCATTGTCCAGCCTTTTCTAGATCCCCTCCAGTTTGCCTATCAGCCCCGCCTGGGAGTTGAAGACGCCATCAACTACCTGCTCAACAGAGTTTATGCTCACCTGGATAAGCCAGCCAGCTCTGTGAGGGTCATGTTTTTTGACTTCTCCAGCGCATTTAACACCGTCTGGCCCGCTCTTCTGCTAAGATAAGCTCACAGTGAGATAAGCTCACAGTGATGCAGGTAGATGCCCCCCTTGTGTCCTGGATTGTTGACTATCTGACCGGCAGACCACAGTATGTACGCCTGCAGCACTGTGTGTCGGACAGAGTAGTCAGCAACACTGGAGTCCCACAAGGTACTGTCCTCACTCCCTTCCTCTTCACCCTCTACCCCACGGACTTCAGCTACTGCACAGAGACTTGCCACCTTCAGAAGTTTTCTGATGACTCTGCAATAGTTGGATGTATCAGCAAGGGTGAAGAGGATGAGTACAGGGCAACGGTGAAGGACTTTGTCACATGGTGCGAGCGGAACCACCTGCAGCTCAATGTGACAAAGACAAAGGAACTGGTGGTGGACCTGAGGAGGGACAAGGCATCGGTGACCCCTGTGTCCATCAGCAGGGCCAGTGTGGACACTGTGGATGATTACAAATATCTGGGTGTGTATATTGACAATAAACTGGACTGGGCTAAGAACACTGACGCCCTCTACAGGAAGGGCCAAAGTCGTCTCTGTTTTCTGAGGCGCCTGAGGTCCTTCAAAATCTGCCGGGCTATGCTCAGGATCTTCTATGAGTCTGTGGTGGCAAGTGCTATCCTCTATGCTGTTACATGCTGGGGAAGCAGGCTGAGGGTGGCAGATGCCAACATACTCAACAAATTGATCCGCAAGGCCGGTGATGTTGTGGGTATGGAGCTGGACTCGCTGACGGCAGTGTCGGAGAGGAGGATACTGTCTAAACAGCGGGCCATTATGGACAATGGCTCCCACCCACTCTACGATACGGTGATGAGACACAAGAGCTCATTCAGCTCAAGACTCATCGTACCAAAATGCACCACAGAGCGCCACAGGAAGTCATTCTTACCTGTGGCCATCAAACTCCATAACTCCTCCCTCAGTGTGTGATTCAAAAACTCAATACCAACTGTTCATATGTGCAATAACAACAATTGTGTGTGTAGAGTACTTAAATCTGGTGTACATACTGTAAATTCTATATATTGTCTTAAATTATTAGTAAAGTGTTTATTTTTACATAAATGGCTGCAACTGTAACAACTGCAATTTCCCCCTGGGATCAATAAAGGAATCTGAATCTGAATCTGAATCTGAACATTACCTATTTCCCTTATTACACACGCTTCTTCTGAGACACACAAAGCCATGACTTTTTTGCTGATAATGCAACCTCACTGAACAGTTCTTCACAGTCTGAGGAAAACACTAACTGCCTGAACAGGGGACCGATTCCTTGTTTCCCAAGGATTTTATATGAGGTGTTCATAAAGCAGATATGTTAGACAATGTTTGAGGGTACAGAACTTACTCCCTCAGTATCATCAAGGCTAATTCCCATCCAATAGCTATGGCTTCACTTGAAAATCATACAGTAGATTGTCTACAAACTGTCTTTCAAAAGTCAGTTAATCCTCAATAGTGTGGGAATTGTTATTACTACCAGTTTTAGGCTTGAAACCAGAGTGAAGGTTATGTAAATGTTAGGGTTAAGGATAGGTGAAGATCGGAAATTTAGCTGTAAGCAGCAAGGGGCAGATCCAATCCCTAACAGGTCAATGAGGTGTCATGCAGTGTGGGCCAGAGAGCCCTAAAGCGGTTTGGAATTTTTCACAGATAACAAAAAAAATACACACACACACACACACACACACACACACACACACACACACACACACACACACATATATATATATATATATATATATATATATATATATATATATATATATATATATATAATTTTATTCTTTTTTTTTCACACACACATATATATATATATATATATATATATATATATATATATAATTTTATTTTATTCTTTTTTTATGGGAATCCATGGGAAACAAGGAATCGTTCCCCTGTTCAGGCAGTTAGTATTTTCCTCCAACTGTGAAGAACTGTTCAGTGAGGTTGCATTATCAGCAAAAAGACATGGCTTTGCATGTCTCAGAACAAGCGTGTGTAATAAGGGAAATAGGTAAGGTAACAATTTACTTGGTAGATTAGTTTAATACTTCCAGGATACCTTTGCATTTGATTTAAATTCCATTAACTGTCTAGACATACACTATATTTCCAAAAGTATTCGCTCCTCTGCCTTCACATGCTTAATCGATAGGGTTCTTAATCCCCATATATACTTAACCCATATATATTTATATGTGTGTTTGTGTGTGTGTGTGTGACAAAGCAAGAATTTTGATGGTGGTTTATTCTATTGTGTATTACTGATCAGTAAAAAGCAGACCGGTCTTGTTTTTTTTTTTTTTTTGTTTTTTTTTACTGATTTTCTGTCTTTTTCGATGTGTACTCAAGTTAGTTTTTTAAGCTCTGCTTTTTCTAATACTCAAAATAAATGTATGTAAATGTAAAAGACAGAGCTAAATATTGTTAATTTGACATAGAAACGTATAGCATTTACTGTCAATTATCTGTAAAAACATGTAAAAATACCTGTTTTTTTTTTCATTTTTAGAAAAAGATTAAATGGCTGTAAAAATTGTTGATTATGGCCCTACACTCTAAATTATGAACTAATGGCAGGAACCTCTCTTGTAATCTTTGTCACACATGCAGTATTTAATATCTAGGCATCATCAGTTATATAGATGCTGAGAAATGGCTACTTAGTGCTCAGTGCTCCCCCTAATTATGTGGATGTGCATAAAGTTAGAAAGTGTACCATTGAATCATCAATATTTTGTATAAGCCTGGGAAGTTTCATTTTTGGGGACCGTGCAATCTTGTGTTGCAGAGTTGTTAGCAAATGCCAAATAAGCATTTATGAAGCATTAAAAGTCTTCTGTCCAAACAGCTGCTACCACGGGAACTCCCAACCCTCATGTACTTACAGCCAAGTGAAGCCACGTCTTATCTTATTGTTACAAATGGAATGTCCTAGAACAGTTAGTTCTAAGAAAGTCAGTGGACAACAGTAACTGCTTATTCAGTTACATTTGATGGTCTGAAATCACATCCTCCAGCAGACTAAAACATTCCTACTAGATAGTGGAATTCATTCTCAGTTTACTGATTGCACATTGCTGGATCTCACTGAAGACGTAGGCCAAGCTGCTTCTTATTTCTCACGTTAGAATAACCAGCATGACAAATTTAAAATGAAGCATATTTGGTCGTGATGTTCAGATGTATCTGTTTTTCTCTGTGCTTACTGGTGATACGCAAATGTCATTGGGCAGTTCAACACACTCAAGAAAAATGCAACCTACCAATTCTGTTAAGTCAGATAACAGATACTGTAAGGAACGCCATCATGCTGGTGGACCATCCAACCACCAATTCTCCATTAAATGCAAGCTTCCTATTACTTGTTTTATATCAAATTTTAAAGCCATACATTCTCAAAACAATCATAAGAATGCCATTTTAATGTAGAATTACTATATAAACATGAAGAAAGGCATGCTAGTGGAAAAAATCACTTTAATTTGGCAATAAACATTGTTATCTGTTATTATGCAAGTAGAACATGTGAAAAGCTTGTATGTTTATCTTTACAAAATGAAATAGATAATATACTTTAATTAAGAATAAGCTTTGGTAGACCTGCTAAGTATTTATATACCTCTCAATAAATCAGGATATTTTATAGGTGCTAAACAATTGTTCTACTTTTAGAATTTGTGTGAGAGTCTCAGAGAGCCTTGGATGGAACTTTACCCATAAGGTGTTTCTTGGTATTCTGCTCTGGCCTAAACAAGATTATGAAACACTTGGGAGCAAAAATGCAAATAAATAAACCAAAGCTTGAGGCCAGAATAGCAAATATCTCTACAGCTACAGTGAACTTTCCAGGAGAGCTGACATAAGCTGGGATAAATGTAACCCACACGGCACAGAATATGAGCATGCTGAATGTGATGAACTTGGCTTCATTAAAGTTATCAGGCAGCTTCCGTGCTAGAAAAGCCAAAATAAAACACAAAAGAGCCAGAAATCCTATATAACCCAGCACAGCCCAGAAACCTACAGCTGAACCTAATCCACATTCTAGTATTATCCTTTCCTTGTATTGCTGGAGATTTTTGAAGGGGAGAGGAGGAGATATTGTCAACCAAAGGACACAAATGAGTCCCTGTATAAAAGTGAAGGCAAGAACACTGAGTCTCTGCTGTGGAGGCCCAAACCATTTCATGACATCACTACCTGGAAGTGTAGCTCTGAAGGCCATTAACACCACTATTGTTTTCCCCAGAACACAGGAGATGCAGAGGACGAAGGTGATCCCAAATGCTGTGTGGCGCAGCATGCAGGACCACTGAGTGGGCCGACCAATGAAAGTAAGTGAGCATAGGAAACACAGAGTCAGTGAGAAGAGCAGCAGGAAGCTCAGCTCTGAGTTGTTGGCTCGGACGATTGGAGAAGTTCTGTGTTTGTAGAAAACAGCAGTCACACATACAGCTATGAAGGCCCCAGTGATGGAGAACGCTGTCAGAATGATGCTCAGAGTGTCGTCCCAGGACAGGAACTCGACAGGTTTGGGGAGGCAGACATTTCGTTGGGTGTTGGGCCAGAACTCAGGAGGGCAGTGCACACAGTTCAAAGAGTCTGAAACAAAAAAAAAAAACATTTAGGATCGCTGGGATAGGGTCCCGCACCCCCACAACCCTGAGGGAGAAGCGGTTTAGAAGACATATGTGTGTGTGTGTGTGTGTGTGTGTACTGCTGTCTAGGGGTGTGAATCTTCAGGCACCGCAAAATTCCATTCGATTATGATTCAGAGGGCTGCAATGCCATTACAAAACAATTATCAATGCATCGATATGTATCTTAACTCCACAGGCTTGGGGAGGCAGCTGTCTCGCTGGGTGTTGGGCCAAAACTCAAGAGGGCAGCGAATACAGTTAAAAGAGTCTAAGAGGTTAGAAAAGTGCAGTCAGAACCCCTATATTGGGGAAAAAATTAAATGGACTGAAATCAACTAAACTATAACTGTATATTTGTAATTGCAAAATTGTGATACACAACCTGTCTTGTTACTGATCTCTCCTTCTGCGCATGGTATACAGTCATAGCAGCAGACTGGCTTTCCTTTCTGCACAGCCTTCCTGGTTCCTGGAGGACAGCTCTCACTGCACACAGACCTTGGCACCTGACAAACATGAGACAGTTATTTTAGCCTGCATGATACTTACATTAAATTGAAGGTTTAGATGTATTTTTTTATATGATGGGTACTGAAAGGCTAAGCGGATAGTGGCTTCAGTGGTGGCTGAGGCAAAAACTCGGGTATGGGAGGAGATTGGTGAGGCCATGGATAAAGACTATTGACAGGCACCGAGAAGGTTCTGGCCTTCAGGCGCCTTGGGAAAGCGATTCCCGACCAACACTGTATACTGTGGGGCTGGGGGGCTGCTCACTTCAACTGGGGACATCATTGGACAGTGGAAGGAATTCTTCAAGGATCTTCTCAATCCCACCAATGATCCTTCCCTATAGGAGGCAGAGCCTGGAGATCCGTTCGAGGGTCCGTCCATCACTCGTGCTGAGGTAACCAAGGTGGTTGGAAAACTCCTTGGTGGCAGAGCACCGGGGGTAGATGAGGCTGACATGCCTCATCTGGACATCTGGGGCGGTCCCCCTGGAATGGCAAACTGGGGTGGTGGTCCCACTTTTTAAGAAAGGGGACTGGAGTGTATGTTCCAACTATCGGGGGATCACACTTCTCAGCCTACGCGATAAGGTCTATGCAGGTGTACTGGAGAAGAGAGTCCGACTGATAGTTGAATCTCAGATACAAGAGGAGCAATGCGGGTTTCGCATATATCTTGGGATTTTGTTCATGAGTGAAGGAAGGATGGAGTGAGAGGTTTACAGGTGGCTTGGTGCGGCATCTGCAGTAAAGCAGACCCTAAACCGGTCCGTCATGGTGAAGAGAGAGCTGAGCCAGAAAGCGAAGCTTTCAATTTTCCGGTCAATCTACATTCCGACTCTCACCTATGATCATGAGCTTTGGGTAGTGACCGAAAGAATGAGATCGCGGATACAAGTGGCCGAAATGAGCTTTCTCTGCAGGGTCGCCGGGCTCTCCCTTAGAGATAGGGTGAGAAGCTTGGCGATTCAGGAGAGGCGTAGAGTAGAGCAACTGCTCCTCCACATTGAGAGTAGCCATTTGAGGTGGTTCGGGGATCTGGTAAGGATGGCCTCTGGATGCCTCCCTAGGGAGGTGTTCCAGACATGTCCGATGGGGAGGAGACCCGGGACATGTTGGAGGGATTATATCTCTCAACTGTCTTGAGAACACCTCGGCATCCGGAAGAGCTGGAGGAGGTGGCGGAGGAGAGGGAGGCCTGGGCCTCTTTGCTTAGGCTGCTGCCCCTGTGATCCGGATTCAGATAATCGGTGGAGGATGGATGGATGGATGGATGGATGGATAGATAGATATATTTTTAAGATATTTGTTATCCTATCCATGATGGTGTTTCTTCTGTTACCGTTTACTATTGCTGGCTCTTTTACTGTTCTATGGGTAAAATATTGACTGTATCATCTAGTCACACAGACATAAGCACAACAGACAAATGCAAATCATTTCATGGTTGTCAAAAGTATTGTCTGACATTCACGGTGCTATGCACTGATGAAAGCTTTTTTTTTTTTTTTCTCATTTCCTTCATTGTTCAACTTTGACTTCATTAGTTTGGGTGAAGAAATAGTGAAATATATGCACCTACGTCCATACAAGGTATTTCTTCATTTTTTCTTAGTTTAGGTATTTGCTCATTTTTGCATTGCTATATTGCCTTTTGAAGGTTTTAGTAAAAAGAACCATGCATGATAGAATAAATGAACCTAATGGCAATGGAATTAATTATTCATCTGATGTCACATGATTTCTTAAAAACCAATTCATGCTTGTTCTCTTTTCTTGATTTTTTTTTCATAATTCCATCAGTTATCTTTAAAAAAAGTTCATTTCATGTTACAACGTCATCTTTGTGAATGGGTTTATATTCATATTAGAGGTAGTAATGATTCATGATATTTGTTTGTTTGTTTATTTACAGAAGTTTTTTGAGTTCAGCCTGTTTTGCAACTTTAACGATAAACATCTTGATTTATCACCTGTTTAACAAGGCAATTACCACACAATTATGATTTCTTCCTCTGTAATACTCATTGTTTTGAAGTCTATCATTTACTGTATAATAAGCAGCCCAGAGATCTTTAATTAGAGTTCTCTTGCTGTGCTGCTACAATCCAAGTGTTCACAACAAATCAAAGAATTCATGTAATGTATTTTCAACACTCTTCTTTTAGTTATAGATGATGAATTTAATTAACGCAATTACTTTTCATCGAATTGCTGTGTTATCAGTTATGTTGTAATTGTAAGTAAAAATTACCTCGGCTTCGAAAATGAGAGAGGCAAGTAAATGTTTCGAGTTTCATCTTTTTTTATGTAATGTAATAGTAGTAAACTGACTTTTATGGAAGTTCCTCTTTAAAAAAAATTAAAACAGTTTTTACAACTTCTTATAATGATTTTTTAATCATTTTGAGATTTGCTAACTGACCTGAATTTACAGTCAAAGACTAATGAAAATATTGTGCTGTACCTCAGTCTGTCCTCCCATCCAGCTGATAGCTCTGCTCATACTGAACTCCTGTCCTCTTGGTCTGGATGAGTCATACTGGCCCACAGTCACAAAATCCAAACCACCATCTTTCTTAACCTGCCAGTTTATGAGGTCGTAGAAGGCCATAGGATCTCCACTGGAATCAAATGAGACCTGGAAACCATTCTTTGTAGTGAAGTTCACTCTCTTGACCTGGTCGAGTATCTGCAGTGACACATATAAATTAATAAACGTTGAGTTTATAAATTAAAGCTTTGAATTTGATTTTGTTCATTATAATCAACCATGTCGATTAATTACTAAAAAATATATTTTAGCATTAACACATTTTGACATGGTAAGTCAATGGAAAAAAATAAATAAATAAATACATAAATAAAGCGGGACAATTATAACACTGAGGTGACGAGTGACGCTCCACATATGTAAAACCCGGAACAAAAGCTTTAAAAAAATCATAATAAATTAATAAAAAAATAAAATCTATTGATGTATCTTTAACGTATTGGTAAATTAACCAAAAATAGTCTATGATAATTATTCCTTTATTTTATATATTTTTTTCTGTTCTGATGTTCACTCATATATTTTGTCATTTTCTGAACAAAAGATAATGAAGGAGAATATTGTTTATGAAAAGCCATAAAGTCGATGCTTCATTTTCAGTTTAAGTTGTAAAAAAATGTCATGTTGACAAGATAAATCTCGTGTGTGTTAATCGTGAAGAAATAACATAAAATTTAAATAACTTTAAACAAAAAGTTTTTCATTTTACTTCATTTGGGGATATCTTGGAAGACGAAACACTAACTCTGAGAAGTGTGAGTTTAGAGAAATCTGATTTGATATTTCTGGTAAACGTGTTATACCTACATGATATATATATATATATATTGATGTTACCTGTGAAAGAATAATTGACTTTAACATTGAAACAGAATAACGCCCATAGAGCACCTGACACAATTAGTTAATACACAACGTAAAATACAGATTCAAGATAAACCATCCACACACATATCAATAAAGTCATGCTTATTTAAATCGTAAGGCAAGCTTGCGTCATTTTTATACCTGCCATGGTGTGAATTTAGCGCTCTTGTCGCACTGCGTGTCATTACAGATAACACCGTGGATGGCATGCGCTATGGCATACGTAGCTTTATACACCATGTTAGTCGCGCGCAGCTGCGACGTGTCTGTATACGGGTTCTGCAGCGCGCGAATATCCTCACTGCCGTCACATTCCCGCGCGCCCCCTGAGGAGCCTTTTAGGCTACAGCTGAACGAGCTCTCCCAAAACTCCGTTAGCAGAGGAGATTTCAGTGCTTGTGCTGGAGAGAGATCCAGAAGAAACTCACGAAGACCTGGAATCACTGAGCGGGGGATCCCAAATCCTATCGCCCCAGCGCACATGTTAAAGCGCAGAAACTCGGTTTCTATAATCCACGCTTCTGTGCCGATCCACTGAAGGAGAGGAGGCGGCGGCTGTCTTGTCAGCTCCTCCAACAGTAACTTCATGTCGCCTGTGGCGAGAAACGTTACGATTACCCGGGCTGTCGATCTCCGGATGACGTTCGCCAATCTCTCCAGTTTACTGTGCGGTTGTGTTCTGTAGTAGGACTCGGAGTACTCCACACAGATTCCCTCCTCCTGCGCAGCCTTTAGAAACGACGCCATTCCATTATTCCCATAGTCTGAGTCGCTGCGCACTGCCCCAATCCATGTCCAGCCAAAATACTTGACTGTTTTTGCTAGTGCGGCTGCCTGATGGTGGTCACTTGGCACGGTCCTAAAAAAGGCAGGATACTGACGCTTATCGCTCAGACATGCGCAGGTTGCGTAATTGCTCACCTGATTTAACACAGAGAAATATAAGGAAGTGTTATTTCTTACTGACATGCTTTCATTATTTCTTGTTGTCATTTATGAGATATTATATTGCCTTTTAAATTCTACTAAATTGTTATGAAATATGAAGGTTTAAAATCAACCGATTATTGAGATACTAGCCTAAAATCACCTGTGCAATTCCAAAAAGCCCCAGAATTCTGGCCATACTGATAGATGGGGTGGAAGTAGAATCTCCCACGAGAGCAGGAACAGCTGCAGCTGCAGATTTTGAACAGGAAGCAGTATCACTGAAAAATGGATCCATGCCGTTTGTAAACTGAAGTGTAGCTTTAACAGCCATCGGCACTGCAGAGCACGAGTCGTGTATCTGGTATCCTAACGTGATTCCCGGCAGGAGATCTGTTCTGTTGTTGATCTCGTGGATTGTGAACTCCATGGCACGAGCGAAGCGCAGCTCCCGGAAACTCATGCTGTTCACAAACATGAGATAAAAAAGATAACAATAAATCAGAAATATTTCACTATATACTCTCAGGCATCAACAATTCAATGAGGACTGCGTGATTTCAAACAGTGTAAATTTGATCATTATATTTTCTCCACAATCCGTCCTTCATTGTTCTCTCCACACTCACAGACAGACCTTCCAGAGCACTGTGGCTGCAGCGGCTGTCTGGTGTAGGCGTTCTGTATGGATGTCGTGTACAAATGAATGGAAAAAATCCCCCCTATTATAAAATCTCCATTCATAGAAAGACTAGGCATCAGAGGCTCAGCCCACAGTCTGCAGCTGACCGGCTCCGCTTTACATGTTGTTGTACTGAGTCCAGTTAACCACAGCAACGACACCAACACCTTTATAATCGACGTGAGCTGCATAGTGTGCTCGGTAGTGTTCTGCCCTCTGAACGCCAGAGTGACTGCATCTAAATAGCCACCTTATTATGATGCTTAGGGGATTGTGAGATCAGACTCCGGAGGCGTGGTCATGTGTTTAATAGATATTATTTTGATAGATATTTTTTTTTGAGATTGTAGTTCAACAAAGTTAAAACTTTCATATGAAGAAAAAGGAAATATGTAAAAATATGTGCTCCTATATTTTGATTTCTTTGATATAAATTTCAACTTTAAATGTCCATATTCATTCTGAACACTACATTACATATCAGAATGTACTGCCATATTTACTGAATGCATTTTGTATTTTATTTATGTATGGAATCATGTTCATAAAATACATTTGAAAATACATGTACATACGAAATGCACTACATCTCCAGAAATATTTGCCCAATTGTCTCCATCATTATGAACTTGAGTGACATACCATTGTTAATCCCAAGGGTTTAATATGATGTTGGGCCACCGTTTATAGCTATTACAGTTTTAACTCTTCTGGGAAAGATTTCCATAAGGACTTTTTTACCAGTCTTCCAGAAGTGAACTTGTGAGTTCAGACACTGATGTTGGACAAGAAGGTCTGGTTCGCAGTTTCTGCTCTTATTCATCCCAAAGGTGTTCTATCGAGTTGAGGTCAGGACTCTTTGCAGACCAGTCAAGTTCTTCCACACCACACTCACTCATCCATGTGTTTATGGACCTTATTTTGTGCGCTGGTGCACATTTATTTTGGAACAGGTAGTGGCCGTCCCAAACTGTTCCCAAAAAGTTGGGAGCATGAAATTTTGCAAAATCTGTTGGTCTGCTGAAGCATTAAATGTTGCTTTCGCTGGACATAAGGGGGCCGAGCCCAACTCCTGAAAAACAACCCCACACCATAATCCCCCTTCCACCAAACCTTACACTGGGCACAATGCAGTCACACAAGTACTGTTCTCCTGGCAACTGCCAAACCCAGAGTTGTACATCAGATTTCCAGATGGAGAAGCGTGATTTGTAATTCCAGAGAACACATCTCAGTCCAGTGGTGCTGAGCTTTAGACCTTTACATTTGACACAATGCATTGCACTTGGTGATGGAAGGCTTGGATGTAGCTGCTCGCCCATGGAAACCCCTTCCATGAATCTCTCTACACACTGTTCTTGAGCGCATCTGTTGACCATATGAACTTTAGATTTCTGTAGCGATGGACTGCAGAAATTCCAGGAAACACACTCATAAATATTGTGGAAAGCCTTCCCAGAAGAGTTGAAGCTGTTATAGCTTCAAGGGGTGGGCTGACATCATATTAAACCCTATGGATTAAGAATCCTATCTCACTTAATTTCACATGCATGTGAAGGCAGATGAGCGAATACTTTTGGAAATATAGTGTAGGTTTAGAAATTTAATGGAATTTAAGAATTTAAGCATTAAACTAATCTACCAAGTAAAGTGTTACATTACCTATTTCCCTTATTACACACGCTTCTTCTGAGACATGCAGAGCCATGTCTTTTTTGCTCATAATGCAACCTCACTGAACAGTTCTTCACAGTCTGAGGAAAACACTAACTGCCTGAACAGGGGACGGATTCCTTGTTTCCCGTGGATTTTATATAGACAATATTTGAGGGTACAAAACTTACTCCCTCAGTTTCATCAAGGCTAATTCCCATCCAATAGCTATGGGTTAACTTGAAAATCATACAGTAAATTGTCTACAAACTGTCTTTTAATAGTCAGTTAATTCTCATCAGTGTGGGAATTGTTATTACTAATAGTTTTAGGCTGGAAACCAGAGTGAAGTTTATGTTAATGCTAGGGTTAAGGGTAGGTGAAGATCGAGAATTTAGCTGTAAGCAGCAAGGGACAGGTCCAATCCCTAACAGGTTAATAAGGTCTCATATATATAATTTAGTTTTATTCTTTTTTTCATGGGAATCCATGGAAAACAAGGAATCGTTCCCCTGTTCAGGCAGTTAGTGTTTTCCTCCGAACTGTTCAGTGAGGTTGCATTATCAACAAAAAAGACATGGCTTTGCGTGTCTCAGAACAAGCGTGTGTAATAAGGGAAATAGGTAAGGTAACAATTTACTTGGTAGATTAGTTTAATGCTTCAAGGATACCTTTGCATTTGATTTAAATTCCATTAACTGTCTAGACATACACTATATTTCCAAAAGTATTCGCTCGTCTGCCTTCATATGCATGTGAAATTAAGTGAGATATGATTCTTAATCCATAGGGTTCTTAATCCATATATATATATGTATATAGTGTGTGTGTGTATAAAAAAGCAAGAATTTTGATGGTGGTTTATTCTATTGCGTATTACTGATCAGGAAAAAGCAGACCAGTATTTTTTTATTTTTTTTTTACTGATTTTCTGTCTTTTTGCATATGTGTTGTGTTGCATGTTTACTCTCTGCTTTTTCTAATACTCAAAAATGTATGTAAATGTAAAAGACAGAGCTAAATATTGTTAATTTGATATAGAAAAGTATAGCATTTACTGTCAATTATCTGTAAAAACATGTAAAAATACTTGTTTTTTTTTTTTTTTCATGTTGAGAAAAAGACTTGTTAAATGTTTCCTGAAAGCTGATTGGCTGATTATGGCCCTACACTTTAAATTAAGAACTAATGGCAGGAACCTCTCTTGTAATCTTTGTCACGCATGCAGTATTTAATATCTAGGTATCATCAGATGTATGGATGCTGAGAAATGGCTACTTAGTGCTCAGTGCTAAAATTAGAAATTGAATCATCAATATTTTGTATAAGCCTGTAAAGTTTCATTTTTGGGGACCGTGCAATCTTATGTTGCAGAGTTGTTAGCAAATGCCAGATAAGCATTTATGAAGGATTAAAAGTCTTCTGTCCAAACAGCTGCTACCACGGGAACGCCCAGCCCTCATGTACTTACAGCCAAGTGAAGCCACGTCTTTTCTAATTGTTCCAAATGGAATGTCCTAGAACAGTTTAAGACAGTAAACAGTAACTGCATATTCAGTTACATTTGATGATCTGAAATCACATCCTCCAGCAGACTAAATCATTCCTACTAGATAGTGGAATTCCGTCTACGTTTACTGATTGCACATTGCTGGATCTCACTGAAGAGGTAGGCAATAACTGCCTAATAACTGGAATAATTGGAATAACTGTTTGTTATTTCTTACGTAAGAATAACCAGCATGACTATTTTGAAAAAAAAGCAGATTTGTTCGTGATGTTCAGATGTACCTGGTTTTCTCTGTGCTTACTGGAGACACGCCAATGTCATTGGGCAGTTCAACACACTCAAAAAAAATGCAAGCTACCAATTCTTTTAAGTCAGATAACAGATATTGTAAGGAACGCCATCATGCTGGAGGACCATACAACCACCAATTCTCCTTTAAATGCAAGCTTCCTATTACTTGTTTTATATCAAACTTTAAAGCCATACATTCTCAAAACAATCATAAGAATGCCATTTTAATGTAGAATTACTATATAAACATGAATAAAGGCATGCTAGTGGGAAAAAGCACTTTTATTGGCAATAAACATTGTTATCTGTTATTATGCAAGTAGAACATGTGAAAAGCTTGTATGTATATCTTTACATAATGAAATAGAAAATATAGTTTAATTAAGAATAAGCTTTGGTAGAGCTGCTAAATATTGATATACATCTCAATAAATCAGCATATTTTATAGGTGCTAAACAATTGTTCTACTTTTAGAATTTGAGTGAGAGTCTCAGAGAGCCTTGGATGGAACTTTACCCATAAGGTGTTTCTTGGTATTCTGCTCTGGCCTAAACAAGATTATGAAACACTTGGGAGCAAAAATGCAAATAAATAAACCAAAGCTTGAGGCCAGAATAGCAAATATCTCTACAGCTACAGTGAACTTTCCAGGAGAGCTGACATAAGCTGGGATAAAAGTAACCCACACTGCACAGAATATGAGCATGCTGAACGTGATGAACTTGGCTTCATTAAAGTTATCAGGCAGCTTCCGAGCTAGAAAAGCCAAAATAAAACACAAAAGAGCCAGAAATCCTATATAACCCAGCACAGCCCAGAATCCTATAGCTGAACCTAATCCACATTCTAGAATTATCCTTTCCTTGTATTGCTGTAGATTTTTGAAGGGGAGAGGAGGAGAAATTGTCAACCAAAGGACACAAATTAGGACCTGTATGAGAGTGAAGGCAAGAACACTGAGTCTCTGCTGTGGAGGCCCAAACCATTTCATGGTATTACTGCCTGGAAGTGTAGCTCTGAAGGCCATTAACACCACTATTGTTTTCCCCAGAACACAGGAGATGCAGAGGACGAAGGTGATCCCAAACACTGTGTGACGCAGCATACAGGACCACTCAGAGGGCCGACCAATGAAAGTAAGTGAGCAGAGAAAACACAGAGTCAGTGAGAAGAGCAGCAGGAAGCTCAGCTCAGAGTTGTTGGCTCGGATGATGGGAGAAGTTCTGTGTTTGTAAAAGACAGCAACTACACATACAGCTATGAAGGCCCCAGAGATGGAGAACACTGTCAGGATGATGCTCAGAGTGTCGTCCCAGGACAGGAACTCCACAGGCTTGGGGAGGCAGCTGTCTCGCTGGGTGTTGGGCCAAAACTCAGGAGAGCAGCGAATACAATTAAAAGAATCTAAGAGGTTAGAAAAGTGTAGTCAGAACCCTTATATCGGGGGAAGAATGCAAGGGACTGAAATCAACTAAACTATTACTGTCACAAGCAATGTTGCAAATTTGTGATACCCAACCTGTCATGTTACTGATCTCTCCTTCTGCACATGGTATACAGTCATAGCAGCAGACTGGCTTTCCTTTCTGCACAGTCTTCCTGGTTCCTGGAGGACAGCTCTCACTGCACACAGATCTTGGCACCTGACAAACATGAGACAGCTGCAAATCATTCACATTTAATCTGATAAACAAACAAACAAACCAATGCCTAAATATAATTTTCAGAATTTCGGTATCCCATTATTCAATTTAATGTTTTTGTCTATCTATCTATCTTTCTATCTTTCTATCTATCTATCTATCTATCTATCTATCTATCTATCTATCTATCTATCTATCTATCTATCTATCTATCTATCTATCTATCTACCTATCTATCTATCTATCTATCTATCTATCTATCTATCTATCTATCTATCTACATCTGATATCATAAGGAAAGAATGAGTGACATTTATTTTTTTTTTCTGGTTTGTCATAAATATCTGTTATCTTTCAGTTTTCATTAGTCATGGATCCATAATTTTAGCCTCACATTAAATGATACTTACATTACATTGTAGGTTTAGATATATGTTTAAGATGCTTGTTATCCTATCCATGATGGTGTTTCTTCTGTTACCGTTTACTATTGCTGGCTCTTTTACTGTTCTATGGGTAAAATATTGACTGTATCACCTACTCACACAGACATAAGCACAACAGACAAATGCAAATCATTTCATGGTTGTCAAAAGTATTGTCTGACATTCACGGTGCGATGCACTGATTAATGTTTTTTTTCTCATTTCCTTCATTGTTCAACTTTGACTTCATTAGTTTGGGTGAAGAAATAGTGAAATATATGCACCTACTGCCATACAAGGTATTTCTTCATGTTTTTCTTAGTTTAGGTATTTGCTCATTTTTGCATTGCTATATTGCCTTTTGAAGGTTTTAGTAAAAAGAACCTTTTCTCAAGAGGTTTTCTTGATTTGTTTTTCACATTTTTCATCAGTTATCAATAAACAACGTTGATTTGATGTCATAACGTCATATCTGTAAATGGGTTTAGATTTATAAAAGAGGTAGTCCTGATTCACGATTTTCGTTTGGTTGTTTAAGGAGCAATTTTTTGAGTTCAGCCTGTTTTTCAACTTTCGAGTTAAACAACTTGATTTCTCATCTCTTTAACAAGTCAATTACCGCACAATTATGATTTCTTCCTCTGTAATAATCATTATTTTGAAGTCTATAATTTGTTGTATAATAAGCAGCCCAGAGATCTTTAATTACAGTTCTTTTGTCGTGCTGCTACAATCCAATTGTTCACAGCAAATCAAAGAATTCATGTAATGTATCTTCAACACTCTTCTTTTAGTTATAGATGATAAATTTAACTAACGCAATTACTTTTCATCGAATTGCTGTGTCATCAGTTATGTTGTAATTGTAAGCAAAAATTATCTCGGCTTCGAAAATGAGAGAAGCAAGTAAATGTTTCGAGTTTCATCTTTTTTTATGTGATGTCACAGTAGTAAACTGACTTTTATGGAACTCCCTCTTTAAAAAAAAAATAAAACAGTCTTTTCAACTTCTTATAACGACTTTTTTTTATCATTTTGAGATTTGCTAACTGACCTGAATTTACAGTCAAAGACTAATGAAAATATTATGCTGTACCTCAGTCTGTCCCCCCATCCAGCTGATAGCTCTGTTCATACTTAACTCCTGTCCTCTTGGTCTGGATGCGTCATACTGGCCCACAGTCACAAAATCCAAACCACCATCTTCCTTAACCTGCCAGTTTATGAGCTCGTAGACGGCCACAGGATCTCCACTGGAATCAAACGAGACCTGAAAACCATTCTTTGTAGTGAAGTTCACTCTCTTGAGCTGGTCGAGTATCTGCAGTAAAACATAAATTAATAAAGTTTGAGTTTGTAAATTAAAGCTTTGAATTTGATTTTGTTCATTATGATCAACATTACATTTTGACATGGTGAGTCAATGAAAAAAAAATAAATACATAAATACATAAATAAATAAATCAGTGGGGAAATTATACCACTGAGGTGACGAGTGATGACACACATATGTAAAACTCCGAACAAAAGTTAAAAAAAAAATCTATTGATGTATCTTTAACGTTTTGGTAAATTAACCAAAAATAGTCTATGATAATTATTCCTTTATTTTCTATATATTTATTCCCTTTCAATGTGTACTTTAGATATTTTGTCATTTTGAAGGATGAATGAAGGAGAATATTGGTTATGAAAAGCCATAATTTCGATGCTTCATTTTCAGTTTAAGCTGTAAAAAAAATTTATGTTGACAAGAGAAATCTCGTGTGTGTCAATCGTGAAGAAATTACATAAAATTTAAATAAGTATAAACAAAAAGTTTTTCATTTTAATTCATTTGGTGATATCTCGGAAGACGAAACACTAACTCTGAGAAGTGTGAGTTTAGAGAAATCTGATTTGATATTTCTGGTAAACTTGTTATACCTACATGATATATATATATATATATATATATATATATATATATATATATATATATATATATATATATATATATATATTGATGTTACCTGTGAAAGAATCATTGACTTTAACATTGAAACAGAATAACGCCCATAGAGCACTTGACACAATTAGTTAATACACAACGTAAAATACAGATTCATGATAAACCATACACACACATATCAATAAAGTCATGCTTATTTAAATCGTAAGGCAAGCTTGCGTCATTTTTATACCTGCCATGGTGTGAATTTAGCGCTCTTGTCGCACTGCGTGTCATTACAGATAACACCGTGGATGGCATGCGCTATGGCATACGTAGCTTTATACACCAGGTTTGATGTTGTATAAGTGTCTGTATACGGGTTCTGCAGCGCGCGGATATCCTCACTGCCGTCGCATTCCCGCGCGCCCCCTGAGGAGCCTTTTAGGCTACAGCTGAACGAGCTCTCCCAAAACTCCGTTAGCACAGGAGATTTCAGTGCTTGTGCTGGAGAGAGATCCAGAAGAAACTCACGGAAACCGGGAATCACCGAGCGGGGAACTCCAAATCCTATCGCCCCAGCGCACATGTTAAAGCGCAGAAACTCTGGTTCTATGATCCAGGCCTCGCTGCCGATCCACTGAAGGAGAGGAGGCGGCTGTCTTGTCAGCTCCTCCAACAGTAACTTCATGTCGCCTGTGGCGAGAAACGCTACTATTACCCGGGCTGTTGATCTCCGGATGACGTTCGCCACTCTCTCCAGTTTACTGCGCGGTTGTGTTCTGTAGTAGGACTCGGAGTACTCCACACAGATTCCCTCCTCCTGCGCAGCCTTTAGAAACGACGCCATTCCATAATTTCCATAGTCTGAGTCGCTGCGCACTGCCCCAATCCATGTCCAGCCGAAATACTTGACAATTTTTGCTATGGCGGCTGCCTGATGGTGGTCACTTGGTATGGTCCTGAAGAAGGCAGGATACTCGTGCTTATCGCTCAGACATGCGCAGGTTGCGTAATGGCTCACCTGATTTAACACAGAGAAATATAAGGAAGTGTTATTTCTTATTGATATGATTTCATTATTTTTTTCATTATTCATTGTTGTCATTTATGAGATATAACATGGCCTTTTAAATTCTATTAAAACTGTTATAACAGTTTTAAAATCCACCGGTTACTGTGATACTAGCCTAAAATCACCTGTGCAATTCCAAAAAGACCCAGAATTCTGGTTATACTGATAGATGGGGTGGACGTAGACTCTCCCACGAGAGCAGGAACAGCTGCAGCTGCAGATTTTGAACAGGAATCAGTATCACTGAAAAATGGCTCCATGCCGTTTGTAAACTGAAGTGCAGCTTTAACAGCCATCGGCACGGCAGCGCACGAGTCGTGTATCTGGTATCCTAACGTGATTCCCGGCAGGAGATCTTTTCTGTTGTTGATCTCGTGGATGGTGAACTCCATGGCACGAGCGAAGCGCAGCTCCCTGAAACTCATGCTGTTCACAAATATGAGATAAAAAAGATAACAATAAATCAGAAATATTTCACTATATACTCTCAGGCATCAACAATTGAAGGAGGACTGCGTGATTTCAAACAGTGTAAATTTGATCATTATATTTTCTCCACAATCCGTCCTTCATTGTTCTCTCCACACTCACAGACAGACCTTCCAGAGCACTGTGGCTGCAGCGGCTGTCTGGTGTAGGCGTTCTGTATGGATGTCGTGTACAAATGAATGGAAAAAATCCCCCCTATTATAAAATCTCCATTCATAGAAAGACTAGGCATCAGAGGCTCAGCCCACAGTCTGCAGCTGACCGGCTCCGCTTTACATGTTGTTCTGAGCCCAGTTAACCACAGCAACGACTCCAACACCTTTATAATCGAAGTGAGCTGCATAGTGTGCTCGGTAGTGTTCTGCCCTCTGAACGCCAGAGTGACTGCATCTAAATAGCCACCTTATTATGATGCTCAGGGGATTGTGAGATCAGACTCGGTGGGCGTGGCCATGTGTTTAATAGTAATTATAGTCACAGGTAAAACTCGTTTTTTATTTGTCAGAGACGTATTCACTCCCAAGCATGACAGTACAATTTCACACTAGAGTTAGTACTTCAACAAAGTTAAGACTCTTATATGAAAAAAATAAATATGTAAATATATGTGGGACTATATTGTGATTTCTTTGATATAAATTTCAACTCTACAAGTCCATATACATTCTAAACACTCCATTGCATATCAGATTATACTGCCATATTTACTGAATGCATTTTATGTCTTATGTATGGAATTTTATTCATAAAATACATTTGAAAATGCATGTATATGAAATACACTATATTTCCAAAAGTACTCGCTCACTTGCCTCCACACTCATATGAACTTGAATGCCATCCCATTCCTAATCCATAGGGTTTAATATGATGTTGGGCCACCCTTAAATTCTTCTGGGAAGGCTTTCCATTAGAAATTTTTGACCATTCATCCAGATGTGCATTTTGGAGGTCAGACACTGATGTGGGACAAGTAGACCTCGCTCACAGTCTCTGCTCTTAATCATCCCAAAGGTGTTCTATCGAGTTGAGGTCAGGTATCTGCAGGCCAGTCGAGTTCTTCCACAGCACACTTGCTCATCCATGTCTTTATGGACCTTGCTTTCTGCACTGGTGCGCAGTAATGTTGGAACAGAGAGGAGCCGTCTTCAAACTGTTCCCAAGAAGTTAGGAGCATGAAGTTGTCCAAAATGTTTCGGTCTGCTCACTGAAAAATGTGTTGATTTTACTTAAAAACATAGTGCAATGCTTTTGCAAGCTTTTTAAAAGTATAATCCACAACTTTCTTTAGCAACTTTTACTAAAAATCTTAAAGTGACTACTAAGAAATCAGAGTTTTGTTTCACAGGCAGGTTGTACTACAGCTGTACACCAAATTAGCACTGCACAAATAAGTCTTTTAGTGAACTTCAAAACATCATTTTATTTCAAGAAATGGTATGCAAAGCACAGCACCACGACCACAGTACTCTTCCCTATGGAAGCAAGCATGAAAGGTCCAGGTGAAAAACAAATGAAAGTGTCTTCCTGAGTCCAAGTTCCACCTTATTTATTATTTTTCTCCCTCAATATTTTACTTAGTAGTAGAGGTTTAAAAAACCTAACAATCATGCTCTGCTATCTTCGAAAAGCAGGGGACATGAGAGCTCTGCTTTCTGCTTATCCTTCAGGGCACAAAATACACCACAGGGGATGCTTTTTCAGGGAAGCTAAGCAGGTAATAATTAGAATACAAAACCAGCTTCAACCAGCAGGCACCAACTTGGATTTGATTAATGACAGCTGTGATACTGGGCAAGTCAAATGTAAGTTATTTCTATTTTTATTAAATGTTAAATGTGTCAGATGATGCTATGAATGAAGTAATCAGCTTATTGATGTTGGAATGGGTGGTTCTGTATATTGGGTACCTACCATTTCAGCCAGATAGGCTTGGTTCACATTTATGTGTTGTTAATATGGGCTGAGTCTCAAACAGCTTCTCTCTGTGTGGTACGGAACTGTAAACACTACTATACAATATAACTATACACGATGTAGGTTTGAAATCAGCAGCTTCTCTACCTTAGTGCATTAAATGTTTAATACGAAGTAATTCATACACAGACACAGGCTCCATGACTGTATTAAACAATGAAGTGAAATTTGACTTATGAAGGGCACAACGTAGGGGGTGGCGAACAATTTGAGATTCAGCCCATATTAATACATTAATGCTAACAAATCCTGTCTGACTGCATTAGATGGTAGTAATCACACATTACCACCCTATGTCAACAGTAATTAGCTAATTACTCCATCCACAGCATGTTCCATCACATTAATAAAAAAAACAAAACTACTAATATTTGACCCAGTGTCATGACTGTCATTAACTGAATCAAAGTTTCTCCCTGCTCCCAGATTTTACCTGCTTAGCTCCCCAAAAAAAAAAAAAAAAAAAAAAAAAAAAAACTATGCCGTTCTAGCATGCTGACTGTTAGCAATTGCATTTTTTCCATCTGCATTACCCTTCAGGTGCGCTGAAACATCACATCAAATTTCAGCTGGAGAAGCAACAAAGGAGCTGTAACGTCCACGGGGGCAGGCGGGCCTGCGACGACGATCATAGAGACTGTCAGCGGATCCGGAGGCGTGGCGATGGGCGGCAGATCCAGAGGCGCAGACTTGCTGCGGGGTGCGGCCACAGGATCAGGAATGCCGCGGGGTGTGGCCACGGGATCAGGCTTTCGGGCTGGGGACCTCTGCTCCAACCTGGAGCAACACAGACACAGAACCCACTCGGCCATTCTCAAGGCTCACTCGAGGGATTGGCATCTCGCAGTGGCGCTTGAGGACGAGCTGAGTACCAAAATACGGGTTTTCTGTATTCTCCATTCGTCTGGCCAAATCTTGCGCTGCAGGTCGCTCCTCCTTGCAGTGTTGCTCAAGATGGGCAGCCCCAAGGCGCTTACCTGAGTGCTCGGCAGGAAGGTCCTTCGCCTTCTTACAGGACCGATGAGACGCTCGTGTTCCCTCAGCACCAGGGGATTTGCTCTCACTGGTGGGGCGGCATTGGGACGCGGGTAACTCAAGTTGCGTGGAAACAGACAGAGTTTCGTCTCACCAGAACTGCCACAAACCAGTGTGTCGCTTACCTGCTGCGTCCTGTGGTGGCTGGTCTTCATGTAACGTGGAGCGAGGTAGCAGACGCATGTGCAGAGGTGAGTGACTTTTATTGAGGGCAAATCCAGGATGAGGGTCATAGAGCCAATAAGTACAGAATGGGGTGTAGACATGACGAGCAACACAAACAACCAAATAGTTCTAACAAAAACCAACACATCAAACAAAGGCCAGTGAAAAACAAAGGCCAAACACAGGGCTTAAATACACACCGAGGAGATGAGGGACAGGTAAAAACAATCAGGGGTGGAGTAACCAAACAAGGGGCAGCACTTTGAAAACCAAAACAAACGCACATGAAAGATCAAAACAAAGGAGCACATGGAGTAGAGGGAGGAGCCAATCTTGACACAGAGCCCTTTCATGAAATTATGAAATCAAAAAAGCTGAATAAATGGACAAAGAGTGTAGATACAAGAGATGGTTTTAATGAAGTGGCCTGTCAGTATGTGTTACATATACTGTATATTATGGCACTGTGACAATGATATCCAATAGCTGCAACAAATATTTGGGAATTGGGATCTCAAAAATCACTCCAAAACTCTACATACTGAAAATAAGCACACAATTGCTGCTGTTCTTACCATAACTCAGAAGGAGTGTGATCAACAACGGCTTCCCTGGATCAGATATAACAAAGAAAGAAAGATTTATCAGTTCATTTTGCTCAAAGTCATTTAGATAAACACTGTGATTATGAGCTGACAGTTTTAAATACACTGCATTGTAACATCAATCTACCTGCCATTTTACATTCATGAGCGTTCAGTGGTTATGCTGGTTTACCTACCTCACTTGGGATGCAGGAGTGGGTTTAGATATGTCCTTTTTATTAAACTGTAGGGTGTAACGTGATGGGATGGGACGAATATATGTACCCTTACACCAATAAATACGACTATTTCTTTTCTCTACTGAGCCCTCCTAAATGTCCGCTAAAGCAGGTCACACTGAGCATCTGAAGTCAGCGTTGGAAAAACTCAAGCATCCATCTCCAAACTTTACTCACAGAAATTCCTCAATTTCTGCTAACATTAGTGACAGCAAGCGTACACTGCCTAACTAGCTAACCACAAAAAAGTAAAAACACAAAATAAACAAGGACGCAGGTTGATTAATTACTGGTGAACACAGTGCTGCACACTGACTCCAGATAAACACAGTGTGGGTCACAGGCGGGGTACCAACGCCATTTTAGTTTGGACAAAAGAGTCACTTGACCACACAAAATCTACAGTTTCACAAGTTGCCTGCTCAATTGAAATGTTATGTCTATCCTCCCTATCTACAATTTGTCAGAGATGTTTACAGCATCCCAGTTTATTAAGGAGATGTAATTTTAGTAGATTTAGTTTTAGTAGTTTGATACTTGCCTAATTCCAGCCGTGAGCCAACACATTTCACCAACCGTAGAGCTGCGTCTCTAACAGCAGCTCAAACTGAATTGCAGAAGTCATTTAATCTGCACAATTAAACTCTGTTCTCCTTTTACTTTTCACCAGCATGCACAACGATTGCACTTCCTGAAGAGAGGAAATCACCGTCACCGTCTCAAACTTCTCCCCACTGCCTGCATAGTGCACTACTTTAACAATAACGTAGTCATTGAGTAGTGACAAAGTGTTAAATAGAGAGTTAACTGAGTTTGAACCTTTGGAACTGTTCTTGAACAGTTTTTAAAGACGCAGCTCCACACGTGTGAACACGCTGTTAACAGTTACGTATAAAATATTCAAACTCAAAAACAACTCAAAACTGTAAACACTTAAAAATTATCAGTCATTTTGCTCATATCCATGCAATCCTTCCTTCAGATGTTATGCATGTGGTCCATCTTTTTCTTCTTCGCACCAAAGTCCTTAGTCACTTGCTGTCTCAAAAAGATTCAAATATTTAGTGTATTCAATTCTATAGTCATGCTGGCATTCCTCAAATTTATATGCAATGTTTCTGCAAAATTCTGAGTATAATAAACACACAAAATATTGGGCTACACTTATTATTTTAATTAAGTGAAGTTTAAGAAGTGTAATTTTAGGTAAAATCTACTAATTTTAATGAGCAATAATTACTGGACTCAAGAATCCTTTTTTAGAGTGCTGAAGCATTAAGAGTTAATTTCACTGGAACCAAAGGGGCGAGCCCAACTCCTAAATAACAGCACCACACCATAATGCCCCTCCACCAAACTTTCCACTTGGCACAATACAATCAGACAAGTAATCTTTATCCTGGCAACTGCCAAACCCAGACTCATCCATCGGATTGCTAGACAAAGAAGCGTGATTTGTCACACCAGAGAACACATCTGCACTGCGCTAGAGTCCAGTGGTGGTGAGCATTACACCACTACATTTGACGCTTTGCATTGCACTTGGTGATGTATGGCTTGGATGCAGCTGCTCGCCCACGGAAACCCATTCCATGAAGCTCTCTACACACTGTTCTTTAGCTCATCTGAAGACCTGAAGAAATTTGGATGTCTATGGCTATTGTCTCTGCAGAAATTCCCATAAACACACTCCTAAACCTTGTGGAAAGCCTTCCCAGAAGAGTTGAAGCGATTATTTCCACAGGACAGCTGGGAGGCGGACCCAAGTGCAGAACCGAAACGCAGCAAAAAATAAAAAAAGTAAAGAGATATATGGGGTAATGGAGCATGTGGTTGACATTGTTACTAATGAGGTGACCGAGATGGAGGTTCAAACCACCACTATAATGGTTGGCAGTCTGCAGCATTACCGCTGTGCCACTGGAGTGTACAGGTGACAATGGGCAAAGCACCTCAAGGAAGGCGGGAAATGAGGGGGGTAAAAAAAATGGCAAACTAAGGCAATGCTAAGCTTGGTGCGCTCAAACAAAGGCAGGAACAAACACCTTTGTGCGACTTGGATTTCTTGGCAATTTCTTTTCTCTGCCCTCTTTTATTTATCTCTTTGGTGTTGCGGCAATTTTGTCATGTCTCTTTTCTTTTCTTTTCAAAGACTATGTACCGTACCGGTCAACCCTCTACAAAGGTATGACAAACATTGGAGTTTGCCAGCATCTTAAATAGGGAAGGTCCCCGGTGCATTGGGTTAACCCAGCAAGACCACGGCGGTAAGGTTATGCATGCAGGGTGCCCTTCTGACATTGCCCTTCTCTGGCAGCAGGTGATGCAGGCTGGGCACCTTGCTGCCAACGACCACTGCTGGCACCAAAATGCTCGCTTTTTAACATATTATTTTGAATTCTATATCTCTGAAAAATCCAGAACTGCATTAGGGCTCTCTGGCCCAAACTGCATAAGGCCTTATTAAGCTGTTAGGGATTGGATCTGCCCCTTGCTGCGCACAGCTGAATTTCCAATCTTCACCTATCCTTAACCCTAACATTAACATAACCTTCACTCTGGTTTCAAGCCCAAAATTGGTATTAATAATAATTCCCACCCTATTGAGAATTAACTGACTTTTGAAAGACAGTTTGTAGATAATCTACTGTATGCTTTTCAAGTGAACCCATAGCTATTGGATGGGAATTAGCCTTGATGAAACTAAGGGGATGAGTTGGGTACACTCAAACATTGTCTAACATGTCTGCTTTATGAACATATCATTTGAAATCCATGGGAAACATGGAATCAGTCCCCTGTTCAGGCAGTTAGTGTTTTCCTCCAACTGCCAAGAACTGTTCAGTGAGGTTGCATTATCAGCAAAAAAGACATGGCTTTGCGTATCTCAGAAGATGCATGTGCAATAGAGGACATAGATAAGGTAATACTTTATTTGGTAGATTACTGTACTGCTTCAAGGATACCTTTGCATTTGACTTAAATTCCATTAACTGTCAAAAAATCTCTATATTTCCAAAAGTATTCACTCCTCTGTCTCCATACATACCTGTTTTCTTTAATTTTGAGAAAAAGACTTTTCAAGTGTTCTTTAACAAGTTAAGTTTAGCACATATTTGCTGAAAGCTGATTGGCTGATTATGGCCCTACACTTCCAATTCCAAAGTAATGGCAGGGACCTCTCTTATAATCACTGTTACACATACAGTATGTAGCATCTCAGCATGATCAGATATATGGAAGCTGAGAAACAGTTACTTAGTGCTCAGTGCTCCCGCTAATTAAGTGGATGTGCATAAAATTAGAAAGTGTACCTTTGAAGCATCAATATATTGTATAAGCCTGTGAAGTTTCATTTTTGGGGACCGTGCAATCTTGTGTTGCAGAGTTGTTAGCAAATGTAAGATAAGAATTTATAAAGCATCAAAAGTCAGCTGTCCAAATAACTGTTACCATGGGAATTCCCAACCCTCATGTATAGCCAAGTGAAGCCAAATGTAATGTTCTGGAACAGTTTAAGAACATCAGTGGACAACAGTAACTGCTTATTCAGTTACATTTGATGCTCTGAAATCACATCCTCCAGCAGACTAAAACATTCCTACTAGAAAGTGGAACTATATCACATTTTAAAGCCATACATTCTCAAAACAATCAGAAGAATGCCATTTTAATGTAGAATTACTATATAAACATGAATAAAGGCATGCTAGTGGAAAAAAAAATCACTTTAATTTGGCAATATACATTGTTATCTGTTATTATGCAAGTAGAACATGTGAAAAGCTTGTATGTATTTCTTTACACAATGAAATAGAAAATATAGTTGAATTAAGAATAAGCTTTGGTAGAGCTGCTAAATATTGATATAAATCTCAATAAATCAGCATATTTTATAGGTGCTAAACAATTGTTCTACTTTTAGAATTAGGGTGAGAGTCTCAGAGAGCCTTGGATGGTACTTTACCCATAAGGTGTTTCTTGGTATTCTGCTCTGGCCTAAACAAGATTATGAAACACTTGGGAGCAAAAATGCAAATAAATAAACCAAAGCTTGAGGCCAGAATAGCAAATATCTCTACAGCTACAGTGAACTTTCCAGGAGAGCTGACATAAGCTGGAATAAATGTAACCCACACTGCACAGAATATGAGCATGCTGAATGTGATGAACTTGGCTTCATTAAAGTTATCAGGCAGCTTCCGTGCTAGAAAAGCCAAAATAAAACACAAAAGAGCCAGAAATCCTATATAACCCAGCACAGCCCAGAATCCTATAGCCGAACCTAATCCACATTCCAGGATTATCCTTTCCTTGTATTGCTGTAGATTTTTGAAGGGGAGAGGAGGAGAAATTGTCAACCAAAGTACACAAATTAGGACCTGTATGAGAGTGAAGGCAAGAACACTGAGTCTCTGCTGTGGAGGCCCAAACCATTTCATGGTATTACTGCCTGGAAGTGTAGCTCTGAAGGCCATTAACACCACCATTGTTTTCCCCAGAACACAGGAGATGCAGAGGACGAAGGTGATCCCAAATGCTGTGTGACGCAGCATACAGGACCACTCAGAGGGCTGACCAATGAAAGTAAGTGAACAGAGGAAACAGAGAGCCAGTGAGAAGAGCAGCAGGAAGCTCAGCTCTGAGTTGTTGGCTCGGACGATGGGAGAAGCTCTGTGTTTGTAGAAGACAGCAGTCACACATACAGCTATGAAGGCCCCAGTGATGGAGAATGCTGTCAGGATGATGCTCAGAGTGTCATCCCAGGACAGGAACTCCACAGGCTTGGGGAGACAGCTGTCTCGCTGGGTGTTGGGCCAGAACTCAGGAGGGCAGTGAATACAGTTCAAAGAATCTAAGAGGTTAGAAAAGTGTAGTCAGAACCCTTATATAAGGAAAAAAATGCAAGGGACTGAAATCAACTAAACTATAACTGTCACAAGCAACGTTGCAAAATTGTGATACACAACCTGTCTTGTTACTGATCTCTCCTTCTGCACATGGTATACAGTCATAGCAGCAGATAGGCTTTCCTTTCTGCACAGCCTTCCTGGTTCCTGGAGGACAGCTCTCACTGCACACAGATCTTGGCACCTGATAAACATGAGACAGATGCAGATCATTCACATTTAATCTTAAATAAATAAAATTAATGAATCTAAATAAATAAATAAATGAATTAATTAATTAAATTCCAGAATTTCTATCTATCTATCTATCTATCTATCTATCTATCTATCTATCTATCTATCTATCTATCTATCTATCTATCTATCTATCTATCTATCTATCTGTCTATGCTCATGTAATATCAGATGGAAAGAATGAGAGATATTTAATGTTTTTTTTCTGGTTTATCATAAATATCTGTTATCTTTAAGTTTTCATTAGTCATGGACCCATAATTTTAGCCCGATATTAAATTATACTTACATTACATTGTATATATATATATATATATATATATATATATATATATATATATATATATATATATATATATATATATATATATATATATATATATATATATATATATTAATTTCACAGACAGACAAATGCAAATCAGTTCATGGTTGTCATTTGTTATGCAAGGTGCTATGCACTGATGAATGTTTTTCTCATCATCTTCATTGTTCACCTCTGACTTCATTAGACTGGGTACCTACTTCCATAGAATTTGTTTATTTTTTTATTCATGTTTTTGTAGTTTATGTATTTGCTCATTTTTAAATTGTTACATTGCCTTTCAAAGGTTTTAGTAAAAAGAACCGTGCATGATAGAATAAATGAATTTAATGACATTGGAATTAATTATTCACTTGATGTCATATGATTTCTTAAAAACCAATTCATGCTTGTTCTGTTTTCTTGATTTCTTTTTTTATTCACATTTTTCATCAGTTATCATTAAACAACATTGATTTGATGTCATAACGTTATATTTGTGAATGGGTTTAGATTTATAAAAGAGGTAGTCGTGATTCACGATTTTAGTTTGGTTCTGTACAGAGCAATTTTTGAGTTCAGCCTGTTTTGCAACTTTCGAGGTAAACAACTTGATTTCTCATCTGTGTAACAAGGCAATTACTGCACAATTATGATTTCTTCCTCTGTAATAATCATTATTTTGAAGTCTATCATTTTTTGTATAATAAGCAGCCCGTACATCTTTAATTAGAGTTCTCTTGTCGTGCTGCTACAATCCAAGTGTTCATAACAAATCAAAGAATTCACATAAAGTATTTTCAACACTCTTCTTTTAGTTATAGATGATCAATTTAATTAAGGCAATTACTTTTCATCGAATTGCTGTGTTATCAGTTATGTTGTAATTGTAAGTAAAAACTATCTCGGCTTCGAAAATGAGAGAAGCAAGTAAATGTTTCGAGTTTCATCTTTTTATTTTTTTTTCATGTAGTAAACTGACTTTTATGGAAGTTCATCTTAAAAAAAAAAAAAACAGTTTTTACAACTTCTTACAACGACTTCTTTAATCATTTTGAGATTTGCTAACTGACCTGAATTTACAGTCAAAGACTAATGAAAATATTATGCTGTACCTCTTTCTGTCCCCCCATCCAGCTGATAGCTCTGTTCATACTTAACTCCTGTCCTCTTGGTCTGGATGCGTCATACTGGCCCACAGTCACAAAATCCAAACCACCATCTTTCTTAAACTGCCAGTTTATGAGCTCGTAGACGGCCACAGGATCACCACTGGAATCAAACGAGACCTGGAAACCATTCTTTGTGGTGAAGTTTACTCTCTTGAGCTGGTCGCGTATCTGCAGTGGAACATATAAATTAATAAACTTTGTGTTTGTAAATTAAAGCTTTGAATTTATTTGATTTTTCTCCCATTATGATCAACTGTGTCGATTAAATTCTAAAAATATATAATGTATTAGTAATACATTTTGACATGGCGAGTCAATGTAACAAATAAGTGGGGCAATTATACCACTGAGGTGACCAGTGATGCCCCATATCTTTAAAACCCAGAACAAGAGCTAAAAAAAAAGTCTATTGATGTATCATTGACGTATTGCCAAATCAACCAAAAATAGTCTATGATCATTATTTCTTAATTTATTTTTTTTTCTGTTTTAATGTTTACAAAAGGCAATGAAAGAGATTAAAGTTTATGAAAAGCATTAAATTCAATTTTTGTTTTTCAGTTTAAATTGTAAAAAAAATGTCTTGTTGACAAGAGAAATCTTAATCAAACGTTAGAGTCAATTGTGAAGCATAAACATAAAATTTAAATAGGTACAAAAATATTTTTCATTTTTATTTCTTTTGGGATATCTCGAAGGACAAAACACTAAGTGTGAGTTTAGATAAATCTGATTTGATATTTCTGGCAAACTTGTCAGACCTACATAAAAAAGAAAAGAAAAAAATATATATTTATGTATATATATGATACATGATACATATATGAAAGAATCATTGACTTTAAGATTAAAACAGAATAACGCCCATAGAGCATTTTGCACAATTAGTTAATACACAACGTAAAATATAGATTCAAGATAAACCATATACACACATATCAATAAAGTCACGCTTATTTAAATCGTAAGGCAAGCTTGCGTCATTTTTATACCTGCCATGGTGTGAATTTAGCGCTCTTGTCGCACTGCGTGTCATTACAGATAACACCGTGGATGGCATGCGCTATGGCATACGTAGCTTTATACACCATGTTAGTGATGCGCAGCTGCGACGTGTCTGTATATGAGTTCTGCAGCGCGCGGATATCCTCACTACCGTCACATTCCCGCGCGCCTTCTGAGGAGCCTTTTAGGCTACAGCTGAACGAGCTCTCCCAAAACTCCGTTAGCAGAGGAGATTTCAGTGCTTGTGCTGGAGAGAGATCCAGAAGAAACTCACGGAGACCTGGAATCACTGAAGGCGGGATACCAAATCCTATCGCCCCAGCGCACATGTTAAAGCGCAGAAAAGATGGATCCATGATCCACGCGTCGCTCCCGATCCACTGGAGGGGAGGCGGCGGCTGCCTTGTCAGTTCCTCTAACAAAAGCCTTAGTTCCCCTTCGTGGACAAACGCTACAATTACCCGCGCTGTTGATCTCCGGATGACGTTCGCCACTCTCTCCAGTCTACTGCGCGGTTGTGTTCTGTAAAACACCTCGGAGTACTCCACACAGATTCCCTCCTCCTGCGCAGCCTTAAGAAATAACGCCATCCCGTTATTTCCATAGTCGGAGTCGCTGCGCACTGCCCCAATCCATGTCCAGCCGAAATGCTTGACTATTTTTGCTAGTGCGGCCGCTTGGTTTTGGTCACCCGGCACGGTCCTGAAGAAGGTAGGATACTGACGCTTATCGCTTAGACATGCGCAGGTTGCGTAGTGACTCACCTGTAATTCAGCGTAGAAAAGGAAAAAAAAGAAGCGTTTCGAAAGGCCTGATTTAATTCTATCGCTTATTGATGGAACATAATATGATTCATCAACCGTTGCTAAACAAAATTTGTTAATTTAGCAGTTTAACGCAGCCTACAATCACCTGCGGAATTCCAAAAAGACCTAGTACTCTGGACATACTGATTGAGAGCGTAGAAGAAGTCTCTCCTGCCAGAGTAGGAACGGCTGCGGCTCCTGATTTGGAACAGGAATCAGTATCATTGAAAAACAGTTCCATGCCGTTAGCATACTGGAATGCAACTTTGACTGCCATCAGCACTTCAAAGCACGTGTCGTGTATCTGGTATCCTAACGTGATTCCCGGCAGGAGATCTGTTCTGTTGTTGATCTCGTGGATGGTGAACTCCATGGCACGAGCGAAGCGCAGCTCCCTGAAATTCATACTGTTTTGAAAGACAAGACATATAAACATTTGCACAACATACGTTTCTCTTTTTAACCTAATACTAGCAGACGTCAATAGCACATGATAGCAAAACGTGAACACTGGATTATTATAATTTCTCTGTAATGATCCGTGCACTGTTCACTGCACACTCACAGACAGACCTCCCAGAGCACTGTGGCTGGAGTGGCGGTCTGGTGTAGGTGTTCTGCTCCGATCTCATGTAGTAATGGATGGCGAAATTCCCTCCCATCACAATATCTCCTTTCATATAAAGATCAGGCATCAAAGGCTCAGCCCACAGTTTGCAGCTGACCGGGTCAGCTTTACAACTTGCTGGATTGATCCCAGTTATCCACAGCATTGATAAAAACATCGCTACAATTGAAGTGAGTTGCATGCTATGCCCGGCAGTTCTCAGCCCTTTGAAGACGGCGGTGGCTGCCTTTAACATCCCACCTTGATATGATAATCTGTGGGTGTGGGCTGAAACTCAGGAGGCGTGGTTATGTCTGGAATGGTAATTACAGTGATGCACATCACAATGTGTTTGTCTTTGATGTATGATTGTGGTGTCTTGATGTAAGTACTCATTGGCCCCCTTCAGAGGTCATCGTGCGCATTGAGTAACTGACAGTGAAGATGTGCACACCTGTTCTCAGTCAATTGCGAGCATATGGTTGAGTTTGCGCAGACAGGGGCGTATCTCAGTTGTGCGCGATTCAGACAGTTAACTGAAGCGCATTTCTCTTATGCGATATCATTTACGAATAGGTGTCTTACGCCTAGCCTAAAAGCAGTTTCACACTTCAGTCTTCAAAAAAAAAAAAAAAAATAGTATACATTAATGAGCCCAACATTTACTTGTATATCCCTATTTAATTGAAAGCAGTACAAATGTAATACATATACAATTAAAATTTAATACTGGCAGCATTTTTAAACGTTACAACTGTTCATATTTACAACTGCGTCACTTCTTTTAACAGGTTTTGGGAACTGAAGAGATGAACGGGATTAGTTTGAAGTGAAATATTTTTCCCCATTTGAGCTTGATATTGGATTGCAGCTGCTCAACAGTTTGGGGTAATGCAAAATTGTCATTGGTGTTACCATCGCTGGTGTAACTGTTTTTTTGTTTTTTTTTTAATGAAAAAAATGTCCATTAGTGTCACAAATGACAGTAGACAATAGATTTTATGAGGCATAATCAAATAATGCAGAATGTACAACACTAAGAATTACATTGTTCACTGGAAAAAAAATCTTAGTCTCTTCAAATTTAAATTTATTTAAATTAAATAACTTTTCCCTAAATAAACAACTGAACACTGGTTATTGTGAATTAGTATGAACACAGGTATACAAGCGCAAAATGCTGGCAGTCATAGAAGGCATACACTGTATTCCCAAAAGTATTCGCTCGTCTACCTTTGCATGCATATGAACTTGAGCAACATCCCATTCTTAATCCATAGGGTTTAATATGATGCCGGCCCACCTTTTGCAGGTATAACAGCTTCAACTCTTCTGGAAAGGCTTTCCACAATGTTTAGGAGTGTGGTTATTTAATTTTTTTACCATTCTTCCAGAAGTGTATTTGTGAGTTCAGCCAGAAGGCCTGGCTAGCAGTTTCTACTCTAATTTATCCCAAAGGTGTTCTATCGGGTTCAGGTCATGACTCTGTGCAGGCCAGTCAAGTTTTTTGACACCAAGTTCATTCATCAATGTCTTTATGGACCTTGATTTGTGCACTGGTGCACAGTCATGTTGGAACAGAAAGGGGCCATCCTCTGTTCCCACAAAGTTGGGAGCAATAAATTGTTCAAAATCTTTTGGTCTACTGAAGCATTAAGAGATCCTTTCATCGGAGCTAAGGGGCCGAGCCCAACTCCTAAAAAACAGCTCCACATTATAACCCACCCCTCGCCCTTTTCACTTGACATAATGCAATCAGACAAGTAGCGTTCTTCTGGCAACTGCCAAACCCAGACTCATCCATTGGATTGCCAGATGGAGAAGTGTGATTCATCACTCCAGAGAACACATTTCTAGAGTCCAGTGGTGGCGCTTTCACCACTTAATTTGATGCTTTGCATTACGCTTGGATGCAGTTGCTCGGCCATGTGAACCCTATCACTGTACCATTCTGGAATTCACTGAGCTCCTGAGAGTGACCCATTCTTTCACAAATATTTGCAGAAACAATCTGCATGCCTAGTTGCTTACTTTATGCCATGCTACTTACTTTGCATCTGTGGCCAAGGAAGTGATAGGAAAACCTGAATTCAATGATTTGGATGGATGAGTGTATACTTTTGGAAATATAGTGTAAGCAAAAAAAGTGTACAAAGGAGGGCATTTATATGAATATTTTTTATTTTATCTACAAGAACAGGCAAGAAGATAGATAGAAATAAAGGCTTAAAATTGGAGAATACTAATGTTTTAGTGAAAAAAAATAATTTTGTGCTTTTTAAATAATCTTTATGAAGAAGCAAAGTTTCAAAAATAGTACATATGTAATAATGTAATGCATTTTTGAGTGCGTTAGTGTGAAATGCAGTTGGAAATAATATTGTAATGTTACTGGTGTTACATTGTGTCATTGGTGTTACATAATGGATGTTGTCAGTTTCATTTCTACAAATGGTGAAGCATATATTGGTATATATTGCTTTTCTTAATTATTTTACAATTTAACAATTAAATTTTAATTTAATTTACAATTGAGCCCTTCTGCTACCCACCTTAGAGCAGCTGCCCACGCCCCAGCTACCACCAACTGCCTTGGACTAGCTACCCTCCCTACACTGATGTTCTCATAGACTCCTAGTTATTCCTACTACCAATACTACTGCTATTCATATTAGTAGTATAATCACTTGTAGGTAGTTTGACCAGAGGAGGATGGGTCCCTCCTGGTGAGCCTGGTTCCTCCCAAGGTTTCTTCCTTCTTCCAGCAAAGTTTTGAGGGAGGTTTTCCTTGCCACTGTTGCCCCTGACATGCCTGCTGGGTTTTTTTTTTTTACATTTTTCACACTCTTGTTAAAACTCTGTCTTTTCTGGAATTCTGTGAAGCTGCTTTGTGACAACATCCATTGTAAAAAGCGCTATACAAATAAATTTGATTTGATTTAATTTGATTTTTCCCTCCCTGGTGTCATGTGACTCATTACAGTTAGAAGGTTCCAGGTGTGAATGGGGAGCAGGGCTGTTAAATTTGATGTTTTGGGTACAATTCTCTCATACTAGCCCATGGATATTCAACATGGCAAAGAACTCTGAGGGTGTGCGAAATAGAATTGTTGCTCAACACAAAGATGGCCTAGGCTATAAGAAGATTGCTAACACCCTAAAACTGAGCTATGGCACGGTGGCTCAGGTCATACAGTGGTTTTCTAGGAGAGGTTCCACTTGGAACAGGCCTCGCCAGGGTCAACCAGAAAAGTTGAGTCCTCATGTTCAGCGTCATATCCAGAGGTTGGCTTCAAAAAATAGATGCATGAGTGCTGCCAATATTGCTGCAGAGGTTGAAGAAGTGGGAGGTCAACCTGTCAGTGCTCAGGCCATACATTGTATAATGCAACAATTTGGTCTGCATGGCCGTTGTCCAAGAAGGAAGCCTCTTCTGAAGCTGATGCACAATAAAGCCTGCAAACAGTTTGCTGAAGACAAGCAGTCCACGAACATGGATTACTGCAACCATGTCCTGTGGTCTGATGAGACCAAGATAAAATTGTTTGGCTCTGATGGTGTCCAGTATGTGTGGTGGCATAATGGTGAGGATTACCATTATACCTTTTTGTAAATGACCCTTTGTAAACTGCACAGCATGGCAGTTTTCCAAAATGAAAATTACCTCAAACACACCTCCAAGATGACAACTGCCCTGTTGAGAAAGCTGAAGGTGAAGGTGGTGGACTGGCCAAGTATGTCTCCACACCTAAACCCAACTGAGCACCTGTCGGGCATGCTGTAGTGGAATGAGAAGGAGTGCAAGGTGTCTAACATCCACTACCTCTGTGACGTCATCATGGAGGGGTAGAAGAGGATTCTAAAAAGTATTTAGTCAGTCATCAATTGTGCAAGTTCTCCCACTTAAAAAGATGAGAGAGGCCTGTAATTGACATCATAGGTAGACCTCAACTATGAGAGAAAAAATGAGGAAAAAAAAATCAGAAAATCACATTGTCTGATTTTTAAAGAATTTATTTGCAAATAATGGTGGAAAATAAGTATTTGGTCACCTACAAACAAGCAAGATTTCTGGCTGTCACAGACCTGTAACTTCTTCTTTAAGAGTCTCCTCTGTCCTCCACTCATTACCTGTATTAATGGCACTTGTTTGACCTTGTTATCTGTATAAAAGACACCTGCCCACAACCTCAAACAGTCACACTCCAAACTCCACTAACGTGAAGACCAAAGAGCTGTCGAAGGACACCAGAAACAAGATTGTAGACCTGCACCAGGCTGGGAAGACTGAATCTGCAATAGGCAAGCAGCTTGGTGTGATCAGGGGCTCCACGCAAGATCTTAGCCCGTGGGGTCAAAATGATCACAAGAACGGTGAGCAGAAATCCCAGAACCACACGGGAGGACCTAGTGAATGACCTGCAGAGAGCTGGAACCAACGTTACAAAGGCTACTGTTAGTAACACACTACGACGCCAGACGTGTCCCCCTGCTTAAGCCAGTACATATCCGGGCGAGTCTGAAGTTTGGTAGAGAGCATTTGAATGTTCCGGAAGAGTATTTGGAGAATGTCATATGGTCAGATGAAACCAAAGTAGAACTTTTTGGAACAAACGCAACTCGTCGTGTTTGGAGGAGAGTGAATGCTGAGTTGCATCCAAAGAACACCATACCAACTGTGAAGCATGGGGGTGGCAACATCATGCTTTGGGCCTGTTTCTCTGCAAAGGGACCAGGACGACTGGTCCGTGTACATGTAAGAATGAACGGGGCCATGTATTGTGAGATTTTGAGTGCAAACCTCCTTCCATCAGCAAGGGTGATGAAGATGAAACGTGGCTGGGTCTTTCAGCATGACAATGATCCCAAGCACACTGCCAGGGCAACAAAGGAGTGGCTTCGTAAGAAGCATTTCAAGGTCGTGGAGTGGCCTAGCCAGTCTCCAGATCTCAACCCCATTGAAAAACTTTGGAGGGTGTTAAAAGTCTGTGTTGCCCGCCGACAGCCCCAAAACATCATTGCTCTAGAGGGCAACAAAGGAGTGGCTTCGTAAGAAGCATTTCAAGGTCCTGGAGTGGCCTAGCCAGTCTCCAGATCTCAACCCCATTGAAAAACTTTGGAGGGAGTTAAAAGTCTGTGTTGCCCGCCGACAGCCCCAAAACATCATTGCTCTAGAGGAGATCTGCATGAAGGAATGGGCCAACATACCAGCAACGGTTTGTGCCAACCGTGTAAAGACTTACAGAAAACGTATGACCTCTGTCATTGCCAGCAAAAGATATATAACAAAGTAATGAGATGAACTTTTGTTATTGACCAAATACTTATTTTCCACCATTATTTGCAAATAAATTCATTAAAAATCAGACAATGTGATTTTCTGAATTTTTTTCCTCATTTTGTCTCTCATAGTTGAGGTCTACCTATGATGTCAATTACAGGCCTCTCTCATCTTTTTAAGTGGGAGAACTTGCACAATTGGTGACTGACTAAATACTTTTTTCCCCACTGTATGGTTAATCTTACATTATATATATATATATATATATATATATATATATATATATATATATATATATATATAATCTCAATTATTATTCATTATAAAGTTAATAAAGCAGTTGAACAAATTGTCTATGTAGTTTTTCTTCTTATATGAGACATGTAAAGCTACATCTTTTCTAACTCCAGAAAACACACCACTGGATAGCTGAACCAATGAAGAACAAGATTTGACAATTCCTTTAAAACTCCTAAAAGATTCCGCACAGTTTAGCATGATGCTGAGCAAGTTTGAAAGAAAGAGAGGAATGCTACCCACTAAACCTTAATTAGACAAAAGTCTACCATTAATTGTTTAATGTTATGCACAATAAACAATATGTTCTCCAAATGCTCATTCGATTTTTCCAAATTAATATGAGTATACTGTCTAAAAGTACTGAAAGGCAGAACAAATCAGATAAGAAATTGTTCACTACTATGATTTAAGTAGTGGATGTGCAGATCATAAATATACACATTTACACATTACAACACAGGTTTTATTAAAAGGTGTATTATTGAAGCTAATGAGTACACGTAAATCTAAACACGAATCAGCATATATTATATAAGATGATAAACCACAGAGTGACAGGCAAAATTTGGGAAAGAATCTTAAAGAGACTTAGAGGGTTCTTTTCCCATAACGTGTTTCTTGGTATTCTGCTCTGGCCGAAACATGATTATGAAACACTTGGGAAAAAATATACAAAAAATTAAACCAAAGCTTGAGGCCAGAATAGCAAATATCTCTACAGCTACAGTGAACTTTCCAGGAGAACTAACATAAGATGGAATTAAGGTAACCCAAACTGCACAGAATATGAGCATGCTGAATGTGATGAATCTGGCTTCATTAAAGTTATCAGGCAGCTTCCGAGCCAGAAAAGCCAAAATAAAACACAAAAGAGCCAAAAGTCCTATGTAACCCAGCACAGCCCAGAAACCTATAGCTGAACCTAATCCACACTCCAGGATTATCCTTTCCTTGTATTGTTTTAGATTTTTGATTGGAAGAGGAGGTGATGTTGTCAACCAAACAACACAAATTAGAACCTGTACTAGAGTGAAAACAAGAACACTGAGTCTCTGCTGTGGAGGTCCAAACCATTTCATGGTATTACTGCCTGGAAGTGTAGCTCTGAAGGCCATTAACACCACTATTGTTTTCCCCAGAACACAGGAGATGCAGAGGACAAAGGTGATCCCAAACGCTGTGTGGCGCAGCATACAGGACCACTCAGAGGGCTGACCAATGAAAGTAAGTGAACAGAGAAAACACAGAGTCAGTGAGAAAAGCAGCAGGAAGCTCAGCTCTGAGTTGTTGGCTCGGACGATGGGAGAAGTTTTGTGTTTGTAGAAAACAGCAGCCACACATACAGATATGAAGGCCCCAGAGATGGAGAACGCTGTCAGGATGATGCTCAGAGTGTCGTCCCAGGACAGGAACTCCACAGGCTTTGGGAGGCAGCTGTCTCGCTGGGTGTTTGGCCAGAACTCAGGAGGGCAGTGCAGACAGTTCAAAGAGTCTAAAATATTATTAAATTTTGTGTAACTATATTTTATGAAGACCTACATGGGAATAAAAAAGTAAACAAAATATATTAGGCCTAGGCCCACCAATATTACCCACTGTTTTGTGATACACAACCTGTCTTGTTGCTGATCTCTCCTTCTGCGCATGGTATACAGTCAGAGCAGCAGACTGGCTTTCCTTTCTGCACAGCCTTCCTGGTTCCTGGAGGACAGCTCTCACTGCACACAGATCGTGGCACCTGAAAGACATTAGACAAATGAAAATCATTTGATGTTTGTCAAACAATAACTTCCTGACAGATTCATGTATTGCATTGGTCTAGATGGTTTACCTCAGCATGGAATCGCTTTAAATGACTGAGTAATGAAATCGCAAAAGACATTCATAGACTTTTTTTTGCACTTTCTGTGTTTGCTAACATTTGACCTGATTAGCATTTGGAGATTGGAAAACTATCTATGACTGATAGATAAATGGTTTGCTGGCTTCTGTTAATCAGTTAGTATTTTTCAAAATTGTTATGAGTTAACATTAATAGGGTCAATATTTGCTCTAAAGTTTAGGGCTGGACATATATTTTGATGGAGTTGTCGCTGCAGTTTACCCATCTAGCCAGCATTACAACTACAAGAGTCAATAAAGGGATGTGCCATGTATTTAGAAAAAAAAAGATTTAGCACACAGTTGCAAGAAAACTCTTTGTGCTTCCGGCTGTATAAACAGCAACCCAGATTTCTTTGATGTCAGTATTCAAATCATTAGCCAGGTGTTTAAAGCAAAGTACAGAATTCATGTTTATTTATTTATTTATTTATTTATCTATCATGTTTGTCTTTTGAGTTATTGATACAGGATTCATTGAACAATCTATGTCCACCAAACTTTTGAGCAAACACTTTTGGTATTTTGAGCTGGAGTTATGTAAAATATTTAACTATTTTGACTCTAATCATTAGAAAAGTGAAATAATGAGAAAGGTTTCTTCACTTTGATGTGCACAAATAAACCTTAAACATGGATTTTTCATGTTTAAAAGAATAATTTTAACATGATATCATTAATGTGAACTTGCTTTTTTTTTGCTGACTGTGCTGTACTTTACCTCGATCTGTCTTCCCATCCAGCTGATAGCTCTGCTTACACGGAACTCCTGGCCTCTTGGTCTGGATGAGTCATAGTGGCCCACAGTGATGAAATCTGTTGTGCCATCTTTCCTGACCTGCCAGTTTATAAGATCATAGACAGCTGCAGGATCACCACTGGAATCAAACCAGACCTGAAAATCATTCTTTGTAGTGAAGTTCACTCTCTTGAGCTGGTCGAGTATCTGCAATGGAAAAAACAGAACCATGAGTTTGAAATGTGAAATTTAATCAATTGTTGCCATTGTATGCATTTATATATATATATACATATATATATATATATATATATATATATATATATATATATATATATATATATATATATATATATATATATATATATATATATATATATATATATATATATATATATACACATACATGCTATAGTCACAATGATATGTTAGAATATTTCATTATTTAACGTTTACTTCATGTTGTCCATGTAAAACAGCAGGTCTCAGTAGCAGTATTTTTATCTCAGCCCTCTTAAGCCCTCCTTTATCTTAAGCCACAGGGGGAATTTTTGATTGTTGATTATTGATAGGCTTTTAGTACAAAAAGGCTATGCTATTATTATTGTAAGTATGTAAAATTTTCTGATGAATTATGATTAAAACAATGACAGCTTCATGCATGGAAAAACGTGTCATTGGTGTTACTAATGAAACAATAAGTGACTTTAAAATTTAAACAAAATATCAACCCATTTGATACCTTGATGGTAAAATAGCCCAATTTAAATATAATAATTAATATGTTCATTTTTAAGATAGTCATACTTATCTGATTCTTATTATTTTCATACATTCTAATTAGAAGACATCAGTTTTATACCTGCCATGGTGTGAATTTAGCGCTCTTGTCACACTGCGTGTCATTGCAGATAACACCGTGGATGGCATGCGCTATGGCATACGTAGCTTTATACACCAGGTTAGTCACGCGCAGCTGCGACGTGTCTGTATACGGGTTCTGCAGCGCGCGGATATCCTCACTGCCATCACATTCCCGCGCGCCCCCTGAGGAGCCTTTTAGGCTACAGCTGAACGAGCTCTCCCAAAACTCCGTCAGCAGAGGAGATTTCAGTGCTTGTGCTGGAGAGAGATCCAGAAGAAACTCACGAAGACCTGGAATCACCGAGCGGGGAACCCCAAATCCTATCGCCCCAGCGCACATGTTAAAGCGCAGAAACTCTGGATCTATAATCCACGCGTCGCTGCCGACCCACTGGAGGGGAGGTGGCGGCTGTTTTACCAGCTCCTCCAATAGAAATCTTAAATCGCCTTCATGAAGAAACGCTACTAGTACCCGGGCTGTTGATCTCCGGATGACGTTCGCCACTCTCTCCAGTTTACTGCGCGGTTCTGTTCTGTAGTAGGACTCGGAGTACTCCACACAGATTCCCTCCTCCTGCGCAGCTTTTAGAAACGACGCCATTCCATAATTTCCATAGTCTGAGTCGCTGCGCACTGCCCCAATCCATGTCCAGCCAAAGTACTTGACAATTTTTGCAAGTGCGGCCGCTTGATGGTGGTCACTAGGGACGGTTCTGAGGAAGGCAGGATACTTACTTTTATCGCTCAGACATGCGCAGGTTGCATAGTGACTCACCTGATATTCGGTACAGAAAAAAAGACGCGTTAATTGATGAGCCCGACTTAATCCTTGCCCTGGTGTATCTGATATAATACGGTGCTTCAGTCGTAACTGAACACAAATGGTTCATTTTGTACCACATAGTGCAGACTAAAATCACCTGTGGAATTCCAAAAAGACCCAGAATTCTAGTCACACTCATTGAAGATATGGAATAAGTATCTCCCACGAGAGCAGGAACAGCGGCGGCTGCAGATTTTGAGCAGGAATGGCTTTCATTAAAAAAGGGTTCCATGCCGTTTGCAAACTGAAATGCAGCTTTAACAGCCATCAGCACTTCAGAACACGTGTCGTGTATCTGGTATCCTAACGTGATTCCCGGCAGGAGATCTGTTCTGTTGTTGATCTCTTGGATGGTGAACTCCATGGCACGAGCGAAGCGCAGCTCCCTGAAATTCATACTGTTCAGAAACATAAGGTTTAAAATCAAAACCATTGACAGAGCAAGTATTTTTTAACCAAGTGCTTTGACTCATCAATAACTCAATAAGTAGCGCATAACCGCAAAAACGGACATTTGTTTATCACAATTTTTCTGTGATGCCCCCCACACTGTAAATTCACACACAGACCTCCCAGAGCACTGCGGCGGTAGAGGCTGTCTGGTGTAGGTTTTCTCTTCTGATTTCATGTAGGAATGAATAGCGAAACTCCCTCCAATCATAAAATCTCCATTCAAATAAAGACCAGGTTTCTGAGGATCCTCCCAGACTCTGCAGCTGCCCGGGGCAGATTTATATGCTGCTGGTTTGAGTCCAGTTATCCACAGCACTAATAAGAACATCAATAAAGGTGAAATGAGCTGCATGGTATCCTCCGCAGTTTTCCGCACCGTGGAGTGACTGCAGTGCGTGATAGTGTTTAAATAGAAACCTTATTATGATCCCCTGTGGGTGTGAGCATAGATTCAGGAGGCGTGGCTGTGCCTTTAATAGCAGCTGCAATGAAGGACATAATGTTTATGCTTGATTCTCCTTGAGATGTTGATTTTTGGCGTATTAAATGAATAACTGTGGGCCGTATTCGGAGCTCAGCGTGCGCAGTAACGAAATGAGAAATAAAAAAATTGCTTTTCTTTGTTTAAAACAACTGCGTGTTTATCGCACTATTAGCTTAAGCGCATCTCACGGGGTAAATATTTTGTTGCAACTATATATAGTACCCGCGACCCTGAGGGAGAATCGGCTTACAAAATATGTGTGTGCGTGTGTGTGTGTGTGTGTGTAGTAGGAATCTAACATGGGGCCGCAAACGGGCCCCGAGTTTCATAACTGACTGCGGCTCTACTTCAGGAAGCCCACTTTTATCCCTCCAGCTCGCCCCAAGAGTGAAACGGATAAGTGGCTTATAAAATGTGTAAATAAGTAAATAGTCAATTAATTATCTTAATTGAAGTCTTAATTAATGTGATTATATATTCATTATTTTAATTGTTTCCCTATTGGCAAGCACGCGCGCGCGCGCGCGCGCACACACACACACACACACACACACACACACACACACACACACACACCAAGTCCAAGTATTGTCTCATTTTGCAGTCACATTTGACAAATAAAATATATCATTTGATAATAATGTGACATCCACCAGTCAAGACAAGTTTTTACAGTATAATATGACAGCAGTGGTGGACAGTAACGAAGCAAATGTAATTATGTAATTGATTACTGTACTTTCCTTGTATGTTTTTTGGGCAACTTTTTACTTTCACTCCGCTACATTTAAAAGTACAATGTCTTAGTGTTTACTCCATGTTTTTGTGACATCTGTTGTTTCTTTTGGTTTGTGTGCGTATAAAAAGTTACAGGTCAAAACGAAAGAATCGAAGCAAAAACACCAATCAGGGCACACCGCGCACTTTGTTTTGATTGACCTGTTGGGCATATCGACCCATTTAAAGCATACAGTTCTAAGAAGGCGTTTTACGGCCACCGTTCATAAAAATAGAAACAGTAGACTTTGTGAATAAAGTCGTGATATTTCGAGGAAAAAGTTGTCACATTACAATATTTCTCTTTGCATTCTTTAAATCTTGAAGTCTTATTGTTAAACTTGCAGAGAACTCTCACTCATTCGGATCCTTCCATGCAGGAGCTGGACTCCATCTCCCAGAACCCGCTGGAGTATCATGTGGCTTCCTACTCTCCACCACGATCCTATCAGAGATCTCAATCTCCTGACTATTAATGCCACATACCTGCGTTTGGGTCATGTAACTATTAGATTAGACTTTTTAAGCCCGAGCTTCAGTTAGTAACATTGTGAATTATTGTTTCATTGTGTTTAATGTGAGAACAAATTTTCTTTATAGAGTTATACTACCTCACTTCTAATTCTGCCTCATTTCTAAAAAAACACAGTACAAAATGTAAATGACAATGAAATGCAATGATGTGCAAATTAATTAAACCCCAAATTTATTTTAAAATATATACAAAGTATATTAAATGTTGAAATAGAGAAATTGTTTTAAAAATAAATAAATAAATGCCCATTTTGAATTTGATGGCAACAACATGTTCCAAAAAATTTGGGATGGGGTAACAAAAGACTGGTTACATTGTGTAATGTCAAGAACACTTGAAGGTTTATTGGCAACAGGTCAGTAATAATAATGGGTAGGAAAATAACTCCAGAGAGATGCTGAGTCTTTCACAAGGAAAAATGAGGAGGGATTCAGCACTCTGCAAAAGAGCAAATAGGGGAAAAATTCAAGAATAATGTTTCTCAACATAATATAGAAAATAACATGGGGATTTTTTCATCTACAGTACTTAATATCAGTAAAAATTTAGACACTACAGATAAATCTCTGTATGCATCTGTATGTATCTTTGGGCCCTCAGGTAGCATTAACAACAGATATGATAGAAATCATTGCATGGGCAGAGATTTCTTTTTTGAAATGTGTTGTTGGCATGAAATTCAAAATGGGCATGAAATGGGCATGAAATTCAAAAATTTTTAACAATACAATTTCCCAGGTTGAATGTTTGATTTGTTGTCTTTGTACTATTTTTAATTAAATATAGGGTTTAAACATTTTGCGCATGATTGTATTATGTTTTTATTTACTATTTTTCCCTATTTTTTGGGAATTGGGGTTGTATTACCTTTTTTGCCTGTATTAAACCATCTTTATATGCTATTTCACTACTATATTTACAGTGTATAACACTGAAATGATGTTTTCTGTAGCAGCGTTGAAGATAGAACTAATTTTATAACACAATTCAAATGACCTTAATTTTCAGGGAATTAAGTTGATGTGTGGCCTTGTGATGATGGCCATGTATTGTGATTCAAAAGTAATCCTTATTTATTTGTATTCAAGATGACAAATGTAAAGTCTATATTGATCAGATTTATAGATGCTAAACAACAGTTATTTGGCACTTACAGCATGACTTAATCATGCACAATGTGCTGCAGCTGAAATATTACTTTAGAATCAAGTACTGTCAAAAAAAAAAAAAAAAAAAAAAAAAAAAATATATATATATATATATATATATATATATATATATATATATATATATATATATAGAGAGAGAGAGAGAGAGAGAGATAGAGAGAGTGTTAATGTTTGTTTATTTATTTGGGGGGTTGGCAAATTTGATTTTGCAATATATATTGCAAATATGATTATGAAATAATGCAGAATGGTTAATTATTAAAGTTAAATTTTTAATTTTTAAAGTTAAATATCTAAACATTTCCCATAATTACTGAGGAGGAGAGTCACACCATGTTGGTGAATGAGGAAGAAGTGCAGCAGATCCAGTTGTAGCAGCATGTATGCACTTTATCATGTCACGCACAAAACAAAAAAGATAGACTTATAGTTCACAGCTTTCACCAATAACAAAAACAAGAGCCTATTGTTTGTCCTGTCATTAATCTTGTCACATCAGATTTTTCTACAGTATCGGTTCCTCTCTCTTAGCTCTCTCTACTGAATGGAAAAATGACATAGTACGGAGAGAGATTATCCACAGATTCACATACTTATCAAACAGACTGCGACTTCACTCAAAGTAACCATCCACCTCACAGACAGCGCCTGACCACACAGGCAAGACCACATATAAAAGCAAAAAAAGAGCAAGAAATGATTGACTAGTCTATAAATGTATGGTTCACTTTTTTTTTTTTCCAGAATAGTATTAAATTAAAATAAGATAAAGCTAAATGGTGCAAATTGCAAATTAATTTGATGAGAGTCAAATCAAATACAGGGGAAAAAACTACTTTTGTCTCTAAAAATTTTGGTTTACATAGTGCCCTTTGAGTTAAATAAGGCTCCTGTCATTCAAATGAGTAATGGGGAGGGACTTATGACAAAGTTTTATATCTGCATAATTATGTTTGATCTCTGTGAATCATTTTAGTGGAGCATAAGTTAGCCAGCTGCTAAAAACAGCTAGCCAGGGAAGCTAGTTCTCTGAATGTCTAATGCCTCACAGCTTCCTCAGATTACAGTTTTGCATGAACCCGCCTCATTCTTTCACCTTCCTTGCTTGGGAATGCACTCATACTAAAATATAACTAAGCACTGTAACACAGCATTGGAGTTGTGTGGAGAGGATGTGATGTAACACTGCTAAAGCTTGTTAGGATGTACAGAAAGAGGTGAGTTTGCTGTAGGACAATACAGTTACTTAAATAATCTCATCACTCAGACTTGGTCACAGGAGAACAGATCGCCGGGTGCTGCATTCAGACAGGGAATGTATAACTCCACATTTCAGCAACTGCTAAAGTACAATTTACGACCCATTTTTTTTACTCACTGGAGCAGTCTGGGGCTGGAGGTTAGGGAATCGGCCCTGTGACCGGAAGATCGCTGGTTCGATCCCCAGAGCCAAGAGTACATGACTGAGGTATCCTTGAGCAAGGCACCTAACCCTCACTTCTTCCTAATGTGTGTGTGTGTGTGTGTGTGTGTGTGTGTGTGTGTGTGTGTGCTCATTAATGTGTATGTGGTGTTCCACTTCACGGATGGGTTAAATGCAGGTGAAATTCCCTGTTGTGGGATTAAAAAGAGTCAATTAATCTTAATTTTAATGTGGCTTTATATGTTATTATCGATTATGATTAAAGTGGTACATGTAAAAAAAGGTTACTTACATATTTCTACACAAAACATAACTTAGTTATAAATATGTATTAAATAAGCTGCTATGTACATATAAATGTATATATAAATCAGCAGTTTTACTATTAGGTGCTGCATATGCAATGAAAGTCTCAGAGAGCCTTGGATGGAACTTTACCCATAAGATGTTTCTTGGTATTTTGCTCTGGCCTAAACATTATTATGAAACACTTGGGAGCAAAAATACAAATAATCAAACCAAAGCTTGAGGCAAGAGTTGCAAATATCTCTACAGCTACAGTGAACTTTCCAGGAGAGCTGACATAAGCTGGGATAAAGGTAACCCAAACTGCACAGAATATGAGCATGCTGAATGTGATGAACTTGGCTTCATTAAAGTTATCAGGCAGCTTCCGAGCTAGAAAAGCAAAAATAAAACACAAAAGAGCCAGAAATCCTATATAACCCAGCACAGCCCAGAAACCTATAGCTGAACCTAATCCACATTCCAGTATTATCCTTTCCTTGTATTGCTTTAGATTTTTAAAAGGAAAAGGAGGAGAGGTTGTCAACCAAACAACACAAATTAGGACCTGTATGAGAGTGAAGGTGAGAACACTGAGTCTCTGCTGTGGAGGCCCAAACCATTTCATGGCATTACTGCCTGGAAGTGTAGCTCTGAAGGCCATTAACACCACAATAGTTTTCCCCAGAACACAGGAGATGCAGAGGACAAAGGTGATCCCAAACGCTGTGTGACGCAGCATACAGGACCACTCAGAGGGCCGACCAATGAAAGTAAGTGAACAGAGGAAACACAGAGTCAGTGCAAAGAGCAGCAGGAAGCTCAGCTCTGAGTTGTTTGCTCGGACGATGGGAGAAGTTCTGTGTTTGTAGAAAACAGCAGCCACACATACAGCTATGAATGCCCCAGTGATGGAGAACGCTGTCAGGATGATGCTCAGAGTGTCGTCCCAGGACAGGAACTCTACAGGCTTGGGGAGGCACTCGTCTCGCTGGGTGTTGGGCCAGAACTCAGGAGGGCAGCGCACACAGTTCAGAGAGTCTGAAACATTAGAAAAATATTTAGAACCTTATTTTTGAAAGAACAGCAAAGCCATGTAAAACAAACATAAAATTGCACACTGTATTGTGATACGCAACCTGTCTTGTTACTGATCTCCCCTTCTGCACATGGTATACAGTCATAGCAGCAGACTGGCTTTCCTTTCTGTACAGCCTTCCAGGTTCCTGGAGGACAGCTCTCACTACACACAGATCGTGGCACCTGAAAGACATTAGACAAATGCAAGACATTCATTGTGATTTTAAATACAAAGAAAGGTAATGGTAAAGGACATTTAACAACTTTAAAACATGTTTGTATGTGTTGTATAATGGCTAATGTTAGATAAGTTAGATTGACATCTATGATTGGTTTATTTGCCGTTTGCGAGTTTCTTTTATTTAGCACATAGTAAAAAAAAAAAAAGTATATATATATATATATATATATATTTTTTTTTTATATATATATATATATATGTATTATTATTTTATGGTTATAACAGGTTGTTTTCATGCTAAAGTTTAGGAATGGATATGTATTAGAAGTATTCAATACATTGACTGTAATGAAGTTTTGTGTAGCGGTTTAACCGTCTACCTTGTTTTTGTCATATGCAGGTAAACAACTGGATGTGGATTGTGGAATTAAGACAATTAGCACAAAAAACAATGAAAGGGTTTGTGATACTGATTGCTTTGTAATGTATTGATTTATGCGGTATTTGAACCGGTATTTGAACCGGATTAGCCTTGGACGCCTCCTGGTGCAGGTGTACTCGACATGGCCTACTGGGACAAGACCCTGGGGTCATCCTAGGATGACAATGATTTTTTTTTTTTCCTTTCTTTTTTTTATATGAGGAGCCATCCAGAGTTTTTTGATGACAATGTTCATGTAGTGCTGTCTTTATGCACAAATGTGCAGCAAAGTACAGAATAAATGCTGGGTTTTTTTTGTACTTTATCTTTTGAAATAGTTATTCTCAATTAACTTAAGGCTATCAAAATATTTGTGTAATCACTCATCTTGGTTTTTTTTTTTTTTTTGGTATGATGAAGTTTAATTATAAATCAGAGCAATGAACATTTTGAGATTCTTTCCTTTTTTGTATGTAACAAATCCTAAAACTATATTTCTCTTAGAAAACACTTCAATGCATGAATGACAACTTGCTTCCATGTATTGTTAAAGCTCTTTAAAGCAAACTTGATAAAAATTATCACAACGGATTGCTTTATTTATTTTGGGTTCTTCTAACTGATGTGGGTTTGCTGTCAAAGAAGTTATCTGGAAGTTTTCAACTGTACCTCTGTCTGCCCCCCCACCCAGATGATAGGTCTGCCCATAGTGAACTCCTGGCCTTTTGGTCTGGATGTGTCATATCGGCCCACAGTGATGACACCCAAACCACCATCTTTTTTAAATTGATAGTTGATGAGCTCGTAGACAGCTACAGGATCACCATTGGCATCGAACGAGACCTGATAGCCAGTCTTTGTAGTGAAGTTCACTGTCTTGAGCTGGTTGAGTATCTGCAGTGGAGCACATGATTTGACAAACTGTAAATCCTGATCAACACAGTGCAAAGATCTTGACATAGTAACTTACACAGTAGCTGACTGTCAAATACGATTTGGGCAATTTGATCATAATGTAACAATAAACAAAATAAATAATGATATCTATTTATATTCATACTTTATTGTAATACTGGACTAACAAGACATATCCTATGATCATTGTGATTATATATGTATAAATATATATATATATATATATATGAATGTGTGTTAAAAATAATACATTCTATCATTAACTATTAGACACTAGTGTTCTGCTAGGACAAAACGTTCTGTGTTTTTTATCACCAAATATGTTGAAATATATCTGTACCCGGTTATGAATGAAACACATTGTGGGATTTTTTTTAAGACAGGAATGCGTTAAATCAGAAAACAGTAACACAAGAAGTGTTACAGTGGATAAACACAAGTTAGTGTGTTGAGAATTGAGGGATCACTTTTAGATTGTTGAAACAAATTAACAACCCAACACGATTTATAGGCCAATAGCCCACTTGACACAAATTATTGAATATATACAATTTTAAAGATAAAATCGTACTTATTCCAATTATACAGAATCTACGGAATTATTCTTAACTGTATCAGTTTTTTACCTGCCATGGTGTGAATTTAGCGCTCTTGTCGCACTGCGTGTCATTACAGATAACACCGTGGATGGCATGCGCTATGGCATACGTAGCTTCATACACCATGTTAGTGATGCGCAGCTGCGACGTGTCTGTATACGGGTTCTGCAGCGCGCGGATATCCTCACTGCCATCACATTCCCGCGCGCCCTCTGAGGAGCCTTTTAGGCTACAGCTGAACGAGCTCTCCCAAAACTCCGTTAGCAGAGGAGATTTCAGTGCTTGTGCTGGAGAGAGATCCAGAAGAAACTCACGGAGACCTGGAATCACTGAGCGGGGAACTCCAAATCCTATCGCCCCAGCGCACATGTTAAAGCGCAGAAACTCTGGATCTACAATCCACGCGTCGCTGCCGATCCACTGAAGGGGAGGCGGGGGCTGTCTTGTCAGTTCCTCTAATAGAAGCCTCACTTCGCCTTCGTGAAGAAACGCTACTATTACCCGGGCTGTTGATCTCCGGATGACGTTCGCCACTCTCTCCAGTTTACTGCGCGGTTCTGTTCTGTAGAAAACCTCGGAGTACTCCACACAGATTCCCTCCTCCTGCGCAGCCTTTAGAAAAGACGCCATTCCAGTATTTCCATAAACTGAGTCGCTGCGCACTGCCCCAATCCATGTCCAGCCGAAGTACTTGACAAGTTTTACTAGTGCAGCAGCTTGATGGTAGTCACTTGGCACGGTCCTGAAGAAGGCAGGATACTGACGCTTATCGGTCAGACATGCGCAGGTTGCGAAATGACTCACCTGTTTTCAGTACAGCAAAACATAAAGACGCGTTAATTTCAGCGCTTAGTTAAAGGACATAGTATAATTCCTGAGTTATTATCGAACACAAATAATTAATTTTGCACAATTTGGCGCAGTTTACAATCACCTGTGGAATTCCAAAAAGACCCAGCATTCTAGTCATGGTAATTGAGGAGATGGAATAAGAATCACCCACAAGAGCAGGAACAGCTGCTGCTGCAGATTTTACACAGGAATCAGTATTATTGAAAAATGATTCCATGCCGTTTGCAAACTGAAATGCAAGTTTGAGTGCCATCGCCACTTCAGCACACGAGTCGTATATCTGGTATCCTATCGTGATTCCCGGCAGGAGATCTGTCCTGTTGTTGATCTCGTGGATGGTGAACTTCATGGCACGGGCGAAGCGTAGCTCCCTGAAATTCATACTGTTTACAAACATAAGACATAACAAACAAAACAATGACACAAAGTAAGTTTCTTTCTTACCAAATGCTGATAGACGTCAATATCTCAGAAAGTAGTGCATAGCTGCAATAATAAAAAATAAAAAATAATAATAATAAAAGGAAAAGTGGTGATTAGAATGTGTTACTCCACAGTACAACTGCTCACTCCACACTCACAGACGGACCTCCCAGAGCACTGCAGCTGGAGTGGCGGTCTGGTGTAGCTGTTCTGCTCTGATCTCATGTAGTAATGCATGGGGAAAGTCCCCCCAATCACAAAATCTCCATTCATATAAAAACCAGGTACCTGAGGCTCAGCCCACAGCCTGCAGCTGACCAGATCAGATGCACATGCTGCTGGACTGAGCTCGGTTAACCACAGCATGAATACAAACATCATTAAAATTGAAGTGAGCTTCATGGTGTGCTTGTTAGTTCTCAGCCCTCTGAAGGGCAGAGAGAGTGCATTTAAATAACCTCCTCGTCGTGATGCCCTGTGGGCGTGAGTCCCGACTCAGGAGGCGTGGCTATGTGATGAATAGTACATGCAGTGAGATTCAGAGATATCAGAGATTCACTCAAGAAATTCTCTTGCGTAATTTGTTCTCCCACTATGAGCTGCATTACCTTCAGCTCAGCTGTTTGGCCACTTGACCAGAGAATGTCACACTAACACTAGATTGACATTTTAGGGCTAGTATTAGTGCCAGGTTTAGGCTTAGGAACAGAATGAGTGGTAGGTTTAGGTTTTAGTCTAAGGTTCAGATCAAGGTTAGAGCATTTTCAAATAGATTCAATAGACAATTAGGAAAATTTCAATCAAATGCCAAATAAACATTTATAAAGCATTTACTAAGGACTTTCCCAGTAATGTTACCCTATTTCCTCCTTTATCCAGTGCTTCTTCAGAAACAGTTCATTTGGCAGTTCATCACAATTGGAGGAGAACACTAATTGCCAATTTTCTTATATCGGATACTCTTCATTGTGTAATATGGTGGAAGAATTCCACACTAATACACCCAGCTTTGTTCTACAAAATAATCTAGACCAATTTCCATCCACTAACTATGGGATCACTTTGTCTGCAAAGTGTCTTACTTTTTATCTATATACTATTTTATTCATCATTATTTCAAAGTCATTTGATGTTCCATCCATACTACAGTTAGTATTATTACCAGATTTGTTCTTGAAATTTGAGCTAGGTTTAGATAGGGAAAAGGTTAGGTCTAGGTTTTTAATAGATAAGTATTAGAATGTAAATCAAATGCCAAGTAAGCGTCTATGAAGTATTTACCAGCTGGCTGTCCAGATAGATGTTAACCCCACCTCCTTCCCACTGTGCATCTTTTGAGACATATTAACCTACAACTTTTTACACTGCTTCTATTAAAACATCCTGGGACTGCTCAGCAAAATCTCTGGAGAACATTAACTCTTACAGCCCTATGGTAAAATTATATTATTTTCAGCACGTCTATTACGTGCTCCAGTCTAACTACAGACCGAGACAATCAGTAGAACATCCAGACTGGATATGTGCAGTAAAAGATTTAACACCTGTACTTGAGTTAGATGCATCAATGTTTATTAAGAAAATGATTGCAGGGTCAAAATGCTTCAACAAGAGGGCTCAGATGGAAAGTTTCTTTTAAAGTTTCTTTTAAAGCCCACAAACACAGCAGAATTCTAAGATAACATCTTAGTTTTACCTCACTCATTCATAGTGCCCTTTAGATGTGCTGAAAGCTGTCTTCCACTCATCCCCTTAACTGATTCTAATGAGTATATAAATGCTGCACACATCCAGTTTGGTGAAAATGGAAAATGTTCCCTGGAGTTGTTCTAAAGCTGTGGGTGCCAAAGGAAAGAGATACTGGTACTTATCAGTTATCTCATTAAGGATCCAATAATCAATTCATATTTGAAAAACATATTTTTCAAACCACACCTGGAAAGCGTGAAGGTCTAATGTAATGTTCTCTCAGTGATTTCTTCCAGGGACCTTGTGTTGGGTAAAGAAAAGGAATAAATGTGCAATGTGTGAGGTGAGATGATGCGTTGACCAATAAGTCACAAAGGCACAATTGCAGAGTCAGGGTGGTGGAGGGACTGGTGGTAGTGGTAGCATAGTATCAATTTTACTGAAAATCTTGGGCAGATCTTGATTATATTAGAGATTGATGATTTTGGTCTACATGAGCTGACTTTCTACCTAAGTGACATGACACAGCATGGACAGACATTGCATTTAATGTACTGGGCTCTATTTTGAAATCTGTCCAGTACGCCAAGGTCTTTTTTGCTTACAAAGGATATTTCAACTTCTCTTCTTTCCCAAGCTGAACTGTCCAATGCAATAGATGTCTTGATGAACCAATGGTGTGAATGAGTTTCACCTCAGCATACCAGTTCTGCTTGCTGGTCCTGATGTAGTCCATATCAAAACATGATCAGTAGAGCAGGCTCATTCTGACCAATGCCTGCAGCTATTGTTCTAAATTCCATGGCAAAATCAGCAGCTGTGCATGATCCTTGTCACACAATTCACATTAAGCAACTCACAGTATTAACATCTCTTCCAGCTGCAGGATGATCAAACATTGTGTTAACGTAGGCCACAAAATCTGTCTTCAGGCATGAAATCAGGCATGGCTAAAAGGACTGCTCCTAAACCAAGAGGTTCTGTGTTGGACCCAAAAGTAGCTGGTTGTGATTGGGCTTGAAATGTTTGTTGTTCTTGCTCTTTTGCACAAGTTAAAACTATTTTTTTTCCAGGTACTAGGCAGGTAGTCACTCTTAAATAACTGCTGGATCCATTGCAAAGTCTTTTGTCACCATTAAATTGTTCATTCAAAGTAGTAGCATCCATGTAAAGGTTTAATTCACAGATCTCAATATTAGGTGAAAGTCACCTCTGCAGGCAAGGAGAGGAATGACTTGTCATAAACCTGACAGCAGCGTTCCCCTTTTAATTATTTTTTTTTTTTTGTCTTAGTAAAGGTGAAGTGCAGAGATAAAAGCAAGATATACAGTGAATGTTGAAGGGATTTGGAGTAAATTATTGGTTGATCATTGGTCACAGCTGGAGGGAATTATGTTACATTTTGAGAGCAACGTGTGTAATGTGTAATGTGATGTGGGAATTATGTCAGTATTTTAACCCTATGCTGGAAAATGAAGGCTAAATGCAGAATACTAATATCTGGATTTTTGGGGGGTGTTTGAGTCATATCACTCGCTAAAATTGGCATGAAAATGTGGTGACACTGCATTGGCTAGTGAGTGCTCAGATATATGTAACATTCATGTAGCTTAAAATTTATGCATTTTTACCACATACAGTTTGGTTGAAGGAGTGAACTTATCCAAATGCTTGCTGAGAACAGATTGAATTTTGATTTCTAAAGTCATCCCTAGAAACTTACATATAATCACTCTTACAGATCTATAGATACTGATGAAAATGGTTTGAATAGTTACAATACTCCCTAATTATGTAAAAGAACTTTCAGATATTTGACAATTAATTCAGAATGCGTATTTAGCACATGACTACAAAATTACTTTTAAAAGTCACTATGTTCAAAAATTACTGAAGAAGAAGGTCTTGCAATTTCTGGTAGCAGTAGCATAAGAATTGTGCAAAAATTCTAGGACTAGTTCGCAAAAGTATATTTTAATATTTTTTATGAATATATATATATATCTAAAAGTTCAGGTTTATATAACATTCCTTTGAGGCCAAAAGAGCTCAAAAAATTATTCAAACAGTTGTTACCCTGTGTTTGGGGTACCCTAAGCAACCCCCATGTTCTTTGTCTGAGACTCACGAAGCCGCATCTTTTCTAACTCTTATCTCTATCTCTTTTTGCAATGTTTTGGACTGTTTAATGAAATCGCCAAACACTCTAAAATAACACCCTTCAGCAGACATTTAAATCCTTGTCTAAGACAATCTAAAAGGATGGAGGAAGATGCTCACAATTTATTGATTTTATGATGCAAGATCTCACTGAAGAGATTGGTATGGCCTTTCCCTATTTCCCTATAAAGCACAAATGAATGTGATATTCAGGTGTACCAGTTTTTCTTGTCCCTAATACTAGAAATATTATGTCCATTCTACCTGCCACTAACTCAAAGACACAAAACAGCTCAACACATCCAAGGAGAAAAAAGACTGCCAGTTCCATTAACACAAATAAAATATACTGTTTGGAATGGCATGATGCTAAGTGAGTGGGAGAGAGGGGGCTATCCTACTAACAAAATTGAGTTAGACAGGAGCATCCCACTACTTGGTTAACATTGTTTGAGAGACTCAAAGAGGTTTAGAGGGCACTTTACCCATAATGTGTTTCTTGGTATTCTGCTCTGGCCTAAACATGATTATGAAACACTTGGGAGCAAAAATACAAGTAAACAAACCAAAGCTTGAGGCCAGAATAGCAAATATCTCTACAGCTACAGTGAACTTTCCAGGGGAGCTGGCATAGGCTGGAATAAAGGTAATCCAAACTGCACAGAATATGAGCATGCTGAATGTGATGAACTTGGCTTCATTAAAGTTGTCAGGCAGCTTCCGTGCTAGAAAAGCCAAAATAAAACACAAAAGAGCCAGAAAACCTATATAACCCAGCACAGCCCAGAAACCTACAGCTGAACCTAATCCACATTCCAGTATTATCCTTTCCTTGTAGTATTTCAGATTTTTGATGGGGAGAGGAGGAGATATTGTCAACCAAATAACACAAATAAGGACCTGTATAAGAGTGAAAGCAAGAACACTGAGTCTCTGCTGTGGAGGCCCAAACCATTTCATGGCATTGCTGCCTGGAAGTGTAGCTCTGAAGGCCATTAACACCACTATGGTCTTCCCCAGAACACAGGAGATGCAGAGGACGAAGGTGATCCCAAACATTGTGTGGCGAAGCACACAGGACCACTCAGAAGGCTGACCAATGAAAGTAAGAGAGCAGAGAAAACACAGAGTCAGTGAGAAGAGCAGCAGGAAGCTCAGCTCTGAGTTGTTTGCTCGGACGATTGGAGAAGTTCTGTGTTTGTAAAAAACAGCAGTCACACATACAGCTATGAAGGCCCCAGTGATGGAGAACACTGTCAGGATTATGCTCAGAGTGTCGTCCCAGGACAGGAACTCCACAGATTTGGCGAAGCATTCATCTCGCTGGTTGTTGGGCCAGAACTCAGGAGGGCAGCGCACACAATTCAAAGAATCTGAAACATTAGAAGAACATTTAGAATTGTATTTAGAAAGAACCACAATGATTTTTACATTTTTTTTTAAATTAAATACATTACTGCTGTCTCCAGCAGAACTGTCCACTCTTCTGTGATACCCAACCTGTCTTATTACTGATTTCTCCTTCTGCACATGGTATACAGTCATAGCAGCAGACTGGCTTTCCTTTCTGCACAGCCTTCCTGGTTCCTGGAGGACAGCTCTCACTGCACACAGATCTTGGAACCTGAAAGACATTAGACACATGCAAATCTTTTTTTTTCTTTTAATTGTTAAAAAAATAATGATCTGACATTCATATTGTTATCCTTGGATCGCTTTCAATTATTGGTCTGTATTGTTAAACCCAGTGTTGAAACCCATTAATTGAACTCACTTTATTTGTGCTATTTGTAATTACTAAGGATTGATTAACTAGATGTACATTGGATTAGAAAATGGATGGATGGATGGATGGATGGATGGATGGACATTTGAATTTTAAGTTAAAAGGACAATCCATGACTGATTAATGCACAGTTTGCTGGTTCTTGTAAATTAGTTCATATATGTCAAACCTTTTATCGACATTAATCCAATATAAAGATTTCATTATTTTCACTTAACTGCTGTGAATTATTTTCACATAAAACTGCTTCAATATGTATGAAAATACCTTATCCCTGTAAAATTGTTTAATTTGCCTTCATGAATGCATACTTGCTCTAATGTATTTGTAAAACGTTTAAAAAGCATGTTTAGACAATTATTATAGCTGACTGGCTTAATTATTTTTAATTCTGCTAACTGACTTGGAATGAGATCAAAAACTTCTGGAAGTGCATTACCTCTGTCTGTCCCCCCACCCAGCTAATAGGTCTGCTTATACTGATCTCCTGGCCTATTGGTTTGGAAGGGTCATATTGGCCAACATTCATAAAACGTAAACCACCATCTTCCATAAATTGCCAGTTTATGAGATCGTAGACAGCCACAGGATCACCATTGGAATCAAACGAGACCTGAAAACCATTCTTCGTAGTGAAGTTCACTCTGTTGAGCTGGTTGAGTATCTGCAGAGGAACACATCATTTGATAAACCGTGAACGGTACTGTGATTCTGAGCTGTGAGCTATGATTAACTAGTTACATGCATTGCAAATAAATGTAATTTATTATTGATGAAAATTAACGTAGTGTCTGAATGTCTTTTATTTTTAGTGCAAATTGATCATTGTGGTTGCAAATAGTGGCTCACATGTCAAAAGCCATGCAAAATGTTTACATTCTTTATTCTAAGGTCATACAAACCAAATTTTACTTTAAAGATTGATGTCATGTTGTCAATGACGAATGTCTGTCTCAGTAGCTGGTTCACAGATGTGTAAGAACTTTTTTGCTAAAAAGCAAAATGTTATTGATTTAAAATATCTGTCATTATTACCCTAATTATGTAAAATTGATTTTAAATTTTTATTGAAATATTATGTTACCGACCCGCGACCCTGACGGAGAAGCGGCTTGGAAAATTGATGGATGGATATTCTGTTACCGTTACCCTAAATATGTACATACATTTCTTATACAATCTCTTGTAATGATGTAGCTAATAAAATGAAAAAGAAACATTGTCACCAAAAAAAAAAACAAAAAACTGGAAAGTCTTTTTAAATAACTTCTTGTAGAAATATGTTGGAGGGAATATATTTTGTATTTTGGCATTTCAGAATATGTTTTCTAAAACTTTGTCCACACTTCCATCATCATTAATCATAAACCATTTGCGCCATTGGTGACATTTATGACACAATGTGATTTTAAAATGAAAACAAAATAACAACCCAGGCCTAATGCTCCCGCGATGGAAGAAAGCCCACTGGTAATAAATGACTTAATACACATACAATTGGTAAGACAAAGTAACGCTCATTCGAATTATAAATGTACTTACAGCACAGTTTTAGAATGTAGTTTTATACCTGCAATGGTGTGAATTTAGCGCTCTTGTCGCACTGCGTGTCATTACAGATAACACCGTGGATGGCATGCGCTATGGCATACGTAGCTTTATACACCAGGTTAGTCGCGCGCAGCTGCGACGTGTCTGTATACGGGTTCTGCAGCGCGCGGATATCCTCGCTGCCATCACATTCCCGCTCGCCCTCTGAGGAGCCTTTTAGGCTACAGCTGAACGAGCGCTCCCAAAACTCCGTTAGCAGAGGAGATTTCAGTGCTTGTGCTGGAGAGAGATCCAGAAGAAACTCACGGAAACCTGGAATCACCGAGCGGGGGATCCCAAATCCTATCGCCCCAGCGCACATGTTAAAGCGCAGAAACTCTGGATCAATAATCCACCCTTCGCTGCCGATCCATTGCATGGGAGGGGGCGGCTGTCTTGTCAGTTCCTCTAACAGAAACCTCAAATCTCCTTCGTGAAGAAACGCTACTATTACCCGGGCTGTTGATCTGCGGATGACGTTCGCCACTCTCTCCAGTTTACTGCGCGGTTCTGTTCTGTAGTAAACCTCGGAGTACTCCACACAGATTCCCTCCTCTTTCGCAGCGTTTAGAAACGCAGCCATTGCAAAATTTCCATAATCTGTGTCGCTGCGCACTGCCCCAATCCATGTCCACCCAAAATACTTAACAGCTTTTGCTAGCGCGGCCGCTTGATGCTGGTCACTAGGCACCGTCCTGAAGAAAGTAGGAAACTGTCGCTTATCACTCAGACATGCGCAGCTTGCGTAGTAACTCACCTGCAGTTCAGCATAAAAAAGGAAAGACATCTCTTTATCTGAGAAGCCTGCATTATGGTCATGTAGATTATATAATATAGTTATTCAAACATCACTTCACACAATGGAATGGTGCCGCTTAAACTCACCTGTGGAATTCCAAAACGACCCAGTATTCTATTCATGCTAATCGAGGTGGTGGAAGTAGAATCTCCCACCACAGCAGGAACAGCGGCAGCTGCAGATTTTGAACAGGAATCAGTATCATTGAAAAATGGTTCCATGCCGTTTGCAAACTGAAATGCAACTTTAACAGCCATCGGCACTTCAGAGCACGAGTCGTGTATCTGGTATCCTAACGTGATTCCAGGCAGGAGATCTGTTCTGTTGTTGATCTCGTGGATTGTGAACTCCATGGCACGAGCGAAGCGCAGCTCCCTGAAATCCATTCTATTTAGAAACATAAAGTATGTAAAAACATTGACATAGAGTTTATTTCGTTTTACCAGATACTTCCACAGGTCACTAACTCAATAAGTAGCGTATAACTGCCAAAAAGAATGGAAGATTGATCATTATCATTTCTCTGTGATGCTCCCTGCACCGTTCACACTCATACACAGACCTCCCAGAGCACTCTTGCCGGAGGGGCTTTCTGGTGTAGCTGTTCTGCTCTGATCTCATGTAGTAATGAATGGCGAAAGTCCCCCCAATCACAAAATCGCCATTCATAGAAAGACCAGGCATCTGAGGATCGGGCCACAGTCTGCAGCTGACCGGATCAGATTTACATGCTGCTGGTCTGAGTTCAGTTATCCACAGCACTGATACACACATCATGAAAACTGAAGTGAGTTGCATGGTGTGCTCGGCAGCTCTCAGCCTTCTGAATGTCAGGGTGCGTGTATTTGAATTGCCATCACATATTGATGAAATGTGGGTGTGACTTCAGACTCAGGAGGCGTGTTTATGTCTGGAATAACAATGTCATTTATGAGCATAAACTGTATTTGTTTGTCACTGGTGTTTTTAATTGTAGTTTATTGGAATAAGTATTCATAGGCCCTACTCAAAGTTCAGCCTGTGCAGTGACAAAGTCATACTGAAATTGAGCACACTTGTACTCCTTCTACAAATTCTATGTATGCATTAATTCTTGCTTTTCTTTTGTTTTAATTGTAATACTTTGGATTGGAGCAGACCCAATTCTTATTTTATCGAAAAACATCTTTGTGTGTTACTTTGCTACTTACTCACTCTCTTAAGCACTTAACAGAAAGCATATGTTTCTCATGTGCTCCAGCCTGACTGCATTTGTGGCATTATTTGCTGATTTTAGTGGTAAATTTCTAAATAATAGCACTAAAATTAGAATCCGAGAATATCAAGATTGTTTGAAGCAAGAGAATCTCCAGACCATATGCAGGCTGAAGGAAATTTAGATAACACTTTCTATGAATGCCACATTTGTATGTATTTGTAAGTGCATTTATAATATATATATATAGCATCTTATAATACATACATAAGACATTGTGAACACGGTTGTAAATATTTATAAAATAGCATTGCAGATTAGTCTGACAAGGTTACTATGAACCAATGCAGTTTATTCCAACACTTCTAACAGTAGTGAAATGCACTGTACACTATGCACTCTCTAAAATATAATCTATTATACCCTCCAGAAACAAGTATCATCAGAAAAGGCTGGAACATCACACCACACTGTACTGACTGGTGTCCCTCATGTGTTTGTTCTAATTAGAAACCTTAAAAGGCTCATGTATATCTTCATATTTGGCAGTATGGACCAGCTAGCTCATCAAACCTTCTTAAATTCTTCTTAATTAATCATTAATTAGTGATTTTTTTCCCCTCCAAGTAAAGAGACAACGTTTTCCATTAATTATATTTTGAACTAATGTTTAAGACATGACTGATACATTGATTTCTCTTTGCTTGTTTTTGTGTCCCCTCAAGTAAAGTGGAAAGACAAACACTTTCTCAAATGACATGTTTGTTCTGAATGGTTTTACTTAATAAACCAAAAACAAAGCAGGATCTGATCAGCTTCTTTATTAAAAACAAATGTATGAATTATTTCTGTTTGATTCATTGTTTCTTTGTAACTTTCCAAAATGCAAATACAAAATACAAAATGCAAGCACATTTGCACCTTCAAACTCTACAGAGGGAAAACTACAGGAATTACCAATAAAACAAAAAGGAAGAAAAAATGAACAACAAAACATTATCTTCTTTTTTGCATTGTGAAAAGAAACATAAATACATATATAGATACATTTGTGTGCGCTCATCTTACAATCAGATGTGACCATAAGCATCTTTAATGAGTACAAATAAATGTGACAAAAGTGAAGCAACTGCATATATGGAGGTGATGGAAAGGTAACTGATAATTAATGGGACTAACACTTACGTGCTAGTAAGTAATCATGTTACTTCTTTATATGAATAAAAATGCTTTTAAGTTCATTACCAATGTATTAAGCAGCAATTAGTATGCAGATAATGAGCAAGTGGAGAATAAACTAATGACAAACTAACTTATCAATTAACACTGTACTCAACTACTTAATTGAGAAGTGCTTAATCAGTAATTAAGAAATAGTTAATGATTAATGAAGAGTTAAGCAATAATTAATGAGAAATGTATCATACGTTATTGTATATTTCACAGATGACAAGTGTCCATCAATGTAAAGTGCTACTGAAAAAAAAAAAAACCTAAAGAAATGATGTACTGATTACTAATTGATAAGTGCTTAATCACTTACTAAGTAATAGCTAATGCTTAACGAAGAGTAACTAATAACTAGATTATGAGAAATTGATAGTTGATTATTATATAATGAATGATTGACTATCTACCCTTTATGTAAAGTGATACCAATAAGTAAATAAATAAATAAAATAAAAAAATAAATAAGTGATGTACAGTACAAAAATCAATAATAAAGACATTTTGGGAAAAAAGTAAATAATTGTTCATTTAATCCTTTTTTATTTGTGAACAGTACAAATGTGAAAGGATCACTGGGTTAGCTAGTTATATCACTGAGAAAATGATAGATCAATCACAGTATGTTCTGCCTCTACATTATCTACACATATTTCTCTTTCATATCTGAGGCACAAAATTTTACTCACATTAGTTCACATAAAAATGTAGCTCACATTGGCTAAACTAACTAGCTAGAAAACATGCATTCATAAGAGAATATCAACAGCAGCTTTAGGTTTAATAAAGCACTAAAATGTGCTTATACTTCTGAAACAACATGGTATAACAGATATTGTACAAGAAGACCATACTTGCTTAGCTCAGATTACTATTTGTACTACTACAACAATGACAACAACAACAATATCATCATCATCATTATTATTATTATTATTATTATTATTATTATTGTTGTTGTTGTTGTTGTTGTTGTTGTTGTTGTTGTTGTTGTTGTTGTCCGTAGTTATAGTAGTGGATTGTGGTTATAGAACACATGCTAACAAGCACTGACCAAGATGCACTTACATGACTTAAATGGTGGCTAATCTGAAAGATCAGAATATATTCATTTAATAATAAAAATGGAGATATATTGTTTGATTTATATTTGGTTCACCTTAGGTAGTGATTTGGAATAGATTTTAGAGAAGAAGGGGCAGGGAATAATCTGCTATCAAAGATATAATGCAGAATTTGACTAATATTATAATATAATAATATTTCACAATATTTTCAGTCTGATAATATTTAGTGTGTAGTTTTACAAAATATGTTATGAATATAATATTCATTCATACATAATGTATAATGAATAATAAGGAACATGTATAGTGTTTTTTTCTCCTTTCTTTTCATTCATAAATTCTGAATTTTTGAAAGTTGAATTTTTTGTAGTAATATATATATATATATATATATATATATATATATATATATATATATATATATATATATATTACTAATTGAGCTAAGTAGATATGATCTTCTTGTACAATGTATGTTATATCATGTTATTTCATAATTATAATCACATTTTAGCGCTTTATTAATTCTAAAGCTGCTTCTAATGTTCTGGTAAGAGTCCATGCTAGCTAGCTAGGTAATTTAGCTAATGTGAGCTAAGCTAAGAGGCTGTAAAACTTTGTGCCTCAGATATGAAACAGAAAAAGTTGTATCTAATATACTAGCATAGTATGCTGTGATTTGTTCTCATCTCTCAGACTTTCTCCTTCAGTAGTAATGACAGATTTTGATTTCATTTTGTATGGCTGTATTGTTTTCAGTGATATAGCTAGCTAACCCAGGAATGTTTTTACATTTGTTTGGTTCATACATAAAAATAAACAATAAAAAACTCTTACTTTTTAAAAATTGTTTATGAATTTACTTTTTAAGTTTTTTTTTTTGTTTTTTTTTGTACTACAGCATATACTTTCTGTGGGGTTTTTACTTCTAATGTAGTTCAATTTATAACACAGCTCCTGATCATGAGTAACTCTTAGTTTGATAACAGTGAGTTATCATGTGTTTCACTTTATAATACTGTTCCGCATCATCATTAACTCTTAGGTCATTAATAATGAATTACCATGTTCTTCACTTTATAATACTGTTCCTGATCATCATTAACTCCAAATTTGTTAATAATGAGTTACCATGTGTTTCATTTTATAATACTGTTTCAGATCATGATTAAGTCCTAGTTCATTAATAATGAGTTACATTGTGTTTCACTTTACAATACTGTTCAAAATCATAATTAACTCCTCATTCATTAGAAACTCATTACCACGAGTTTCACTTTATAATACTGTTCCAGATCATCATTAACTCTTAGTTTATAGTAATGATTTACCATGGTTTTCACTTTATAATACTGTTCCAAATCATGAATAACTTCTAGTTCATTAATAATGAGCTACCATGTGTTTCACTTTATAAAACTGTTCCAGATCATTAACTTCCTGTTCATTAGTAATGAATTCCCATGTGTTTCACTTTATAATACTGTTCCTGATCATCATTAACTCCTAGTTCATTAGTAATGAGTTACCATGTTTTTCATTTTATACTGTTCCTCATCATCAGGACCTCCTAGTTCATTAAGAGTTAGCATTGCTCCATCATTCGCTCTTAATGAAGAACAGCAGCAACTCATTATCTAACAAAGAGTAATTACATAATCATGTGGTAATATGTAGAACCAAGTGAATTTGAAGGCAGGACACATACATATTCAAATATTTCTGTGAGCCCTCTCTTCAACTGACCCTGCCGTCAAGGTGACATTAAAGGGGAACTACTGTTAGAAGAAACACTTGCAAACAGACTCCTGCAGAAAACAATGATGTTTTCTTTACTAGGAATGAGACATAAGCAGACTGGTCTACTGAATACTCACGTACACTACTGGGGCAGTCGTGGACTGGAGGTTAGGGAACCAGCCTGGTGACCAGAAGGTCGCCGGTTCGAGTCCCAGAACCAACAGCACATGACTGAGGTGTCCTTTAGCAAGACACCTAACCCCCAACTGCTCCCTGGGTGCTGCGGATTGGGCTGCCCACTGCTCCAGGCAAGTGTGCTCACTGCCCCCTAGTATGTGTGTGTATTCACTAGTGTGTATGTGGTGTTTCACTTCACAGATGGGTTAAATGTGGAGATGTGGAGATGAAATTTCCCCGTTGTGGGTCTCTTAATCTTAATTTTAGCAGTTATCCCATTTGTAGCCTCATGTGCAAATTGGTTCACACAGCAAAATATGAAGATATGTATTATCCTTTAAAGTTTTCTCAAAAAAAAAAAAAAAAAAACATGAGGGACACCAATCAATACAGTGTGGTGAGATGTCCCAGCCTTATTTAAGGACACCTGTTTCTGTGAATAGAAATGGAATGTGTTACATTCCCCTCAGATCTAGCTAGGGGTAGAGGGGAAATAATGTGTTATGTAATGGGAGATGGAAGGGAAGGACACAAGTTCACAGTAGTGGTGTTTGCATTCAAGGTTTTTACTTTGCTTGCCACATGCAAAAATCTATGACACAATCTATAAATCTATGATACAAAAATTTATGATCTGTTGTCATATTTTGCACTTCATAATGCACCACACATTTTCAATGGGAGACAGGTCTGGACTGCAGGCAGGCCAGTCTAGTACCCACACTCTTTAACTACGAAGCCACGCTGTTGTAACATGCAGAATGTGGCTTGGCATTGTCTTCCTGAAATAAGCAGGGATGTCCCTGAAAAAGACGTTGCTTGGATGGCAGCATATGTTGCTCCAAAACCTGTATGTACCTTTTAGCAGTAATGGTGCCTTCACAGATGTGCAAGTTACCCATGCCATGGGCACTAACACACCCCGATACCATCAGAGATGCTGGCTTTTGAACTTTGCACTGATAACTATCCAGACAGTCCTTTTCCTCTAGTCTGGAGGACACAAAACCCATGATTTCCAAAAACAATTTGAAATGTGGACTCGTCAGACCACAGGACACTTTTCTACTCTGCGTCAGTCCATCTCAGATGAGCTCGGGCCAGAGAAGCCGGCGGCGTTTCTGGGTGGTGTTGATACATGGCTTTCGCTTTGCATGGCAAAGATTTAACTTGCACTTGTAGATGGAGCGACGAATTGTATTCACTGACAATGGTTTTCTGAAGTGTTCCTGAGCCCATGTGATAATATCCGTTAAAGAATGATGTTGATTTTTAATGCAGTGCCGCCTGAGGGATCGAAGGTCACGAACATTCAATATTGGTTTTCTGCCTTGCCACTTACTTGCAGAGATTTCTCCAGATTCTCTGAATCTTTTTATGATATTATGGACTGTAGATGATGAAATCCCCGAATTCCTTGCAAATGCATATTGAGAAACGTTGTTCTTAAACTGTTGGACTATTTGCTCATGCAGTTGTTCACAAAGTGGTGAACCTCGCTCCATCCTTGCTTGTGAATGACTGAGCCTTTCAAGGATGCTCCTCTTATACCCAATCATGACACTCACCTGTTTCCAATTAACCTGTTCACCTGTGGAATGTTACAAACAGGTTTTTTTTGAGCATTCCTCAACTTTCCCAGTCTTTTGTTGCCCCTGTCCTAATTTATTTGGAACATGTTGCAGGCATCAAATTAAAAATGAGTGAATATTTGCAAAAACAATAAAGGTTATCCATTTGAAAATTAAATATCTTGTTTTTGTAGTGGGGTCAATTGAATATAGGTTGAAAAGCATTTACAAATCATTATATTGTGTTTTTATTTATGTTTTACACAACATCTCAACTTCATTGGAATTGGGGTTGTCCGAGATGAGTCAAATTTCTAACATAATGTCTTACTTTAAAGTAATTCCAACATAGACCAGAATCGCATGAGTCTGATTATTCTTCTGTGGAGACCTTTATGTAAAGCTAATAGAATATCTAAACATTCTAAGTTTAAATGTATGTTGTAGCACCCCTTAAAAAGAGCTCCATCTCCCCCCATGACTCAGAAGGATATGCGGCTTAGAAGAAGTTTGTGTGTGTGTGTGTGTGTGGGTGTGTGTGTGTGTGTGTGTGTGTGTGTGTGGGTGGGTGGGTGTGCGTGCGTGCGTGTGTGTGCGAGTAATGCACCCCTTAAAATTGAATTTCATTGGACCCTCAGTATATACAAGTCTTTCCAAAATCAGAAAGTTTTTTTTAAGCTATAGAAACATTTTTTTAAGCTACAGAAAGTTTTAGAAGTTACAGCAATTCAAATTACTAATGCTAAGGATGCAAATTTGCCTGATAGAGGGAAATTATGCTGAGTAAACAAATCATTTTTTTTTAAATAATTATTTACCTAAAGAGTTATTTTCAGACCAGTTTTTATTTGCAAATGTATTTTCACAGCAACTTTAAAGGTGAAGTTCAAAACATAGGGGTTAGTTTCAAAACTTAAAATTTTAAACAAGTAATTATTTAAACAAGTAATTTTGACTTATAATCAAAAGTTGCATAGAATACTTATTCTTAATTACATTATTCTAAATTTACATTAAATGAAACCAGATTTATGACCATCATTAAACATTTGTAGAAGATATAGTCTTTTACTGATATCTTCATTTTGAGTGGTAAATAGCTGACACACAGTGAGAAAACTTTATTTTTTATTTCAAACTGAATTACATTTTTAGTATAGGTTTTTTGTAAATAGTCAAACACAGTGTAAATTGAAAGACAGTGCTCAATAACTCTCATTTTCAAATGTTTGAGATTAAGAAATTAAGCTCTTCAAATGCTAGCTGAAAGTGGCTTGGCTGATGATGGCCGTACATTTTGATTGATAAATTGCAAAACTTAAATGTTTCACATAATTGAAAGAGCACCTTAGAGTCCTAGAAGTTTTTTTTTTTTTTTTCAGATAATTTTGAGCAAATTAAGATTTAATCCAGTATGGTCAGTTACAATATGGAAGCAATATTGCTTATAAAAGTGTTTTCAATAAATATTGAGGAACTGACATTTGTAATCTAGTTACATTAGGACTAAGTGACAAACCTAAGACTCGTTCATGAAAATATGTTTCAGACATTACTCACAATTTAATTACGCAGAGCCAAACGGTCCAAACTGCAAATGAATATGACTTGAACCAAGGAATCAGGAAAACTGGTTTATATAGTGCCTGATTGATGTAAGATTTTGTCCAACTTAACAGCGGGAGGGACTAATACTTACTAATCGAGTTTCATGTCTATACAATTTAGGTTTGGTCTAGATCAATTGTTTCAGCTGAAAATAAGAATAATAAGAAAACATCCAAACATAATAGGGTCATATGCATTGCAAGCTTGGACACTAATTAGTAGAATGTGCAGAAAATGCAAGACAAGCATCTATAAAGCATTTACAAAAGGCTGTTACATTAAATGTTACATTACATATCTCCCAAAACTGATCTGCATTTTCATAGACATGTGAAACATTTGCCTTTCTAACAAGACCTAAAAGCAGTATACCTAGTCAAAAGAGAAATTGGCATTGCTTTTTTTTCAGACACTCTGATGACACACAATGAGTGCAGCTGATCACCGAAGACATAGGTTAGGAATTTGCATATTTCAAAATAACAATGTCCAGTATGACAATGTAGAAAAAAATCATAAATGAACATGAAATTCATGTGTATTCTTATTTTCTTCTCTTTTAGTTGACACAAACTGCCAATTCTGTTAATTATACACTTTTACATTTTGACATCTAGTTTAGTTATGAAAAATGAAAGGGTGAAATATGTACATTTACACCAAACAATCAAACAGCATATTTTATGAAAGATGCTACATGATACTGCACAATATTAATTTAATTAATCAACAAGCTTTGGAGGGAACATTGCCCATAAGGTGTTTTTTGGTATTCTGCTCTGGCCGAAACAAGATTATGAAACACTTGGGAGCAAAAATACAAGTAAACAAACCAAAGCTTGAGGCCAGAATAGCAAATATCTCTACAGCTACAGTGAACTTTCCAGGAGAGCTAGCATAAGCTGGGATAAATGTAACCCACACTGCACAGAATATGAGCATGCTGAATGTGATGAACTTGGCTTCATTAAACTTATCAGGCAGCTTCCGTGCTAGAAAAGCCAAAATAAAACACAGAAGAGCCAGAAATCCTATATAACCCAGCACAGCCCAGAAACCTACAGCTGAACCTAATCCACATTCCAGGATTATCCTTTCCTTATACTGTTTTAGATTTTTGAAGGGCAGAGGAGGAGATGTTGTCAGCCAAATGACACAAATTAGGACCTGTATGAGAGTGAAGGTGAGAACACTGAGTCTCTGCTGTGGAGGCCCAAACCATTTCATGACGTTACTGCCTGGAAGTGTAGCTCTGAAGGCCATTAACACCACTATTGTTTTCCCCAGAACACAGGAGATGCAGAGGACGAAGGTGATCCCAAAAGCAATGTGGCGCAGCATACAGGACCACTCAGAGGGCTGACCAATGAAAGTAAGTGAGCAGAGAAAACACAGAGTCAGTGAGAAGAGCAGCAGGAAGCTCAGCTCTGAGTTGTTGGCTCGAACGATGGGAGAAGTTCTGTGTTTGTAGAAAACAGCAGCCACACATACAGCTATGAAGGCCCCAGAGATGGAGAACACTGTCAGGATGATGCTCAGAGTGTCGTCCCAGGACAGAAACTCCACAGGTTTGGGAAGGCAGCTGTCTCGCTGAGAGTTGGGCCAGAACTCAGGAGGGCAATGTACACAGTTCAAAGAGTCTGAGAGATTTAAAAAAACATATTAAAAAACTTGAAATAACTTTAAGGTAATGAATGGAATAATACTGTCACTTTTCCCATTAAACTGCCCACTCTATTGTGATGCACAACCTGTCTTGTTACTGATCTCTCCTTCTGCACATGGTATACAGTCATAGCAGCAGACTGGCTTTCCTTTCTGCACAGCCTTCCTGGTCCCTGGAGGACAGCTCTCACTGCACACAGATCTTGGCACCTGAAAGACATTAATTTTTTTATGATATTTCAAAAAATGTCTGTATTGTTAAAACCAATGTTAATATTTATAAACAAGATTGACTGCAGAAATCATCAAATTTATTCATCAATTTTCATTTATTTTGTATTTTGAATAATTGCTAATCTTAAATTAAATAGAGTTACATTTAGAGAAAAAAAATATGTTTGAAGCATTGACTGTTAAATAATTTTTGGATTAATTTTATTTCTAACATCATATAATTACAAAGAGAACATTTCAGGCAAAGTTTGCTGGTTTTAATTAATTAGCTCAGCAGTTCTCACTAAAAAAATACAATCTGTGATATAAAACATTATGTTCATAATAAAGTTTAAGCTTGTATGCATATTAGATGTTTTATTATGTTTACAACTTACTGCAAGCAAATTGGCAATGAAAATCTCTGAAATACTGAAAGTCCAGCCTTCTTATATAGCAACATTAATGTTTTGCTGCCCTTAGCCTATGTTTACAGGAAAACACAGAATAATGTAATGTAGTCATTTTCACCATATGTGCTTTCATAACATGTTTTTTTTTTAGTGTTTCTAAGTTTAATGAAGGCAATTAATGTCTAAATGTCTTGTGTGTAATTATCTAAGTATTTTTGAGTTGGGATTATTATGAGTTAAGTACTGACTTCAATATAATATATAATTTATATATTTATAATACAATGTTTACGGAAAAATGCCTTAATTATTCTGAGTTCTGCTAAGTGACCAGGGTTTACAGTCAAAGACTCCTGGAAATGCTGTGCTGTACCTCAGTCTGTCCCCCCACCCAGCTGATAGCTCTGCTCATACTGAACTCCTGTCCTCTTGGTTTGGATGAATCGTACTGGCCCACAGTTACGAAACCCAAACCACCATCTTTCTTAAACTGCCAGTTTATGAGCTCATAGACGGCCACAGGATCACCTTTGGCATCGAACGAGACCTGATAGCCATTCTTTGTAGTGAAGTTCACTCTCTTCAGCTGGTCGAGTATCTGTAGTGGAACATACAATACAAGCAACTGTAATATAACTTAAAATACGTTTTACCTATTACTGAATATGTTGAACTACTGCGAATGATTATTGGGCAAATCGACCACGTGGTGGCAAATGATATCTTACAGCTTTACCACCATGAAAATAAGCTGAAAATAAAAGTTATCAAAAGAAAAGTGATAGTCTTTCATTGTTGTCATCTGAAATGAGCCAGAAATATCATATTCCTCTTCTTTTTTTATAAGAATCCACAACATCCATGCTTGATTATTTTTTACTTTATATTTTAAATATGATATGCTAAAATGATTTTAAATGTATATGATTATTATTTATTATATTAAATCTTGTCCCAGCGTTAATGTCAGGTGTGAAACAAAAATATGTCATAAAGGGAAAAAAGACAGGAAGGTCTCTTTTTTTCAATAACTCTGAAAGGTGTGTGGTTAGATAAATCTGATTTTATATTTGTAATAAATTTGATTAAAACACTGACACCTTCATGAGTCGTAAAACGACTGTCATTGGTGTATGACTGTGAACAGTGAATGATTTTAATATGGTCTAAAATTAACTGGCCATCTCGTTGCCACCGCAATTGTAGAATACTTACTATAGCCTACTTGACGTAAATAAATTAATACATTCATTTTAAAAATAAAAAAGCTTATTCAATTATAGGTTTAAATTTAGCATTTTTATACCTGCCATGGTGCAAATTTAGCGCTCTTGTCGCACTGCGTGTCATTACAGATAACACCGTGGATGGCATGCGCTATGGCATACGTAGCTTTATACACCATGTTAGTGATGCGCAGCTGCGACGTGTCTGTATACGGGTTCTGCAGCGCGCGGATATCCTCACTGCCATCACATTCCCGCGCGCCCTCTGAGGAGCCTTTTAGGCTACAGCTGAACGAGCTCTCCCAAAACTCCGTTAGCAGAGGAGATTTCAGTGCTTGTGCTGGAGAGAGATCCAGAAGAAACTCACGAAGACCTGGAATCACCGACTGGGGGATCCCAAATCCTATCGCCCCAGCGCACATGTTAAAGCGCAGAAGTTCTGGATCTATAATCCACGCCTCGCTGCCGATCCACTGAAGTGGAGGCGGCGGCTTTCTTGTCAGTTCTTCCATGAGCAACCTCATGTCGCCTTCATGAAGAAACGCTACTATTACCCGGGCTGTTGATCTCCGGATGACGTTCGCCACTCTCTCCAGTTTACTGCGCGGTTGTGTTCTGTAGAAGGACTCGGAGTATTCCACACAGATTCCCTCCTCCAGCGCAGCTTTTAGAAACGACGCCATTCCGTTATTTCCATAGTCTGAGTCGCTGCGCACTGCCCCAATCCATGTCCATCCAAAATGCTTGACTGTTTTTGCCAGTGCGGCCGCTTGGTGGTGGTCACTTGGTATAGTCCTGAGGAAGGCGGGATACTGACGCTTATCGCTCAGACATGCGCAGGTTGCGTAGTGACTCACCTGTAATTCAGGGTAGAAAAGGAAAACGAATAGTTACTTGAAAAGCGTAATTTAACTCTAGCGCTTTTAGATGGGACAAGATATAATTCCTTACTTATTGAAAAGCACGAACAAGTAACTTTGCAGCCCACACTCACCTGTGGAATTCCAAAAAGACCCAGTATTCTGGCTATGCTTATTGAGGGGGTGGAAGGAGAATCTCCCACGAGAGCAGGAACAGCTGCAGCTGCAGATTTTGAACAGGAATCAGTATCATTGAAAAATGGCTCCATGCCGTTTGCAAACTGAAATGCAAGCTTGATTGCAATCGGCACTTCAGAGCACGAGTCGTGTATCTGGTATCCTAACGTGATTCCCGGCAGGAGATCTGTACTGTTGTTGATCTCATGGATGGTGAACTCCATGGCACGAGCGAAGCGCAGCTCCCTGAAATTCATACTGTGAATAACATACAAAAGCATTTACACTATATATATATATATATATATATATATATATATATATATATATATATATATATATATATATATGATCAGTCGTCACTATCTCAGTACATGACAGCAGAAAAGTAGAAATATAAATATTACAATTTCTCTCCAAATGTTCACTCCACACTCACAGACAGACCTCCCAGAGCACTGGAGCTGGAGTGGCTGTCTGGTGAAGGTGTTCTGCTCTGATCTCATGTTGTAATGGATGGCGAAAACCCCCCCAATCACAAAATCTCCATTCATATAAACACCAGGCACCTGAGGCTCAGCCCATAACCCACAGCCAACCAGGTCACTTTTACCAGCTGCTGGATTGAGCCTAGTTAACCACAGAACTGATACACACATCTTGAAAATTAAAGTGAGCTGCATGATATGCTCCATAGTTTCCAGCCCTCTGAATAAAAAGCTGACTGACATTAAATAGCCTGTGGGTGTGAGTTAAGACTCAGGAGGTGTGTTTGTGACTTGAAAAGCCATTATCCTTCAAGGAATTTTGAAGTCTCTGGTGCATTGATACAAGTTGTCATAGGCTGTGTTGCACTTAATATTTTAATAATTTCCCACAAGTTGGAATAATCCCTTTATTTTCACTTAACTGACAAAAACATGTAATGACACTTACAGTGCCTTGAAAAAGTATTTGGCCCCCTTGAACTTTTCAACCTTTTGCCACATTTCAGGCTTCAAACATAAAGATATGAAATTGTCATTTTTTTTGCGAAGAATCAACAACAAGTGGGACACGATCGTGAAGTGAAACAAAATGTATTGGATATTTTAAACTTTTTTTAGAAATAAAAAACTGAAAAGTGGGGCGTGCAATATTATTCGGCCCCTTTACTTTCAGTGCAGCAAACTCACTCCAGAAGTTCAGTGAGGATCTCTGAATGATCCAGTGTTGACCTAAATGACTGATGATGATAAATAGAATCCACCTGTGTGTAATTAAGTCTCTGTATAAATGCACCTGCTCTGTGAGAGTCTCAGAGTTCTGTTTAAAGCGCAGAGGGCATCATGAAGACCAAGGAACACGCCAGGCAGGTCCGAGATACTGTTTTGGAGAAGTTTAAAGCTGGATTTGGATACAAAAAGGTTTCCCAAGCTTTAAACATCTCAAGGAGCACTGTGCAAGCGATCATATTGAAATGGAAGGAGTATCAGACCACTGCAAATCTATCAAGACCCGGCCGTCCCTCTAAACTTTCAGCTCAAACAAGGAGAAGACTGATCAGAGATGCAACCAAGAGGCCCATGATCACTCTGGATGAACTGCAGAGATCTGCAGCTGAGGTGGGAGACTTTGTCCATAGGACAACAATCAGTCGTACACTGCACAAATCTGGCCTTTATGGAAGAGTGGCAAGAAGAAAGCCATTTCTCAAAGATATCCATAAAAAGTCTCGTTTAAAGTTTGCCACAAGCCACCTGAGAGACACACCAAACATGTGGAAGAAGGTGCTCTGGTCAGATGAAACCAAAATCGAACTTTTTGGCCACAATGCAAACCGTTATGTTTGGCGTAAAAGCAATACAGCTCATCACCGTGAACACACCATCCCCACTGTCAAACGTGGTGGCAGCATCATGTTTTGGGCCTGCTTTTCTTCAGCAGGGACAGGGAAGATGGTTAAAATTGATGGGAAGATGAATGGAGCCAAATACAGGACCATTCTGGAAGAAAACCTGTTGGAGTCTGCAGAAGACCTGAGACTGGGACAGAGATTTATCTTCCAACAAGACAATGATCCAAAACATAAAGCAAAATCTACAATTGAATGGTTCACAAATAAACGTATCCAGGTGTGAGAACGGCCAAGTCAAAGTCCAGACCTGAATCCAATCGAGAATCTGTGGAAAGAGCTGAAAACTGCTGTTCACAAACGCTCTCCATCCAACTTCACTGAGCTCAAACTGTTTTGCAAGGAAGAATGGGCAAAAATTTCAGTCTCTCGATGTGCAAAACTGATAGAGACATACCCCAAGCGACTTGCAGCTGTAATCGCAGCAAAAGGTGGTGCTACAAAGTATTAACGCAAGGGGGCCGAATAATATTGCACGCCCCACTTTTCAGTTTTTTATTTCTAAAAAAAAGTTTAAAATGTCCAATAAAATTCATTCCACTTCACGATTTTGTCCCACTTGTTGTTGATTCTTCACAAACAATTACAATTTCATATATTTATGTTTGAAGCCTGAAATGTGGCAAAAGGTTGAAAAGTTCAAGGGGGCAGAATACTTTTTGCAAGGCACTGTAATTATTTGCCTAAAACCTTTGTAACCCTAAAATTTTGGGAATGTATTTTTTTGGTATTTTGGGTCAATTACAATTGGAATTATACAGCATTACATGTGACAGTCACACTTGCTTCATGCTGTAATTTTCAGGAGACCATCTGCTACTCATATAAGGAAAGTTTTATATTTTTAAAATTATATGTAGACATCTATTAATGTTTAAAACAAGTGGAATTTTAGGTGTCTTTCTAGTGCCTTTGAGCTGAAAATGCAATTATCTTGATGGTGATTATCTTCAGCCGAATAGCTGCCCATCTTGTGCATCTGATGCTGTTGCCTCTTCTGCCTTGATTGGGTGTCGCTGCTCACCAGCCTTCTGGACCGGTTTGACCACCCCTGAGCTTCTTGCTTTACAACGCTGTGCAGTCCTCACCCTCAGATCTTCTCTTTTTCCCACTTTGTACTATAATACTTCATACTAATAATGTTTGCTATCCAGTGTCAACCGTAGGAGAACGGGTTCCCCTTCTGAGACTTGGTTCCTCTCAAGGTTTTTTCCTCTTTTAGGGAGTTTTTTTCCTTGCCACCTTCGCCACTGGCTTGCTCATGGGGGCTTGGACCCAGATTTTCTTTTCTTTTCTATCTGTAATACTGATTGTTCTGTAAAGCTGCTTTGTGACAACATCTGTTGTAAAAAGTGTTATATAAATAAACTTTGCTTGCGTGCTTACCTGCTGACATGTTTTTTTTTATTGATTTTCTGTCCTCATGGGTTTAGGCTGAGTGCTAAAACAGCAAGACAGGCTTTATTTTAATGACAAAATCAATTTAAACTGAAAAACAGATGTAGATTTTATTAATTGTATATTTTTTTGTCATTTTTACAGTTATTTATCTGTTAAAATGTGTTTTAGAGCCTTTTTCTCTGAGGGAAAGTGTACTCCTTGTGTTGAATGGGAGAGTGCAGGTTTATTACCATTTAATTGCCTTTTTTTGCCTTTTATGTTGGAATATGAAACTCAAAAAGCATAGCAATAATACGAGGATTTTAGGTAATTTTCTGAGCCAAATTACTCACTCATGCTGACAACACAGCTCCATGCTTGCTACTTGTGGGCAGGTCTGCTGAATGTCCTGATATGTGGATCATGTTTGTACCTTAAACCTTTCTGAAGTTCTGAAGGCTAGAAGCGACCTACCGTTTTGTGGCCTTAGGATTAGCTAGGAGTCTGTACATTATTCACCTGAGCCTGTGCCATATTTGAACAATCAGTCTTGAAAATTTTCCCACACTTTTAAAATGGTTACTATGCCTGTGTTTATTGAGCAGGCAAAAACAAGAACAAAAAAAGCCTCCTTTATCTCAGCTAACAGAAGCTGCATAGAATAGCATCAGACCGAGTGATGGGAAATGAAGGGATGCCCATTCCATCAAGTCTCAACTAGATAGGAGACTAACATTTGTTGAATATCACGTGTAATAAAGAATAAGTATTGACTGTATTTTACTGTACTGAATTGTACTGCACTTATGTAATGTATTGCACTGTTCTGTGTTGAATTCTGTTCCTTTTTCTCTGGGTATCAACAGTGACTTTTTTGTTTCTGGCAGTATCTGAGATCAGGACTAGTTTTCTCTGTAACCTGTTGGTAACTAGCAAAGATACTTCCTCTAGATAGACAAAGCACTTCTTGTAAGTCGCTCTGGATAAAAAATGTCTGCTAAATACTGTAAATGTAAATGAATACATTCTCAAAATCCATATACATTCATTCACACCTAGGGGCAATTTAGCATGTCCAATTGACCTAACCACATGTCTTTGGACTGTGGGAGGGAACCAACACAGAGATGGGGAGAACATGCAAACTCCACACAGAGATCGTGGTTGCCCAGCTGAGAATTGAACCCAGGCCCCCCTTGCTGTGAAAAACAATAATAAATCAGAGCATTTTATCTAAGGTGCTAAAATACAGTGCTGCACACATGGCCATAACTAACTATGAGGACACCAAGACCCAGACCTACATAGTTTCAGTAGTTTCATAGTTTTTTTTTTATTTTGTTTTGTTTTTTGTTTTTTTTTTCTTTCCTCCATTGATTAAATTAAAAGTAGTATCATCAGCACTATTATGGAAAATACAGGTTACCCAATAAAATGAGGACAGAATATTTATTGTGCCACATTTTTCGGATGATCTGATTTGACTATAGCCAAACAAATCTGCTAAGCTCCATATTATTTTCTAAACCTTCCAAACACTGCTTTGCGATTGTTGCTGTGCGTAGATGCTTCAGTAGCTATGGTAGTAGCACCTGTAATGTTTTTGACTAGCGTTGGGACATCAAAGTCTTCAGATGTTTCTGAAGGTTTTTATTAGAATCAATGTGGAACAAGTGATGAAACTACACAATAAACAGTGAGAGGTTTTCAGCTGACCTCAGAATAGCTGTGATTTGGCCCTAATTTTACTTTTGGAGCACTCACAACTTTGTTAGCTAAATCAGCATACTTTGATCTAGTTCCAGTTGTTACTTAAGTTCAGCAACTGACTCAATCGTTGGCTATATCAGTGACTAGATAAGAAATAAAAGCTGTATTTTGTTACCTAAAGATAATAAACTACAACAGACATGAGAAGATTCACTTTTAACCGGTGTATTTGTGGTATAGTATCATGTAGTTAACATTATTAATAAATCAGGAAGTACATTAGACTGTATTTTATCTTATTACCTGTATGCGTAACTACTTTTTCCATTAGTTGGGGTTTGGCACAGACAGCCTTTTATAATATATGTTTAACATGTGCGTTTTAAATCAGTGATGACAGAGAGGCAAAAGAGAAAAGCAGTGCATGAGACAGAGGTGCATGAAATAAAATCAACTGGAAACTATCACTTGATTTAGTGTAGGTTTCAATAAGTATTTTCAGCTTAAACTAAAAATATACATTAACAGATAAATTATTAATTGGCATCTGGAATTAAATGAGATTATGAAGCATTTGGGAACAAAAATACAAGTATTCAAACTAAAGCTTGAGGCCAGAATAGCAAATATTTATACAGCTACAGTGAACTTTCCAGGAGAGCTAACATAAGCTGGGATAAAGGTAACCCAGACTGCACAGAATGTGAGCATGCAGAATGTGATGAACTCGGCTTCACTAAAGTTGTTAGGCAGCTTCCGAGCCAGAAAAGCTAAAATAAAACACAGAAAATCCAAAATAAAACATAAAAGAGCCAGAAATCCTATATAACCCAGCACAGCCCAGAAACCTATAGTTGAACCTAAACCACATTCCAGGATTATCCTTTCCTTGTATTGCTTCAGAATTATGAAAGGGAGAGGAGGAGATATTGTCAACCAAAGAACACAATAAAGGACCTGTATGAGAGTGAAGGTGAGAACATTGAGTCTCTACTCTAGAGGCCCAAACCATGTCATGACATCACTGCCTAGAAGTGCAGCTCTGAAGGCCATTAACACCATTATAGTTTTCCCCAGAACACAGGAGATGCAGAGGACGAAGGTTGTGTGGCACAGCATACAGGACCACTCAGAGGGCCGATTAATGAAAGTGAGTGAGCAGAGGAAACACAGAGTCAGTGCGAAGAGCAGCAGGAAGCTCAGCTCTGAGTTGTTGGCTCTCATGATGGGAGAAGTTCTGTGTTTGTAGAAAACAGCAGCCACACATACAGCCATAAAGGCCACGGAGATGGAGAATGCTATCAGGACGATGCCCAGAATGTCATTCCAGAACAGAAACTCCATAGGCTTGGGGAGGCAGCTGCCTCACTGAGTGTTAGGCCAGAACTCAGGAGGGCACCACACACAATTTAAAGTGTTTAAGAGATTTGAAAAGCGTATTAGAAGAACAGTAACAGAGTAAAACAAAACAGTAAATCAAACTATGTCTATCCCCCACTAAATTTTCCACTGTACTATGACACCTAACCTGTCTTGTTACTGATCTCTCCTTCTGCACGTGGTATACAGTCATAGAAACAGACTGGCTTCCCTTTCTACACAGCCTTCCTGGTTCCTGGAGGACAGCTCTCACTGCAAACAGATCTTGGCACCTGAAGTTCACAACACTATATACAGATGAATGTTTTTCTTGGTCTTCTCTGTTAGCCTCAATGTTAAAATGCATTAAATGAACTGAACATACTTGAATGTATATAACAGTTTGTATTGTATTTTCTGTGATAGTGTTTTGAGTTGCAGTTTGCTAGTCCAGCCTGTATTATTGCTATGGAGACAAATAATTTGTTGTGGCATGTATTTAGGTAAGCCTAAGCAAAAAAAGTAATGAAACCCTCTGTGACACTCATTGTGTCATAATTTTTTGATGGTTCTTTATAGACCTCTCCATGGATCACCACCTTATTGTGGTGGAGGGGTTTGTGTGCTTGAATGATCCTAGGAGCTATGTTGTCTGGAACAAAAGCTCCGGGTAGGGTCTCCCAGGGCAAACTGGTGGCAGGTCAGACAAAGTGTGATCCATAATTACACTTACGGAAATAAGAATAAAACAGGACTGGAGTCAGGCCTGGGGGAGGAGCTTGCCAGAGAGTGTCTGGTGGCCGGGCATTTATTCATGTTGCCTGGCCGGGCCCAGCCCGAAGGAGCTACATGGGTCCCCCCTCCCATCGACCCACCACCAATGGAAGGGGCAGTAGTAGGGGTTCAGCGCTTTGTGGATCGGGCAGTGTCCGAAGGTGTGGGCCTTGGCGTTCTGATCCTCGGTTGTTGAAACTGGCTTTTGGAACTTGGAATGTTACTGGCGGGGAAGGAGCCTGAGTTGGTGTGTGAGGTTGAGAGATACCGGCCAGATATAATCGGGCTCACCTCAACACACAGCTTGGGCTCTGGGTCCAATCTCCTTGAGAGGTTGGGTCTCCTTGAGAGGGGCTGGACTTTATTCTTTTCTGGAGTTGCCCATGGTGAGAGGCAGCGGGCAGGTGTGGGTTTTCTCATAGCCCCTCGACTTGGCACCTGTATGTTGGGTTTTTTTCCGGTGGACGAGAGGGTAGCTTTCCTGTGCCTTCAGATTGGGCAATGAGTCCTGACTGTTGTCTGTGCTTATGCACCGAACAGAAGTTCAGAGTACCCAGCCTTCTTAGAGTCCTTGGGAATGAACACCATGTTTGAACACAAGGATGTCCAAAAGTGCACATGGCACCAGGACACCCTAGGTCGCAGTTCAATGATTGACTTTCTAGTCATGTCATCGGACTTGCAGACATTTGTTCGTGTAAAGAGAGGAGCTGAGCTGTCAACTGATCACCACCTGATGGTAAGTTGGATCAGGTGGTGCGGGAAGATGCTGGTCAGACCAGGCAAACCCAAATGTATAGTGAGAGTTTGCTGAGAACGTCTGGCAGAAGAACCTATCAGATTAATCTTCAACTCACACCTCTGTCAGAACTTTGACCAGATATTGGGAGAGGTGAGGGACATTGACTCAGACTGGGCCATGTTCCACTCCTCCATTGTTGAAGCAGCTGGCTGTAGCTGTGGCCACAAAGTAGTTGGTGTCTGTCAGGGCGGTAATCCTCGAACCCAGTGGTGGACACCCTAGGCGAGAGATGCCGTCAAGCTGAAGAAGGAGTCCAACCGGGTATGGTTGGCCTGTGGGACACCAGAGGCAGCTGGCAGATATCAACAGGCCAAGCGATCTGCGGCTTCAGTCGTCACCAAGGCAAAAACCCGGGTGTGGGAGGAGTTTGGTGAGGCCTTGGAAAGTGACTAAGTTGGCTCTGAAAAGATTCTGGCAAACCGTCAGGTGACTCAGAAGGGGAAAGCAGTGTTCCACTAGCACTGTACATAGTAGAGATGGTGACAGAGTCTGGGGACACAGAGATAGGCTTGTCCATTACTGAGGCCAAAGTTGCTAAGGTAGTTAAAAAGCTCCTTCGTGGCAAGGCTCCAGGGGTGGATGATATCCATCCGGAGTTCCTCAAAGCTCTGGATGTTGTGGGGCTGTCTTGGCTGACACTCCTTTTCAACATTGCGTGGACATCGGGGGCAGTGCCACTGGATTGGCAGACTAGGCTGGTGGTGCCTCTTTTTAAAAAGGGGGACCGGAGGGTATTTTCCAACTACAGGGGAATCACACTCCTCTGCATCCCTGGTAAGGTGTATGCAGGGGTACTGGACAAGAGAGTCCAGCTTATACTCGAACCTCAGATTCAGGAGGAGCAGTGCATGTTCCGCCCTGGGCGAGGAATACTGGACCAACTCTTCACCCTCCAGGATTCTGGAGGGTTCATGGGAGTTTGCCCAACCAGTCCACATGTGCTTTGTGGATTTGGAGAAGGCATTCAACTGTGTTCCCCAGGGTATTCTGTGGGAGGTGCTTTGGGTGTACAGGGTACATGGCTCTTTGCTACGAGCCCTGTACAAACAAAGCAGGAGTTCGGTTCGCATGGCCGGCAGTAAGTCAGACTCATTCCCAGTGACAGTTGGACTCCATCTGGGCTGCCCTCTGTCACTGATTCTATTCGGAATATTCATGGATAGAATTTCTAGGCGCAGTCAGGTAATGGAGGGTTTCTGGTTTGGTGACCTCAAAGATCATGTGGTCCTACTGGGGACATCAGGCCGTGAACTTCAGCTTTCGCTGGATCGGTTTGCAGCCGAGTGTGAAGCGGCTGGGATGAGAATCAGTACCTCCAAATCCGAGGCCATGGTTCTCAGGCGGAAAAGGGTGGAGAGCCCTCTCTGGGTCGGGGATAAGCTCTTGCTTCTAGTGGAGGAGTTTAAGTATCTCGGGGTCTTGTGATGGTAAAAGGAGGGGGAGATTGACAGGCGGATTGGTGCTGGGTCAGCAGTGTTGTGGCAAAGAAAGAGCTGAGCCATAAGCCAAGGCTCTAGATTTACCTGTCAATCTACGTTCCCACCCTCACCTATGGTCATGAGCTTTGGGTAATGACTGAAAGAATGAGAGCGCGAATACAAGCATCCGAAATGAGTTTCCTCCGCAGGATTGTCCCTTAGAGACAGGGTGAGAGGTTAGGTCATCCGGGAGGGACTTGGAGTAGAGCCGCTGCTTCTCCACGTCGAGTGGAGCCAGCTGAGGTGGTTTGAGCATCTGGTTAGGATGCCTCCTGGACGCCTCCCTCGGGAAGCATCACAGGCAAGTCCACCTGGGAGGAGACCCTGGGGAAGACCCAGGACACGCTGGCATGACTATATTGCCCAACTGGCCTGGGAGCGCCTCGTAATCCCCCCGGGGAGCTAGTGGAAGTGGGTGGGGAAAGGGAGGTCTGGGCCTCATTGCTTAGTATGCTGCCCCCACGACCCGAACCCCGGAGAAGCGGAAGATAATGGATGGATGGACATTATTTCACGTTCTTCTCCTCAAACCTGTCATTTCAGGGCGATTGGAAGAGACAACATCACCCCCTCTGGAGGAGGTAGGTGGTGCACTTGATTTTGCTGTCGGTTGGTTGCTGGACTCCCAGAGATACTTCAATATCTCATTGACTGAGAGGGCTACAGCTCTGAGGAGCAGTGTTGAGTTTCTGCAAGAGACATCCTGGATCCTGGTCTGAATGTTGACTTTCATAGTCAATATCCAGAGAAACCTGCTCCATACCCCAGGGGCCTCCATGGAAGGTACCTCCCAGTCATCTGCCTGACCATCTGTCCAGTGCCATGGTGGGTCTGGGTCTGCTGCTGTTCGGATCTCTGCTAACAAGAGTAGTGGTCATCCTGGCTGATCTCACTCCAAGGCCACTCCATACTGTTTGGAAGAGAGGATACTGTCACGCAACCCTCCAGCTCTGAGAGCTACTCAGACTCCATCTCCCAGAACCCTCTGGAGTATTATAAGGCTCTTGACCCTTCTGTTTGCTCCAATCACCTATCTCTTGAATACTGATGTGTTTCACTATCACTGATAGTATTAGTATAAAGCCCAGGTTGTTAGGGTTAGTCATTGAGGTATTATATCTAGTCAGAGAGCTACTGAATGGTTCTGTGTTTACTGATCACTAAACCACTGGAAAAGAGCAACATGCAGCTCAAATAGAGTTCCTTGACTGGCATGGCATGGTAACATGGCACATTCAAATCTTTCCACCAAGAACAAACCCATGGCGCAATTGCTCAACAGCTAGGATGCAGGCTTCTGCTGCTACACAGTCAAGTCAAAGGCTTCATTTAAAAGATTTTTGCCAGTCGCAAGCCCCCTGCATTCAAAGGTCCCCAGCAGAGAAGGAACAGGATCTATGCACTGGAGAGTCTACTCCACTGCCATCAGCCTCTGCCTCTGGAAGAAGAGCAGACTCACCCAAAGTGACAACAGTCTCCTCCACATCTGGGTCTACAAGCAGGAGGACTCTCTCCTGAAAAAGTTTCTAAAGCTAAAACACAGCCTCCTTAATAAAACGTAGGCTGTGGAAACACAGGAAATCATACCGGACAAAATCAAAAACGGACAAAATATTGTAATTTTTTATTTATTTATTTTTTAATTAATTTTTTTGGAGGGGGGTAGCAAACATTATGATGATTATGAAATAATCCAGAAGGGTTCATTATGAAAGTTGAATTCCTTATAAATGTCAAAATATTGCACATAATTACTCTGGAGGAGAGTCACATCCTGCTGGTGAATGAGGAAGAAGTGCAGCAGATGCAGTTGTAGCAGCACATATGTACTTTATCATGTCACACACAAAACAAAAATGATAGACTTATAGTTCACAGCTTTGACCAATAACAAAAAAGAGCCTATTGTTAATCCTGTCATTAATCTTGTCACATCAGATTTTTCTGCAGTACTGGTTCCTCTCTCTTAGCTCTCTCTACTGAATGGAAAAATGGCATATTAGTTGTGAGAGACACAATCATCCACAGATGCACATATTTATCAAACAGACTGTTACTTCACTCAAAGTAGCCATCCACCTCACAGACAGCACCTGACCACACATGCAAAGACCACACATAAAAGCAAAAAAAAGAGAAAAAAAAGAAAACCTAGGACTAGTCTATAAAAGTATGGTTCACATATTTTTTTTTAAAATAGCATAAAATCTAAATAAGATAAAGCTAAATGGTCCAAATTGCAAATTAGTTTGATGGGAGCCAAATAAAACAGGAGGAAAAAACTATAATAATTTTGTCTCTAAACATTTGGGTTTACATAGTGCCCTTTGAGGCAAAAAAGGCTCCGGTCATTCAAATGAGTAAAGGGGAGGGACTTATGAAAAAGTTTTATATCTGCATAATTATGTTTTATCTCTGTGAATCATGTTAGTGGAGCATAAGTTAACCAGCTGCTAAAAACAGCTAGCCTGGGAAACTAGAGTTATCTCACTCACCAATGCCTCACAGCTTCCTCAGTTTACTTACATTTAAATCAGGGCTGTATCTTCAATGAACCCACTTCATTATTTTACTTTTGTTGCTTGGGAATGCACTAATATTAAAATATGACTGAGCGCTGTAACACAGCGTTAGAGTTGTGTGGAGCGGATGTGATGTAACACTGCTAAAGCTTGTTAGGATGTACAGAAAGAGGTGAGTTTAGTGTAGAACAATATAGATATTGACTAATCTCGTCGCTCAGACTTGGTCACGAGAAAACACATCGCTGGTCACTCCACTCAGACAAGGAATGTATAACTCCATGTTTCAGCCATTGCTAAAGTACAATATATGACCCAATTTTTTACTCACTGGGGCAGTCATGATCTGGAGGTTAGGGAGCCAGCCCTGTGACTGGAAGGTCGCTGGTTCGATCCAGAACCGACAGTACGTCACTGAGGTGTCCTTGACCAAGGAACCTAACTCCCAACTGCTCCCTGGGCACTGCAGCTAGGGCTGCCGACCGCTCCAGACAAATGTGCTCACTGCTCCCTAGTGTGTGTGTGTGTGCTCACTAATGTGTATGTGGTGTTTCACTTCATGGAGGGGTTAAATACGGAGGTAAAATTCCTCTGTTGTGGGACTAATAAGGGTCAATCAATCTCAATTTTAACTTTGCTTTATATATTATTACCTGTTATTATTAAAGTGGTACGTGTGAAAAGTTTACTTCCATATATCTACCCAAATCATAATTTAGTGATAAATATGTATTAAATAAGCATGTACATATAAACATACAAATCAGCACTTTTAGTATTAGGTGCTGCATATGCAATAAGTGTGAGTCTCAGAGAGACTTGGAAGGTACTTTACCCATAATGTGTTTCTTGGTATTTTGCTCTGGCTTAAACATGATTATAAAACATTTAGGAGCAAAAATACAAATAATCAAACCAAAGCTTGAGGCAAGAGTTGCAAATATTTCTACAGCTACAGTGAACTTTCCAGGAGAGCTGACATAAGCTGGGATAAAGGTAACCCACACTGCACAGAATATGAGCATGCTGAATGTGATGAACTTGGCTTCATTAAAGTTATCAGGCAGCTTCCGTGCTAGAAAAGCAAAAATAAAACATAAAAGAGCAAGAAATCCTATATAACCCAGCACAGCCCAGAAACCTATAGCTGAACCTAATGCACATTCCAGTATTATCTTTTCTTTGTATTGTTTTAGATTTTTAAATGGAAAAGGAGGAGATATTGTCAACCAAATAACACAAATTAGGACCTGTATGAGAGTGAAGGTGAGAACACTGAGTCTCTGCTGTGGAGGCCCAAACCATTTCATGGCATTACTGCCTGGAAGTGTAGCTCTGAAGGCCATTAACACCACTATGGTTTTCCCCAGAACACAGGAGATGCAGAGGACGAAGGTGATCCCAAACGCTGTGTGACGCAGCATACAGGACCAATCAGAGGGCTGACCAATGAAAGTAAGAGAGCAGAGGAAGCACAGAGTCAGTGAGAAGAGCAGCAGGAAGCTCAGCTCTGAGTTGTTGGCTCGGACGATAGGAGAAGCTCTGTGTTTGTAGAAAACAGCAATCACACATACAGCTATGAAGGCCCCAATGATGGAGAACGCTGTCAGGATGATGCTCAGAGTGTCGTCCCAGGACAGGAACTCCACAGGCTTGGGGAGGCATCTATCTCGCTGGGTGTTGGGCCAGAACTCCGGAGGGCATTGCACGCAGTTTAAAGAGTCTGAAACAGTAGAAAAATATTTAGATCCTTATTTTTGAAAGAATAGAAAGGGCAGAAAATAAAATGCAAAATTGCAAACTGAATTGTGATGCCCAACCTGTCTTGTTACTGATCTCCCCTTCTGCACATGGTATACAGTCATAGCAGCAGACTGGCCTTCCTTTCTGCAGAGCCTTCCAGGTTCCTGGAGGACAGCTCTCACTGCACACAGATCTTGGCACCTGAAAGACATTAGACAAATGCAAAACTTTTATTATTGTTTAAAAACAAAGAAAGTGAGTGAAGAAATGATAAAGTACATTTAACAACTTTGAAACATGTTTGTATGTGTTGTATAATGGTTCACTTTAGATCAATTAGATTGACATCTATGACTGATTTATTTGCCATTTGCTAGTTTTTTTTATTTAACTCATATTTTTCACAACTTTTATCATTAAAAAAAATAATAATAATAATTTTGGGGTTATAACAGGTTGTCTTCATGCTTGTCTTCAAGTTTAGGAATGGATATATATATATTAGTAGTATTCATTACATTAACTGTGATGGAGTTTTGTGTAGCAGTTTACCCGTCTAGCTTGTTTTAGTAATATGCAGGTAAACAAGTGTATGTGGGATGGATTAAGACAATTAGCAGTTCAAGTATCTGATCCGGATGCGCCTTGGATGCCTCCCGGTGGAGGTGTACCAGGCATGGCCTACTGGGAGAAGACCCCAAGGTCTTCCTAGGATGATAATGATTTTTTCCATCCATCCATCCATTTTCTAAACCGCTTCTCTGTCAGGGTCGAGGGGGGATGCTGGAGCCTATCCCAGCAGTCTTCGGGCGAAAGACAGGATACACCCTGGACAGGTCGCCAGTCCATCGCAGGGCAGACACAGACAGTCACTCAACAGTCACTCACACCGAGGGGCAATTTAGCATGTCCAATTAGCCTGACTGCATGTCTTTGGACTGTGGGAGGAAACCGGAGAACATGGAGGAAACCCACGCAGACACGGGGAGAACATGCAAACTCCACACAGAGAGGACCCCGGTCACCCAGGCCCTCCTTGCTGTGAGGTGACAGCGCTACCCACCACGCCACCGTGCTGCCCTGATTTTTTTTATATTTTTATTTTATTTATTATTATTATTATTTATTTTTTCTTTTTTATGAGGAGCCGTCCAGACTTCTTTGATGCTAGTGTTCGTGTAGTAATACAGAATAAGTATTGTTGTTTTTTTCACATTATCTTTTGAATTAGTGATTCCAATTAACTTAAGATAATCAAAATAATTGTGTAATCACTTATGTTTTTTTTTTTTTTTTTTTCCCAGCTGGTATAAACTTTAACTATTAATCAGAGCTGTAAACATTTTGAGTTTTTCCTTTTTTGTATCAATCCTTTTGTAACAAATCCTAAACCTATAATTCTCTTAGAAAACACATCAATGCATGAATGACAACTTGCTTGCATGTATTTTTAAAGCTTTTTAAAGCAAATTTGACAACTAATTACCTTAAATATTTTGGGTTCTTCTAAGTGATGTGGGTTTGCAAAGACTTCTGGAAGTGTTCAACTGTACCTCGCTCTGCCCCCCCACCCAGATGATAGGTCTGCTCATACTGAACTCCTGGCCTTTTGGTCTGGATGTGTCATATTGGCCCACAGCGATGACACCCAAACCACCATCTTTTGTATATTGAAAGTTGATGAGCTCGTAGACGGCTACAGGATCACCATTGGCATCAAACGAGACCTGATAGCCAGTCTTTGTAGTGAAGTTCACTGTCTTGAGCTGGTTGAGTATCTGCAGTGGAGCACATCATTCGACAAACTGTAAATCCTGATCAATACAGTGCAAAAATGTTGACATAGTAACTTACATAGTGGCTCACTGTCAAATACTATTTGGGCAATTTGATCATAATGATGTTAAACGGTATATGTAAACTATAAAAACGTGGAAATCAGCTCAAAGTAAAAATAAACCAAATAAATAATGATGTGTATTTTTATTTATTTTTTATTGTAATACTGTACTAACAAGACATATCCCATGATAACTGTTCTTTTTAATGTTTACTTCAAAGACTTGTGTCATGTTGTTAATGAATACATTTGTGTTATTTAACACGAAATATGTTGAAATTTTTCTTTACCCGGTTATGAATAACACATTGTGGGATTTTATTATTATTATTAGTATTATTATTATTATTATTATTATATTATATTATATTATATTTATTTATTTATTTATTTATTTATTTATATTAAGACAGGAATGCGTTAAATCAGAAAACAGTAACACAAAAAGTGTTACAGTGTCCAATCACAAGTTAGTGTGTTGATAATTAAGGCACCAGTTTTAGATTGTACTTTGATGAGTAATTTCAAAATTTAAACAAATTAACCACCCTCCACGATTTATAGCCCAATATAGCCATATAGCCCACACAAATGAATGAATATATACAGTTTTAAAGCAAAAATCGTGCTTCTTCCAATTATACAGAAAACTACGGAATTATTCTTAACTGTATCAGTTTTATACCTGCCATGGTGTGAATTTAGCGCTCTTGTCGCACTGCGTGTCATTACAGATAACAGCGTGGATGGCATGCGCTATGGCATACGTAGCTTTATACACCATGTTAGTAATGCGCAGTTGCGACGTGTCTGTATACGGGTTCTGCAGCGCGCGGATATCCTCACTGCCATCACATTCCCGCGCGCCCTCTGAAGAGCCTTTTAGGCTACAGCTGAACGAGCTCTCCCAAAACTCCGTTAGCAGAGGAGATTTCAGTGCTTGTGCTGGAGAGAGATCCAGAAGAAACTCACGAAGACCTGGAATCACCGAGCGGGGAACCCCAAATCCTATCGCCCCAGCGCACATGTTAAAGCGCAGAAACTCTGGATCTACAATCCACGCGTCGCCGACCCACTGAAGGGGAGGCGGTGGCTGTCTCGCCAGTTCCTCTAACAGAAGCTTCAATTCGCCTTCATGAAGAAACGCTACTATTACCCGGGCTGTTGATCTCCGGATGACGTTCGCCACTCTCTCCAGTTTACTGCGCGGTTCTGTTCTGTAGAAAACCTCGGAGTACTCCACACAGATGCCGTCCTCTTGCGCAGCCTTTAGAAACGACGCCATTCCAGTATTTCCATAAACTGAGTCGCTGCGCACTGCCCCAATCCATGTCCAGCCAAAGTACTTGACAAGTTTTGCTAGTGCGGCAGCTTGGTGGTAGTCACTTGGCACGGTCCTGAAGAAGGCAGGATACTGACGCTTATCGCTCAGACATGCGCAGGTTGCGTAGTGACTCACCTGTTTTCAGTACAGCAAAACATAAAGACGCGTTAATTTCAGCGCTTAGGTGAAGGACATAGTATAATTCCTGAGTTATTATCGAACACAAATAATTAATTTTGCACAATTTGGCGCAGTTTACAATCACCTGTGGAATTCCAAAAAGACCCAGTATTCTAGTCATGGTAATTGAGGAGATGGAATAAGAATCTCCCACGAGAGCAGGAACAGCTGCTGCTGCGGATTTTACACAGGAATCAGTATTATTGAAAAATGATTCCATGCCGTTTGCAAACTGAAATGCAACTTTGAGTGCCATCGCCACCTCAGAGCACGAGTCGTATATTTGGTATCCTAACATGATTCCCGGCAGGAGATCTGTCCTGTTGTTGATCTCGTGGATGGTGAACTTCATGGCACTAGCGAAGCGCAGCTCCCTGACATTCATACTGTTTAGAAACATAAGACATAACAAACAAAACAATGACACAAAGTAAGTTTCTTTCTTACCAAATGCTGATAGATGTCAATATCTCAGAAAGTAGTGCATAGCTGCAATAATAAAAAAATATAAAATAATAATAATAAAAGGAAAAGTGGTGATTAGAATGTGTTACTCCACAGTACAACTGCTCACTCCACACTCACAGACGGACCTCCCAGAGCACTGCAGCTGGAGTGGCGGTCTGGTGTAGCTGTTCTGCTCTGATCTCATGTAGTAATGCATGGGGAAAGTCCCCCCAATCACAAAATCTCCATTCATATAAAAACCAGGTACCTGAGGCTCAGCCCACAGCCTGCAGCTGACCAGATCAGATGCACATGCTGCTGGACTGAGCTCGGTTAACCACAGCATGAATACAAACATCATTAAAATTGAAGTGAGTTGCATGGTGTGCTTGTTAGTTCTCAGCCCTCTGAAGGGCAGAGAGAGAGTATTTAAATAACCTCCTTGTCGTGATGCCCTGTGGGCATGAGCCCCGACTCAGGAGGCGTGGTATTGTGATGAATAGTGCATGCAGTGATGGGCATAATGTTTATTTTTGTTTGTCTCTGTTGTTTTCAATTGTAGTTTATTGAAGTAATTTATCATAGGCCTTATTTAGAATTCAGCGTGTCAGTGACACAATTGTCGTGATGGATCGCACAACTGTAGTGCACAATTTCTTAAGACTGTCCAAAACAAAGGCGTGATTTAGTTATCCAAGACTCACACAATTGTAAGCGATCTGGGGATCTTGACCATCAAACTACATTTTTTTTTCAATGGTATTAAATAATTAGAAATGTACTCATTACAGAAGTTAGTTTAAAATGTTCCAGAGTGTAGATGTTCTTTTGTGCCTAGAGCTTATTTGTGTGATGGTCAAGGTTGTCTGGCTTGAGGGAGCAATCAGAGTCAAGCTCCACACATACATACACACACACACACACACACACACACACACACACACAATTGATTACACTTCATCTTTAACTTTAGGTAGTATAAAATCAGGTGTTCTTGGGGTGTATTACCATATATGTGTGCAGTTGGGTCGTTCATCTCAGTGTGAGTCCACACTCAGGTTTACTGGGGTGATGGGTGCCCTAAATGCTTTAATTCATTTTTCTTAAATTTTCATATTTAGCATGATTTTTCTGTCCTGATTTCTATTTTTCATATTCCTTTCATTATAAAAAAACTGTTTTGTCCAGCAGTTTCATCCAATAAACTGGCAAAACTTCTTTTGGATTTTTTTTTTACACCACATTTTCACAATCTTACACAAGAAATTCTCTTGCATAATTTCCTCTCCCACTATGAGATGTATTACATTCAGTGCCAGTGAATGTCACACTAACACTAGATTTACATTGTAGGGCTAGTATTAGGCCCAATCCCATTTCTTATTTTTACACCTACCCCTTGTTTTCGAGTGTAACCCTCCCCCTTGAAACTGAGTTACAAGGTTTGGTGGTTGAAATCTTCCCCCTATGAAATTGGACAACGCTTCAAGAACCGGATACGTCAGCAGTTGTCATCAGCAACTTTTACGTAAACAGTAGAGACAAGGTTTTCCAACAATTTGCAATATGCTGCCTCCTGCTGTGGTAATCTCACTTGTGTGTCACATGACAGGACAGGTAAATCATATTTAAAATACCCTGAAAAAATAATCAGGATGTTTTTTTCTGCTTTGTCTCCACACTATAGCAATAGTGGTATATCACACTGACATTTATCCAAAGGAGACTGAAAAGCATGAGCACTCGCGAAACAGTAAACTACATTACTTTATTAACAGCTTCTAGTGCTGCTCTGTAGGTGACCCTGCCAATCTCCAGTGACAGGAGAGAAGGGTAGAGTTCAGCTCCTCACTGCTTAAATACATTTAGGGCACCATACGTCTTCAAAGAGAGGGGCAATTATTTATTATTGCCACCAAGAATTCTTAGGTTATATGAAGCTGAACTTAGCTTTCTAATAACCAGCTTCATGTTTGAATTTTCCCATTCTACCTTAAATGGTGCAACAACCTCAGGTACCAGAACATAACTGCTTCACCATTTAAGGTGGTACAGGAAATTTTGCTAGGTAGGGACTGAGACACCAGTGTATTACTAGTGATTTTTATGCATGTTATGAAGGAAATGACCATAAAATGCTATTATGATGGTTATCTTACAATACAAAGGCTTTTTAACAGAGAAAATACATTTATGTGTCTTTTAGGTCGTTTGTGTAGCCATCTTGCTGATGATTCACACAGCATTCTGGGAATTGTCTCATAACACTCGATTTGTAGTAAGCCTCAAAAATCACCATTTGAAGGGCCAAATAGCCCTACCACTTCAACCCAACCCTCCATCTCAAGAACAATTGGGACAACCCTACCCCTAGACGTGAACATGCAAAATGGAGGGGTAGGGCTAAGTGTTAGGGGCAAGAGGTGAAATGGGATTGGGTACCAGGGTTTGGCCTAGGAACAGAGTAAGTGGTATGTTTAGGTTTTAGTCTAAAGTTCAGATTAAGGTTAGAGTATTTTCAGATAGATTCAATAGACACTTAGGAACATGCTGGTGTTTCTTCTATGCCCCATGTGTGCAGGTTAGATGGACTTGGAAGAACATCATACACTGCCTGAATGAGGAACTTAATGCGGTGAGGCTCGGCTTTCCAGATTTCAGTCCAGGTCACTTTCCTCTCAACCGTGTTCTCCCATCTTGTCCAGGCCCCCTGATGTCTCATTCCCATTGCCTTGCATGATCTTGCCTCCTCCACAGCTGCTCTCACCTCCTCTTGAACAAGGCGCTGCCTCTCCTTCCCTCTTGTTCCTTTGGGGAGTTGGAAAGGATCCTTACCCAGCTCATCCTCTTGTGACCACTCCCATCAGGCTCCTGTGATGCAGCCTTGCCTCAGCCTCTTGGACAGCTTCCTCCACCCTACACTTCCTGCCCATCCTCACTTGGATTCCAGCTTTGGCCACCTTCAGATCACCAGAGTCCCTGTACTACACCACTTCTCTAACTTTTGTAACCTTGAATTCCTCTTCCAAGGATTTGAAGGGAGCTGCAGTTTGTTGTTGCACTAATAGAGTGCGATGCTGCTCAGGCTCTTTGGTAACCCAAGCCATCTCCGTAGGTGATTGCTGACTTTCCTCTCTAAGGTCTCAATTGTAGAGATTGGGACGGCGTAGACGAGGAGGGACCACAGGATCCTGGGAAGGATGCCATGCTGGTTAACCCAGGCATTGAACTTTCCAGGTAGACTGGACTTGTCCATCAGCCAGCCAACTCAGCACAGGTTGACTGGATAGATGTTGAGTCTTTAAGAGAGCTGACATAAACCTTGCCCAAACTCTTGACTGGCTTCTCTGTGATCATTGGAATGGCTATGACTGCAATGTAAAACCGGAACTTGTCCTCCACCTTTCCTTTCCTCAGCACCATGGATCTTGATTTGGCAGGTTTGAAACACATGCAGGCCCACTTCATCAGATTCTCAAGTCCCTTCAGAATTCACCGGCAGCCTGGGACTGATTCTGTCATGACTGTCAGGTCAATAGTTATTTAAGAAGAAGGTTTTGCAATTTTTTGGTTGCAGTAGCCCAAGAATTGAACAAAAATTCTAGGAATAGTTCCCAAAAGTATATTTCAATTTTGATTATGAAAAAATAAAATAAAATTGCCAAATTGCACTTGCACATGACTTGACCTAAAGAAGTAAGAAAAAATTTATTTCTGAAATTGATATAGCACTCCTTTGAGGACAATAGAGCTCATACAATTTTTCAAACAGTTGTTACCCTATGTACCTAGGTAACCCCCTTGTGCTTTGTTTGAGACTCATTAAACCACATCTTTTATAACTGTTCTTACTGCAATGTTTTGGAGAGTTTAATGCCAGACACTCTGAAATAACATCCTTCAACAGACCTCTTAATCCTTGTTTACGACAATCTGGGAAGATTGGGAGGAAGATGTTGAAAATGTAGCGAGATCTCACTGAAGAGATAGGTATGGCCTTTCCCTATTTCCCTATAAAGCACAAATGAACGTGGTATTCCGGTGTACCAGTTTTTCTTGTCCCTGATATTAGATACATTAAGTCCATTCTACCTGCCACTAACTCAAAGTCACAAAACAGCCCAACACACTTGAGAAAAAGACACACAGCCAGTTCCACTAAAACAAATAGAAGATACTGCTTGGAATGGCATGATGTTAAATCAGTGGGAGAGAGGGGGCTATCCCACCACCAAAACTCAATTAGACAGGAATGTCCCACTACTTGTTTAACATTGTATTTAATAAGCAATATATTCTCATGACAATTCTAGAAGTACACTATAAACATTATGAAAGATATATTTCAGGAAAATTCATTAAATATTATTGCCCATTCTCATTTAAGTTGTGCATGTGATAAGGTTTCAGATTTTTACACATTACAACGTGAAATGTGGTTTAATTATAAACATTTATTTATGAAGCTATTACACAGAACTGACACTACCCATATATCAACACATTATGTGTATGGTGATAAAACATAGTGCTACATATATAATATGTGTGAGAGACTCAAAGAGGTTTAGAGGACACTTTACCCATAATGTGTTTCTTGGTATTCTGCTCTGGCCTAAACATGATTATGAAACACTTGGGAGCAAATATACAAGCAATCAAACTGAAGCTTGAGGCCAGAATAGCAAATATCTCTACAGCTACTGTGAACTTTCCAGGAGAGCTGACATAAGCTGGGATAAAGGTGATCCAGACAGCACAGAAAATGAGCATGCTGAATGTGATGAACTTGGCTTCATTAAACTTATCAGGCAGCTTCCGTGCTAGAAAAGCCAAAACAAAACACAAAAGAGCCAGAAATCCTATATAACCCAGCACAGCCCAGAAACCTGCAGTTGAACCTAATCCACATTCCAGTATTATCCTTTCCTTGTAGTGCTTTAGATTTTTGAAGGGGAGAGGTGGTGATATTGTCAACCAAAGAACACAAATTAGGACCTGTATGAGAGTGAAGGTGAGAACACTGAGTCTCTGCTGTGGAGGCCCAAACCATTTCATGGCATTACTGCCTGGAAGTGTAGCTCTGAAGGCCATTAACACCACTATTGTTTTCCCCAGAACACAGGAGATGCAGAGGACGAAGGTGATCCCAAACGCTGTGTGACGCAGCATACAGGACCACTCAGAGGGCTGACCAATGAAAGTAAGTGAGCAGAGGAAACACAGAGTCAGTGAAAATAGCAGCAGGAAGCTCAGCTCTGAGTTGTTTGCTCGGACGATGGGAGAAGTTCTGTGTTTATAGAAAACAGCAGTCACACAAAGAGCTATGAATGCCCCAGCGATGGAGAACACTGTTAGGATGATGCTCAGAGTGTCGTCCCAGGACAGGAACTCTACAGGCTTGGGGTGGCATTCGTCTCGCTGGGTGTTGGGCCAGAACTCAGGAGGGCAGCGCACACAGTTCAGAGAGTCTGAAACATTAGAAGAACATTTAGAATTGTATTTAGAAAGAACCACAATGATTTTTACATTGTTAGAAATTTAAATACATTACTGCTGTCCCCAGCAATACTGTCCCCTCTATTGTGATGCACAACCTGTCTTGTTGCTGATCTCTCCTTCTGCACATGGTATACAGTCATAGCAGCAGACTGGCTTTCCTTTCTGCACAGCCTTTCTGGTTCCTGGAGGACAGCTCTCACTGCACACAGATCTTGGTACCTAGAACATATTAGACAAATGCAAATCATTTTTTTAGTCAAAAAATGATGATCTGACATTCATATTGTTATACATAGATGACTTTCAATTATTGGTCTGTATTGTTAAACCCAGTGTTGAAACCCATTCATTGAACTCATTTTATGTGTGCTATTTGTAATTACTAATGATTGATTAACTAAATGTGTATTTGAAGGTTTAAGTAAAAGGACTATCCATGACTGATTAATTCACAGTTTGCTGGTTCTTGTTAATTACCTTATACTTTTCAAGCTTTTTATGGGCACTTAATCCAATATAAAGATTTAATTATTTTCACTAGTAAAATAAGTTAAAAGAAAAAAAAAATTACTACTTCAATGTGCATGTAAAAACCTAAACCATGAAAAAGAGTTGAATTTGACTTCACAAATGTAATATAAATATAATGTACAAATGTAATGTAAAAATTTATTTTTACAACTTTTTTAAAGCAAGTTTAAACATCTATTACAGCTGATTGCCTTATTATTTTTATTTATTTTTATTTTTAGTTCTGCTAAGTGACATGGAACGAGATCAAATACTTCTGGAAGGGCTGTACTGTACCTCGGTCTGTCCCCGTACCCAGCTCATAGGTTTGCTTATACTGATCTCCTGGTTCCTATTGGAAGGGTCATATTGGCCAACAGTCATAAAACCCAAACCACCATTTTCATTAAATTGCCAGTTTATGAGATCATATCTGGCCACAGGATCACCACTGGAATCAAACGAGACCTGAAAACCATTCTTCGTAGTGAAGTTCACTCTCTTGAGCTGGTTGAGTATCTGCAGTCAAACACATCATTTGATAAATTGTGAATGAAACTGTGACTGTTAGCTGTGAAATATGGTCAGCTAGGTAAATGCATTGCAATGACTTTAAATGTATTAATAATGAAAACTGACATAGTGGCTTTTTTTTTTGGGGGGGGGGGGGGGGGGCGGCAAATTGATCATTGTGTTTGCAAATAGTGTCTCACATGTTTAAAGCCATGAAAAATATATAAGTTCTATACTCTATGGTCATATAAACCACATTAACTTTTTACTTTCAAGATTTTTGTCATGTTTTCAATGACGAATGTATGTCTCAGTAGTGCTTTCACAGAAGCGTACTGTTATGTTAAAAAAAACAGTTAGTTATCATTACCCTAAATATTTACAGTTGATTTTGAATTTCTATTCTGAAAATTCTGTTACCATTACCCTAAACATGTATAATTATTTCTTTTAACAACGGTTGGCATAATGTAGTTAATAAAAATGAAAAAGAAACATTGTCACACAAAAAAGTCTTTTTTAAATAACTTCTAGGAAGAAACAGTGACTCTGAGATAAGTACAGATATTGAAATCTATTTTGCCATTTTAGATTATGTTTTCTAAAACTTTGTCCACACTGTCACCATAATGTATCACAAAGCAGCTGCGCCATTGGTGACATTTATGACACAATGCGATTTTAAGACAAAAACAAAACAACAACCCAGACCTAAAGCTTCCGCGACGGAAGAATACCTCACAAAGCCCACTAGTAATAAATGACTTAATACACATAAAACTCGTAAGTTAAAATAATGCTCATTATAATTCTACTTACGGGACTTTTTTAGAATGAAGTTTTATACCTGCAATGGTGTGAATTTAGCGCTCTTGTCGCACTGCGTGTCATTACAGATAACACCGTGGATGGCATGCGCTATGGCATACGTAGCTTTATACACCAGGTTAGTTGCGCGCAGCTGCGACGTGTCTGTATACGGGTTCTGCAGCGCGCGGATATCCTCACTGCCATCACATCCCCGCGCCCCCTCTGAGGAGCCTTTTAGACTACAGCTGAACGAGCTCTCCCAAAACTCCGTTAGCAGAGGAGATTTCAGTGCTTGTGCTGGAGAGAGATCCAGAAGAAACTCACGAAGACCTGGAATCACTGAGCGGGAGACGCTAAATCCTATCGCCCCAGCGCACATGTTAAAGCGCAGAAACTCTGGGTCTATAATCCACGCGTCGCTGCCGACCCACTGAATAGGAGGCAGTGGCTGCCTCGCCAGTTCCTCTAACAGAAACCTCAATTCACCTTCGTGAAGAAACGTCACTATTACCCGGGCTGTTGATCTGCGGATGATGTTTGCCAGTCTCTCCAGTTTACTGCGCGGTTGTGTTCTGTAATAAACCTCGGAGTACTCCACACAGATTCCCTCCTCCTGGGCAGCCTTTAGAAACGCAGCCATTCCAAAATTTCCGTAGTCTGTGTCGCTGCGCACTGCCCCAATCCATGTCCAGCCAAAATACTTAACAACTTTTGCTACTGCGGCCGCTTGGTGAAAATCACTTGGTATCGTCCTGAAGAAAGTAGGAAACTGTCGCTTATCACTCAGACATGCGCAGCTTGCGTAGTAACTCACCTGCAGTTCAGCATAAAAAGGAAAGAAATATCTTTATCAGAGAAGCCTGCATTAATCCGAGTGATCATTTATAGGATATAATAAAGTTATTTAATAATTTCTTCAAACAATTAATTAATTTTGGTGCAGCCTAAACTCACCTGTGGAATTCCAAAACGACCCAGTATTCTAGTCATGCTAATTGACGTGGTGGAAGTAGAATCTCCTACGAGAGCAGGAAAAGCAGCAGCTGCAGATTTCGAACAGGAATCAGTATCATTGAAAAATGGTTCCATGCCGTTTGCAAACTGAAATGCTACTTTAACAGCCATCGGTACTTCAGAGCACGAGTCGTGTATCTGGTATCCTAACGTGATTCCCGGCAGAAGATCCGTTCTATTGTTGATCTCCTGGATTGTGAACTCCATGGCACGAGCGAAGCGCAGCTCCCTGAAATTCATTCTGTTTAGAGACATGAAATAAATAAAAACCTTGACATAAAATGTGTTTCTTTTTACCAGATACTTCAACATGTCACTAACTCAATATATTGTGTATAACTGCCAAAAAGAATGGAAGTTTGATCATTATCATTTCTCTGTGATGCTCCCTGCACCGTTCACACTCATACACCGACCTCCCAGAGCACTGTGGCCGGAGTGGCTTTCTGGTGTAGCTGTTCTGCTCTGATCTCATGTAGTAATGAATGGCGAAACTTCCCCCAATCACAAAATCGCCATTCATAGAAAGACCAGGCATCTGAGGATCGGGCCACAGTCTGCAGCTGACCGGATCAGATTTACATGCTGCTGGTCTGAGTTCAGTTATCCACAGCACTGATACACACATCATGAAAACTGAAGTGAGCGGCATGGTGTGCTCGGCAGCTCTCAGCCTTCTGAATGTCAGGGTGCGTGTATTTGAACTACCAGCACATCATGATGAAATCTGGGTGTGACCTCAGACTCAGGAGGCGTGTTCATGTCTTGAGTTGTAATGCAAATTATCGGCATAAACTGTATTTTGATGTTTTTATGTTGTCTGATGTTTTTACCTGCAGTTTACTGGAGAAAGTAATCATAGGCCCTACTCAAAGTTCAAGGTGTGCAGTGACAAAGTGATACGGAAATTGAGCACAGTTGTGCTCCTTCTACAACTTTGATTTATTCATTAGTGCTTGATTTCTTTCATTTTCATTGAAATACGTTGGATTGGAGAAGAACCAATTCTTATTTTATTGAAACACAGCTTTGTGTGTTACTCTGCCGCTTACCCTCTCTCTTAATCACTTAACAGAAAGCATATGTCTCTCATGAGCTCCAGTCTCACTGCATTTATGGCATTTTTTTTCCTTTTTTGAGATGTACATTTCAAATTATTAGCACTAAAATTAGAGTCAGAGAAAGACAGGATTATTTGAAACAAGAGAAGCTCGCAACCAAGCTTATGCTGAAGGTGATTTAGGTAAAAAAGTTCAATGAATGTCACATTTCTATGTGACATTCATAGAATATATCTAAAAACACATATATAACATGTTATAAAGTATTCATAAGGCATTATAAACATGGTTATAAATATTCCTTAAAATGACACACTGAATTACACTTTATAGCCTTCTTTATTATACATTATGAATTGTTAATGTGATGAATTATAAGTAGTGTTAATAACCTACTATACTGTTAGTGCCAAAGAAGTCAGTCCCAGCTTGGAGAGTATAAAGTAAAGACAAATACAAAGTTTATTTTACACCCTGAGACTTCCAGTGTTTTAATTCTTACCACTGGTGCTGTTAGGGCTGGATCTTCAGGTCTTCAATCCTGTATATTCAGATGCTCTAAACAGACTGTTCAGCCTAGAATTATTACTACAATATGCTTTTCTTAACCAGCACTCTCACTTTAAATACTACATGACATCACAGCAAACCGAATACCTACCCCCTCCCCCCCACCTCAACCCCCATGACATCACAGTGAGACTGAGGTTACTCTGAAGGCCTGGAGAAGGAGACCCATGATAGTAGAGTGCTGTCTTTGTAATTTCTACACTACAGTAATGCATATTTCTGCTAGCGTTCTTTTGGATTTCTAGAGTTAAATTAGTGCCACGCTAACAGTGGTGTACATTAACTTTCCCACATTAGGTAAAACATTGATGATGGCAGCACTATTTTAAAATCTGACATTTGATTCATGCATTGTGCTTTATTGTGTATGTTTTAGCATCTCAGCAAATTCTTTACTGGATACTTCAACTTGAATCCTCACTCTTAACACTGAAGGAGTCTTTAGTACAGCATCCTTTACTTTACATAGAGCAAACAAATACAACTTATCTTTTATAATTTATTATGAATAGTACTTATAATGCATAATGTTAACAATTCATCATGCATAATAAGCATGGGTATAATGCAAAAAAAAGGTGTAATGCATTTTTATAAATATTTATAGCCATGTTTATGATGCCTCATGAATGCATTATAACATGCACTGAATGTGTTTATAGATGCCTATAAATGTGACATTCATAGAAAGTGTTACTGAAATTTATGAAGCAGATTTAAATGGACATATGGAGAATATTGAATTACTGCTGGATTCAAAGTGAATCACTATCTGTAACTTTATCACAGCTTCATAAAATCACACTGGACACTGAGGTTAAGTTGGATGAATTCAAACTTACCTGTGAGAGTCTGGTGAGGGAAATAATGTGTAAATCATTCCTATATTTAAGATTAAATCAGAGCACAAACGTTGAGATTGTTCAGCAAGAGTGCCCACTGATGCTGACATCACAGCTTTATGATGTCACACTGGCTAGTGAGGGTAGGGGTAAGCAATCCAAAAGCTTGCTGGAAGCTGATTGGTTGATGTTAGCCATGTATTTAGATTTGTAATGTCATCATTAGGAAATCATTTTTAATCTGTCTCAAAGATGTCATATACATTTTTTTTTATTATGACAAGGTATATCGCAGCAAGGACAGAGTTGTTTAGTACTTTCAGCACCTGCCAAGGATTTACATTAAAAGACTACTCTCGATTTATGTAACATATCAGCCAATATAATTTTTGTTTTTTCTTTTATTTGTTAGATTTTTTTTAAGCATTCTGGAAAGAATTTTTAGATGAATGTGAAATTTAATTTCCTGCAGGGAAATTCTTCAAAACAATGAAACATGTTTTCAATAATTACTAAATAACACACACAAACCTTCTAAGCCGCTTATCCTTCTGGGTCTTGGGGGGTAGGGGGTGGGGGGGTGTTGGCTGGTGCCTATCCCAGCAGGCATTGGGTGGAAGGTAGGATAAAGCCTGGACAGGTCACCAGTCCATCGCAGCACAGAGAGACAGACATATACATTCACACAAGCACATAGATTAACAAATTATTTAAAACACAGCATAGTGCTACATAGAAAACGTGTGAGAGACTCAAAGAGGCTTAGAGTCAACTTTACCCATAATGTGTTTCTTGGTATTCTGCTCTGGCCTAAACATGATTATGAAACATTTGGGAGCAAAAATACAAGTAAACAAACCAAAGCTTGAGGCCAGAATAGCAAATATCTCTACAGCTACAGTGAACTTTCCAGGAGAGCTGACATAAGCTGGGATAAAGGTAACCCACACTGCACAGAATATGAGCATGCTGAATGTGATGAACTTGGCTTCATTAAAGTTGTCAGGCAGCTTCCGAGCCAGAAAAGCAAAAATAAAACACAAAAGTGCAAGAAATCCTATATAACCCAGCACAGCCCAGAAACCTATAGCTGAACCTAATCCACATTCCAGGATTATCCTTTCCTTGTAGTGCTTCGAATTTTTAAAGGGGAGAGGTGGTGATGTTGTCAACCAAATAACACAAATAAGGACCTGTATGAGAGTGAAGGTGAGAACACTGAGTCTCTGCTGTGGAGCCCCAAACCATTTCATAGCATTACTGCCTGGAAGTGTAGCTCTGAAGGCCATTAACACCACTACTGTTTTCATTAGAACACAGGAGATGCAGAGGACGAAGGTGATCCCAAACACTGTGTGACGCAGCATACAGGACCACTCAGAGGGCTGACCAATGAAAGTAAGTGAGCAGAGGAAACACAGAGTCAGTGAGAAGAGCAGCAGGAAGCTCAGCTCTGAGTTATTTGCTCGGACGATGGGAGAAGTTCTGTGTTTATAGAAAACAGCAGCCACACATACAGCTATGAAGGCCCCAGCGATGGAGAACACAGTCAGGATGATGCTCAGAGTGTCGTCCCAGGACAGGAACTCCACAGGCTTGGGAAGGCACCCATCTCGGTGGATGTTGGGCCAGAACTCAGGAGGGCAGCGCAGGCAGTTCAAAGAGTCTGAAATATTGGAAAAACATTTAAAATCATATTTTAGAAAGAACCACAATGATTTTTACATTTTAAAAAAATGTAAATACATTTGTCTTGTTCACAGCAATACTATATACTCTATTATGATACACAACCTGTCTTATTGCTGATCTCTCCTTCTGCACATGGTATACAGTCATAGCAGCAGACTGGCTTTCCTTTCTGTACAGCCTTCCTGGTTCCTGGAGGACAGCTCTCACTGCACACAGATCTTGGTACCTGGAAGATATTAGACAAAAATGCTAATCTTCTTTGTTCATCAAAAAATAATGATATGACTTTCATTATGGTATCCATTTCAATTATTGGTCTTTATTGTTAAACCCAGTGTTGAGACCCATTAATTAGCCTGACACAAGAATTTCTCTAGATATTCAATCACATTTAAACAACTGTGTTTTGTACTATTTGTAATTGCTAAGAGTTGATTAACATTAACTAAATGTACAGGTTAGGTTTTAAATAAAAAATAACTAATGCACAGTTTGCTGCTTAATTAGCTTATGTTTATCAAAATTTTTATGCATACTTTTTAAAAAATGTTCACTTTGGGTTATAAAATGCTTCATGCCCAAATTTAGGCATAGACATATGTTAGCATCATTCATTTTATTAACGTGAGTTAGTGATACTCAATACAATATAAATATTTAATTATTTTCACTTAAATAAAAAGAGAGAAAGTATTTCACTACTTTAACATGCATGAAAATTCTAAACCATGAAAAAGAGTTGAACTTGACTTCACGAATGTGAACTTGCTCTAATGTATTTTTAAAACTTTTTAAAATCAGGTTTAGACAATTATTACAGCTGACTGTCTTAATTATTTTGAGTTCTGCTAACTGACCTGAAATGAGACCAAAAACCTCCGGAGGTGCTGTACTGTACCTCGGTCTGTCCTCCCACCCAGCTGATAGGTCTGCTTATACTGATCTCCTCGCCTCTTGGTTTGGAAGGATCATATTGGCCAACAGTCATAAAACCCAAACCACCATTTTCCTTAAATTGCCAGTTTATGAGATCGTAGACGGCCATAGGATCGCCACTGGAATCAAACGAGACCTGAAAACCATTCTTCGTAGTGAAGTTCACTCTCTTGAGCTGGTTGAGTATCTGCAGTCAAACACATCATTTGATACACTGTGAATGGAACTGTGATTATCAGCTGTGATCTCTGATCAACTAGTTACATGCACTAAAAAATTATATAATTGATGAAAATTAATGTAGTTAATAAATGAATTTTATGTTTTGAGCAGTTGATCACTGTGGTTTAAAAGGGTGGCTCACCACAGCATGAAATGAGCTCAAAATAAAATTAACCAAAGAAAAGAGATGTATTTTTTAATGTGTTCTTTATTTCATAACCATACTAACCACTTTAAGATTTTTGTCAGGTTGTCAATGACGCAAATATGTCTCAGTAGTGGCTTCATATATGCTTAAGTATCTTTTTTGTTAAAAGACAAAACGTTCATGCTTGATTTAAAATTTCTGTCATCAAAATTAATTTATCATTACGCTGAATATGTAAAATTGTTTCTAACAATAAATCTATTCCCAATGTTGTTAACTAAAAAAAAAAAAAAAAAAAAAAAAAAAAAAAACATTTTCACAAAATAAGAAAATCTCTTAAAATAACTTCTTGTATGAATATATTGGAGGAAGAAACGGAGACTCTGACATAGGTACCGTAATTGAAATCTATTTTGGCATTTCAGATTGTTTTCTATAACTTTGTGCACACTGTCACCTTCATCTATTGTAAATTTGCTGTGCTATTGGTGACAATATAACACCACGCCTAATGCTCCAGTGATGGAGAAATAGATCATAAAGCCCACTAGTAGTAAATAGCTTCATACATGTAGAATTGGTAAGATGAAATAATGCTCATTACAATTATAAGTCTGCTTACAGCACAGTTTCAGAATGAAGTTTTATACCTGCCATGGTGTGAATTTAGCGCTCTTGTCGCACTGCGTGTCATTACAGATAACACCGTGGATGGCATGCGCTATGGCATACGTAGCTTTATACACCAGGTTAGTCGCGCGCAGCTGCGACGTGTCTGTATACGGGTTCTGCAGCGCGCGGATATCCTCACTGCCATCGCATTCCCGCGCGCCCTCTGAAGAGCCTTTTAGGCTACAGCTGAACGAGCTCTCCCAAAACTCCGTCAGCAGAGGAGATTTCAGTGCTTGTGCTGGAGAGAGATCCATAAGAAACTCACGAAGACCTGGAATCACCGAGCGGGGGAACCCAAATCCTATCGCCCCAGCGCACATGTTAAAGCGCAGAAACTCTGGATCAATGAGCCACGCGTCGTTGCCGATCCATTGAATAGGAGGCGGCGGCTGTCTTGTCAGCTCGTCTAATAGAAATCTGAATTCGCCTTCGTGAAGAAACGTTACGATTACCCGGGCTGTTGATCTCCGGATGACGTTCGCCACTCTCTCCAGTTTACTGCGCGGTTGTGTTCTATAGTAGGACTCGGAGTACTCCACACAGATTCCCTCCTCCTGCGCAGCCTTTAGAAACGACGCCATTCCAAAATTTCCATAATCTGTGTCGCTGTGCACTGCCCCAATCCATGTCCAGCCAAAATACTTAACAACTTTTGCTATTGCGGCCGCTTGGTGGTGGTCACTTGGTATGGTCCTGAAGAAGGCAGGAAACTGTTGCTTATCACTCAGACATGTGCAGCTTGCGAAATGACTCACCTGATAGAAAAGGAAAAAACGCATTGTTTGAAAAGCCTGCATTAATCCTAGTGGTCAATTATAGGATATAATATAGTTATTCAATCCGTGCTTTACACAGTGAAATAATGTTGGTGCAGCCTAAACTCACCTGTGGAATTCCAAAAAGACCCAGTATTCTAGTCATGCTAATCGAGGTGGTGGAAGTAGAATCTCCTACGAGAGCAGGAACAGCAGCAGCTGCAGATTTCGAACAGGAATCAGTATCATTGAAAAATGGTTCCATGCCGTTTGCAAACTGAAATGCTACTTTAACAGCCATCGGTACTTCAGAGCACGCGTCGTATATGTGGTATCCTAACGTGATTCCCGGCAGAAGATCCGTTCTATTGTTGATCTCCTGGATTGTGAACTCCATGGCACGAGCGAAGCGCAGCTCCCTGAAATTCATTCTGTTTAGAAACATGAAATAAATAAAAACCTTGACATAAAATGTGTTTCTTTTTACCAGATTCTTCAACATGTCACTAACTCAATAAATAGTGTATAACTGCCAAAAAGAATGGAAGATTGATCATTGTCATTTCTCTGTGATGCTCCCTGCACTGTTCACACTCATACACAGACCTCCCAGAGCACTCTTGCCGGAGTGGCGGTCTGGTGTAGCTGTTCTGCTCTGATCTCATGTAGTAATGAATTGCGAAAGTCCCCCCAATCACAAAATCGCCATTCATAGAAAGACCAGGCATCTGAGGATCCGGCCTCAGTCTGCAGCTGACCGGATCAGATTTACATGCTGCTGGTCTGAGTTCAGTTATCCACAGCACTGATACACACATCATGAAAACTGAGATGATCGGCATGGTGTGCTCGGTAGCTCTCAGCCTTCTGAATGTCAGGGTGCGTGTATTTGAACTACCAGCACATCATGATGAAATCTGGGTGTGACTTCAGACTCAGGAGGCGTGTGCACGTCTTGAATAGTAATGGGAGTTACTCTGCCGCTTACCCTCTCTCTTAATCACTTAACAGAAAGCATATGTCTCTTATGTGCTCCAGTCTCACTGCATTTGTGGCATTTTTTTTCTTTTTCTTTTTTGTACATTTATACATATTAGCACTAAAGTTAGCGTCAGAGAAAGTCATTATAGTTTGAAACAACAGAAGCTCCAGACCACGTACATATGCTGAAGGAAATTTAGGTAACAGTTTTTATGAATGTCATGTTTGTAAGCATCTATAATCACATTCATAATGTTATAATGCATTCATAAGGCAGTTTAACCATGGTTATTACTATATATATATATATATATATATATATATATATATATATATATATATATATATATATATATATATATATATAAATGAAGTACACTGAATTACACTTTATAGCTATGTTTATTATTCATTATGTATTGTTAATGTTATGCATTATAAGTAGTGTTAGTAACATGTTTTACTCTCAGTGCCAAAGATGCCAGTCCCAGCATGAAGAGTGTAATGTAAAGACAAATAAAAAGTTAGATTTTAGGTCCTGGTACTTCCAATTCTTTATTTCTCACCGCTGGTGCTGTTAGAGCTGACTCTTCAGGGCTTCACTCATGAATACTGAGATGCTTCAAACAGGCTGTCCAGCCTAGATTTATTCCTACAATGTGCTTTTTTAAGCAGCGCTGTCACTTTAAACATGACATTATATCACAGCAAATCAAATACTGATCAAGCCCTCCCTTGAGTGCCCCTGAGTGATATCACAGTGTGTGAAGTTACTGTAAAGGCCTGGAGTGGGGGGGCTATCATAGTAGAGCGCTGTTAGTGTAATTTGTTCCCTCACAGTTTCTAACATCAAGCACTAGAAACCTCCAGACTGTTAAAGTACTACATTACACTAAAGTATTTCTCATTTGGACATGCAGTGTTAAGTTAGTGTTAAGCTAACGGTGGTGTACGTTGAATTTCACACACCGATTATCATTGACCGCTAGTCCGAACAGGCTCGCGGTAGCAGTTGGGAGAGCAGAGAATCCCAGATGACCCTGTCCCCTGCAACTTCCTCCAGCTCATTCCCGGGGACCCCAAGCCGCTCCCAGGCCAACTTGGAGACATAATCCCTCCAGTGGGTCCTAGGGCAAACCACGGGTCTTGTCCTGGTAGGCCGTGCCTGGAACACCCCCACCAGGAGGCGTCCAGGGGGCATCCGGATCAGATGCCCGAACCACCTCAGCTGGCTCCTCTCAATGCGGAGGAGTAACGGCTCTACTCTGAGCTCCTACCGGATGACCGAGCTCTTCACACTATCGCAGAGCGTGTAGCCCGCCACCTGATGAAGAAAGCAAATTTCCGCCGCTTGTATTTGCGATCTTGTTCTTTCGGTCATTACCCACAGCTCATGACCATAGGTGAGGGTTGGGATGTAGATCGACCAGTAAACAGAGAGCTTCGCCTTTTGGCTCAACTCCCTCTTCACCACTACAGTCCGGTACAGTGACCGCATTACTGTTGCCGCCTGTCCCAGCCTACGGGCATGCCATCCTTGTCCAGGCCAAGACCATGGACTCAGACTTGGAGGTGCTGATCCGCATACCAACCGCTTCACACTCAGCTGTAAACTGCTCCAGTGAGCGTTGGAGGCATCCATGTGATTCCGCCAAAAGAACAACATCATCTGCAAATAGCAGAGACGCCACCCTCCAGTCTCCACACATAATGCCCTCCTGACCCCGGCTATGCCCTGACACTCTGTCCATGAATATCACGAACAGGAGTGGAGACAGAGCACAACCCTGGCGAAGTCCAATGCTAACACTGAAAGAGTCTGACTTAATGCCAAGTATACGGACACAGCTCTCACTCCGGAAGTACAGAGATTGGATAGCCCGGAGTAGTAGCCCCGGCACCCCATACTCCTGGAGGACCTCCCACAAGATATCTCGAGGAACACGGTCATAAGCCTTCTCCAAGTCCACAAAACACATGTAGACTGGGTTGGCAAACTCCCATGCCCCCTCAACAATCTGTGAGAGGGTGAAAAGCTGATTAATTGTTCCACGGCTGGGACGGAACCCACATTGTTCCTCCTCAATCTGAGGTTCAACTATCGGTTGTAGTCTCCTTTCCAGCACCTTTGCATAGACTTTACCAGGGACGCTGAGCAGTGTGATACCCCGATAATTGGCACACACCCTCCTCCCCCTTTTTAAAAAAAGGGACCACCACCCCAGTCTGCCAGTCCAAGGGTACTGTTCCCGAGGTCCATGCAATATTGCAGAGGCATGTTAGCCATGACAACCCCGCAATATCCAGAGCCTTAAGCATTTCTGGACAAATCTCATCCACCCCCAGTGCCTTACCACTGAAGAGCTTACCAACTACCTCAGTGACCTTCACCAGGGAAATGGAACTTGACACCCCAGAAGCCTCTAGCCCTGACTCCCGTTAGGGAGGCATGTCTCCCGGATTAAGAAGTTCCTCAAAGTGCTCCTTCCACCGACTGACAATATCCTTATTCGAAGTCAGAGTTTCTCCACCCTTGCCGAATACAGCTTGGGCACAGCCACCCCAACCCCTCCTGATTCGCCGGACCATTGTCCTGAACCTCTTTGAGGCTGAACGAAAGTATTTTTCCAAAGCCTCACCAAACTCCTCCCATGCCCTGGATTTTGCTTCTGCGACTGTTGCAGCTGCCACCTTTTTTGCCTGTCAGTACCTATGTGCTGAATCGGGAGTCCTTTGGGCCAACCAGTCCCTAAAGACCTCTTTCTTCAGCTTAACGGCCTCCCTCACCACCGTTGTCCACCAGGAGGTTCTTGGGTTACCTCCCTGACAGGCACCCACAAGCTTTTGGCCACAGCTACGCCTGGCAGCTTCCACAATGGAGGTTTTGAACAGGGTCCATTCAGACTCCAACTCCCGGAGGTGGGAGTTGAAATCATTCTGAACAGGGGCCTCTGAAAGGCGTTCCCAGCACACCCTCACTATCCACTTGGGCCTACCGGATCTGACCATCAGTCTTCCCTGCCATCTGATCCAACTCACCACCAGATGGTGATCAGTTGACAGCTCAGCACCTCTCTTCACCCTAGTGTCCAGAACATATGGTCCCGAGTCAGATGAAACGACAACAAAGTCGATCATTGACCTTTGACCCAAGGAGCTCTGGTACCATGTACACTTATGAACATCCTTGTGTTCGAACTTGGTGTTCGTTATGGACAATCCATGCCTGGCACAGAAGTCCAATAACAATTCACCATTCGGGTTTAGATCGGGCAGGCCGTTCTTCCCAATCATGCCTCTCCAGGTCTCCCAGTCATTGCCAACGTGAGCAGTGAAGTCTCCCAGTAGGACTATGGAGTCTGTAGGTGGGACCCTTTCCAGAACCCCGCCCACTCGCTCCAGGAAGGCCGAATACTCTGACCTGTTGTTTGGTGCATACGCACAGAGAACAGTGAAAGTTTTCCTCTCTGCGATTTTAATTCGCATTGAGGCAACCCTCTCGTCTACCAGGACAAACTCCAACTGCCTGGTCACCAGCCAGGGACTTGTGAGTATCCCCACACCCGCCCGGCGCCTCTCACCCTGTGCAACCCCTGAGTAGGAGAGAGACCAACCCCTATCCAGGAGTTTGGTTCCAGAGCCGACACTGGATGGAGGTGAGCCCAACTATATTTAGTTGGTACATCTCAACCTCCTGTACACATTCCAGCTCCTTCCCCCCCAGTGAGGTTACATTCCAGACCAGGAATGCATATTGCTCCCGGCGACTTAGCTCTGAAGATCCCTAGACCACACAAGCCCTTCCGCCATGACAAGGCCCTGATCCAGGAAGGGTGTATGTTATAGTGTTTCGGCAAATACTTCAAATTGAAGCCTCACTCTTAACACTGGAGGGGGCTTTAGTAGAGTGTGCTTCACTCTACATAGAGCAGACAAATATGACTTATAAGCTGTTATATATATATATATATATATATATATATATATATATATATATATATATATATATTTTTTTTTTTTTTTTTTTTTTTTTTTTTTTTTTTTTTTTTGAACAGTGCTTATAATGCATCATAATGCATAAGAAGCATGGCTATTACTTGTAATGCATTTTTATAAATATTTTAGCCATGTTTTTGATGCATTATGAATGCATTATAACAGTTGTATTATGGAGAGTATTTGATTACTGCTGGATTCAAACTGGATTACTGTCTGATTCTTTGTCACAGCTTCTTGAAATCACACTGGACTCTGAGGTTATCATGATTGTTGTTATGTGTGTATCTTGTTGCTTTGTTGACATTTTTTGCCATCTGAAAGCCAAGGCAGAGACCTAAAAGCAGGTTTTACAGTGAATTTGAAAATGCATGTTTGTCCACAGCTATTGTCCACAGATATTTAGCACTTCCAGCACCTATCAAGGATATGCTTTTGCTTAAAATTAAACAATATTTTCAATTTATGTATCATAGAAGCCTAGAATTTTTTTTCTTAGAAAAAGCCAACTGGAAAGAATTTTTTTTATGATTATGAAATGATCTGAATTTAGGATTACTGTGTGTGTGTGTGTGTGTGTGTGTGTGTGTGTGTCACACACACTATTTATTTTGGTTAATTTCAAAATAATTTCCTGCAGCACAATTCTTCATAAAAATAAAAATGTATTCAATAATAAATCCTAGAAGGTAGGGTATACCCTGAAAAGGTATTGGAAGGCAGACAGACAGACAGATAAATTCATACACAAACACATATATAAACAAATTATGTATAAGGTCATAAAACAGTGCTACATAAAAAATGTGTGTGTGTGTGTGTGTGTGTGTGTGTGAGACTCAAAGAGGTTTAGGGGCAACTTTACCCATAAGGTGTTTCTTGGTATTCTGCTCTGGCCGAAACATTATTATGAAAAATTTTGGAGCAAAAATACAAGTAAACAAACTAAAGCTTGAGGCCAGAATAGCAAATATCTCTACAGCTACAGTGAACTTTCCAGGAGAGCTGACATAAGCTGGGATAAAGGTAACCCACACTGCACAGAATATGAGCATGCTGAATGTGATGAACTTGGCTTCATTAAATTTATCAGGCAGCTTCCGTGCTAGAAAAGCTAAAATAAAACACAGTAGAGCCAGAAATCCTATATAACCCAGCACAGCCCAGAAACCTATAGCTGAACCTAATTCACATTCCAGTATTATCGTTTCCTTGTAGTGCTTCAGATTTTTTAAGGGGAGAGGTGGTGATGTTGTCAACCAAATAACACAAATAAGGACCTGTATGAGAGTGAACATGAGAACACTGAGTCTCTGCTGTGGAGGCCCAAACCATTTCATGGCATTACTGCCTGGAAGTGTAGCTCTGAAGGCCATTAACACCACTATTGTTTTCCCCAGAACACAGGAGATGCAGAGGACGAAGGTGATCCCAAACGCTGTGTGGCGCAGCATACAGGACCAATCAGAGGGCTGACCAATGAAAGTAAGTGAGCAGAGAAAACACAGAGTCAGTGAGAAGAGCAGCAGGAAGCTCAGTTCTGAGTTGTTGGCTCGGACGATTGGAGAAGTTCTGTGTTTGTAGAAGACAACAGTCACACATACAGCCATGAAGGCCCCAGTGATGGAGAACGCTGTCAGGATTATGCTCAGAGTGTCGTCCCAGGACAGGAACTCGACAGGTTTCGGGAGGCAGACATTTCGCTGGGTGTTGGGCCAGAACTCAGGAGGGCAGTGCACACAGTTCAAAGAGTCTGAAACAAAAAAAAAAAACATTTAGGATCGCTGGGATAGGGTCCCGCACCCCCACAACCCTGAGGGAGAAGCGGTTTAGAAGGCATATATGTTTGTGTGTGTGTGTGTGTGTGTGTGTGTGTGTACTGCTGTCTAGGGATGTGAATCTTCAGGCACCTCAAAATTTGATTCGATTATGATTCAGAGGGCTGCAATGCCATTACAAAACAATTATCAATGCATCTCTATGTATCTTTATTTTTCTATACAGCATTTCTATTTTATCACTGTATTAGGACTTGGTCATTTTAAAGCAAATTATTTGTAATGATCCATAGTGAATTTATTTCAACATCTTTCAATAAATCAAATGCAAGTGATCTAGAAGGTTCTCATTCACTGCTCTTGTTTGAGATGGCGCTGCCACTAATCTGTGCTGTTGGGATGACATAAGATCCAGTTGAAATGGATGGCCACGCAACACGTTACAGCCGTCCTACCCGTTTAATTGAGTGATTTTATGACTTCGGTGTTGGTGTTGTTGTAGAGAGTCAGGGGTAACTGTGTCAGTCGGCTCCAAAGTGTGCAGCATAGCGCGAAAGCCCTGGTTTTCAACGACTGAGTAATGGCGTGCAGACAGCAGATGCATAGCAGCGATGTCTCGCTTGGCTAGTAGCTACAAAAAGGCAAAGATATTTAACAGAGACGAATCACTTGTTCGCATTTACAAGCAGTGCAGTTTGGTTTCCTGGAACATTAATTCTGCGATGAGAGACTGACAAGCACTAACGTTGCGAAGATGAAGTCGCTTCTCTTTCGAATTTCCCCGTTCCACCTTAAAGGGTGCAGCAGCTACATTCGGCTGCCTCAGGCAGAATTTAAGGTGTAATGGGAAAATTTGAACAAGAAGCTGGAGAATTAGAACCAACTTCAGCCTCGTAAAACAGCCGACAATTGAGAAAGGTTTTACACTAAGCTGCTCTACTTCTGAGGAAAGTTTTCTGGCGGAGATTGGAGGAAAGCAAAGTAAGTCCGCGTTTTCCTTCATATTTTTAGTCTATTCTAGGGTATTAACACATACTGCACATTAAATACTGTGGCTCTCAAGGTGATTTGATTTTTGTTGAAAGGACAAAATGGCTCTTAACAGTTATGTTGTGACTCCTGACCTGACCTGTTTTTTTAACGTACACTGTTAGAAATAAAGGCACTCTGCAGGTACATTTTTTTGTTAATCAAGGTACAATGTAAATGTACCCTCAAAGGTACAACAGAGGTTTGAGGGTCCAAATGTGAACCGTATGTAAGTTTCTCCCAGTGGAAAAGTACATTTACACACATTTTCATAACCTAATGTTTTAAGACAGAGCAGTAAAATAAAAAGCCTGGAGACGAGACGGGCTGTGTGGAGTCAGTACAGCTTACAAAATATCGTTTCATTGGATTATGGTACAGCTATGTTCCCTAATTAAAGATACTGGGATGTGCCCTGGAGGGTACCGCCCCAGAGACAAGAGGGGTACTGCCCCAGTGACAGTTTCAGGCCTTTATTTCTGAGAGTGTAGGGGCTACCGCTCGGATTTCTCGCTCATCCAGCTGTGTTTTGTTATGTGCCGCCACAGACTGTCCGGGTGCTGTCCTTACCCACTTCTGCTTTTTATGTTCCGTCAACATTACGGTATAAATGAAATGTTTAGGCAAACGATTTTTGACATTTACGAATCGATTCAGAATCGTTCACTTCCGCATCGCGATGCATCCAAGAATAGTGTTTTTCCCGCACCCCTAGTGGGACAGGACTAGGTCCACAGTATTGTGATGCGCAACCTGTCTTGTTACTGATCTCTCCTTCTGCACATGGTATACAGTCATAGCAGCAGACTGGCTTTCCTTTCTGCACAGCCTTCCTGGTTCCTGGAGGACAGCTCTCACTGCACACAGATCTTGGCACCTGAACGACATTAGACAAATGCAAATCTTTTTTGTTAGTCAAAAACATAATGCTCTGACATTCATATTGTAGTCCATAGATGGCTTTCAATTATTGGTCTGTATTGTAAACCCCAGTGTTGAGATATTCAACCACATAGATATTCAACCACATTTAAACCATTCTTTTTTGTGCATTATATAATTACTAAGGATTGATTAATGAGACGTGAATTTGAAGGTTTATATATAAAAAAGTTAGGCTGACTGATTAATACACATTCTGATGGTTCCTGTTAATTAGCTTATATTTTTTCCAAACATTTTATGGGTACTCTTCAAAAATGTTCTCTTGCGGTTATAAGACGTTATCTTCATGCCAAAATTAAGGTTTGGACAAATGTTACCATAATTTATTTTATTAACATGTTTTCTTCTGAGTTAGGGATACTTAATCCAAACTGAATATTTCATTATTTTAAAATAAATAATGATACAAATAAATATATAATTAACATAAATGTATAAAATATGTATACATATATAAAAAATCGCTAAACCCTGAAAAAAATGAAATTTGACTTAACGAACAGGAACTTGGTCTATTGTATATTTAAAAATTCATAAAGTTAATTTAGACAGTTATTAAAACTGACTGTGTTAGTTATGTTGATGTTCTGCTGACAGACCTGTGAAAAGATCAAAAACCTCTAGAAGGGCTGTACTGTACCTCGGTCTGTCCCCCCACCCAGCTGATAGGTCTGCTTATATTGATCTCCTGGCCTATTGGTTTGGAAGGATCATATTGGCCCACAGTCACGAAACCCAAACCACCATTTTCCTTAAATTGCCAGTTTATGAGATCGTAGCCAGCCACAGGATCACCATTGGAATCAAACGAGACCTGAAAACCATTCTTCATAGTGAAGTTCACTCTCTTGAGCTGGTTGAGTATCTGCAGAGGAACACATCATTTGATAAACCGTGAATGGAACTGTGATTGTGAGCTGTGATCTCTGATCAACTAGTTAAACGCATTGGCAAAAAAGGTATTTATTGATGAAAATTAACACGGTGAATGAAGGTCTACTATGTTTTCGAATACTTTGATCACTGTTGTTTCAAATGCTGGCTAACAAGTTTATCTCCATGAAAACGAGCTCAAAAAAAAAAAGAAGCCAAAGAAAACAGATGTATTTTTAATGTTTTCTTCATTCTATAACAATACTAACCACTTCAAGATGTTTGTCTTGTTGTCAATGACGCAAATATGTCTCAGCAGTGGCTTCACAGACGTGTATTATGTTGTTAAAATAAAAAATGTTAATGCTTTATTTTAAATTTATATAGGGAAAATTCTCTTTTCGTTACCCTAAATATATAAAATTATTTATTATAGTAACTCTTGAGCCAAGGTTCTTAATGAATATGAAAAAGAAACATTGTCAAAAAAAGAAACATATTTTTAAATAACTTCATGTATAAATATATTGGAGGAAGAAACAGTGACTTTGACATATGTAACCTAATTGAAATCAATTTTGGCATTTCAGATTGTTTTCTATAACTTTGTCCACACTGTCACCTTCATCTATTGTCAAATTGCTGTGCCACTGGTGACATTATAACACAATAAGTGATTTTAAAATTAGAACACCACGCCTAATGCTCCCGTGATGGAGAAACAGCTCATAGAGTCCACTTGCAATAACTAACTTAATACATATACAATTGGTAATATAAAATAATGCTCATTACAATAATAATTCTGCTTACGGCACAGAATGAAGTTTTATACCTGCAATGGTGTGAATTTAGCGCTCTTGTCGCACTGCGTGTCATTACAGATAACACCGTGGATGGCATGCGCTATGGCATACGTAGCTTTATACACCGTGTTAGATGCGCGCAGCTGCGACGTGTCTGTATACGGGTTCTGCAGCGCGCGGATATCCTCGCTGCCGTCACATTGCCGCGCGCCCCCTGAGGAGCCTTTAAGGCTACAATTGAACGAACGCTCCCAAAACTCCGTCAGCAGAGGAGATTTCAGTGCTTGTGCTGGAGAGAGATCCAGAAGAAACTCACGGAAACCTGGAATCACCGAGCGGGGAACCCCAAATCCTATCGCCCCAGCGCACATGTTATATTTAAGAAACTCTGGATCAATGATCCACGCGTCGTTCCCGATCCACTGAAGTGGAGGCGGCGGCTGTCTTGTCAGTTCCTCTAACAGAAACCTCAAATCTCCTTCGTGAAGAAACGTTACTATTACCCGGGCTGTTGATGTCCGGATGACGTTCGCCACTCTCTCCAGTTTACTGCGCGGTTGTGTTCTGTAGTAGATCTCGGAGTACTCCACACAGATTCCCTCCTCCTGCGCAGCCTTTAGAAAAGACGCCATTCCATAATTTCCATAGTCTGTGTCGCTGTGCACTGCCCCAATCCATGTCCAGCCAAAATTCTTAACAAGTTTTGCTAGTGCGGCCGCTTGGTGGTGGTCACTTGGTATGGTCCTGAAGAAGGTAGGATACTGACGCTTATCGCTCAGACATGCGCAGGTTGCAAAGTAACTCACCTGATGTTCAGCATAGAAAATCGAAGAAAACGCGTTATCAAAAAATCCTGCTTTAACCTTAGTGTTAATTTATATGATATAATATGGTAATATTCAATCATTACTTCACACAGTGAAATAATTTTGGTGCAGTTTAAACTCACCTGTGGAATTCCAAAAGGACCCAGTATTCTGGTCAATGTAATTGACGTGGTGGAAGTAGAATCTCCCACCACAGCAGGAACAGCTGCACCTGCTGATTTCGAACAGGAATCAGTATCATTGAAAAATGGCTCCATGCCGTTTGCAAACTGAAATGCAACTTTAACAGCCATCGGTACTTCAGAGCACAAATCGTATATCTGGTATCCTAACGTGATTCCCGGCAGGAGATCTGTTCTGTTGTTGATCTCGTGGATTGTGAACTCCATGGCACGAGCGAAGCGCAGCTCCCTGAAATTCATACTGTTTAGAGAAAAATAAGATGTATTACGAACATTGACAGTTTTTTTTTACAAAATATTTTCATATGTCACTAACTAAAGAAGTTTCGCATAACTCCATAAAATATAAACTTGATTATTATCATTCTCTCTAGTGCTCCCTGCACTGTTCCCACTCACAGACAGACCTCCCAGAGCACTGCAGCTGGAGTGGCGGTCTGGTGTAGCTGTTCTGCTCTGTTCTCAGGTAGAAATGAATGGCGAAAGTCCCCCCAATCACAAAATCTCCATTCATAGAAAGACCAGGCATCTGAGGATCGGGCCACAGTCTGCAGCTGACAGGATCAGATTTACATGCTGCTGGTCTGAGTTCAGTTATCCACAGCACTGATACACACATCATGAAAACTGAAGTGAGTTGCATGGTGTGCTTGGCAGCTCTCAGCCTTCTGAATGTCAGGGTGAGTGTATTTAAATAGCCCCCACATCATGATGAAATGTGGGTGTGACTTCAGACTCAGGAGGCGTGTTTATGTCTGGAAGAGTAATGTCATTTATGTGTACAACTTGTATGTCTGTGTCTCTGGTGTTTTTAACTGCAGTTTATTGGAGTAAGTAATTATAGGCCCAGTGACAAAGTCATACTAAAATTGAGCGCACTTATACTCCTCCTACAACGTCTACTTATGCATTAATGCTTGCTTTTCTTTAATTTTCTTGTAAGACATTGAATTGGAGCAGACCCAATTATTATTTTTTTTTTTTATTGAAAAACAGTTTTGTGTGTTACTTTGCTACTTACCCACTCTCTTAATCACTTAAGAGAAAGCATGTGTGTCTCATGTGCTCCAGCCTGACTGCATTTGTGGCATTATATGCTGATTTTATTTGTACATTTCTAAATATTAGTCAGAAAAAATCACAATTGTTTGAAACAAGAGACACTCCAGACCATGCACATGTTGAAGGAAATTTAGATAATACTTTCTATGAATGGCACATTTGTATGCATCTGTAAATACATTTATAACATGTTGTCATGCATTCATAATGCATTGTATACATGGTTGTAAATATTGATAAAAGTGCATTACATTTTATAGCCATGCTTATTATGAATTATGAATTGTTAACATGATCCATTATAAGTACTCTTCATAACAAATTATAAGAGCTCATAAGTTGTATTTGTCTGCTCCGAGTAAAGTGAAGCATACTGTAACAGATTTAAAGGGACATATGGAGATTATTGGAATACTGCTGGGTTCAGATTGGATTACTGTCTGATTCTTTATCACACCTGTATGGAATCACGCAGACATTGAGATTATGTCCTTATGATTGTTTTTTGTGCATTTTTTTGCTTTGTAATTTAACTTTTTTTTTGCCATCTGAAGGCCAAGGCAGAGGCTTAAATGCAGGATTTACAGTGAATTTGAAAAAGGATGTTTGTTCATGGATGAATTTGAAGTTTCCTTTGAGGGCTGGGTCTGCTGATAACAATAACATGTAAATCACTTGTCTTTCTAAGACAAAACCAGACAATTTTGATATTGTGGCTGTTTTTCAGTAAGATAGCTCTTTAATGTCACACTGGCAAGAGAAAGCAGGGTTAAGCTATGCAAAAGCTTGCGGAAAACTGATTGGTTGATGGCAGCCATATATTTTGATTTGTAGAGTCATCTTTAGGAAATAATTTTTAATCTGTTCCAAAGACTGAAGTTGTTTAGTATTTCCAGCACCTATAAAGCATGCATATTTGCTTAAAATTAAATACTATTTTCATATTATGTATCATATAAGCTTATCATCCCTTCTTTTTTTTTTTTTTTTTAGAAAAGAAAACTCAAAAGATGTTTTAGTTGATTATGAAATGATCCCAAACGATTAGTGTGTGTCAGGGAAATTCTACCTAAAAATAAAAATGTTTTCAATTATTGAATGTAATGAACACACACACACATTCTAAGCTGCTTATCCTTTTGGGTCAGAGGGGGAGCTGGATACAGGATACACCATGGACAGGTCACCAGTCCTAAACAGGGCAAACTGATATATGCACTGACAGAAACATTCACACCTAGGGGCAATCCTACGTCCAAATGGCTTCACTGCATGTCTTTGGACTGTGGGAGAGAACCCATGCAGACACAGGGAGAACATGCAAACTCTACACAGAAAGGACCCTGGTCACCTGGCCAGGGAATCAAACCCATCCCTCCTTGCTGTGAGGTGACAGCGCTAGTATGTAGTCCCTGATGATGAATGAGGAAGGAGTATAGCAGAGGGAGATGTAGATGTGCAGATATTTTGTAATTCACAGTAAAACAAAATTGATAGGTTAGCAGCATGCATCTTTCATCAGTCCATGTCCACACAGCATGCTTGACGATGGTCATTTAGGTTGGCCCTAAAAAAAAAAAAATAGTACAGGGATGCTCATCACAGTGATCTGTTTTACAGTATAAGAAAAAAGAAACTTTATTCAGAATACTCATTGAATTCTAAAAGTCATATAGTGGAAGTTATGGTGCTTCATTATTTACTGATTTTCAATGAATTTTTTAATAGCACTTGTAATTGTTGCCTAAAGTCACCTATGAAATTTCAAAAACAAAAAAAAAGAAAGAAAAAACAACAGGATGCTAGGTCAGGTTGATTCAGAGGGTGGAAGGGGACTCTCTCACATGAGCAAGGTTATTTTTTTTAAAGGAAACAAGGTAATACTTTACAATACTGTTTCATAGTTAATAAGTAATTAATCAGGAACTAAGCAGGAATAAATAAGTTGTTCTGCATTAATGCTTAGGTAACAACCCTTAGATACCAAGGACTACTAATTACCTACTCAGTGGGTAAAAATGAACTAATGATTAGAGTAGTTCACTATTAAAAAACAATAAGGAGTGAGTCTCATAGAGAATTACTTAGAAACTCTTATTTCATAGAATAACTACTCATAAATTATAGATCAATTCAACATTATTTGCTCAGTTGCTAAGTGTGACAAGGTGACTGCTGAACTATTAACTGATGTAGTTTATTGCAACACTTCAAACAGTAGTGAAGTACACTACACACTATGCAGTCTCTACAATATAATCTATTACACCCTCCATTTCTAGTCACAGAAACAAGTATCATCAGAAAAGGCTGGGGCATCACACCACACTGTATTGACTGGTGTCCCTAATGGGTCAATTCTAATATTCAATTCTAGTATTATAAAATGAAACAAATGGTAACTCATTACTAATGAAGTAGGAGTTAACAATGAGGTGGAACAGAATTATAAAGTGAAACACATGGTAGCTTACTTTTAATAAACTAGGAGTTAATAATGATCAAGAACATTATTATGACGAAACACATTGTAACTAACAATTAATGAACTATGAGTAAATGAAGATCTGGATCAGTATTATAATTTGAAACACATAGTAACTCACTGTTAAATTACTAGCAATTAATGATGATCAGGAACAGTATTATAAAGCGAAAAACCATCAACCACTATTACTGAACTAGGAAATAATGATGACCAGGAACATTATTATGAAGTGATACACAGTAACTAACTGCTAATGAAGTAGGAGTTAATGATGATCTGGAACAGTATTATGAACTGAAACAAATAATAACTCACTATTAATGAACCAGGAGTTAATGATGACCAGGAACAGTATTATAAGGTGAAACACATAGCAACTCATTATTAATGAAGTAGGAGGTAATGATGATCTGGAATAGTACTATGAAGTGAAACACATGGTAACTCACTGTTGATGAACTACGAGTTAATGATGACCAGGAACAGTATTATAAAGCGAAAAACATAGTAACTCACTATTAATGAACTAGGAGATAATAATGAACAGGACCAGTATTATGAAGTGAAATACATGGTAACTCACTCTTAATGAACATGGATTTAATGATGACCAGGAACAGTATTATAAAGTGAAACACATGGTTGCTTACTTTTAATGAACTAGGAGTTAATAATCATCAGGTGAAACACATTGTAAATCACTATTAATGAACTAGGAGTTAATGATGATCTGGATCAGTATTATAAATTGAAACACATAGTAACTCACTATTAAAGAACTAGCAGTTAATGATGATCAAGAACATTATTATGAAATGAAACAGATAGTAACTAACTGTTAATGAAGTAGGGTTTAATGATGATCGGGAACAGTATCATGAATTGAAACATGTAGTAACTCATTATTAATGAATGAGGAGTTAATGATGCCCACCAACGGTATAATCTAGTGAAACACATGGCAACTCACTGATAGTGAAGGAGTTAATGATGATCTGGAACAGTACTATAAAGAGAAACACACAGTAACTCACTACTAATGAACTAGGAGTTAATGATGACCAGGAACAGTATTATAAGGTGAAACACATAGTAATGCATTATTGATGAAGTAGGAGATAATGATGAACAGGACCAGTATTATGAAGTGAAATGCATGGTAATTCATTATTAATGAACAAGGATTTAATGATGACCAGGAACAGTATTACAAAGTGAAACACATAGTAACTGATTAATAAAGTATGAAGTAATAATGATTACGAACAGTATTATGAAGTGAAACACAGGTTAAGTCATCATTAATTAACTAAGAGTCAATGATCATCAGGAACAGTATTACAAAGTGAAACATATTAGAATTAGAGGTTAATGGTGATCAAGGATGTTATTATAAATTAAAGTACTTTAGATAAAATGGTAACTCTTTAGACTAAGGTTTGCCAATCAGTCATCAATTATTTAATAATCAACCATTCATTTCCCATTATTTAATTATTAGTTAACTTTTCATTAAGCATTAGCTGTCAGGTATTAACTGAGTAAGCATACATCAATTAGTATTTGAGTACACTGTTAGTTCATAAGTTAGTTTGTCATTAGATTATGGTCTACTTGCTCATTATTTGTGTACTAACTGCTACTTATTACATTGTTAATGAGCTCGTAAATTTTTATACATATAAAGAAGTCACATGATAATTTACTAGCATGTACATGTTAGTCTTGTTAATTATCTGTTGATTAACTTTCCATCACCTCCATATATTCAGTTACTTCACTTTTCTCACATTGCTTCTTGTTCATTAAAGATGCTCATGGTCATATCTGACAATAAGATGAGTGCACACAAATTCACAGATTTTTTTTTTTTCTCAACAGTTTTGTCTCTGGTATGTCTGTACAAACGCAGATCTCGTAGGATTGCATGTAAATTTGTGCATAAATACTGGCCATGTGGGTAACTAACTAAACTATTGTCAACATAATCTGTAATTCCAAAAATTTGAACAACAATAGAAAATAACAAAAATACTAATGTGTGTGCATGACAGTCCAGTACAAAAGTGGTTGTACTTACTTAACACATGCACTGATATAAACAAATGCTATTTCGTGTTCCATTTAAAGATATATTACACTGCATTAATACAGCATTTATTTGAGGGAATTAACACTAAACAATCACTCTACTGTGTTAACAACAAAGTATTTTGTTAATTATACACATTTCCTGTTATTGTCATTTTAATACTATTAGATCCCCACCCATGAGTATGGAGATTATAGCTTTAATGACAAACACTGCCATTTGATTGGATGGCTTCTGAAAGATCTTCATGAATTAGTGTGTGCTTTATGTAAGTGATATGTAAAAGAAGTGCTGCTAGGCTGGTTTAATGCAATGAGATTCATCATTTTTGCTCAAAACTCCACTTGTTTCCACATCAAAAATATATATATTATATATATATATATATATATATATATATATATATATATATATATATATATATATATATATATATGAATCAGATACAGAGTAGTTTATACCTTATATAATGCAATAAAACATATACATTTTATACAAATTTGATGATTAAAGGCCATTGGATCTTTACATGTTCAACAAATTACTCCTTAAATTCCTCTTAATCTTTAATTACTTCTTAATATTCCCTTACATAACCATTAATTACTGCTTTTGTGTCCCTCCAAGTAAAGAGATAACCTTTTCCATCAATTATATTATGAACTAATGCTTAAGACATGATCGATATATCCATTGCTCTTTACTTCGTTTGTGTCCCCTCAAGTAAAGTGGAAATACACATACCTTCTCAAATGTTTGTTCTGTTTTTAATCAAGAAACCAAAAAGAAATCAGGAACTGTTCAGCTTCTTTGTTAAAATCAAAATAATTAAATATTTCTGTTTCTGTGATTCAGCGTTTCTTTGTAACTTTCCAAAATACAAATACATCATTCAAACACTTTTGCATCTTCAAAACTCTACAAAGGAAAAACTGTTGGAAATACAAAAAAAAAGACAGGACAAAATTATATCTTCTTTTCATGTTTAAAAAGAAACAGAAATACACAAACACATAAAATGCATTTGTGTGCACTCTTCTTACAATCAGATGTGACAATAAGTATCTTTAATGAACAAGAACTAATGCTAGAAAAGTGAAGCAACTGCATAGATGGAGGTAATGGAAATTCAATTAACAGATAATTAATGGGACTAACACATAAGTGTTAGTATATTATCATATTACTTCTTTATATGAATAAAAAAGCTTATACGTTTTTTTTAACAATGTAATAAGCAGCATTTAGTACACAGATAATGAGCAAGTAGGCCATAAACTAATGACAAACTAACGTATCAATTAACATTGTACTTAATTGCTAATTGATACGAGCTTAATCAGTTACTAAGTAATAGATAATGCTTAATGAAGAGTTAAATAATGAGATATTAATAATTGATTATTATATAATTATTCATTCTTAAGGTCCAGTGCCACTGTTTGACCAATTGTTTTACCCAAAAAATTACTATAAATCTAATTGAGAATAAAATGACTTTCAAGAGATTTGTTGTTAATTAAAAATATATAATCTAACCTTTCCAACTCAAGTGAGATAATAGCTAGTGGATGGAAATTGGCTTTGACCAAACTTGGGAGAAAAGCTGCATAAACATAAACACCATTTCCATAGGTGCTTGTTGAATGTTTCTTTTGAAATCCATGGATATTAATATGGCATCGGTCCCATCTTGCATACAATTTACATTCTAATAATGGTCTGTACCTAACCTTCATTCTTGTCCTAAGCCTTACCATGTAGTAATACTGACCACAGTGTGAAATTAATATTAGTAACAATATTTAAAGGTTTAAAGGTTAGGGTTTCACATGAGGTTTGGTCAAGGTTGGTCAATTTAATAGACATTAAAAGAATGGAAGTCAAATGGAAGATTTATAGTGGTTTTCCCATATCACTGAGGTAAAGGAATTGACACTTTCTGCTAGATTTTGGGTGGAATTTTGCTGTAGGAATTTGCTTCTATTGAGCCCTAAGGGTATTAGAGATGTTGAGCACGTGTTGATTGATAAGGCCTGGCATGTGTGATAGAGGTGATACTTACGGTAGCATTGATACTGAGTAATGGGGAGAGAGAGACGGCCATCCACCAAATCTTGATAAGGTCTTCCATTAATAGTCGAACATTTTATGAAATTTTATTGTTTTCTGAAAATCATATGCCCATCTTGAAATTAATGGCAGCAACACATTTTGAAATATTTTCCCACTCTTGTTTGATATAGGATTTCAGGTGCTGAAATTTTCGGGGGTCATTTGTTATATTTTTCATTTCTTAATACACCAAATCATTTAAGTGGTCACAGATCATCTGGACTGGAGGCAGGCCAGGTTAGCATGAGGACTCTTTTAATGCTGTAATACATGCAGAATGTTGTTTTGCACTGTCTTGCTGAAATAAAGGTATTCCCTAAAAAAGATGTCATCAGGATGGCAGCATATTGTGCTAAAACATAACATATATATATATATATATCATTCAGCATTAATGGTGCCTTCACAGATGTGCATGTCACTCATGCCTTGTGAACTAATGCACCCCTTTACCATAATGAATACAGGCTTTTGAACTGTGCACTGATAACAAATCAACTTTAGCCTAAAGGACATAGTGTCCATGATTTCCAAAAATAATTTCAAATATTTGTCTGACCACAGGGCACTTTTCCGCTTCCACTTTAAATGAGTCTAGTCTATTTAAATGAGCTTGGGCCCAGAAAAAATGGCTAAGTTTCTTGATCCTGTTAATATGCGATTTCTTCCTTGTATTTTACAGTTTTAGTGGACACAGCGACAAACCTGTTTTCATAGACAGTGGTTTTCAGAAGTGTTTCTAAGCCCATGCAGTTATTTCCACTACATAATCATGTCTGTTTTTAATGAAGTTTGACCTGAAGGCCCAAAAATCATGGCCAGCAAATAACAGTTTTTGGCCTTGTTACTTGCATATAGAGATTTCTCCAGATTCTCTGAATGTTTTAATGGTACTATATAGTGTAGATGATGAAAAGCAAACATAAACGTTATTCTTAGATGGTTGCACTATTTGCCTGTGTAGTCTTTCATAGACTTATGAACCCCTCCTCTTCTTTACTTCTGAAAGACTCTTTTATATTTTATTTTATACCCTGTCATATTACTGACCTGTAGTCCATCAACAACCTGGTGTTCTTGTAGAATTACACAACTTTATCAGCCTTTTGTTGCCCCTGTCTCAACTTTTTGGAACGTGTTATTGGCATCAAGTTCAAAATGGGCATATATGTTAAAAAAAAAAACAAAAAAAAAACAACAAAATTACTCAGTATCAACATATGTCCTCTTTTTACTAATTAAAGATATAAATGATGCACATCATTGCATTTTTTATGTATATTTTGCAAAGAATCCTAATGGAAATGCTGCTGCAGAACTATTATCTAAATGCTGAAATGTTACTTTATATATTATCATTTACTACCATTTAAATAATAAACATATAAAGCTTACTTTTCTTTCCTAGTGAAAAAGAAAATTAGGAAACAAGGCATGATATTCCATGAAAGCAATGTTATACATATTTAAACACTTGACTTAAAATGTAATTTAATGTTAAAAATTTGTTGGTGAAGCTATTAAATAAAATTTATTATATAGAGTGATAAACCGTGGTGTGACATGTATGCATCTCAAAGAGGCTTGGAGGGTGTTTTACCCATAAGGTGTTTCTTTGTATTCTGCTCTGGCCTGAACATAATTATGAAAAACTTGGGAGCAAAAATACAAAAAAATAAGCCGATGCTTGAGGCCAGAATAGCAAATATCTCTACAGCTACAGTGAACTTTCCAGGAGAACTGACATAAGCTGGGATAAAGGTAACCCAAACTGCACAGAATATGAGCATGCTGAATGTGATGAACTTGGCTTCATTAAAGTTATCAGGCAGCTTCCGTGCTAGAAAAGCCAAAATAAAACACAAAAGAGCCAGAAATCCTATATAACCCAGCACAGCCCAGAAACCTATAGCTGAACCTAATCCACATTCCAGTATTATCCTTTCCTTGTACTGCTTTAGATTTTTGAAGGGGAGAGGAGGAGATATTGTCAACCAAATAACACAAATAAGGACCTGTATGAGAGTGAAGGCAAGAACACTGAGTCTCTGCTGTGGAGCCCCAAACCATTTCATAGCATTACTACCTGGAAGTGTAGCTCTGAAGGCCATTAACACAACTATTGTTTTCATTAGAACACAGGAGATGCAGAGGACAAAGGTGATACCAAACACTGTGTGGCGCAGCATACAGGACCACTCTGAGGGCTGACCAATGAAAGTAAGAGAGCAGAGGAAACACAGAGTCAGTGAGAAGAGCAGCAGAAAGCTCAGCTCTGAGTTGTTTGCTCTGACGATGGGAGAAGCTCTGTGTTTGTAAAAGACAGCAGCAACACATACAGCTATGAAGGCCCCAGAGATGGAGAACACTGTCAGGATGATGCTCAGAGTGTCGTCCCAGGACAGGAACTCCACAGGCTTGGGGAGGCAGTTGTCTTGCTCAGTGTTGGGCCAGAACTCAGGAGGACAGCCCAAACAGTTCAGAGAATCTAAGAGATTTGAAAAGAATATACAGAACCTAAAATTGACAGTAAGCCCAACGGAATGAAAACTAAGCTTTCACTGTCCTGAGCAAAATTGCCCTTTTTTTTTTGATACACAACCTGTCATATTACTGATCTCTCCTTCTGCACATGGTATACAGTCAAAGCAGCAGACTGGCTTTCCTTTCTGCACAGCCTTCCTGGTTCCTGGATGACAGCTCTCACTGCACACAGACCTTGGTACCTGGAAGTTATTAGACAAAGGGAAAGGTTATATGGTCATAGTGGTTGTTTTTTTTTTTTTTTTGTGCTTTTCAGTATGTAAAACTGACTATGAAAGTTTAATTGATGCTTCAGTGGTTTATAAGTACATTTTCTATCAGATGTATGTCACCTTAGCTGTTTCTTTTAAGAAGTTTTTGTATTTTTAAAATTTTATAACAGGTTTTATCAAATGCAAAAAAAAGATATTACAGATAATTTATATATTTACCACTGATCATAATTTTATTTGCAGTTTACCTGTTCAGTCTGTAGTACTGGTAAAATGGTAAACAATGTATATTTAGACATGTAATTACCATAGAGGAGCAAAGAAATCTTTTGTTTTACTGATTATATTGTAGTCTATTCTTCACTGAATTAGTATAAAGTTCTTTGATTTCAGTGTTCATTTACTGCTTTCATTTACCAAGCATTCATAGCAATACAAAGAATAAATGTCATGCAATTGTTCTCTGTTTAATTAGTGTTACTAAATTATTTTATGTTTTAATATTTTTCATTATTTAGAGCAGCATGAACTGAAAACATTTGAAGACATTTTAGGCAGTAATTAATGCAAATGATATGATTTCGCTAATTTTAGATTGACAGTTTACATTGATTGTCAAAGACATATTGCACCCTACCTCAGTCTGTCCCCCCACCCAGCTGATGGCTCTGCTCATACTGAACTCCTGGCCTCTTGGTCTGGAGGAGTCATAGTGACCCACAGTGATGAAATCTATTGTGCCATCTTTCTTAACCTGCCAGTTTATGAGGTCGTAGACGGCCACAGGATCACCATTGGAATCAAACCAGACCTGAAAACCATTCTTTGTCCTGAAGTTCACTCTCTTGAGCTGCTCGAGTATCTGCAGTGGAATAAAAAATCGAATACCTTTAAATAAGACTGTGATTTTGAATAGGTGATCTTTTTTTTTTTTTGAATGAATGAATGAATTACTAAAACAATATCTACTTATCATGGACGAATATGAACATGATGACACATTATAAAGGAGTATGTGGACCATTCAGTTACTGCGGTGACAAATGGTGTCTCACATCTTTGAGACATTATAGACGAACTCAAAGTAAAATTCAAGTAAAGAAAAGAGACCTGTATTTATTACTTTTTTAGAATTGAATGTTCCAGAATTAACCAGTATGAAATTGTGATTAAAAAAATGTTGTTTTGGCAATTTTTGTGAAATTGTGCACCAAAAACAATATATTCTATCAGTGGATTCAGAGATGTTGAAAAATGTTGTTATGAAAGGCCAAATTGCTGACTGATATTTTTCAACTTTTTAAATTGTAATCTTATATGAAAAATTATTATGAATTTCGGAAGTAAAATGCATATGCTTCAAAATAAACAAATATTTTCTCCTAATAAACGACTTCTAATAAGACATTTTATTGTACGAATTCAAAAATGTTCGTATTTTCGTACTAAAAAAAATTTTTTTGTTGTTGTCATTTTGTGGTAGATTAGTAAGAACATGCCATTAAGCGAAAAAAACACTGTTTTTTATATTTGAAAAAATATAATATTTGAAGAAAAGGTATTTGACGCTGTTCTTTATCATGAAGCTAGGCTTTAAAATATTAAACAAAATACCAACGTGTCGCTCTTACTTCCACAACGACAAATCAGCCCAAATAGCCAATTTACGATATAAGGATTAATGCATTCAATACATACATATTTTACAATACACTCACACTCATTCAAGTTATAAGACAAGCTAAGGGGCTGTTTTAAATACATCAGTTTTATACCTGCCATGGTGTAAATTTAGCGCTCTTGTCGCACTGCGTGTCATTACAGATAACACCGTGGATGGCATGCGCTATGGCATACGTAGCTTTATACACCATGTTAGTTGCACGGAGCTGCGATGTGTCTGTATACGGGTTCTGCAGCGCGCGGATATCCTCGCTGCCGTCACATCTCCGCGCGCCCTCTGAGGAGCCTTTTAGGCTACAGCTGAACGAGCTCTCCCAAAACTCCGTTAGCAGAGGAGATTTCAGTGCTTGTGCTGGAGAGAGATCCAGAAGAAACTCACGAAGACCTGGAATCACGGCGTTGGGGATCCCAAATCCTATCGCCCCAGCGCACATGTTAAAGCTCAGAATATCTGGATCTATGATCCACGCCTCGGTACCGACCCACTGAAGGGGAGGCGGCGGCTGTCTTGTAAGTTCTTCCAATAAAAACTTCATGTCGCCAGAAGCAAGAAACGCTACTATTACCCGCGCTGTTGATCTCCGGATGACGTTCGCCACTCTCTCCAGTTTACTGAGCGGTTGTGTTCTGTAGTAGGACTCGGAGTACTCCACACAGATTCCCTCCTCCTGCGCAGCCTTTAGAAACAACGCCATTCCATTATTCCCATAGTCGGAGTCGCTGCGCACTGCCCCAATCCATGTCCAGCCAAAATGCTTGACAATTTTTGCTAGCGCGGCCGCTTGATGGTGGTCACTAGGCACAGTCCTGAAGAAGGCAGGATATTGACGCTTATCGCTCAGACATGCGCAGGTTGCATAGTGACTCACCTGTAATTCAGCGTACAGAAAGGAGAAGAAAAAAAAAACAGAAGGTAACGTTTTTGAGAAGCTTAATTGAATTATCGCACCTGTATATTAAAAAAAAAGTTAGTTATTACCAAATACAAACAATTACGTTAGAATTAGTGCAGCCTACAATCACCTGTGGAATTCCAAACAGACCCAGCATTCTAGTCATACTCATTGTAGAGGTAGAAGTGGATTCTCCCACGAGAGCAGGAACAGCGGCGGCTGCAGATTTTGAACAGGAATCAGTATCACTGAAAAATGGTTCCATGCCGTTTGCAAACTGAAATGCTACTTTGATTGCCATCGGCACTGCACCGCACGAGTCGTGTATCTGGTATCCTAACGTGATTCCCGGCAGGAGATCTGTTCTGTTGTTGATCTCGTGGATTGTGAACTCCATGGCACGAGCGAAGTGCAGCCCCCTGAAATACATACTGTTCAGACACATATGAAGAGAAAAAAAAAAACACACCCAGCTTTAGAGTTCCTTTTCTTCAACAAATTGCTTCTGAAATCCATAACTCAATAAGTAGCCCCTTACTGCAATACAGTAAATATTTAGTCATTATAATTTCACTGTAATGCCCACTGAAACTTTCAACTTCCCACTCATAGACACACCTCCCAGAGCACTGTAGCTGGAATGGCTGTCTGGTGTAGCTGTTCTGCTCTGACGTCGTGGTGAAATGAATAGCAAAGATCCCTCCAATCATAAAGTCTCCATTCATTGAAAGACCGGGCATCTGAGGATCAGCCCAAAGCCTGCAGGTGACCCAGTTAACATTACATGCTGCGTGTCTGGGCCAAATTATCCACAGAATTAATAACATTGTCATCAGACTTGAAGTGAGCTGCATTGCATGCTCGTTAGTGTTCAGCTCTCTGAAGGTCAGGGTAGCTGCCTTTAAATAGCTTGCTTGTTATGATGCTCTGTCGGTGTGAGGTTGGGCTCAGGAGGCGTGGTTATGGCTTGAATTGTAACTGCAGTGATGAACATAACTTCTTTATTTTTGTGTCTCTGCTGTAAGTTGTTACTAAGGCCATGTTAAAATACATTTCAACGCATCATATCTAACACATTTTTAAATTAACCTAATTAGAGAACAGAATAGCTTTAAATATGACCATAATTATCAAGTTTAATAATAATAAATATACATTTTGAAGGCTTATACAATTAAATTAAATGAAGCAGCTTTTAAAATAATAATTAAAAAGAACAACAAAAAGATATCCTAGGGAACATTTACTTAACTTGTATGTCATTGAACAAAACACTTTGACAACAGAAATTATCCTTCAGTTATCTTAATATTAGTTCATTGGCCACAAAATTTTACTCTAGCCAGGTTTCTTTTTTTTTAGTTTAAAAGCCACATTATTTTTTTTCCAGTGATGGAGAATAAGCATTATATTTCATTGTAAATCTGGTTTTCATTTAATAATTTTAAGTTACTTTCTATTTATTGCCAGAAAACATTTTTTATTAAACTTTTCAATGAAAAATACATGTTCTATTGTACTACTCATAGAGTTTTATCAAATCTTTTTTTATTATTATTCTTTTGTCAAAAGCAAGTAGTCAGTCACATATTTTATTCTCCCAATGCACATATGATCAACATAAAAAAATAATTTGTGATGGGACTTCTTTTTTTTTTCACTAAGAAGCTCAATGTAAATCAATATTGACTGCATGGAGAAAACAACAGTAACTTCTGTGGCATTTCACAGGCTCTGTATTTCAGTGGGAACTCAATGGCCATGGCATGTAAAGTTGTAACTGCTTTTATCACACCCCTGTTCAATAAATAAATAAATAAATGTTGCTGGTGTCACCCAGCATCATGGATGGATTATTGCCATTACCACTATCTGGGAAGCAAAAATGCAAAAGGTGTTTGGGATCTGCTGGCAGAACACCATGATAACCTAATGGCATTGACCATGGCTCTCCAGGCTTGTTTTGGGCAGGTGCTGGAAGTGCCATTGTCCAGGAAACTATTTCTAGACAGACAAAGACTAAAGGGAGAGCAGATTAGCATGATGGAAGATGTGAGCATGACAGTTTGGCAGGCATACCCAGGGTTTGAAAGGTGAGGCGGTAGGAATTGGTACTTTAGCATTTCCTGAACATGCTGCTGCCCGAAGGACAAAGAAGGCATGTGCAGCTTTCCACACCAACCAGACTTCCAGCAGCCAACGGTGAGGCAGGAAGCGAGGTAACACATGCAGCAGAGGAGCTCAAGGAGGAGACGACATGCAGAGTGCAAATGAGTGAGTGCCAGCAGAGCAACTAATGTAGTGGCAAACGTGCCAGCCAATGATACACAACTGGAGTGGGGCTACGCAGTGAAGAAAACAACTCCCAGTTTGTTTTGGGGTGAAAGCTTGGTTTTCTTGGCAGTGGCAGGATCATGTTTGACCTCAAGAAGGAAAAGCTGGTTCTGCTGAGGAGACAATAATCTGTGCCACAGTCATTTCAGGGTTTTTGCAGGGTCAAAGTGCCCTATGCCAGCTGCCCCATGCATATACCAATCTCATTTTAATGCGGGATGCACAGTAACAGACATGTTTACCGGGCACTGGTTCCTCCATGGTTCAGCCCTTGCATAAACCGATGCCTTACCAATCCACTTGGGGCACCTTGTCAGTGGATATATGGTTTTACAGCTATCCTTTCCACACACAGCTAGGCATTGGGGGTAGCAAATGGTTGCTCAAGGGCCTCAACATGCAGTAATCATATCAACACCAAAGGCTCAGTGTGCAGCAGAGAGAGTTAAACAGGGCCCAGGGGATTACTACTCTTGTCATCATACCCAGCTGCATGGGACTTGTTTTAGGGTGCTATGGGGAGCTCTGCCATGCACAGGAGGGGCTGCAGTGGCATGAATGCAACCCAAGGCAAGGACTGAAGTTATTTGCTCACACTGGCGACACAAAGTTTGGGAAGTGTGGCCATGCATGCAGCATGAGTTTAATATCAGGTGCATACCCTTCTAAAAATGACTGTTATTGGTATTGTGTCTGGATTGCCGAATGTTTGTGTGTATGTGCCCATAGTTTACTGTGAGCGTGAAGCGTGAGGCTGATGAAACCTCCCTCCATGGCATTGGCTGTATGTTATAAACATTTCTGCCCTGGGACTCTCACCTTGCCCTCGTGCCTCTTGTTGCCGGCACCGTCCTCCTCCTCCCGCCATCACTCGCGTTGGGCTTTGTGCTCCGTCCCCTCCTCACTCGCGGCTCTTTCCCTCCTCGCCGAGGTTTGTCGTCGCTGGGTTAGGGCCCTGCCAGCTCTCGTTCGCGCTCTGTCATCTTTATTACTTGTTTTCAGAGTTAAAGTGTGTTTTTATTAGGTTAGAAATTCTATTATTACTGACACACTAAACAGTTTTGGCTAGTTAGAGTCTGTTAGCTTGTTGAGTAGCTCTGTCTCAAACTTGGGGTATTTGATTCTGTGTACAAAACACAGCAAGCTAACGTTGGCTAGTTGAGTTAGCCTAGTTGATTGCTAGCTTGCTTAGTTGCTAGTTGCTAAGATATCAGTTGATAGCTGAAAATGTAATATAAATTGAATATAGAGCTGGAATTTCATAGTCATGTAAAATATATGTTATTTTGCTTTTTTGTTGTTGTGAGCTGATGAGCTAACGTCAAAGTTAACTAGCTAGAGCAGCTAAGGTGAATTAATTAGTGAGTGAATGATTAGTTAGTGAGTCGCAGCGTGGAGGACTGGGTTGCGAGGAAGCCGCCTGAGCGTCCAACATATGTTGTGTCTTTCAGGAGAGCAGAGCAGAATGAAGGGCAAGTCGAATCAGGAATGAGATTTCCGCTGTTGGTGCTTGGAAAAAGCCTCTGTGTTAGCAGTCTGGCATTCTTTTACCGGTCAGACGTGAATCATATTGCATTTTTGCTTTTTTGCGCTGACGGTGTACGTCTCTTTACATGAGCTGTATATCATTAGAAATGCAAAATACATCGTTTGGTCAATTATGACTACTCGTAAAATAAACTTTCGTCTTTGCGTCCGTTCCCGTCGCGTCTCCTAAAAAACAAGCTTATTCTGGTGGAAAAATAGCTTAAATTCTTGACTGGTCAAGCTGCATTTTCCAGCAGGGTACTTTAGGCTAATTTGTACTCACTGTTGGATCTCTGCATGCCGCGTGATGGGCAGAAGTGGCAGCTTTTGCAAAGCCAGGAAACGGCCACTTCACTGTCCGTTTTATTAGCGTCCGCCACTGCGCGTCACTTTTATTCACGCCACCACCATGCCATCACCATCTCTTTTATTACCGATTGGCAGTGTTATGAACGGCCGGCAGTGCTCCTGAAACGCATATTAGCAACTTTAATTTCTTGTATATTTCGTGGTAGTTGCCACACCATCTGCCACAGATACAGTGATAACCCACACGAGCAACGAGTATCTTAAAGGACATGTTGTGGGCTGTACCTTTGTGGGATGTGCGTTCGCTTAGTGTCTAGGGATTTTTAGAACATAGTTATTGTACGTTCTACAATAAGCTACGTCACCCAAGCATTGTAGGCTATAACTTTTTTAATAAGTAAAAAGGAAAAAATGTCTAAGTAAATGGTAAGCCATCATAGATGAATGTATTTAGCCTAACTAAAATACTGTGAATTATGCATTAGCTATGTTATTTTAGTTTTGTCAGAAAGTTAAACTTAATGATGTAAAGCATTGCCAAAAATACAGCAAAAAAGAAGCAAAGGAAGAAAGTAGAAAAGGAAATGCAAATACAACTGGACTCTTAAAGTATAAGACATGATTAGCAAGCATCTAGAAGATGCAATATTCAGAACACAAACATTTAATCCTCTTGGATGGTGAAGTGCTGGTCACTAATAAAAGTGGCAGTGGAGTGGTGATGGAGTGATGGTGGGAGTGTTGGGCCTGTCCCTGCTGGTGCTCATTTCTGCATTCGCTGCCAGTTGCAGTTGTGGTGATGTGGGACTTAAAGGTGAGACAGTACAAGGTTCAGTTTGACTACTTGGATGTGTGAAATGTCAAATGTTTGTAGCTGATTGAGTTTGAATGCTCTGTCATTTCCAACCCAAAGCTTTTAGTACAGGAGTGTTTTATAATAGCAAGCTTAATGTGGATAAAGATTAAAAGCATGGGGAAAAATGTTAATGTTGTTGTGTACTTGAAATGTATTACTTACTGGTTTTGTTTTATGGTGTTTCATTGTGGGTTAATTCTTGTGGCTTTCATGGGTGTTGATGACCTTCCCTATCATATTTGCTGAGACAGTGAGTTTTCTGCTTTGTTCAATCAGAATCAGATCAGAATCCTTTATTGATCCCAGAGGGAAATTGCATTTGTTACAGTTGCAACCATTTATGTAAAAGAATAAACACTTTCATAATTTAAAACAAAGAGAAATTTGCAATATATAAATGAGCTTTAAGTTCTTATGAATATATTAAAGTGGTGGTGACTGTAATAATAAATAAACATCTAGTATAAGGCAGTTCAAGTTATTGTACTTCTGAGTTATTCCACACAATTATTATTATTATTATTATTATTATTATTATTACACATATGAACAGTACTGTTTGGTATTGAGTATTGCACAGATGAACCACACTTTGTGAATCACACACTGAGGGAGGAGTTATAGAGTTTGAAGGCCACAGGTAAGAATGACTTCCTGTGGCGCTCTGTGGTGCATTTTGGGAGAATGAGCCTTGCACTGAATGAGCTCCTGTGTCTTATCACTGTGTCATAGAATTGGTGGGAGCCATTGTCCATAATGACCTGCAGCTTAGACAGCGTCCTCTTCTCCGACATTGCCGTCAGCGAGTCCAGCTCCACATCCACAACATCACCAGCCTTATGGATCAGTTTTTTGAGCCTACTGGCATCTGCCACCACCAGCCTGGTTCCGCAGCATGCAACAACATAGAAGATAGCACTCGCCACCACAGACTCATAGAAGATCCTGAGCATAGTCCGGCAGATGTTGAAGGAGCTCAGGCATCTCAGAAAATAGAGATGGCTTTGACCCTTCCTGTAGAGGGCATCAGTGTTCTGACTGACCCCCCTGATGGACACAGGGGTCACTGGTACCTTGTCCCTCCTCAGGTCCACCACCAGTTCCTTTGTCTTTGTCACATTGCGACAAAGTCCTTCACCGTCACCCTGTATTCTTCCTCATCACCCTTGTTGATACATCCAACTATTGCAGAGTCATCAGAAAACTTCTGAAGGTGGCAAGTCTGTGTAGTAGCTGAAGTCTGTGGTGTAGAGGGTGAAGAGGAAGGGAGAGAAGCCAGTTCCTTGTGGAACTCCAATGTTGCTGACAACTGCGTCCGACACACAGTGTTGCAGGTGTACATACTGTGGACTGCCAGTCAGGAAGTCAACAATCCAGGACATGAGGGAGGCATCTCCTTGCATCACTGTGAGCTTATCACCCAGAAGAGCAGTCCAGATGGTGTTAAATGCGTTGGAGAAGTAAAAAAAAAAAAGACCCTCACAGTGCTGGCTGGCTTATCCAGGTGGGTGTATACTTGGTTGAGCAGGTAGATGATGGTGTCTTCAACTGGTGGGGCTGATAGGCAAACTGGAGGGAGTCCAGAAAAGGCTGGACTATGGGTTGGAGCTGATCCAAGACGAGCCTCTCCATGGTCTTCATGACATGGGATGTGAGTGACACTGGCCTGTAGTCTTTGGAACAGGAACAATGCAGGATGTCTTCCACATCATAGGGACCCTCTGGAGACTCAGGCTCATGTTGAAGACATGTTGCAGTACTCCACAAAGCTGGGAGGCACAGGCTTTAAGCACCCTGGGGGGACCCCATCAGGGCCTGCAGCCTTGTTTGTGTGGAGTCTCTTCAGTTGTCTTCTCACCTGGTCAGCAATGAGACTCACTGTAGAGGTTATGGGTGGGGGAGGGGTGGAGGTGTGAGACGGGCTGTCACATGAGGGGAGCAGGCTATCAGTAAGGGGAGGGAAGTGAGTGGAATGGGCTGCTGAGGACCGGCAGCAGAGGAGTCAGGATGGGGGAGGACAGAGCCTGCAGTATCAAATCTGTTAAAGAGCAGATTTAGCTTGTTGGCCCTTTCCACACTACCCTCTACTCCTCTGTTGTTGCTGGACCTGAAGCTGGTGATGGTCCTCATTCCATCTAATCAAAGAGCATTTTGCTTGAGTAGAAAAATGGCATCCTCCCATTCTTTTTCTGTTCTACACTTGTGTCAAAAGTGGGATATGTTCAACTTTGGTACCGCTTAGATAGGTTCTATTGTGCTTGGTTGGCTGGGTAAGCAAAAGAGACTCTACTGTGAGGTGCAGCACTGGAGTCCAGCTGGAGCCTGGAGAGAGAGAATCAGTGTAGCAGGTAGTCACTCGGCATCAACACTTGCAGTGCTACATGATTTCCGCTGGCTTCCATTGCCAAAAAAAAGAAACCACAGAGCACAAAATAAAGATGATGGTAGCAGTGAGAGAGTCATTAATTGTCAAGTAGCCCCCTGTCAGCGCTGGAAAGCCTAGTGAAGAGGAGGGATAACAGGTGGTATTTGTGACTGGACTGTTGGTGGCCCAATGCTGTCACACAGCCTGTTTCATATCTGATCTCACTTATTGATGATGCCTTGAATCAGCTCACTGCTTCCAAGTGGTTTAGTTCACTGGACCTGCAGAGCAGGTATTGTCAGGAAGCACTGACTTAAGACACCAAAGAAAAAATGTGTTCACACTTGGAGCAGCACTATCACAGTTTACAGTGACGAGCTTTGATCTTTGCAATCCACCGGCCACATTTGCACAAAAAAATGCAACCTCAGTGCTGCATGAGTTTCCTGGGGGCATGTGATCAACAGAGCAGCAGTGGAAACAAACCCAGGAATGGTGGATGCTGTGTGACAAAGGCCACCCCATGCACTGTTGGTGAGGCACAATTATTTATGGGTTTGACTTTGTAATACTGGCATTTTGTGCCTGGGTTGAGATGGGACAAGGGGATGAGGAGGCTAAGTGTGCATTTGCCACCCACAGACATGCCAAAACTAAGATTTGCCCCCACATATGTGAGAAATGCAGGACACATCTACCAAAGGGGTGGCCTGGCTCCTGAAGAGGGAGGCTGTGAAATGTCCACCAAAGGCTCTGCTTTTTTAAGGAGAGCTCAATGGGCAGGTCATAATGTTAATGATAACAACATGGCAATGGTTCCACAACTGCATGCTTACACTGGTAGCACTATGGGAACAAAGTTGTTTCTTAAGGTCAACAGGGAATAGCAGCATAAGTCTGACACTACAGAAGATTACATAAACTGTATTTACTCTGATGTAAATTTACAAGACAGTAAGAGGATAGAGGGCAACTTTTAGCAAGCAAATGACAGAGGTGGTGGGCCTCTAGCTACTTGTCAGGAAGCCCATGGTTGTGAAGCAGGGCATTTGATAAAATACTACTTTTGTTATTTTATATACTTTTTAGATCTTCTTCTTTCGGCTGCTCCCTTTAGGGGTCGCCACAGTGATCATCTGCCTCCATCTTGCCCTATCCATTGCCTCCTCTACTTTCACACCAACCATCTCCATGTCCACCTTCACTACATCCATAAACCTTCTCTGAGATCTACCTCTTCTCCTTCTACCTGGCAACTCCATCTCCAACATTCTTTGCCCAATATGTCTACTATGCCTCCTCAACACATGTCCAAACCATCTCAACCTGGCCTCTCTGGCTTTATCTCCAAACTGCTCCACCTTCACTGTCCCTCTGATCTGCTCATTTCTAATCTCGTCCAGCCTTGTCACTCCCAGTGGAAATCTCAGCATCTTCATCTCCGCCACCTCCAGCAGAGCCTCCTGTCTTTTAGACAGAGCCACAGATGGCAAGCTCTGTCCAGTGAGGCTGTGGATCGTTGTGAAAGCGGTCTAGCCTACCAGGACCTGTGCACACTGTTCACTCTGCCTGGGTAGTTGTGGTAGCAATACCAATACAGTTGCGGTAGCAATCCAAGACACACACACAAGGAAAAGAACTGATCACTTTGGACCCTGATTCCTTACATTAAGAGAACATGGAGGGTTCTAAAAGAAGATTTGTTCCAGTTTTCCTATTTGTAATTTTAAAATGTATTATTTAATAGAGCTCCATTTCATTTTTTTGTTATTTTGTAAATTCAAACTCAGTGGTCTATGTGCTTTGAGGTAATAAAGTCTTTAACTGTTCAACTTCACCTTAACTCCTTTTTGAAATTCTTCATTACCACTTCTTGAACCTAGGTAAAGGGTAAAAAAATACTTAAGTTAAAGTTTTTTAGAGTTAAAGTTTTTTAGAGTTAAAGCCTATTTAGGAAATGAAGTGTGACTCAGTCCACTGTGAGCAATGTGAGTTAAATGGAAATGTTCTGTGAATGTTCATAAGATTTGAAGTTTATTTAACTTGAATTTGAGCAGAAAGGTGTTCTGCCATGCCAATGACTAGGAAGCAGAACTCTCTTGGGCACACAATTAGCTCCAGTTGGGGTGGAAACCACCTTGGGCTGAAGTAATTACACAATAATATCTAATTGTGTTCACAGTCAATGGGTTTTGTATGGTATTTGCTGACCTTCCTTGTACTTCTGCTGTGAGGCAATGGCTTTTTGTGCTCTGTTCAATAAAAGAGCATTTTCCTTATAGAAAAATGAAAGATGGCATTTTTTAAAATAATTTTTAAATTCATTGATGTCAGAAGTGGGATTTGCATTGCATTATTTACATCACTCTATAATTGCATTGAATAACACAGGTTTCTCATTAACAGAAATAATCTTTCTTTTACAGGTCTTCAAAACAATAACAGGTAAGTACTTCAACTTCTTGTATATATTTCCCCATATTACAAAATAACATTTTTTTTTTCCTTTCACAGGTATTAAGCTGCAAAACATCTCATAACACCTATTAAAATTCAATAAACCTTCAAAAACCAACAAATATAGTCTTCTTTCTTTACACATGTACCACAACTCATTGTAAGAACTGAGTGGACTATACCTCTGTGCTGAACATGTAGCTTTTGGTCCTTTTCCCTCAATAGCTCTAGAACCAGCAGCAGCTATGAGTAGGAAAAATAATGCTTTACTCGACGTTCATTAACTGAATTTTTAACTAAAGTCGATTAAAAGCAACAATTTTATTAGATTTTACCTTTACTTGATAAAAACCAGATAAAAAGGCAAGTAATGTAGCTATTTACACATGAACTTTTACCATGCCGTCTGGTAGCATAGTTAGCTAGCTTGATTCAACTCGCCAAAAATCGTCTTCATAGGTCAGGTTTTTGTGCCATTTAGTGTCTTGCTTCACTTCAACAGTCAAAGGTGGCTTTGGCCTCAACCTAAGCACTTTTTTCACCAAGAAGAACTGTGTTTGTGAGCTCACTGCAAGCTAACTGCGAGCTAGCTGTAAGCTACAGCTCCTCCCTCCGTGGCACGCTGATGGGGGAACAGAGAGAGAAAGGAACTGCGCGCCCCGCTGCTTCAGCGCTGCCCAATCAACAGCAGCCAAGGCGGGGCAAGTCAAATTCTCCTATACGATTGGCTGCAGCTCAGCACACCAACTCCGCTCAAATGGCGCTTAACCCCTTAACTGCTGAGGAGTTTTAAACCAGGGATTACATTAGGAATTAAGTCTTTAGCTCTCATGAAATGGGGGTTACACTGGCATCCTCAAAGACCAGTGTAATATCTACCTTGATGACATACCAGTTCACACACACAACTTTCACGGTGCAGTCACAAACTTGAGGCAGGTATTGCACCCTTGTTCAGCAGTGCATAAGATTTCTGGAGCACAATTGTCAGTAGAGTAAGATTGGAACCAGACCCAGGAAAGTGTGTCACTGACCAAAGCTTCAGACCGTCAGTGACTTGCAAGTCTTTCTGTATTTAGAATCATACTACTGGCATTCCATCACAGCTCAAGTTTATCCTTAGTCAAACATTTGCATAAAATGTATATAAGAAAAGTATTTCCACTTTTTGTGTATATCTAATTAAACAACTAGCTACCTAACTGAAGGTTATTAATAGCATTGCTATTATTGCCTAGCATTAGCTAGCTGGCTAGTAGTTCAGCACCCCTCTTTTAAAAGACTTTTGCCCCCACTCTGTCTTGTAATGCCATTTTGCTGCTTCAACACAGCTTTGAAAGGGCAGGAAAGCACTGCAGGGGTGAATTTTCACGTTGGCTAGGCCTAAGAAAATAACGTGTATATCCACGAACGGCCAATTAGGTCTCATTCACGTCTTTTGAATCATGGAATTGGTCTTTTAGTCAAATATGTACTATTTTGTGTTGAGGCCAGGCTGATTTTTCATTGCTATAATTTTTTATCATCTAAGTGGTAAAAAAGTGGTACACTTAATCATGAAAATCCTACATTTAATCTACAATTTATATATTTACAGCCGAAGGAAAAATGTGGAAATTGTAATGGAGTTTATGCAAGCTTGTTTTCCAAGTAATTCTTGATCATTTCTACTGGTTCGCTCATCATGAAATTTTAACAAAATTCAAAGGCTAAGAAGCAGTTTAAATTTATGTAGAATGAGAAAAACTGTTGTAAATTGGGATAACAAGGCCTTTTGTGTGACAAACTTTACAACATAAAGAGTTTAATTAAAAAGACATATTAGTAAAGGTGCAATGTACAAATAAACCCATAAATGAATCAGAACATTTTATGTTCTATGCTTATACTGCTAAACCATAGTTCTACATAGACAATTTGTGTGAGAGTCTTAAAGAGATTTGGATGGGACTTTGCCCATGAGGTGTTTCTTGGTATTCTGTTCTGGTTTAAACATGATTATGAAACACTTGGGAACAAAAATACAAGAAACCAAACCAAAGCTTGAGGCCAGAATAGCAAATATCTCTACAGCTACAGTGAACTTTCCAGGAGAGCTGACATAAGCCGGGATAAACGTAATCCAGACTGCACAGAATATGAGCATGCTGAATGTGATGAACTTGGCTTCATTAAAGTTATCAGGCAGCTTTCTTGCTAGAAAAGCCAAAATAAAACACAAAAGAGCCAGAAATCCTATATAACCCAACACAGCCCAGAAACCGACAGCTGAACCTAATCCACATTCTAGTATTATTCTTTCCTTGTACTGCTTTAGATTTTTCAATGGGAGGGGAGGAGATATTGTCAACCAAAGAACACAAATTAGGACCTGTATGAGAGTGAAAGTGAGAACACTGAGTCTCTGCTGTGGAGGCCCAAACCATTTCATGGCATTACTACCTGGAAGTGTAGCTCTGAAGGCCATTAACACCACTATAGTTTTCCCCAGAACACAGGAGATGCAGAGGACAAAGGTGATCCCAAACACTGTGTGGCGCAGCATACAGGACCAGTCAGACGGCCGACCAATAAAAGTAAGTGAGCAGAGGAAACACAGAGTCAGTGAGAAGAGCAGCAGGAAGCTCAGCTCTGAGTTGTTTGCTCGGACGATGGGAGAAGTTCTGTGTTTATAGAAAACAGCAGCCACACATACAGCTATGAAGGCCCCAGAGATGGAGAACACTATCAGGACGATGCTCAGAGTGTCATTCCAGGACAAGAACTCCACAGGCTTGGGAAGGCATCTGTCTTGTTGGGTGTTGGGCCAGAGTTCAGGAGGGCAGCGCAGGCAGTTTAAAGAATCTAAGAGATTAGAAGAGAGTATTTGAAATATTATATTCGAAAGAACCATAAAGGAAGGAGAATAACTTTAGTATTACTGACCCCAACAAATTTGCCCACTGTATTGTAATACCCAACCTGTCTTGTTACTGATCTCTCCTTCTGCACATGGTATACAGTCATAGCAGCAGACTGGCTTTCCTTTCTGTATAGCCTTCCTGGTTCCGGCAGGACAGCTCTCACTGCACACAGATATGGGCACCTGAAAGACATTAGACATACACAAAAAATATACCATTCATTGAGTTGAGTGAAAAACAAACAAACAAAAAAACAAAACAGCAATATATTCCAAAGTCATGCTAAAGTTCGATATATTCAACAGGTATTTTTTTGTTTGTTTGTTTTTTTTATTATTATTATTTTGTGGAACTTAACACAGACCTAGAACTATGATTTAATATTTAGCATCTTGTCATATATTTACACAGAAAACATTTGACTCCATATTTGGAGTTGTATTATGTGAAAATAATTCTGTACATTTTCAGTCATTTACATAACAATGCTTTTGATTGCAGTAATTATTTCAAGTTTTCCCTGTACAGGTTTACAGTGAAAGCCAAAGACACTTTACCTCAGTTTGTCCTCCCATCCAGCTGATAGCTCTGCTCATACTGAACTCCTGGCCTCTTGGTCTGGATAAGTCGTAGTGACCCACAGTCACAAAACCCAAACTACCATCTTTCTTAAACTGCCAGTTTACAAGCTCGTAGACGGCCACAGGATCTCCGCCAGAATCAAACCAGACCTGAAAACCATTCTTTGTAGTGAAGTTCACTCTCTTGAGCTGGTCGAGTATCTGCAGTAGTACAGGTAATAGGAAAAACTGTGAAGGGAAAAGTATTTTGAACCATGATGTAATGTTTAAATGTATTACTATAAATATTAATGTATTACTGATTGATATTTATATGGTGACTTGTGATATTTTCTATTTCACCATTATGGTGTCAAATTGTTTCACAAAACTATAAAACCATGAAAATTTGAATGGACCATAGAAAAATGATATGCATGTATTTCCGCATAAGTATGTCAAAGCGCTAGCTTCAATTTGCTGAAATATTATTTTCATGAAAGGCCACAATTTCATGTAATATACAATATAATGGATGCATTTTTTAGATAATAAATCTTGTCTCAGCATTTTGGTCAGCAATGAAATTGAAACAACATATCTGTAAGGGAAAAAAAAGGAAGCTCTTTGTCTAATTACATCTTGCAGGAAAAAAATAGTGAAATCTGTTTTTACATTACTGATAGATTTGGCTATAATACTGACACCTTCATGTGTCGAGAAACAATTTGTCTTTGGTTGTGTAAGTGATTTGAAAATTGAAAGAAAAATACACTGTGACGTGATTGCTACTACATAGAATAGCGAATACAGCCTACTTGATATGCATATAGTGATATCATTTTGTTAGTTACTTTCAAGTGCATCAGTTTTGTACCTGCCATGGTGTGAATTTAGCGCTCTTGTCGCACTGCGTGTCATTACAGATAACACCGTGGATGGCATGCGCTATGGCATACGTAGCTTTATACACCATGTTTGTCACGCGCAGCTGCGACGTGTCTGTATACGGGTTCTGCAGCGCGCGGATATCCTCACTGCCATCACATTCCCGCGCGCCCTCTGAGGAGCCTTTCAGGCTACAGCTGAACGAGCTCTCCCAAAACTCCGTCAGCAGAGGAGATTTCAGTGCTTGTGCTGGAGAGAGATCCAGAAGAAACTCACGGAAACCTGGAATCACCGAGCGGGGAACCCCAAATCCTATCGCGCCAGCGCACATGTTAAAGCGCAGAAACTCTGGATCTATAATCCATGTTTCGCTGCCGATCCACTGAAGTGGAGGCGGCGGCTGTCTCGCCAGTTCTTCTAACAGAAACCTAATTTCTCCTGTATTAAGAAACGCTACTATTACCCGGGCTGTTGATCTCCGGATGACGTTCGCCACTCTCTCCAGTTTACTGCGCGGTTGTGTTCTGTAGTAGGACTCGGAGTACTCCACACAGATTCCCTCCTCCTGCGCAGCCTTTAGAAACGACGCCATTCCATAATTTCCATAGTCCGTATCGCTGCGCACTGCCCCAATCCATGTCCAGCCAAAATGCTTGACTAATTTTGCCAGTGCGGCCGCCTGATGGTGGTCACTTGGTATGGTCCTGAAGAAGGCAGGATACTGACGCTTATCACTTAGACATGCGCAAGTTGCGTAGTAACTCACCTGTTATTGAATAAAGACAAAGAAAAAGAAACGTTATTTCATACGTCTGATTGAAGACCAGCGCTCATGTATGCGACATGAAGTTTATAGTCATTACTACAGTTACCTGTGGAATTCCAAAAAGACCCATCATCCTGGCCATACTAATTGATGTTGTTGAAGCAGATTCTCCCACGAGAGCAGGAACAGCAGCAGCTGCTGATTTTGAACAGGAATCAGTATAATTGAAAAATGCATCCATGCCGTTTGCAAACTGAAATGCAGCTTTCATTGCCATCCGTACGGCACCGCACGAGTCGTGTATCTGGTATCCTAACGTGATTCCCGGCAGGAGATCTGTTCTGTTGTTGATCTCGTGGATGGTGAACTCCATGGCACGAGCGAAGCGCAGCTCCCTGAAATTCATACTGTTCAGAAAAAAAAACACAAAATTAATGCAAGTTCTTTATTTTACGCAGTACTAGATGTCACAAACTCGCACAAAGTCGCACATGACTGCAAAAAAACTAATCAAAGTATTATTATTTCTCTACATTGCTTGCTGCAACTGTTCACTTTAGACTCACAGACTGACCTTCCAGAGCACTGAGGCTGGAGTTGCTCTCTGGTGTAGGTGTTCTGCTCTGATCTCATGGTGAAATGAATAGCAAAAATCCCTCCAATGGTATAGTCTCCATTCATAGAAAGACCAGGCATTTGAGGCTCAACCCACAGCCTGCAGCTGACTTGGTCAGCTTTACAAGCTGCTAAGCCTAGCCTAATTATCCAGAGCATTGATATAAATGTCATCAGACTTAAAGTGAGCTTCATGGTATGCTCGGTAGTTCCCAGCTGACTGTAAGCCAGAATTGCCGCATTGAAAATATCTTACCTTCTTATTATGCCCTGTAGGTGTGAGTTAGGTCTCAGGAGGCGTGGCCTTGTCTTGAATATTAATTACAATGATTGTCATAGTGTTTGTATTTGTGTGCATCTGCTGTATTGAATGGTGTCATTGAGGCTGAGCTAAAATACTTGCAAGTATTTACAGTACCTATACACTCAGAGCTGTTTGCATTGAACAGCGACATGTTATCTCAGTTATCTGGAATTCAGATTTTGCATTTAACAAGCTGTAATAAGTTATAACTTTCTTGTTCCTGCCCTGAACATGCAAAAGAAAGATGTGAATGCCCTTATTGTGGACACAATAAATTCACCACCCATGCTGGGGAATGCCAGAACCAGTGTCCCACACAGCTGGGTACATAGGCCAATGAACACACAATATATGCATTTGATGGCTTGGTACACCAATTTCAAGTTCACATGCATGTTATCAAAATTATGTATATTGACCAATACTTTGTGAACATAGTCATTACACCAGTCTTTGGGGAAGTCAGTCAGCGCTCACTCCATCAGCTTCTTGAATGCAGCTGGCGCATTAATATAAACTACCATAGTACAGTGCATTGCATGAGCACTGTCTTTTCTTTTGTATATATAGTAAGTGCAACCTGCCAATACCCACTTTGAAGGTCAAACAAACTGAACCACTTAGAGATGGCTACTGGTAGACAACACAAATATGATGATCCCTGCTGTGTCATCTCTTTTATTTGCAGTTCCATTGCTTCTATCTTTGCCAGCAGAAGCCAGTGGGGATGATGGCCATTACAGCTGACATCATTTGAATGCATAAATATATTCAAGAGTTAAAATGAAATTATTCCCAATCATATTACGAGGTAAACAAAAGTGCTGTTTTAATGATAGCATTCTTATGCTTGCCATGCTGTGAATTGAGCTCTCCTGTCACACTGTGTGTTTTTACAGATAACACCGTGGATGGCACGTGCAATGGCATACGTAGATTTGTTCATCAAGTAAGTGATGTGCAGCTGCGACATTTCTGTAAATGGGTTGTGCAGCACGGTGAGATCCCCACTGCGGTCACATTTCCACACACCCCCTGAGGAGCCTTTTTGGCTAGAGTTGAATGAGCTCTCCCAAAATTCCATTTGTAGGGATGATTTTAGTGCTTGTACTGGAAAGAGGTCCAGAAGAAACTCAAGAAGACCTGAAATTACTGAGCATGGGACCCCAAAACATATTGCCCCAGCGCACATATAAAAGCACAGAACATCTGGATCTGTGATCCAGATCTCACTGCCAATCTACTGAAGGTGACATGGTGGTTATATTACCAGTTCCTCCAACAGAAACTTCATGTCGCCTGATTGAAGAAACACTACTATTAACCGGGCAGTTAGTCTGCGGATAACATTTGTCACTCTCTCCCATTTATTGCATCGTTGTGCTCTGTAGTAAGATTCAGAGTACTCCACGCAGATGTCCTCCGCTTGCGCACCCTTAGGAAATGATGCCATTCCATAATTTCCATAGTCTGTGTCGCTGCGCTCTACCCCAATCCATGCCCAGCCAGGCAAGATTCTGACACAGTAACATTTTACAATACTGTTTTGCAGTTAATAGGTAACTAATCAGGAACTAAGTAGCGAATGAATAGTGCTGCATTAACACTTAACTAACTACTGTTAACTGTCAAGGACTACTAGTTAACTATTCAGTCGGTAATAGTGAACTGATGCTTAGGGTAGTTCACTATTAACTAAACAATAGCTACTGAGTTTCACAGAGAATTACTTAGTAACAATTTATTTTAGAATAAGTGCTGTTAAATTACTGATCAATTCAATATTACTTGCTCAACAGCTGAGTCTAACAAGGTCCCTGCTGAACTATTAACTTATGTAGTGTATTTCAACACTTCTAACAGTAGTGAAATACACTAAACAGTGTGCAGTCTCTACAATATAATGGATTATACCTGCCACTTCTTTTCACAGAATATTATAATTATTCTTTCCTTAAAGAAGGCTTGGGACATTACACCACACTGTACTGACAGGTGTCCCTCATGTATTTGCTTTGATCAGAAACCTTAAAAGGCTAATCTTCATATTTGTCAGTGTGAAACAGTTTGCACATCAGCCTACAAATGAGACTACTGCTAAAATATTACAGTGTTCCATAGACCAGTCTGTGTACCTCTCATCTTTAGAAAAGAAAACACTGTTCTTTTCTGCAGGAACACGTGTGCCAATGTTTCTTCTGAACAGTAGCTCTCCTTTTATGTCAGCTTGAGGGCAAGGTCAGTTGAAGAGAGGGCTCACTGAAATCTGATTGTGCATGTGCCCTGCTTTAAAATTCACTTAGTTCTACATATTACCAAGTTATTATGCAATTACTGTCCATTAAATAATGAATTAGGTGTTACTGTTCTTCATTAAGGGCTAATGATGATCAGGAACAATATAACATGAAACAATGGTAACTCTTCATTAATGAATTAGTAGTTAATCATGACCTGGAACAGTTTTCTAAAGTGAAGCTCATGATCAGGAACAATATTATAAAGTGAAACACATGGTAACTCTTCATTAATGAACTAGGAGTTAATGATGATCAGTAACAGTATTATAAAGTGAAACACATGGTAACTCTTCATTAATGTACTAGGAGTTAATGATGATCAGTAACAGTATTATAAAGTGAAACACATGGTAACTCTTCATTAATGAACTAGGAGTTAATGATGATCAGTAACAGTATTACAAATTTAACTAATAAGAAATAAAAAACCCTAAATAAATAATGTACTTTAGTACAAGAAATCCCTAGCTTAGCTACCTATATCATTGAAAATAATACATCCAAACAAAATGAAATCAGAATCTGCCATTACCATTGAAGAAGAAAGTGTGAGAGCCGAGACTGATCACAGTATGTTCTGCTAGTATATTATTTACACATCATATCTGAGGCTCAAATGTTACAACCTATTAGCTTAGCAAATGTTAGCTACATTAGCTAGCTAGCTAGAATGCACTGAATCTCAATCAAAAGTCTCACATTATAATGTGTGTGTGTGTGTGTGTGTGTGTGTATATATATATATATATATATATATATACAGTGGAGACATGTTCTCTGGAGTGATGAATCATGCTTTTCCCTCTGGCAATCCAATGGAAGAGTCTGGGTTTGGCGGTTACCAGGAGAATGGTACTTGTGAGATTACATTGTGCCAAGTGTAACGTTTGGTGGAGTGGAGATTATGGTGCCCGGCCGGGCCTAGCTCGAAGGAGTTACATGAGTCCCCCCTCCTATTGGTGGTGGGTCGATGGGAGTAGTAGGTTTTCGGTGCTTTGTGGATTGGTTAGTGTCCGAAGGCGTGGGCCTTGGCATTCTGATCAACGGTTGCTGAAACTGGCTTTTGGAACTTGGAACGTTACCTCACTGGTGGGGAAGGAGCCTGAGTTGGTGCGTGAGGTTGAGAGATACTGCCTAGATATAGTCAGGCTCACCTCAACACAAAGCTTGGGCTCTGTGTCCAATCTCCTTGAGAGGGGCTGGACTTTATTCTTTTCTAGAGTTGCCCATGGGAGAGGTGGCGGGCAGGTGTGGGCTTTCTCATAGCCCCTTGACTCAGTGCCTGTATGTTGGGGTTTTCTCTGGTGGACGAGAGGGTAGCTTCCCTTACGCCTTCGGGTTGGGGAATGGGTCCTGACTGCTGTCTGTGCTTATGCACCGAACAGCAGTTCAGAGTACCCAGCCTTCTTAGAGTCCTTGGGAAGGGTGCTTGAAAGTGCTCCTCCTGGAGACTCTATTGTCCTACTGGGGGACTTTAACGCTCGTGTGGGCAATGACAGTGAGGCCTGGAGGGGTGTGATTGGGAGGAATGGCCTCTCTGATCTGAACCCGAGTGGTGTTCAGTTTTTGGAATTCTGTGCAAACCACAGTTTGTCCATCACGAACACCATGTTTGAACACAAGGATGTCCATAAGTGCACATGGCACCAGGACACCCTAGGCCACAGTTCAATGATTGACTTTGTGGTCGTGTCATCGGACTTGCGGCCATGTGTTTTGGACACTCGGGTAAAGAGAGGAGCTGAGCTGTCAACTGATCACCACCTGGTGGTGAGTTGGATCAGGTGGTGGGGGAAGATACCTGTCAGACCAGGCAAGCCCAAACATATAGTGAGGGTTTGCTGGGAATGTCTGGCAGAAGAACCTATCAGATTGATCTTCAACTCACACCTCCGTCAGAACTTTGACCAGATATCGGGGGAGGTGGGGGACATTGACTCAGAATGGGCCATGTTCCGCTCCTCCATTGTTGAAGCGGCTGACTGTAGCTGTGGCCGTAAGGTAGTTGGTGCCTGTTGGGGCGGGAAATCCTCGAACCCGGTGGTAGACACCCCAGGTGAGAGATGCCATCAAGCTGAAGAAGGAGTCCTACCGAGCATGGTTGGCCTGTGGGACACCATAGGCAGCTGGCAGGTATTGACAGGCCAAGCGATCTGCGGCTTCAGTCGTCGCCAAGGCAAAAACCTGTGTATGGGAGGAGTTTGGTGAGGCCTTGGAAAGTGACTTTAAGTCGGCACCGAAAAGATTCTGGCAAACTGTCAGGCGACTCAGAAGGGGAAAGCAGTGTGCCACTAGCACTGTATATATGCTTTGTGGATCTGGAGAAGGCATTCGACTGTGTTCCCCGGGGTATTCTGTGGGAGGTGCTTCGGGAGTACGGGGTACATGGCTCTTTGCTACGAGCCATTCAGGCCCTGTACAAACAAGGCTGGAGTTTGGTTTGCATAGCCGCCAGTAAGTCAGACTCGTTCCCAGTGAGAGTTGGACTCCGTCAGGGCTGCCCTTTGTCAATATTCATAATTTTTATGGATAGAACTCCTATGCGCAGTCAGGGGATGGAGGGTGTCCGGTTTGGTGACCTCAGGGTCACATCACTGCTGTTTGCAGATGATGTGGTCCTATTGGGGACATCAGGCCGCAAACATCAGCTTTCGCTGGATCGGTTTGCAGCCGAGTTTGAAGCGGCCGGGATGAGAATCAGTACCTCTAAATCCGAGACCATGGTTCTCAGGTGGAAAAGGGTGGAGAGCTCTCTGGTTCGGGGATAGGCTTCATGTGGATGAGTTCAAGTATCTCGGGGTCTTGTTCATGAGTGATGGTACAAGGGAGCAGGAGATTGACAGGCGGATTGGTGCTGGTTCAGCAGTGATGCGGGCTCTTTACCGGTCTGTTGTGGTAAAGAAAGAGCTGAGCCATAAGGCAAGGCTCTCAATTTACCGGTCGATCTATGTTCCCAACCTCACCTATGGTCATGAGCTTTGGGTAATGACCGCTGCTTCTTCACATCAAGAGGAGCCAGGTGAGGTGGTTCGGGTATCTGGTTAGGATGCTTCCTGGATGGGAGGTCTGGGCCTCATTGCTTAGGATGCTGCCCCCGCGACCCGAACCCCGGAGAAGCGGAAGATAATGGATGGATGGATGGATGGATGGATGGATGGAGCTATATATATATATATATATATATATATATATATATATATATATATATTCTCTGGTGAACCAATGCATGGCATGGAGCGGGTGATGGAGCACAGCACAACCCTCCTCTGACTGTGGCAGGTGAAAAAAAAATAAAAAGACTAACTCTGTCAGTATCCTGAACTCACGGCTCAAAAGAGGCACTGGGTGGAGGTGCTTGCCTCCTGTGTAGTAGAGTGGCATGACAGCAGGACCAGTGATAGATCAGACGGGCAGCACGATAGGGCATCAGCATAATTCAGCAGGTTACTCACCCTGGGTAATAAGTTAAGTGATACTTTTTAATCCCACAAACAGGGAAACTCCACCTCTGCCTTTAACCCATCCATGAAGTGAAACACCACATACACACTAATGAATACACACACATACACACTAGGGGGAAGTGTGCACACTTACCTAGAGCAGTGGGCAGCCCTACCCATGGCACCCGAGGAGCAGTTGGGGGTTAGGTGTCTTGCTCAAGGACACCTCAGTCATGGACTGTCGGCACTGGGGATCAAACCGGCAACCTTCCGGTCACAGGGCCAGTTCCCTTACCTCCAGTCCACAACTGCCCAAATAATGACAGTACTAGTGTCTTGCACAGCTGGGTGTAAGGCAAAGACTTGTCCCATGTCCAGTTTCAGGTCCAACACCTGCTCTGGTTCATCGTTAAGAGTGCTGTGCTCTCATCAGTAAGCCAGTGCAGTTGTCTGTGGCCATGTTAGCGAACCCATGCATGAAGCACTGATAATACAAAGACAGACTGAGGAAGCTTCACAGCTCTCTGACACTCTGTGACATAGGCCACTGCCACACCGTATCCACCTTTCCAGAGTCTGTTTCTACTTCTACACTGCATACCATGTGATCTAGGAAGCACACACGTTGCTGAAGGAGGCTGTATTTCTCACGCTGTTGCCGGAGATGTGAACTTTGTAATTTGGAACACCTACTCCAAGTTTTCAAGCCTGCTCTAAAAATTTGGTACATGGTCCAATGCATCATAAAGGTACATGATGTTCTTGGGGACATCAGCAAGCGCTTGCTTCATCAGCCACTCAAATTTAGCCAGTGCATTACCGAAGGCCTATGTTATAAATTGCCATGATCCAGTTCCCAGTGTGAATGCCATCTTTTCTCAGGTGTCCTGTGTGAGTGCCACCTGCCAGTACCCACTCTGATAGTCAAACAAGCTGAACCATGCTGAGCCAGTGAGCTGCTCAATCGCAGGAGAGAACTAAAAATAAATTTGATATATTAAAAGTCTTTACTCTGACCTCATCCGAATTACCAGCATAAAAATTCAACAGTTACTTTTAAACCATATCAGGATTAAAACACTGAAGTGTCTACAGATATGGATAACCAGGGTTTAATTTGCATGTGAGGTACCCAACTCCATGTTGCAGAAGGACGTCCAATTTCCAGTGTTTGGTACAAGGAACTGATATGAATCTCAAACATTATTGTCTCCTCCTTCCAATGCAAATCTCACTTTTGCAAAAAGAAGGCAGTAAAACTTCAATTCCAAAATCTGGAATTCCAAAATTGATGCCCCAAAATTAACATGCAACATCAACACTACAACAGAAAAAGAAAATGGCAAATTTCAAGATTTTGAGATCACAAGATAATTTACTTTTAATCTCAAGATAACAAAGATAAGAAAATAAAACAGCTCATGGCCTTTCTGGACTTCTGGAGTCAAAATTGCAGATGACGTCACGATTGTGGGCCTGATCTGCAATGACAACGAAGAGGCCCACAGAGAGAAGGTCATCTTTTTGACAGATTGGTGCTAGGAGAACAACCATCAACAGAGCCACTGAGCGAGAGGGTCAGCAGCTTCAAGATCCTCATTTCACAGTAACTTACATGGACCGAATATCGGGGTCCAGCTCTCAAATCTCCTGGATTCATACACCAGCCACTGCCTGTGGAAGACCAGGAGGATTCTAAATGACTTCACCCACCTAAGCCAATGTCTGTTATCACAGCTGCCAAGCAGGAGGGGGTACAGAAGCATAAAGTTCAGAACCAGCCAGTTCTGAGACAGTTTTTTCTCCCGGGCCATCAGGCTGCTGAACAGCCAGTAGATCTGATCTACACATCATCCACGCCAACAGACTTACTCTGATCTTAATGCACCTTCAATCCAGCTTACACATATAGATTGACATGTTGCATGTCTTCTATTCATATCGTGTATAATGTCGGGACTTAGAGTGCTCCAGACTTAGTCCCCTGAGAAGCGTTGCTAGTAATTAATTCTAAGTTAAAGTTTTAGTTCTAAAAATGTTCTGCTCTCTTATGCAAAAAGGGTAATAAAATCAAAAAGGATTAAAAAGCATTCTTGCAAAGGTAAAGGAAAAAACAATCTTCAGTCAATGAGATCTTTGTCCGAAGGAAGGAAAAGGGCCTTCTTCATTTATTGAGCTTCAAGTGACAAGATTGCTCCCGGACAGCCACAATGCAAAAGTTGTTACAAAGCATCTTTCTTTATACCCTCTCTGGGGTGAGTTTATCATCCCTCCCTGGGATGAATTTATCACCCTTCCTATTTTAAATGACCTTGAATCACCTTTTCATTACCATTATGTCTTGTTTTCCTGAATCTTTTGGAAACCCTTATTTCCCTTTTTTTTTTTACAATTCTCTGATCCTTCCGTATTGGGTCACTCTGACGTTGTATTGGATGCTTTCCTCATTAATTTTGACTTATGGACTAGTTTCTGCCTGTTCTTTTCTAGTCTTCTCATTAATGGCTAGCGTATTTTCGCTGAGCAGGCAGTGTTTCTCAGGCCCCTCAGGCCAGGTGTTTTCTACCATCAAAAAGTCCCTTTTAAGTCATGCACTGCCTGTGCCTGGAGCAGAGGTTCACTCTGCCCCATGCATGCAAACGTTAGGCCTGTTCTTCTGTTGCATAGATCTGTCTGCCTCAGCTATATGACTATAACTTTATTTGAATAATTTCTAAGTAAGTGATTGTTACAAAACTTTTATTAAATTATGATTCAAGGACATATTTCATCAGAAACCCTGACAATAATCTGGAAGAATTTTATGTCGATATTTTATCATCTGTGTACCCTGCATTCCATTTATTTATCTACCTCAGAATCATTAACTGCACATAGGGAAATGTGTACAACAGTACATATCATACTTTTATTTAATTCAGGAAATTTCATAACATAGTGTAACCTAACGCCGTTAGGAGAGGAGATTTCAGTACTTGTGCTGGAGAGAGATCCAGAAGAAACTCATGAAGAACTGGAATCACTGAGCGGGGGATGCCAAATCCTAATTTCATAACTTATCTGTACATTGGAAATACTAGTACATATTTTGTATATGTATATATATATATATATATATATATATATATATATATATATATATATATATATATATATATATATATATTCTCATCCATATATACATACATACATATACATATGGCGGCACAGTGGGTAGTGCTGTCCCCTCACAGCGAGAAGGGACTGGGTTCGATTCGCCAGGCGGTTGACTGGGGTCCTCTCTGTGTGGAGTTCGTATGTTCTCCCCGTGTCTGCGTGGGTTTCTACCGGGTTCTCCAGTTTCCTCCCACAGTCCGAAGACATGCATTTAGTTCAATTGGACATGCTACATATATATATATATATATATATATATATATATATATACATATATCAAATTAAAAATAGACCCTGAGTGGCTCCAATTAGGGTAGTAACAGCTTTCATTTACCCCTGAAATACCACATGTAAAGTAATAAAGGCTGTGTTCATTTATAAAATATAGCTTGAAAGGTGGTAAAGTCTATGCTTTTAACTTTTTTTTAAATTACAATGTCTCCACTTACCTAACCTGCTGCACCATTTATGAAAATATGAACAATATATGTACAAATATATGAACTATATATGAACACAAGTCTATATGCTTACTACATTTAAACATATTTTTGGAACTTGTGGTGTATATTGTGTTGTGGTTACTGTGAAAAGACAGCCATACATACAAAAAGATCTGTGTTCCAGGTCGACTTCATTACAAACAAATAGCAGAAAAGTCAGTATATCAATCTTTACAGAACTTAATTGTTGGTGAATAGAAAGCCAACTTCAGCTCCCACATGTTTAACAAGATCCGGGACAACTTTGAATTGAAGTTTTTTTGTTTGTTTGTTTTGCAAATTTCAGTCTGGACAGTTTTTCAAACCACGGACAATATCGAGCAGCTTCACTCAGTGGTTTACACTGAAAAGACTGAACAGAGGAGCAATTCCAACTTTATTATTATCACAACCTCTGCAGCAAACTGTAAGTAGCCGTGGTGTGTGCTTTTATCCAGTACTAGCAAGCTAGCAAGTAATTAGCATAGATAAATAAAATAGTCAGACAACCTAGCTTATTGCACTAAAGTTCACTGTATTTTCCTGCCTTTGGTCATTTTGGAATGTTACTTCTGTGTTAGCCATTGTGGCATATAGCACACTGTAAAGCCAATCGGAGCAGAGCTCTACATATAATAATGAGCCCAACAAAAAAATGGAGAACAGCTTCTTCCATTATAGGGCCAAATCACAGGGTTGTAAACAGGCATGTGACACCACAACTGGGCATTTTCACCTTGACCAAATAAACAAAGCCTGTGTTAAATTATCTGTGAGCTAGCCCAACAGAGTACTGTTCACTCAAATCACTCAAAGAGCTGTTAGTGGTCTAAATGATGAGGGCCCAGTGTAGAGAGGCCCATGGTGGGCCTGTGTCGGGCTATCTACGGGCTAGCCCTTTAGTGCATTGCCCAAACAGAAACCCTTTAGGGCCTGCTGTGGGTTCAGTGACGTGGGCCCTCTGAGAGCTGACTTACACTGGCTCAATGCAGGGTTATCTGTTGGCAGGCTCTAGTCCACACAGCCCACAGATAACCCTCAGCTGACCTACCTGAGTTTTTCAAGGAGTCATCGTGGAGCCACGTTCTGATGTCTACTGAAACTGTGTGTTATTTATGTTTATAAAATTGCAGGCGGTTCTTACTGTAATTTCATTTTTACTTATTGAGACAAAGGACTAACTGAAAAAAAAATGGTACACTTTTTTTGACTTATAAATGATGACAAATGATACTTTCACAGATTCATATCCAGATCTTTCAGCCATGATGATGGTCTCATGACAAATAAAGTGGATAAACTTCAGTTTGAAAAAATATGTTGTAGGATTACTTATATATAAAAAGTGATGACATCATGATACAGGTGTAGAATGCCAAAAGGGAAGAAGTAGTGCTGTGTTTACATGATCATGAAAGATGGTCCACAGTAAACAGGATATTCCTTTTGTTTCTAATAGATCAGTGAACAGCAACATAGCAGGGTGGAACAGTATGTTAAGGGTTTAATCCAGCCAAAAATTGCCATCAATCCCTGGTAGTGAAATAAACAAGAGTTTTTACAGAGCCACTCAGTAATATACAACACAAGCTGCATTGACTTTTCTAGCTTGAATAAACAATGGACTTAACACTGTCACCATAGCTGCATGCTGACAATGGTCATAAAGGGAACATCGTTTTCCTCAACTGCAACATTGAAAGACAACATAAGGCTGATATTTTAGAAGATTCTATGAAATTTAAACATTTAAGTTTAAGAGATTCTACATTGGTGTACATTTAAAATTTATAAAAGTTTTGTAAATGAAGTTTGCTGAAACTATACATATTCACAAATATTATTTTGCTACTGACTTGAGAGACTCAAAGAGCCTTAGAGGGCACTTTATTCATGAGATGTTTTTTAGTATTCCGTTCTGGCCTAAAAACAATTATGAAACATTTAGGAATAAAAATACAAATAATCAGTCCAAAGCTTGAAGCCAGAATAGCAAATATCTCTACAGCTACCGTGAACTTTCCAGGAGAGCTGACGTAAGCTGGGATAAAGGTAACCCACACTGCACAGAATATGAGCATGCTGAATGTGATGAACTTGGCTTCATTAAAGTTATCAGGCAGCTTCCGTGCTAGAAAAGCCAAAATAAAACACAAAAGAGCCAGAAATCCTATATAACCCAGCACAGCCCAGAAACCAATAGGTGAACCTAATCCACATTCCAGTATTATCCTTTCTTTGTAGTGCTTTAGATTTTTGAAGGGGAGAGGAGGAGATATTGTCAACCAAAGAACACAAATAAGGACCTGTATGAGAGTGAAGGTGAGAACACTGAGTCTCTGCTGTGGAGGCCCAAACCATTTCATGGCATTACTACCTGGAAGTGTAGCTCTGAAGGCCATTAACACCACTAGTGTTTTCCCCAGAACACAGGAGATGCAGAGGACGAAGGTGATCCCAAATGCTGTGTGGCGCAGCATACAGGACCACTCAGAGGGCTGACCAATGAAAGTAAGTGAACAGAGAAAACACAGAGTCAGTGAGAAGAGCAGCAGGAAGCTCAGCTCTGAGTTGTTTGCTCGAACTATTGGAGATGTTCTGTGTTTGTAGAAAACAGCAGCCACACATACAGCTATGAAGGCCCCGGAGATGGAGAACGCTGTCAGGATGATGCTCAGCGTGTCATCCCAGGACAGGAACTCCACAGGCTTGGGGAGGCATCTGTCTCGCTGGGTGTTGGGCCAGAACTCAGGAGCACAGCGCAAACAGTTCAAAGAGTCTGAGAGATTTAAGAAGCATGTTCAGAAATTTCTTCTAGAAAGTAAAATAAGGGAATGAAAAACTCAATTATGACTCTCCCCAGTAAAACTGCCCACTATATTGAGATATAGAACCTGTCTTGTTGCTGATCTCTCCTTCTGCACATGGTATACAGTCATAGCAGCAGACTGGCTTTCCTTTCTGCACAGCCTTCCTGGTTCCTGGAGGACAGCTCTCACTGCACACAGATCTTGGCACCTGAAAAGATATTACACAAACACAAATCTTTCATAGTTTGTCAAAAGTTTATGTTAGACGGTCACAATGCTGCAACATTTATTTATTTATTTTTTTGGGGTCAATATTTTTAAACCCAATTTTGAAAATCTTTCACTGGACTGAGTAAAAAATTCCAGCCTATATTACTACTGTAAAGTTAAACAATTGAATGTGGCATCTGTTTAGACAGACAGTAAGTACACAAAGGCAATGAAACCCCCTTTGAAACTAAATCAAGTTTAATTGGTTTATTGTGTATGTGTGTCAGTGTGTTTTCATTGCTAGTTAGTTATACACATGTCAGGCAATCAACAACACAAAATAGATACTTTTAGTTAATATGTTTGCTTGAGATTACTGGTTTGATTTGATTAACTTTCTGTGAATTTTGTCAATATTTTTAGTATTATTAATTTAAAATATTTGTAACCACAGTATTGTAAGCTTGTTTTTGACTATTTTTGACAACTTTGATGAACACTGCCTTTGGAAATTTTTAAAGCCAGTTAATTATATGTGTTCACTCTAACAGTGAAAGAATACATGCACTGTACCTCAGTCTGTCCCCCCACCCAGCTGATAGCTCTGCTCATACTGAACTCCTGGCCTCTTGGTCTGGAGGAGTCATAGTGACCCACAGTGATGAAATCTATTGTGCCATCTTGCATAACCTGCCAGTTTATGAGCTCATAGACGGCCGCAGGATCACCACTGGAATCAAACCAGACCTGAAAACCATTCTTTGTAGTGAAGTTCACTCTCTTGAGCTGGTCGAGTATCTGCAATGACACATAATTCGACTGTGATTAATTAATGTGTTATAAAACTATTCATGTATCACTGATGAATTTCGACATGGTGACACACTGCGAATCACTATGTGAGCTATTCCCCCACTGTGGTGGCGATTGGTGTCTCTGCTGTTTTAAATCGAGAAAAAAAGGCTCAAAGTAAATATAAATCCCAGAATAAATGACGTCTATCATTTAATTAGTCTATTCCTCAATGAACTAGTAACGACTCATTTCGATTTTTGTTTTTTTAATGTTTGTTTAAGCGAATTTCTTTGCAAGTTTATTCATGAAAAATTGTATAACTGATCAGTGACTTCACGGATACTAAAATATGATGAGAGGCAATAAATGCATTACACATATCCCATTTAAATCAATGTTGTGTTAAAATTATTATAAATATGCAAAATAAATGTTAATTTAAAGACATCAGCATTTAAATTAAGATGAATAAATCTTATTCCCGATCCACCACTTGTTCCATTATTATTATTATTATTATTATTATTATTATTATTATTATTATTATTATTATTACAATTGTGAAACAAAAACAACAAGTCGTTAACGGAAAAAACTTAACGTGTAGAGAAATCTTGAAGATCAATCATTAACGTTGTGGTTACTGAAAACTGTGGGGAGAATAAATTTGGATCAAACACTCAAAGCTTCATGTGTCGCAAAAACACTGACATTGGTGTTACTAATTAAACAACTATGATCCACCACAATAGATGAAAAGCCCATGTAGCCAACTTCATGCAGATAGATTAATGCAATGTAGACAGCTTAAACAATAAAGTCACATTAATGCCAATTATGAGACAAGCTAGTGGCTGTTTACAAGGGTCATGTTTTTATACCTGCCATGGTGTGAATTTAGCGCTCTTGTCGCACTGCGTGTCATTACAGATAACACCGTGGATGGCATGCGCTATGGCATACGTAGCTTTATACACCAGGTTAGTCGCGCGTAGCTGTGACGTGTCTGTATAGGGGTTCTGCAGCGCGTGGATGTCCTCGCTCCCGTCACATTTCCGCGCGCCCCCTGAGGAGCCTTTTAGACTACAGCTGAACGAGCTCTCCCAAAACTCCGTCAGCAGAGGAGATTTCAGTGCTTGTGCTGGAGAGAGATCCAGAAGAAACTCACGAAGACCTGGAATCACCGAGCGGGGGATCCCAAATCCTATCGCCCCAGCGCACATGTTAAAGCGCAGAAACTCTGGTTCTATAATCCACGCTTCCGTGCCGATCCACTGAAGGGGAGGCGGCGGCTGTCTCGCCAGTTCCTCTAATAGAAACTTCATGTCGCCTGAAGCAAGAAACGCTACTATTACCCGGGCTGTTGATCTCCGGATGACGTTCGCCACTCTCTCCAGTTTACTGCGCGGTTCTGTTCTGTAGTAGGACTCGGAGTACTCCACACAGATTCCCTCCTCCTGCGCAGCCTTTAGAAACGACGCCATTCCATTATTTCCATAGTCTGAGTCGCTGCGCACTGCCCCAATCCATGTCCAGCCAAAATACTTAACCATTTTTGCCAGTGCGGCTGCTTGGTGGTGGTCACTTGGTACGGTCCTGAGGAAGGCAGGATACTGACGCTTATCGCTCAGACATGCGCAGGTTGCATAAGGACTCACCTGTTATTCAGTGTAACAAAAAGAGAGAAACGTTATTTGAGAACTCTGGTTTTACTCTATCGCTTGTATGTGAAACATCATATAGTCATTCAGTTTCTTTCAATATTGCATCATTTGGTGCAGCTTATAATCACCTGTGGAATTCCGAAAAGACCCAGTTGTCTGGCCATACTCATTGAGGGAGTGGAAACAGAATCTCCCACGAGAGCAGGAACAGCAGCAGCTGCAGATTTTGAACAGGAATCAGTATCATTGTAAAATGGTTCCATGCCGTTTGCAAACTGAAATGCAACTTTAACAGCCATCGACACTGCAGCGCACGAGTCGTGTATCTGGTATCCTAACGTGATTCCCGGCAGGAGATCTGTTCTGTTGTTGATCTCGTGGATGGTGAACTCCATGGCACGAGCGAAGTGCAGCCCCCTGAAATTCATACTGTTCAGAAACATAAATTATAAAAATATTTAGAAACAACCAAAGTTTCTGCTTTTTTAAAGTCACTAACTTAATAAGCAGTGGATGACTGCAAAAAAAGTGAATAATTGATTACTAAAAATTATCTTGCATGCTCCCCCCAACTGCTCACTACACTCACAGACAGACCTCCCAGAGCACTGTGGCTGCAGTGGCTGTCTGGTGTAGGTGTTCTGTTCTGAGCTGGTGTAGAAATGAATAGAAAAAATGCCTCCGATTATATAGTCTCCATTCATTGAAAGACCAGGCATCTGAGGCTCAGCCCACAGCCTGCAGCTGACTGGGTCAGCTTTACATGCTGCTGGACTGAGTCCAGTTATACAAAGCATTGATAAAAATGTCATCAGTCTTGAAGTGAGCTGCATGGCATGCTTGCTTGTTCCACAGCTCTCTGAAAGCCAGAGTGACTGCCTTTATATAGCCAGCTTTGTATGATACACAGTGTGTCTGAGCTCAGACTCAGGAGGCGTGGTTATGTCTTTAGTAGTAACTGCAATGATGTATTGCACTGGTCTATTGAATGATGTCATTAAAATACTTAAAGAGGCTGAGCTACAGTAACTGCAGGCCTCATAATCTTCAGCACTACAGGTCATAATTTAGATATTGAATTTTATCATATTTTATTTGGTGACATCCGGTGCCACCATATCCCCAATGCTCTTTGTTAAAGGAACAAGACAGAAAAGCCACTTGAAAAGCAAATGAAATAGAAGACATGTCAATCCTATCCATATGCTCTCTTCTTCATGGTAAACACTAGCCTACACCAAGTAAACCCATGCTCCAGCACAATAAATCTCATAACATATAAATACATCTCACCAACAATAATAAGAAGTTGCATGAATATAGTAGATTTCACAATGTGAGACTTGCTTTACATAACAAAGTACATAAAAAAGAACACAACAAAGTAAGATTAGACTAAGCAGTAAAGAAGGACAAGACATGTTCATGAAAAAGAAAAGCCTTCAAATTACATTTGAAAGATGATAAAGAAGAGCAGATACAGAGAGTCTGAGAAAGCGAATTCCAGAGCTTGGGGCCATGGCACTGATGGACCTACCTCCCAAGGTGGAAAGTCTGGGCCTGGGTCAGCAAATAAGTTATTACAAGACTTTTTATGTGGATCAGAACTGAACCCAGACACTTGGCCTAAACGAGAAGGCAAGGTGCAACAAGGTGCTGCAGCAACATGCAACGTACACACCATGGCATGTACACACCCTGCTAAAAAGGACTTTGTGTTGTTGTGGGTGTGTGTTGGTTACGTTTTATTGTATGGGGTGTGATTTTTTTTTGTGCATGGGAACGTCACTGTGATTGTGAAGCCTGTGGCTGGTCGTGATCTTCCTTCTGGTTTGGCTCTATGTTATGTACCTTTTAGCTATGTTTAATAAAAAAACACTTCTCCTGGTAAAAATCCTGGCCTCATCTGCAGGGGCGTAGCAGCAAATTCTGGGCCCTGTACACTCTCAATGTCAGTGGGACCCTATCCATGCCAGTACACGAGGAACATGACCAAAAAAAAGGGGGTATTTATTTAAAATAAAAAAGCATAAATAAGGTTTTAAGCTACAATCAGATCAGATTATATTGATGAGAGGTTCTTTCATTCACCACCTGTATTGATGCATTTGGCCTACTTGTGCTCAAAAAAAAAATCATAATCATAATTTTGATTGATACTGAGATCAACATGATTATTCATTGGCTTTGGCAACATCATGAATTCATTGAGCACTGATAGCTTTTAAGCACTGCACTGCAATGCTAAGGCTTTTTACCAGACAAAAATAATACATTGCTAGTGTGCACTTGAGCCTACTACAGTGATAATGGTAGGCTATTTACATGTTGATATATACAGCAGAAACATTGCTAGGTGGATCATTTATTAAGTTTCACTTTCAGCTCTGCTGTGTTAGTAGACAATATGCTATAGCACACGCACTGAACCAAAAGGCTAACTTACTTTAAACTTAAGGTAAACAACTCACATTTAGGCAGTAATTCTACCAGTCAGCAGCTCGCGCTCTCTCTCTCTCGCGAACCAACATACCAACGTAAGGGGGGTCGGAGGGGGGAGCTCGCCCTTGAATACTTGAACAAAGATCTCACCTTGTCTTTGTTCATCTCTAACCTCAGGCTCATCTTCAGAAGAGCCGTCAGGACTGGCCACTGCTGCTCCTGCTGCTGCGCCAGCGCCACTGTTTGTTTCTGAAACTGGTTAATGTTGACAGCTAACGTTAGCCGGCTCATAATTGTCTTTATACTTACAGCCGCAAGCAGCCTTGTTGGTAACTAGCTAAGCTAACGACTTCACGTGAGCATACAAACAGCAGCAGCTGTCTGGAGTGGACTAGGTTAACTTTAACTGGACTTTGCATAACAAGCAAACTCGGTTCACCTTTGGGAAAGAAAGCTGTCAACAGCTGCCTCCCCTCATTCTGCATTCTTTCTTTTTCCTTCCTTTCTTTCTTCTTTTGATAACCTGATTTGTGCTTTTTGGGCACCATGATGTCCAGCCCCCAGGTCACTCAATCTGGGCTCACTGACGTTACACTTGCCGGTAGCTGTTGGGCGGACTAAACCATTTTGCGCCGCCAAGAGGGGGCCCCAGAATGTCCAATATGTTGAGAGGACTGTGACTAAAGTTCATTCCCTCAGTTGATGTTATCCATATATTTGAAATATTAATTAATAAATAATTAATTAGAGGGCCCAATTAAACACCAAAATAAAAACATCACAAAAAAAAAATTATCAGGATTTTCATGGGCCCCTCTCCCTACTCGGGCCCTGGGTAGTCAGGTCCACTTTCCCCCCCACTACCACGCCCATGCTCATCTGTATATTATTCTATGCCAATGTCCCAATATATTTAGCCACTGGATTAAACAGCATATGTAAAAGGACTTTGCTAGTTAAATCAAGTAGTCAAATCAGGTCAGCTGAATATTCAGTGCTGATATTGGCAGGCAATCAAAAAAGAGGTCACTGGCCCTTAATCAGACAGCAGTAATCAGCTAGGCAGTCACATATTCAGATACTGACAGCTAATCAGAAAGCAGTACTAGCAGCCAATCAGAAAACAAGATTTGCCTAGCCAATCAAGAAAAGAGAATTCAGCTAGCCAATCAGAATACTAGAAACCAATCAGAAGAAATGATTAAGCTAGCCCATCACAGAGCAGGCTGCTGGCAGCCAATCAGGGAGCAGATGTTGACTCTTTAGGGTGCTGGAGAGGGGACCACTTCTGTTTTAATGCCCATGGATTTGGAATTATGGATGCAGTTTTTGAGTGTACATAGATTTTCTCCCTGGTTAGGTCCAGGGAAGTTCCTGTGCACAAATAACAGATTAAGTATAGATGTTTTAATATTAATAATAAACTATAAGTTGGAATTCACACTCTAAACAGTATCAGGGTTAGTTATAGCACTGGCCCTAGGTTGAGCTTAAGGTTAGGGTAAGGGTTAGGTAAAAACTGGTAAACTTAATAGATAATTTGTGGCATAAAAGTCAAATGCAAGATAAGCATATATGAAGCATTTACAGGGGGCTTTCCAAATGGGTGTTATGCTGGGTAGCCCCCATCACATACTTTCCCTGAGACCTGTGAAGCCATGTACTTCATGAACCATTTGGAGTGTATTTCACTAATGAGATAGAAAAGGCCTTTTTCCCATTGTTGTCTAACAGTGCCCCAGTCCACAACATTAGATCCATAAAGTAATGGTTGTCTGGAATGTGAGTGACCTACACATAACTTCAACCCAGTCACACACCTAAGGAAGCCAAACCAGGCTTTATTACCCAACATGTGGCAAACCTCACAGATACACTTGTGGCTGAATAGAAATGATCATAGACATTCAATTTTGCTATCAAAGCATTAAAAAGGAAGTTTCATAGATAATTAATTTTAATTTGGCATTATTTAAGTGGTACATGTGAAATGCTTCCTTATTGCTCTCAAAAAAAAAAATCTTTAAAACTGTAAAATCGATTACATAGTAATATAATTTTCCTAGTACTTTGAATGATTTCTATATGAATTTCATATTAAGTAAAAGGAATACAAACAGCAAAAATATGGATTTTGTGCGACTGAGATCTTACACATATGTATAAAAATACAACATAAAATACAGTTTAATTAAAAAGATACATGAAGATGCAGAACCTAACCAGAAATCAACACATTTTATATGGAATGCTGAACTACAGTCCTACATATTCAGTTTGTATGAGAGACTCAAAGAGACTTGGAGGGCACTTTACCCATAAGGTGTTTCTTGGTATTCTGCTCTGGCCTAAACATGATTATGAAACACTTGGGAATGAAAATACAAAAGACTAAACTGAAGCTTGAGGCCAAAATGGCAAATATCTCTACAGCTACCGTGAACTTTCCAGGAGAGCTGACATAAGCTGGGATAAAGCTGATCCAAACTGCACAGAATATGAGCATGCTGAATGTGATGAACTTGGCTTCATTGAACTTATCAGGCAGCTTCCGAGCGAAAAAAGCCAAAATAAAACACAAAAGAGACAGAAATCCTATATAACCCAGCACAGCCCAGAAACCTATAGCTGAACCTAATCCACATTCCAGTATTATACTGTCCTTGTAATGTTTTAGATTTTTGAAGGGGAGAGGAGGAGATATTGTCAACCAAAGAACACAAATTAGGACCTGTATGAAAGTGAAGGTGAGAACACTGAGTCTCTGCTGTGGAGGCCCAAACCATTTCATGGCATTACTACCTGGAAGTGTAGCTCTGAAGGCCATTAACACCACTATTGTTTTCCCCAGAACACAGGAGATGCAGAGGACGAAGGTGATCCCAAACACTGTGTGACGCAGCATACAGGACCATTTAGAGGGCCGACCAATGAAAGTAAGAGAGCAGAGGAAACACAGAGTCAGTGAGAAGAGCAGCAGGAAGCTTAGCTCTGAGTTGTTGGCTCGGACAATGGGAGAAGTTCTGTGTTTGTAGAAAACAGCAGCCACACATACAGATATGAAGGCCCCAGTGATGGAGAACACTGTCAGGATGATGCTCAGAGTGTCGTCCCAGAACAAGAACTCCACAGGCTTGGGGAGGCAGCTGTCTCGCTGGGTGTTGGGCCAGAGCTCAGGAGGGCAGCGCACACAGTTCAGAGAGTCTGAGTGATTAGAAGACACTATTCAAAATCTTATATTTGGTAAGAACCACAAACGAAAGAAAACAACTAAACTATGACTGGCCCCAACAAATTGCCTACTGTATTATGATACCCAACCTGTCTTGTTGCTGATCTCTCCTTCTGCACATGGTATACAGTCATAGCAGCAGACTGGCTTTCCTTTTTGTACAGTCTTTCTGGTTCCTGGAGGACAGCTCTCACTGCACACAGATCTTGGCACCTAAAAGACATTAAATGAACACAATTTGTCAAAAAAATCAGCATGATATGTACAGATTAATTTTTATTTTAATCCACTCTTTTTACCCCAATTGAGTAAAGGAAATGTAAAATATTTCAATATTTCAAATGTTGAAACTGAAAATTTGTATTGATAAAGAAAAAAAAAGATGATTTTGAATTTCATGCCAGCATATTCCTAAAAAGTTGGAACAAGAGCAACAAAAGACTGATCAAGTTGTGTAGTATCAAATATATATATATATATATATATATATATATATATATATATATATATATGTATATATATATATATATATATATATATATATATATATATATATATATATATATATATATATATATATATATATATATACAGCATTTAGGTTAATTAGCAAAAGGTCACTAACATCACTGGATATAAAATGAGCATCCCTGAGAGGCTGAGTGTTTCAGTTTGCCTGCTCTCAGTCCTGCCCTGTAATTCACTGAAAACATCTGGCCCATTATAAAGCAAAAAATATGGCAAATAAGATTCCAATCTTTTGAGCAGCTAAAATGATTAATGAGAAATGTTTGAATTTCAAATCAACAGCAATTGGTCTCCTCAACTCCCAAAAGCTTACAGAGTGTTATTAAAAGAAGAGGCGATGCAACACAAAGGTAAACATGCCCCCATCTCAACTTTTTGGAATGTGTTGCTGTTGCTGTCAAATTCAAAATTGGCATATATTTTTCAAAAAAAGAGAAAATTTCTCAGTTTCAAAAATTGATATGTTGTGTTTTTATTATATTCAAATGAATATAATGTTTATCAGATTTGTGTATCATTGCATACACTGTGCACTGAGTCCCTTCTTGGGGAATGGGTTTGTACTGAAGTAAAGACACTGAGTGTGATTCATTTTCTTTTCTTTTCTTATTTACATACATTATGTTTATTGTAACAAGTTCTATTATTTTTCCATTGGTAACATTTTACTTGTTAGAACCGTATTTGGCATTTTATGTATAAAAATCTTGGCACTGCAATAATATTTGAAGGAATTTTGTGCCTTACATAGAATCGCTTTAATAAGCTTGCGGTTTCTGTTAGTCCTTATTTTTCCAAAATGTTTATGCTATAACAGACTATTTTCATGTTCAAATTGAGGTTTTATGCGTATTACATGTAATTACCCTAACCATGATGGTGTTTAGCGTTACAGTTTACCAGTCAAATCTCTGTTACAACTGTAAAGGTCAACAAGTAGCTGTCACATCTATTAAGACAGCAAATAAATATCTGTGCCATTGATTGTTTTGTAGTCAAATGCTTGTTATTCATAGTTTATTTATCATTTGCTACTCTACAGTTGTTTATATTTATGTCCTGTAGGCCTGCCATTAGCCAACCTGTTTCATTAATGCACCGGAGTTAAAACAACAGTGATTTGTTTACTGTTTGTTCATTAATTACATGTTTTAATAAGTAGTACTCAATTCGTTTTGTTTTCAGTAAGTTTATGAATGCCACAACATATTTGAGTAATCATTTCTGAAATTAATTACTGCAAATTATTAACTTAAATCACTTATTTAATTTATCACTGAAGGGAAAAATCTTGTAGTTGTCTAAAGTTAATATATTTGTGTCACTTTTCAATGTGTTTTATTGTTATGTAAATTGAATATATATGTGTAACAAATGTAGTCAAAAACTTGTCATTTTACTATTTTTTATTTATGATTTTATGACCTTGAATTGCTTTTATGGAAAAAAAAACATTTAAAAGAGTTTTTAGGCCATAATTAATGTAACTGATTGCCCTAATAATGTTCACTTTTATGAACTTATAACGGTAAAAGAGCATGGTTAGTATATTGTACTGTACCTCAGTCTGTCCCCCCATCCAGCTGATAGCTCTGCTCATACTGAACTCCTGGCCTCTTGGTCTGGAGGAGTCATAGTGACCCACAGTCATAAAATCCAAACCACCATCTTTATTAACCTGCCAGTTTATGAGGTCGTAGACGGCCACAGGATCACCACTGGAATCAAATGAGACCTGGAAACCATTCTTTGTAGTGAAGTTCACTCTCTTGAGCTGGTCGAGTATCTGCAGTGGCATAAATGTTTTTTTTATTATTATTATTATTATAAAAACTGTCATTTTGAACTGTGAACTCCGATCTTTTTTTCAGAGCTTAAAAAAAATATATTAATTTATTATTGACAAATATTGCCACGGTGATTTGTTGTGAATGATTGTATGGTTCATACTACAAATATTTTCCAAAACATTGAAAATATGAAAATAATGTAAAATCAGAATAAACCACAGGACAGTGATGTCTGTTCATTCTGTGCTATTTTGCTAAATTAACCAGACAGCCAAACCTTTTTATTATTATTATTATTATTATTATTATTATTATTATTATTATTATTATTATTGTCCCAGAACTGTTTAACAGTTACAGGAAAAAATATTTCTGAGGATGAAAGACTAAACGTACGAAGTGTATGGTCAGGGACATCTGCTTTTATATCTCTGATCAAAACTTAGTCAGTTTTATGTATTGCAACATGATCGTGATATCGGTGTCACTCATGAAGCAACAAGAGAAATAAAATAAAATAACAACATAACCCGGTTATCAAGTCTCAAATAGCAAACGTAATGTACATTAAAATATACAATTTAAAATATGGTAAAATCATGTTACTTCCAATTAAAAGGCAACCTGGGATGCTGTTTATCAATGTCATATGTTTATACCTGCCATGGTGTGAATTTAGCGCTCTTGTCGCACTGCGTGTCATTACAGATAACACCGTGGATGGCATGCGCTATGGCATACGTAGCTTTGTACGACATTATAGTGATGCGCAGCTGCGACGTGTCTGTATACGGGTTCTGCAGCGCGCGGATATCCTCACTGCCATCACATTCCCGCGCGCCCTCTGAGGAGCCTTTCAGGCTACAGCTGAACGAGCTCTCCCAAAACTCCGTTAGCAGAGGAGATTTCAGTGCTTGTGTTGGAGAGAGATCCAGAAGAAACTCACGAAGACCTGGAATCACCGAGCGGGGAACCCCAAATCCTATCGCCCCAGCGCACATGTTAAAGCGCAGAAATTCTGGTTCTATAATCCACGCTTCACTGCCGATCCACTGCATGGGAGGCGGCGGCTGTCTCGCCAGTTCCTCCAACAGAAACCTCATATCTCCTGAGTTAACAAACGCTACTATTACCCGGGCTGTTGATCTCCGGATGACGTTCGCCACTCTCTCCAGTTTACTGCGCGGTTGTGTTCTGTAGTAGGACTCGGAGTACTCCACACAGATTCCCTCCACCTGCGCGGCCTTTAGAAACGACGCCATTCCATAATTTCCATAGTCTGTGTCGCTGCGCACTGCCCCAATCCATGTCCAGCCAAAATGTTTGACTAATTTTGCTAGTGCGGCGGCTTGGTGGTGGTCACTTGGCACGGTCCTGAGGAAGGCAGGATACTGACGCTTAGCACTCAGACATGCGCAGGTTGCGTAGTGACTCACCTGTAATTCAGTATAGAAAATAAACGATATTTGAAAGTTCTGGTCGAATTCGAATGCTAAATGACGGAATATGAAGGTTCATCACTTATTACAAACACAAATAACAGCATTTTTTTTTCTTTGGCAAGATTTGGTGCCTACATTTACCTGTGGAATGCCAAAAAGACCCAGTGTTGTCGCCACACTAATTGATGAAGTGGAAGAAGAATCTCCTACTAGAGCAGGAACAGCAGCAGCTGCAGATTTTGAACAGCAATCAGTATCATTGAAAAATGGATCCATGCCGTTTGCAAACTCAAATGCTACTTTAACAGCCATCGGCACTGCCGAACATGAGTCGTGTATCTGGTATCCTAACGTGATTCCCGGCAGGAGATCTGTTCTGTTGTTGATCTCCTGGATTGCAAACTCCATGGCACGAGCGATGCGCAGCTCCCTGAAATTCAAACTGTTAAGAAACATTTATATAATTGAGACATTTATATAAATAAAAAATATATATAATGAAACATTTACCATTCTTTTTTTCTTTTTTTACTAAATACTTTTAGATACTTTTATACGTAACTCAATACGTAGCGCAGAACTACAAATACTGTCAGTTCAGTTAGTATCATTTGTTTGTAACGCTCCCTACACGCACAGACACACCTCCCAGAGCACTGTGGCTGAAGCGGCTGTCTGGTGTAGCTGTTCTGCTCTGAACTCGTGGTGAAATGAATCGAAAATATTCCTCCCATTATAAAATCTCCATTCATTGACAGACCAGGCATCTGAGGCTCAGACCACAGCCTGCAGCTGACTGGGTCAGTGATACAAACTGCTGGACTGAGCCCAGTTATCCCCAGCATTGATACAAATGTCAATAGTCCTGAAGTGAGCTGCATGACATCCTCCTTAGTTTCACAGCTCTCTGCAGGCCATGATGACTGCATTTAAATAGCCACGTTGTTAGCGTACACTGTGGGTGTAAGCTCAGACTCAGGAGGCATGGTTATGTCTTGAATAATAACTGCAGTGATGCACATGTTTTTTGTTTATGTATTTATTTGTCTCTGGTGTAATAGTGATGTCATCAAAATAATATAGACACTAAGCTAAGCCTAATCATCTCCATGGAATATGCACTTGAGGCCCTTTGTGCTTCACAGTTAACCACAATTCAAACTTTTTGCACATTTTATTTAGTTTTATTCAATGCCGTTGTAAGTACAGTACAGTTTACCTATGTGTCCTAACGAAAAGGATGAAACATCATTCAAGACAAACATTAAATATTGTGGCACTGCTTAGAAGAAGGTTTGACCAAAAATACTGCTTAATATGATTGTTATTAAAGTAAGAAAGCGGGAAAACTACTTGAACTGTAATTTAACTAGAAAAAAGTTCAGTCCTAGTGTCACTTAAATGTCACTTAAAGAGGGAGTACATGTTACCAATTAGTCTATTATTATGGCCTTTTCCATGCACTTGCACCCAATGACACACATTTTTGATCAATGTCCTTTAAGTGCACAGAAGGGCTCGTCTCCACCGTTATCTCAACACAGCAGGAGTCTCAGAATGTTCCCTGTCCTGGTTGAACTGACCACTGCAGTCCTCTTCAGGGTGAAGGTACTGAACTTTGTCAGTTACAGGAAAAAATATTTGAGGATGAAAGACTAAACGTACGAAGTGTATGGAAATCTGCTTTTATATCTCTAATCATTTAACTTTGTCAGTTTTATGTATTGCAACATGATCGTGATATCGGTGTCACTCATGAAGCAACAAGAGAAATACAATTGAAATAAAATAACAACATAACCCGGTTATCAAGTCTCAATTCTCGCTATGGCATACGTAGCTGTATATGACATAACTGTGACGCGCAGCTGCGACGTGTCTGTATACGGGTTCTGCAGCGCGCGGATATCCACGCTGCCGTCACAATGCCGCGCGCCCTCTGAGGAGCCTCTTAGGCTACAGCTGAACGAGCTCTCCCAAAACTCCGTTAGCAGAGGAGATTTCAGTGCTTGTGCTGGAGAGAGATCCAGAAGATACTCACGAAGAGGTTGAACACTGAATTTCAATTTAATATGTAAATTTAATGTGGCAGTGAACTTAAATTAGCATTTAATTGGAGGCGGCAGTGAATTCAAGGTGCCATTAAATGTAAGGTGACATTAATTTTAAGATGGCAGTGCATTTAAAGTGAATTTATGAAATGTAATTAAGGTGGCAGTTAATATAAGATATCAGTAAATGTACAGTGGGGATACATTTAACGTAAGTGTCTTTAAGATGATGGTGAAATTAAGATGGCAGTGAATTTATTCTATTAGCAAATTTAAGGTAGCATTGAATTTAATGTGGGTGTGGAATTAAGGAGAAATTGAATTTAAGGGAGCAGTGGTTTTAAGATAGCAGTGAAGTGAAGACGGCAAAACTTTAGCAACCATCACTATTCTCCCCTTTTTTAGGTTTCTATGATAAAAAAAATGTTATGTTTACATTGCATCATTAATTGGATGTATACATTTTTGTAAAACAGTTGTCCAAAGGAAATTTTTTCTATAGGAAATGAATAGCAGAATGTTATAGACAGTCAATTCTAACTGTCACAAGTGATTTCACAATGCACACCTTACTTAAATGCTATTAAACAGTACACACAGGCAAATAACTTTATGCACAGCAATAACCGCACAAACAACAGATTTAAGTGTCAGTATATTTATTGTGGCAGTGAATTTAAGGTGCCAGTAGATTTAAGATGGTAGTTAATTTAAAGTGACAGTGCATTTAAGGTAGCAGATAATTTAAGGGGACAACAAATTCAAGGTAGCCGTGAATTTAAACGGGTCACTTGATGTATCAGAAAATTTGACTTGGTAGTCAATTTAAGGTGGCATGATATTATGGTGACAATATATTTAATGTATCAGTACATTTGAGGTATCGGTTAATTTTAAGGTGGGAATTTAAGGTGGCACTGGATTAAGGTATCAGTAAGTTAAAAACGTAACCATGGCGTAAACTTTCAGTCTTATGCAGACGATACTCAACTGTACATATCAGCCAAGCCTGATGACAAATACAGGTTAAAGAAAATGGAGGACTGTGTAAAAGACGTGAAAGGCTGGATATCACGTAACTTCCTCCTATTAAACAGTAACAAAACAGAGGTTCTCCTTCTGGGTCCAAAATTAACAAGAAGTAAATTACCAGATTTAATCTTAAATCTCGCTGACTTTCCAGCCACACCTGGCTCAGCAGCAAAAAATCTTGGCGCCATAAGTGACTCAGATTTATCATTCGATCAACACATAGGCAGCATCACTAGGACAGCTTTTCTACATCTTCACAACATTGCCAAGATAAGAAATGCCCTGTCCCTGCATGATGCGGAAACACTAGTTCATGTCTTTTTACTTCTAGGCTAGACTACTGTAACATGCTACTGTCAGGATGCACAAGCAGGAATTTAAACAAACTCCAACTAGTTCAAAATGCCGCAGCTAGGGTCCTCACTAAAACTAGAAAATCTGATCATATTAGTCCAGTGCTATCATCACTTCATTGGCTGCCTGTTAAATTCTGTATTGATTATAAAATCCTTTTATTGACTTATAAAGCCCTACATGTTCTTGCTCCCAAGTACTTACAAGACCTTGTTTCTCATTATGAGCCATCGTGACCACTCAGATCACAGAGTGCTGGCTTATTAATAGTCCCCAGAATTCAGAAGGTTTCTTGTTCAGTTTAGCTTTTGGTAGCTAATGTTCCCCCTTAGATAAAGGCAGCAGATACAGGGGTCCATGGACACAGGGAATTATAGTAAACTGAGATGCTGGTGCTGTCGTCCCACTGCTCGCACGCAGTCACTCAAGTTTGTGGACGGTGGAGCGGAGGGATGCCAAACTGTTTTAGAGTGCTGCTGTGTCTGTGTGTCCTTCTGGTTCTCTCCTTTTAGTTAAGCTGTCATAATCAGATCTGCTGGAGTTGTTAGCCACACTCTGTAAATGTTTATATTCCCTGTTTTTGTACAAACGGATAGAATAAAACTAATTCCATCTACCTGCTTTCTTTCTGAGTATACAATCACCCATATGTTCGGCTGGACACTGAAGGAGGACCGACTGCTGAGCCCTCCTGCTACCCACTTCAGACCAGCTGCCCACGCCCCAGCTGCCACCACCTGCCTTGGACTAGCTGCCCACCCTACACTGATGTTCTCATAGACTATTAGTTATTCCTAATACCAATATTACTGCTATTAATATTAGTAATATAATCACTTGTAGGTAGTTTGACCAGAGGAGGATGGGTCCCCCCTGGTGAGCCTGGTTCCTCACAAGGTTTCTTCCTCAGTTCTGAGGGAGTTTTTCCTTGCCACTGTTGCCCCTGGCTTGCCCACCGGGAGGGTTTCTGTACATTCTTACAGTCCTGTGGAAACTTTGTCTTTTCTGAAATTCTGTAAAGCTGCTTTGTGACAACATCCGTTGTAAAAAGCGCTATACAAATAAATTTGATTTGATTTGATTTGACTCTTCTTAGAGAGGAGTTCAGCTTCTTTGTTTTAAACTCTTCTGCCTACTCAGTTATTCTTGGACTTCCTTTGCTTCATAGGCAAGGGGAAATTTAAGATGGCAGTGAATGTAAGATGTTAATGAATATAAGGTGGCAGCAAATTTAGAGAAGAAATGGATTTAAAGTAGTAGTAAATATAAGGTGCAATGAATTTTCAGTGAACCCAGGGAGCAGTTGGGGGTTAGGTGCTTTGCTCAAGGGCACGTCAGTCACATACTGATGGCCAAGGGTATCGAACTGGTGACCTTCTGGTCACAAGGCTGGTTCCCTAATTTCTGATAACTGATTTAGGTGGCACTAAATTTAATGCAACAGTAAATTTAAGTGCCAGTGAATCTTGGTGGTGATGGACTTAAGCTTTCAGTAAATTTAAGGTAACAGTGGATGTAAGGTTGCAGTAAACTTAAGATTGTGCTGAAGTTAAGGTGGCAGTGGATTTAGTGTGGCTATGGATTTATTATATCACAAACATAGTTTGTACCTAACATGTATCCATCCATCCATTATCTTCCGCTTCTCCGGAGTTTGGGTCGCGGGGCCGACATCCTAAGCAATGAGGCCCAGACCTCCCTTTCCCCAGCCACTTCCACTAGCTCTCCAAGGGCGATTCCGAGGCGCTCCCAGGCCAACTGGGCGATATAGTCATGCCAGCGTGTCCTGGGTCTTCCCCGGGGTCTCCTCCCAGGTGGACTTGCCTGTGACACCTCCCGAGGGAGGCGTCCAGGAGGCATCCTAAACAGATGCCCGAACCACCTCAGCTGGCTCCTCTCGACGTGAAGAAGCAGCGGCTCTACTCCGAGTCCCTCCCGGATAACCAAACTTCTCACCCTATCTCTACAGACACCCTGTGGAGGAAACTCATTTTGGCCGCTTGTATTCGCGCATCACACTCGGCTGCAAACCGATCCAGCGAAAGCTGAAGTTTGCGGCATGATGTCCCCAATAGGACCACATCATCTGCAAACAGCAGCAATGTGACCCTGAGGTCACCAAACCGGACACCCTCCATCCCCTGACTGCGCCTAGAAATTCTATCCATAAAAAATATGAATAGGGAAAAGAAGGTGACAAAGGGCAGCCCTGACGAGGTCCAACTCTCACTGGGAACGAGTCTGACTTACTACCGGCTATGCGAACCAAACTCAAGCTTTGTTTGTACAGGGCCTGAATGGCTCTTAGCAAAGAGCCATGTACCCCATACTCCCGAAGCACCTCCCACAGAATACCCTGGGGCACACAGTCGAATGCCTTCTCCAGATCCACAAAGCACATGTGGACTGGTTGGGCAAACTCCCATGAACCCTCCAGAATCCTGGAAAGGGTGAAGAGTTGGTCCAGTGTTCCATGACCAGGGCGGAACCCGCACTGCTCTTCCTGGATCGACTATAAGCCGGACTGTCTTCTCCAGTAACGCTGCATAGACCTTACCAGGGAGGCTGAGGAGTGTGATTCCCCTGTAGTTGGAACACACCCTCCAGTCCCCTTTTTTAAAAAGAGGCACCACCACCCCAGTCTGTCAATCCAGTGGCACCGCGCCCGATGTCCATGCAATGTTGAAAAGGCGTGTCAGCCAAGACAGCCCCACAACATTCAGAGCCTTGAGGAACTCGGGACAGATCTCATCCACCCCCGGAACCCTGCCGCCAAGGAGCTTTTTAACTACCTTAGCGACTTTGGCCTCAGTAATGGACAAGCCTATTCCCATGTCCCCAGACTCTGCCTCCTCACTGGAGAACGTGTCGGTGGGATTGAGAAGGTCCTCAAAGTATTCCTTCCACCGCCCAATGACGTCTTCAGTCGAAGTCAGCAGCACACCATCTCCACTATATACAGTGCTAGTGGCACACTGCTTTCCCCTTCTGAGTCGCCTGACGGTTTGCCAGAATCTTTTCGGAGCTGACTTAAAGTCACTTTCCAAGGCCTCACCAAACTCTTCCCACACCCGGGTTTTGCATTGGCAATGACTGAAACCGCAGATCGCTTGGCCTGTCGATACCTGCCAGCTGCCTCTGGTGTCCTACAGGCCATCCATGCCCGGTAGGACTCCTTCTTCAGCTTGACGGTATCTCTCACCTGGGGTGTCCACCACCGGGTTCGAGGATTACTGCCCCGACAGGCACCAACTACCTTGCGACCACAGCTACAGTCAGCCGCTTCAACAATGGAGGAGCGGAACATGGCCCATTCTGAGTCAATGTCCCTCACCTACCCCGATATCTGGTCAAAGTTCTGATGGATGTGTGAGTTGAAGATCAAGCTGACAGGTTCTTCTGCCAGACGTTCCCAGCAAACCCTCACTATACTTTTGGGTTTGCCTGGTCTGACCTGCATCTTCCCCACCACCTGATCCAACTCACCACCAGGTGGTGATCAGTTGACTGCTCAGCTCCTCTCTTTACCCGAGTGTCCAAAACACATGGCCGCAAGTCCGATGACACGACTACAAAATCAGTTATTGAACTGCGGCCTAGGGTGTCCTGGTGCCATGTGCACTTATGGACATCCTTGTGTTCAAACATGGTGTTCGTGATGGACAAACTGTGGTTTGCACAGAAGTCCAAAAACTGAACACCACACGGGTTCAGATCAGAGAGGCCATTCTTCCCAATCACACCCCTCCAGGTCTCTTGATGCCCACGTGAGCATTTAAGTCCCCCAGTAGGACAATAGAGTCTCCAGGAGAAGCACTTTCAAGCACCCTTCCCAAGGACTCTAAGAAGGCTGGGTACTCTGAACTGCTGTTCGGTGCATAAGCACAGACATCTCTTTACACAGCACTTAAATGAGCACTGAATTATAAGCTGCATATATTTTATTGTACTTCACTGTGTATTGTAGTTTATTGTATTGTATTGTATCTTATTGTTATTGTATTGCATTGAATAGCACAGAGTTCTGTGTTCAACTCTGTTTCTTTTTCTCTTGGTGTCTGCAGTGACATTTTGTTTCTAGCATTATCTGAGCGTCTTTTTCTCTAAGCTATTGGTAACTTGCAAAGTTACTTTAGATTGACAAAGCACTTCTTGTAAGTTGCTCTGGATAAGAGTGTCTGCTAAATGCTGTAAATGTAAATGTAAACAGCAGTCAGGACCCGTTCCCCAACCCGAAGGCATAGGGAAGCTACCCTCTTGTCCACCGGAGAAAACCCCAACATACAGGCACCGAGTCGAGGGGCTATGAGAAAGCCCACACCTGCCTGCCGCCTCTCACCATGGGCAACTCCAGAAAAGAATAAAGTCCAGCCCCTCTCAAGGAGATTGGACCCAGACCCCAAGCTGTGTGTTGAGGTGAGCCCGGCTATATCTAACCGGTATCTCTCAACCTCGCACACCAACTCAGGCTCCTTCCCCGCCAGTGAGGTAACGTTCCAAGTTCCAAAAGCCAGTTTCATCAACCGAGGATCAGAACGCCAAGGCCCATGCCTTCGGACACTGCCCAATCCACAAAGCACTGAACCCCTACTACTGCCCCTCCCATTGGTGGTGGGTCGATGGGAGGGGGGACTCATGTAACTCCTTCGGGCTGGGCCTGTCCGGGCACCATGAGTAAATGCCCGGCCACCAGACGCTCGCTGCCGAGCCCCTCCTCCAGGCCTGGCTCCAGGGTGGGGCCCCGGTAACCCTGTTCCGGGCAGGGCACACAAGTCCTGTTTTAGTCTTTTCATAGGGGTTATTATGGATCACACTTTGTCTGACCTGTCACCTAGGACCAGTTTGCCATGGGAGACCCTACCAGGAGTTTTTGCTCCAGACAACATAGCTCCTAGGATCATTCAAGCATGCAAACCCCTCCACCACGATAAGGTGGTGATCCATGGAGAGGACATAACATGTAGTGGCGGTTAATTAAAGGTGGCAGTTAATTAAAGCTGGCAGTGAATTTAAAGTGGAGGTAGGAGGCATTGAATTTTACTGTGCAGTGGATTAAGGTAGCAATTAATTTAACATGGCCTGAGATTTAAGGTGGCATTAGATTTAACATATCAGTAAATTTAATGTGGCAGTTGATTTAAGTAGGCACTGAATTTAATGAAACAGTGGACATAATACAGCAATGAATTTAAGTGGATCTAAGGTAGTTGTGAATGTAAGGTAACAATAGATTTACAGTAGCACTGAATTTAAGGTGGCTGTGGATTTAAGATGCCAATGGGTTTATAGTGGCAGGGTAAACAAGGTAGTAATAGATTCAAGGTAGTAATAGTTTTTAGGCTGCATAAGAATTAACATGGCAGTGAATTTATAAAAGCAGTAGATTTAAGCTACCAGTAAATTTATTAGCATTTCAACACCTACCCTAGCAATATTTTCGCAACAATTTGAGCCACTTTATTAAGCACCTTGCAACACCCTACCAACCACATTGGATATCACAATAACCTCACTGCAACATCTAAGCAACACTTTATTGACCATCAACCCTTTTCTAAAATTTTAACATTTTTAAATCATTAGGTGGTGGCAGGAAATTTAAAGTGCCACTGGATTTATCAGTAAATTTAAGAAGTCAATGCATTTAGGGTGGTAGTGGATTTAACAAATTAATGAATTTAAGGTAGCAGAGGGAATTAAGGAGACACAGGATTAAGGGACCAGTGGTTTTAAGTTAGCATTTTATGTAAGGCAGCAAAGAAAGTTTGCAGGACACTTAATGTGGCATTGAACTTAAGGTAGGAGTGGATTTCAGGTGTTGGTCATTTTAAAGTGGTAGTAGATTTAAAGAATCAACAAATTTAAGGTAGGACTGATTCCAAGGATGTGCTGGATTTAATGTGGTAGTGAAATGAAAGTGACATTAAATTTAAAGTGGCAGTGAATTTAAGGTAGAAGTGTACTTAAAATAGCAATGAATGTAAGGTTGCAGGAGATTTAATGTGGCAAAGAATTTAAGGTATCCGTGAATTTATTTAAATGCATCAGTGAATTGAAGGTGACAGTGTAGTATACATAATTTAAAGTGGCAGTAGAGTTAAGGACACCTTGGATTTGGAACTTGGAGTTGTTTTAAGGTAGCAGTATATTTAAGATACCAACAAACTTGAGGTTGCAGGAGATTTATGGTGGTGTTAAATTAAGGTGGCAGTTGATTGAAAATGTCAGTAAATATTCAATGGCACTGAATTTAAGATGACAGTGGATTTAGTGTAGCAATACATTTTAAGTTCCAAGTTCCACTGAATATAAAGTGGAGTTGAACTTGTGGAAGATTCATGATAGCAATTGACTTATTGTTGCAGGGGTTTTAAGATGGTAGTGAATTTAAGAAAGCAGTGACAGTAAGGTACCAGTGTATTTATTACCAAGCAACTAAAAACACCTTTCCAAGAACCCTGAATACAATAGCAACAACCTAGTAACAAGTAAACAACAGTTCAGGAAATACTACCAGTCTTCTGAAATTCTGAGGATTTTATGTAATAAGCTGGCTTATTCTAGTCAACTTCATGAACTTTCCTTTTCTAGCTATCTATGATCATTTCAGTCGTATATTTGAAAAGCTTACTCATGGTCACTTTAGAACTAAAACATAAAACATTGCACATCCAAAATGATAACTTTACAGAAGGAGAAAGCATTTGAAAAAGTGTAATGGACTTAAGTACACTGTTTTCCAAGTGTTTTAAATCATTTCAATTTTGGTTTCAAATTATGTAAAAAGTTGACACATGACAAAATTGGAGGAGATTGTGTGACAGTAAGATCACACATATTTACAAATGAAAAAAAAATACACTTAAAAAAAGATTCAGTTAAGTTGTAATCCAACTGTAAACCTAATCATGAATCAGCAGGTCATATACAATGTGCTAAACTGAAAGGTTACATATAATAATTGTGTGAGATTCTCAATAGGAATCAGAGGGCACTTTACCCATGAGGTGTTTCTTGGTATTCTGCTCTGGCCTAAACATGATTATGAAACACTTGGGAGCAAATATACAAATAAGCAAACTAAAGCTTGAGGCCAGAATAGCAAATATCTCTACAGCTACAGTGAACTTTCCAGGAGAGCTGACATAAGCTGGGATAAAGGTAATCCATACTGCACAGAATATGAGCATGCTGAATGTGATGAACTTGGCTTCATTAAAGTTATCAGGCAGCTTCCGAGCTAGAAAAGCCAAAATAAAACACAAAAGAGACAGAAATCCTATATAACCCAGCACAGCCCAGAAACCAATAGCTGAACCTAATCCACATTCCAGGATTATCCTTTCTTTGTATTGATTTAAATTTTTGAAGGGGAGAGGAGGAGATATTGTCAACCAAAGAACACAAATTAGGACCTGTATGAGAGTGAAGGTGAGAACACTGAGTCTCTGCTGTGGAGGCCCAAACCATTTCATGACATTACTGCCGGGAAGTGTAGCTCTGAAGGCCATTAACACCACTATTGTTTTCCCCAGAACACAGGAGATGCAGAGGACAAAGGTGATCCCAAATGCTGTGTGACGCAGCATACAGGACCACTCAGAGGGCCGACCAATGAAAGTAAGTGAACAGAGGAAACACAGAGTCAGTGAGAAGAGTAGCAGGAAGCTCAGCTCTGAGTTGTTGGCTCGGACAATTGGAGAAGTGCTATGTGTATAAAAGACAGCAGTCACACATACAGCTATGAAGGCCCCAGAGATGGAGAACACTGTCAGGATGATGCTCAGCGTGTCATCCCAGGACAGAAACTCCACAGGCTTGGGGAGGCAGCTGTCTCGCTGGGTGTTGGGCCAGAACTCGGAAGGGCAGCGCACACAGTTAAGAGAGTCTAAGAGACAAAATAACCATAATTTCAAACTTAAATGTGGTAAAAGACATTATAGAATTTTAAGAAATAATAAATAATAAATTACCTGTCTTGTTACTGATCTCTCCTTCTGCACATGGTATACAGTCATAGCAGCAGACTGGCTTTCCTTTCTGCACAGCCTTCCTGGTTCCTGGAGGACAGCTCTCACTGCACACAGATCTTGGCACCTGAAATATATTAGACAAACACAAATCATTCATTGTTTGCCAAACAAAAGGATCACCAATAATAATAATAATAATGATAATAATAATAATAATAATAATAATAATAATAATAATAATCTATTATTATTATTATTATTATTATTATTATTATTATTATTATTATTATTATTATTATTATTATTATTATTATTATTATTATTATTATTATTATTATTGTTGTTGTTGTTGTTGTTGTTATTGTTATTGTTATTGTTATTATTTTAAATACATGTGTGAATTAAGTGAAGAAAATGTAATATATTTTCAATATTTATACTAAAGTAACCATATTGCATATGATTTCTTTTAATTCTTATTTTACCATTTATTATTTTTTTAAATTGGCAATATTTAACTTGGTGGCATCTTATTTTGAGTTTTAAGTGTAAACTTGACAAGTGTAAATGATACTTGAATGAATTTCCTGTGTGGTGTAAGTATCACATTATTAGACGGAAAGCATTTTAAATGTTTTGCTCATTTCTGTCAATTAGTTCACACTTTCCAAATTTTCATCAGGTATTATAAAATTAAGTTTAGTTGAAGTTAGAACATGTGGTCTTCATGGTAATGTTTAGGTTTAGACTATTATTGCAGGTAATTCTTATTACAACCATGGTGGTGTTTTCTGCATTTCAACTGTGAAGGTGAGCAGTTAGCTGTAGTCTCTATTTAGAAAGCCAAAAGGCACAACATATCAGTTAAACCCTTTTTGATGAGTTATTTGTAGTTGATTTTTTCTTATGTAGAGTTTATTACCTAATGTTTGTTAGTCCATGTCTTTGATACTGCCCTTAGATAAGTGTTTGCAGTAATGCAGAAAATTTAAAGTAACAACTGTTTTCATTGGATGACCAGTCATTACATGTTTTTTTTTTTTTTTTTTCAATTAGTGGTACTCAAGAATATTTGTAATTCCTAATCACTGTAAAGGATCAATATTTAATAAATATGAACAAATATTCTGAGTTGTCGCAACTCAATACATCTGTGTCACTTTTCACAGTCCCTTGAATATTATGCAAATAAAATATGTATTTGTAAGTAACAGTAACCTGTATTTCTTACAAGTTTTTAACTTTTGATCTTGTGAACTTAAAATTACTTTTATGAAAGTTGCTTTTTACAAAACGTATTAAGGCCAGTTTAGTCAACATGTAATTCAACTCACCGTCTTATCGTTCTGATTTCAACTTATATGTTTACAGTCAGAGTACTGTAATGTTCATACTGTACCTCTTTCTGTCCCCCCATCCAGCTGATAGCTCTGCTCATACTGAACTCCTGACCTCTTGGTTTGGATGCGTCATATTGGCCCACAGTCACAAAATCCAAACCACCATCTTCCTTAACCTGCCAGTTTATGAGCTCGTAGACGGCCACAGGATCTCCACTGGAATCAAATGAAACCTGAAAACCATTGTTTGTAGTGATGTTCACTCTCTTGAGCTGGTCGAGTATCTGTAATGGCGCATACAATTTGAAAATATGTGAACTCCGGTTATCTTTTTTCTAATGCGTTACTAAAGAAAACGAATGTAGTATTGATGAATATTATCATAGTGACTTATTGTGAAGGATTATGTGGACGATTCTACCATTAAGATGACACATGTTGTCCCACAACTTCTAAGTTTAATGAAATCTTTTTTTATATTGACATGCCATGTATCGCAACAAAATTGTGACATTGCTCTTATTCAAACGCAATAAGTGAGTTTAAAAATTATGCAAAATAAAAGCATTCTCTTATGTGACCTGCGCGTAATAGACAAAAGTTTGAATTTATTTAAACATTTACCACTACGCTAATTCCACATGAAAATAATCTAGGAGCTGTTTTAAACGTATACATGCATTTAAAAGTAGTTTTACATTTCGTTTTAAAATATGTTTAGTACCTGCCATGATGTGAATTTAGCGCTCTTGTCACACTGCGTGTCATTACAGATAACACCGTGGATGGCATGCGCTATGGCATACGTAGCTTTATAAGACATGATAGTGAATCGCAGCTGGGACGTGTCTGTATATGAGTTCTGCAGCGCGCGGATATCCTCACTGCCATCACATTCCCGCGCGCCCCCTGAGGAGCCTGTTAGGCTACAGCTGAACGAGCTCTCCCAAAACTCCGTTAGCAGAGGAGATTTCAGTGCTTGTGCTGGAGAGAGATCCAGAAGAAACTCACGAAGACCTGGAATCACCGAGCGGGGAACCCCAAATCCTATCGCCCCAGCGCACATGTTAAAGCTCAGAAACTCTGGTTCAATGATCCAAGTTTCGCTGCCGATCCACTGAATGGGAGGCGGCGGCTGTCTCGCCAGCTCCTCCAACAGAAATCTCATTTCCCCTGATTGAAGAAACGCTACTATTACCCGCGCTGTTGATCTCCGGATGACGTTCGCCACTTCCTCCAGTTTACTGCGCGGATCTGTTCTGTAGTAGGACTCGGAGTATTCCACACAGATTCCCTCCTCCTGCGCGGCCTTAAGAAACGACGCCATTCCATAATTTCCATAGTCTGTGTCACTGCGCACTGCCCCAATCCATGTCCAGCCAAAATGCTTGACTATTTTTGCTAGTGCGGCCGCTTGGTGGTGGTCACTAGGCACGGTCCTGAGGAAGGCAGGATACTGACGCTTATCGCTCAGACATGCGCAGGTTGCGTAGTGACTCACCTGTAATTCAGCATAAAAAAGGAAAGCATCTTTGAACGCCGGTGCTCATTTAGAGGGCACTGTATAGTTATTCAGTAAAGAATAGACATAAATAAGTGCAACCTATTTTTTCACGATTTGGTGCAGAAAACTCTTACCTGTGGAATTCCAAAAAGGCCCAGTATTCTGGCCATACTCATTGATGTGGTGGAAACAGAATCTCCCACGAGAGCAGGAACAGCAGCAGCTGCTGATTTTGAGCAGGAATCAGTGTCACTGAAAAACGATTCCATGCCGTTAGTGAACTGAAAAGCAGCTTTGATCGCCATCGGTACTGCAGCGCACGAGTCGTATATCTGGTATCCTAACGTGATTCCCGGCAGGAGATCTGTTCTGCTGTTGATCTCATGGATGGCGAACTCCACGGCACGGGCGATGCGCAGCTCCCTGAAATTCATACTGTTAAAACATTTGCACAAAATTAGAGTGTATTTTACTAAATAGTTTCATACGTCACTAACTCAATACGTAGCGCATAACTACAAAAAATGACAATTTAATTAATATAACTTCTCTATAACTCTCCCAACACTTTTCACTCCACACTCACAGACAGACCTCCCAGAGCACTGTGGCTGCAGTGGCTGGGTGGTGAAGGTGTTCTGTTCTGAATTGATGTAGAAATGAATAGAAAAAATGCCCCCTATTATAAAATCTCCATTCATAGAAAGACCAGGCATCTGAGGTTCAGCCCACAGCCTGCAGCTGACGGGGTCAGCTTTACAAGCTGTTCGACTGAGACCAGTTATCCACTGCAAAGACACAAATGTCATCAAACTCGATGTGAGCTGCATGACATGCTCGGTAGTTCTCAGCTCATCAAGACCAGGGTGACCGCATTTAAATATACACCTTGTAATGCTGCCCTGTGGGTGTGATCTCGGACTGAGGAGGCGTGGTCATGTACTTGATATTGTTTACAATAATGGAAGTGTAGCTCTGAAGGCCTTTAACACCACTATTGTTTTCCCCAGAACACAGGAGATGCAGAGGACAAAGGGTGCTGCATACAGGACCACTCACAGGGCCGACCAATGAAAGTAAGCGAACAGAGGAAACACAGAGTCAGTGAGAAGAGCAGCAGGAAGCTCAGCTCTGAGTTGTTTGCTCGGACGACGGGAGAAGTTCTGTGTTTGTAGAAAACAGCAGCCACACATACAGCTATGAAGGCCCCAGAGATGGAGAACACTGACAGAATGATGCTCAGAGTGTCATCCCAGGACAGGAACTCCACAGGCTTAAGGAGGCAGCTGTCTCACTGGGTGTTGGGCCAGAACTCAGGAGGACAGCGCATACACTCCAAAGAGTCTAAGATATTAAAAAGTATATTCAGAATGTTGTATTTGAAAACTGTCCACTTCATTGTGATACTCAACCTGTCTTGTTACTGATCTCTCCTTCTGCACATGGTATACAGTCATAGCAGCAGAATGGCTTTCCTTTCTGCACAGCCTTCCTGGTTCCTGGAGCTCTCACTGCACACAGATCTTGACAACCAAAAAATAGTAGACAAATACAAATAATTTATAGCTATAATAAACATCTGAAAGTCACAATGCTTTGCAAAGCTTTTTTTTTTTTTTTTTTTTTTTTTTTGCAGGGGTCGAAAGTTTGTTTAAAATTCAAAGTTCAAGTTCTCCTAAAATAAACAACAGTGTGTTTTCTAATTGTTTACTAGTGTTCATTTAGTGTTACTTACATTTACAAAAAACTCAGAATGTAATGTAACATTTGTCACATTAGTCATAAGAGATACATGTTAGCAATGAAGAAATGAAGGAAAGCAAAACATTAGTAAATTACTGTATCGCTTTCCTTCATTTCTCCACTGTTAACATGTATCTCTTATGAGTTGGTGGTAATAGATTCATTTAATTGATCTAAGGTTTGAACTATGACTTAATTGCTGAGGTAAAAAAAAATGAAAGGTGCCTTTTGATAAACCTGTTTAAAGCTAGTCATGTCAAACAATTATAATACTGTCTTAATTATTTTAGGTTTTACTTACTTTTCCAGATTTTGAATGAAGGTCAAAGACTACTGAAAGTGTTATACTATACCTCAGGCTGTCCCCCAGCCCAGCTAATAGCTCTCCATATAATAAACTTGGCCTCTTGGTTTGGATGACCATTACAAAATCCAAACCACCATCTTTCTTAAACTGCCAGTTTATGAGCTCATAAATGGCCACAGGATCTCCACTGGAATCAAATGATACTTGATAGCCATTCTTTGTAGTGAAGTTCACTTTTTTGAGTGGGATGAGCATCTGCAGTGGAACATATATTTTAAAAACAAAAACCAAACTGGGATTTTGAAATATGATCTTGTTATTGAGGAATACTGACAAGGTGACACACTATGAATGTTTACATGGGTTATTCTACCATTGTGATGAAAAGTGGTGTCATACAACTTTAAAATCATGAAAATAATGTCAAAATAAAAAATCTATAATAATGTGTCTTTTTGAATGATTGTGGAAGCAATTTTAAGTTATTTTTATCTGAAAAATAAACTTTCATTAGAGTTAATAATAATAATAAAATATCATTACAGTTGCCTACACTGCTGAAACTGCATGCCTCCAGAACTAGGAAGCATGCAGACAAGATCTCCACAGACCCCTCTCACTCTGGACACCACCTGTTCCAGCTCCGGTGGTTCAGCCAGATGAGAATCAGGACATCCAGGCTACAAAAGAACTTCTTTCCACAAGCCATCACTCTCTTGAACAGTTTTTCATATAAACAATCACACCCCTCCAGGTCTCACTGTCATTGCCCACGTGAGCGTTGAAATTCCCCAGTAGGATAATAGAGTCTCCAGGAGGAGCACTTTCAAGCGTCCTTCCCAAGGACTCTAAGAAGGCTGGGTACTCTGAATTGCTGTTTGTTGCATAAGCACAGACAACAGTCAGGACCCATTCCCCAACCCGAAGGCATAGGGAAGCTACCATCTCGGCCATACAGGCGCCGAGCTGAGGGGCTATTAGAAAGCCCACACCTGCCTGCCACCTCTCACCGTGGGCAACTCCAGAAAAGAATAAAGTCCAGCCCCTCTCAAGGAGACTGAACCCAGAGTCCAAGCTGTGTGTTGAGATGAACCCAACAGTATCTAGCAGGTAGGTGCAGGTAGGTGCCAAGATCTGTGTGCAACGAGAGCTGTCCTCCAGGATCCAGGCAGACTGTACAGAAAGGAAAGCCAGTCTGCTGCTATGACTGTATACCATGTGCAGAAGGAGAAAAGTTTGGGATCAGCTTCGTCCTCTGCATCTCCTGTGTTCTGGGGAAAACAATAGTGGTGTTAATGGCCTTCAGAGCTACACTTCCAGGCAGTAATGCCATGAAATGGTTTGGGCCTCCACAGCAGAGACTCAGTGTTCTCATCTTCACTCTCATACAGGTCCTAATTTGTGTTCTTTGGTTGACAATATCTCCTCCTCTCCCTTTCAAAAATCTGTGGGTTAGGTTCAGCTATAGGTTTCTGGGCTGTGCTGGGTTACATAGGATTTCTGGCTCTTTTGTATTTTATTTTGGCTTTTCTAGCACAGAAACCACCTGATAACTTTAATGAAGCCAAGTTCATCACATTCAGCATTCCAGTTTGGATCACCTTTATCTCAGCTTATGTGAGCTCTCCTGGAAAGTTCACGGTAGCTGTAGAGATATTTGCCATTTTGGTCTCAAACTTCAGTTTAATCTTTTTTTATTTTCATTCCCAAGTGTTTCATAATCATGTTTAGGCTAGAGCAGAATACCAAGAAGCACCTTATGGACAAAGTACCCTCCAAGTCTCTTTGAGTCTCTCATACAAACTATGTGTAGGATTGGCTGTTAGGTTCTGCATCTTTACGCATCTTTTTAATTAAACTGTATATTATTTTGTATTTTTATACATATGTGTAAGACCTCAGTCGCACGAATGCCATATTTTTGCTGTTTGTCATTTTTTTAGTTAATACGAAATTTATATAGAAATCATTCAAAGTACTAGGAAAATTATATTACTATTTAATCGATTTTCTTTCTGCTGAAATGTTACAGTTTTAAAGATTTTTTTTTCTGACAGCAATAAGGAAGCATTTCACATGTACCACTTAAATAATGCCAAATTAAAATTAATTATCTATGAAACCTCCTTTTTAATGCTTCAATAGCAAAATTGAATGTCTGTGATTATTTTTATTCAGCCACAAGTGTATCTGTGAGGTTTGCCACATGTTGGGTAATAAAGCATGGTTTGGCTTCCTTAGGTGTGTGACTGGGTTGAAGTTATGTGTAGGTCACTCACATTCCAGACAACCATTACTTTATGGATCTAATGTTGTGGACTGGGGCACTGTTAGACAACAATGGGAAAAAGGCCTTTTCTATCTCATTAGTGAAATACACTCCAAATGGTTCATGAAGTACATGGTCTCAGGGAAAGTATGTGATGGGGGCTACCCAGCATAACACCCATTTGGAAAGCCCCCTGTAAATGCTTCATATATGCTTATCTTGCATTTGACTTTTATGCCACAAATTATCTGTTAAGTTTACCAGTTTTTACCTAACCCTTACCCTAACCTTAAGCTCAACCTAGGGCCAGTGCTATAACTAACCGTGATATTGTTTAGAGTGTGAATTTTAACTTATTTTTTTTTATTAATATTAAAACATCTATACTTAATCTGTTATTTGTGCACAGGGACTTCCCTGGACCTAACCAGGGAGAAAATCTATGTACACTCAAAAAATGCATCCATATTTGCGTGATGAACATCTTATTCCAAATCCATGGGCATTAAAACAGTAGTGGTCCCCTCTCCAGCACCCTAAAAAGTCAACATCTGCTCCCTGATTGGCTGCCAGCAGCCTGCTCTGTGATGGGCTAGCTTAATCATGTCTTCTGATTGGTTTCCAGTATTGTGATTGGCTAGCTGAAAATCTTTTCCCTTAATTGGCTAGGGAAATCTTGTTTTCTGATTGCTTTCCAGTATTCTGATTGGCTAGCTGAATTCTCTTTTCTTGATTGGCTAGGCAAATCTTGTTTTCTGATTGGCTGCTAGTACTGCTTTCTGATTAGCTGTCAGTATCTGAATATGTGACTGCCTAGCTGATTACTGCTGTCTGATTAAGGGCCAGTGACCTCTTTTTTGATTGCCTGCCAATATCAGCACTGAATATTCAGCTGACCTGATTTGACTACTTGATTTAACTAGCAAAGTCCTTTTACATATGCTGTTTAATCCAGTGGCTAAATATATTGGGACATTGGGATAGAATAATATACAGATGAGGCCAGGATTTTTACCAGGAGAAGTGTTTTTTTTATTAAACAGAGCTAAAAGGTACATAACATACAGACAAACCAGAAGGAAGATCACTACCAGCCACAGGCTTCACTCTCACAGTGATGTTCCCATGCACAAAAAAATCACACCCCATACAATAAAACATAACCAACACACACCCAACACACACCCACAACAACACAAAGTCCTTTTTAACAGGGTGTGTATGTGCCATGAGATGTTGCATGTTGCTGCTGGTATGACTTTGCCTCCTAGATTAAGCCAAGTGTCTGGGTTCAGTTTTGATCCACATATCAAGTTCCTCAATAAGACTGCATTCTTTCAAATAACATTGTTCATCCCGTTCCTGACTAATAATGAGACAGAAACAGTGGTTCGTGACTGCGTTGTCTTATATTGATTACTGTAACTTCCTCTTTTTCAGCCTCTGTATAGTCTGTACAAAAGCTAAAGAATATTCGGAACTTTGCAGCTAGAGTTCTCACTTATACTGAGCGTTCAGTTCGCATTACCCTCTACTCTCTCAGCCACACTGGCTACAGGCCCTGTCCTGTATAAAAGTCTAAAATTTGCTTGCTCTCCTCTACGTCAGTGAACTCCTCTCAAGTAGTCTTGTAATAATTTATTTGCTGACCCAGGATCAGACTTTCCACCTTGGGAGGTAGGTCCATCAGTGCCATGGCCCCCAAGCTCTGGGATTCTTGTTCTCAGTCTCTCTGTATCTGCTCTTCTTTGTCAACTTTTAAATGTAATTTGAAGACTTTTCTTTTTCATGAACATGTCTTGTCCTTCTTTACTGCTTAGTCTAATCTTACTTTGTTGTGTTCTTTTTTATGTACTTTGTTATGTAAAGCAAGTCTCACATTGTGAAATCTACTATATTCATGCAACTTCTTATTATTGTTGGTGAGATGTATTTATATGTTATGAGATTTATTGTGCTGGAGCATGGGTTTACTTGGTGTAGGCTAGTGTTTACCATGAAGGAGAGAGCATATGGATAGGATTGACATGTCTTCTATTTCATCTGCGTTTCAAGTGGCTTTTCTGTCTTGTTCCTTTAACAAAGAGCATGTTGGAGCAGACATTACAGCCTCACCTGACTTTTCTTCTGTCCGATGCCAAATTTTATATGTTGCTCTCAAATGTCGTGTTGTCATTTTACATCAGGCAAAAAAAACTGCATTGGGGATATGGTGGCACCGGATGTCATCAATTAAAATATGCTAAAATCTAAATTATGACCTGTAGTGCTGAAGATTATGAGGCCTGCAGTTACTGTAGCTCAGCCTCTATAAGTATTTTCATGACATCATTCAATAGACCAGTGCAATACATCATTGCAGTTATTATTCAAGACATAACCACGCCTCCTGAGTCTGAGCTCAGACACACAGTGTATCATACAAAGTTGGCTATATAAAGGCAGTCACTCTGGCTTTCAGAGAGCTGTGGAACAAGCAAGCATGCCATGCAGCTCACTTCAATACTGATGACATTATTATCAACGCTGTGGATAACTGGACTCAGTCCAGCAGCATGTAAAGCTGACCCAGTCAGCTGCAGGCTGTGGGCTGAGCCTCAGATGCCTGGTCTTTCAATGAATGGAGACTATATAATCGGAGGCATTTTTTCTATTCATTTCTACACCAGCTCAGAACAGAACACCTACACCAGACAGCCACTGCAGCCACAGTGCTCTGGGAGGTCTGTCTGTGAGTGTAGTGAGCAGTTGGGGGGAGCATGCAACATAAATTTTAATAATCAATTATTCACATTTTTGCAGTCATCCACTGCTTATTACATTAGTGACTTTAAAACAGCAGAAACTTTGGTTGTTTCTAAAAATTTTCATAATTTATGTTTCTGAACAGTATGAATTTCAGGGGGCTGCACTTCGCTCGTGCCATGGAGTTCACAATCCATGAGGTCAACAACAGAACAGATCTCCTGCCGGGAATCACGTTAGGATACCAGATACACGACTCGTGCGCTGCAGTGTCGATGGCTGTTAAAGTTGCATTTCAGTTTGCAAACGGCATGGAACCATTTTACAATGATACTGATTCCTGTTCAAAATCAGCAGCTGCTGCTGTTCCTGCTCTCGTGGGAGATTCGGTTTCCACTCCCTCAATGAGTATGGCCAGACAACTGGGTCTATTCGGAATCCCACAGGTGATTGTGAGCTGCACCAAATGATGCAATATTGAAAGAAACTGAATGACTATATGATGTTTCACATACAAGCGATAGAGTAAAACCAGAGTTCTCAAATAACGTTTCTCTCTTTTTGTTACACTGAATAACAGGTGAGTCCCCACGCAACCTGCGCATGTCTGAGTGATAAGCGTCAGTATCCTGCCTTCCTCAGAACCGTACCAAGTGACCACCACCAAGCGGCAGCACTGGCAAAAATGGTCAAGTATTTCGGCTGGACATGGATTGGGGCAGTGCGCAGCGACTCAGACTATGGAAATTATGGAATGGCGTCGTTTCTAAAGGCTGCGCAGGAGGAGGGAATCTGTGTGGAGTACTCCGAGTCCTACTACAGAACACAACCGCGCAGTAAACTGGAGAGAGTGGCGAACGTCATCCGGAGATCAACAGCGCGGGTAATAGTAGCGTTTCTTGCTCCAGGCGACATGAAATTTCTATTAGAGGAATTAGTTAAACAGCCGCCGCCTCCCCTTCAGTGGATCGGCAGCGACGCGTGGATCATTGATCCAGAGTTTCTGCGCTTTAACATGTGCGCTGGGGCGATAGGATTTGGAATCCCCGGCTCGGTGATTCCAGGTTTCCGTGAGTTTCTTCTGGATCTCTCTCCAGCACAAGCACTGAAATCTCCTCTGCTGACGGAGTTTTGGGAGAGCTCGTTCAGCTGTAGCCTAATAGGCTCCTCAGGGGGCGCGCGGGAATGTTATGGCAGTGAGGATATCCGTGCGCTGCAGAACCCGTATACAGACACGTCGCAGCTACGCGCGACTAACCTGGTGTATAAAGCTACGTATGCCATAGCGCATGCCATCCACGGTGTTATCTGTAATGACACGCAGTGCGACAAGAGCGCTAAATTCACACCATGGCAGGTATAAAAACATGACCCTTGTAAACAGCCACTAGCTTGTCTCATAATTGGCATTAATGTGACTTTATTGTTTAAGCTGTCTACATTGCATTAATCTATCTGCATGAAGTTGGCTACATGGGCTTTTCATCTATTGTGGTGGATCATAGTTGTTTAATTAGTAACACCAATGTCAGTGTTTTTGCGACACATGAAGCTTTGAGTGTTTAATTTATTCTCCCCACAGTTTTCAGTAACCACAACGTTAATGATTGATCTTCAAGATTTCTCTACATGTTAGGTTTTTCCGTTAACGACTTGTTGTTTCTGTTTCACAATTGTAATAATAATAATAATAATAATAATAATAATAACAATGGAACAAGTGGTGGATCGGGAACAAGATTTATTAATCTTAGTCTAAATGCTGATGTCTTTAAATTAACATTTATTTTGCATATTTATAATAATTTTAACACAACATTGATTTAAATGGGATATGTGTAATGCATTTATTGCCTCTCATCATATTTTAGTATCCGTGAAGTCACTGATCAGTTATACAATTTTTCATGAATAAACTTGCAAAGAAATTCACTTTAAACAAACATTAAAAAAACAAAAATCGAAGTGAGTCGTTACTAGTTCATTTAGGAATAGACCAATTAAATAGTTGACGTCATTTATTCTGGGATTTATATTTACTTTGAGCCTTTTTTTCTCGATTTTAAACAGCAGAGACACTAATCGCCACCACAGTGGGGGAATAGCTCACATAGTCATTCGCAATGTGTCACCATGTCGAAATTCATCAGTGATACATGAATAGTTTCATAACACATTAATTAATCACAGTCGAATTATGTGTCATTGCAGATACTCGACCAGCTCAAGAGAGTGAACTTCACTACAAAGAATGGTTTTCAGGTCTGGTTTGATTCCAATGGTGATCTTGCGGCCGTCTATGAGCTCATAAACTGGCAGGTTATGCAAGATGGCACAATAGATTTCATCACTGTGGGTCACTATGACTCCTCCAGACCAACGGGCCAGGAGTTCAGTATGAGCAGAGCTATCAGCTGGGTGGGGGGACAGACTGAGGTACAGTGCATGTATTATTTCACTGTTAGAGTGAACACATATAATTAACTGGCTTTAAAAATTTCCAAAGGCAGTGTTCATCAAAGTTGTCAAAAATAGTCAAAAACAAGCTTACAATACTGTGGTTACAAATATTTTAAATTAATAATATTAAAAATATTGACAAAATTCACAGAACGTTAATCAAATCAAACCAGTAATCTCAAGCAAAAATATTAACTAAAAGTATCTATTTTGTGTTGTTGATTGCCTGACATGAGTACAACTAACTAGCAATGAAAACACACTGACACACATACACAATAAACCAATTAAACTTGACTTAGATTCAAAGGGGGTTTCACTGCCTTTGTGTACTTACTGTCTGTCTAAACAGATGCCACATTCAAATGTTTACCTTTAAAGAAGTAACATAGGCTGAAATTTCTCACTCAGTCCAGTGAAAGATTTTCAAAATGGGGATTCAAATTGGGTTTTTTGACTTAAACTTTTGACAAAGTATGAAAGATTTGTCTTTGTGTAATATCTTTTCAGGTGCCGGTGTCTGTGTGCAGTGAGAGCTGTCCTCCAGGAACCAGGAAGGCTGTGCAGAAGGGAAAGCCAGTCTGCTGCTATGACTGTATACAATGTGCAGAAGGAGAGATCAGTAACAAGACAGGTTGTATATCTCAATACAGTGGGCAGTTTTACTGGGGAGAGTCATAATTGAGTTTTTCATTCCACTATTTTATTTTCTAGAAGAAATTTCTGAACATGCTTCTTAAATCTCTCAGACTCTTTGAACTGCTTGCATTGTGCTCCTGAGTTCTGGCCCAACACCCAGCGAGACAACTGCCTCCCCAAGCCTGTGGAGTTCCTGTCCTGGGATGACAGTCTGAGCATCATCCTGACCATGTTCTCCATCTCTGGGGCCTTCATAGCTGTATGTGTGACTGCTGTTTTCTACAAACACAGAACTTCTCCTATTGTCCGAGCCAACAACTCAGAGCTGAGCTTCCTGCTGCTCTTCTCACTGACTCTGTGTTTCCTCTGCTCACTTACTTTCATTGGACGGCCCTCTGAGTGGTCCTGTATGCTGCGTCACACAGCGTTTGGGATTACCTTCGTCCTCTGCATCTCCTGTGTTCTGGGGAAAACAATAGTGGTGTTAATGGCCTTCAGAGCTACACTTCCAGGCAGTAATGCCATGAAATGGTTTGGGCCTCCACAGCAGAGACTCAGTGTTCTCACCTTCACTCTCATACAGGTCCTTATTTGTGTTCTTTGGTTGACAATTTCTCCTCCTCTCCCTTTAAAAAATCTAAAGCACTACAAAGAAAGGATAATACTGGAATGTGGATTAGGTTCAGCTATAGGTTTCTGGGCTGTGCTGGGTTATATAGGATTTCTGGCTCTTTTGTGTTTTATTTTTGCTTTTCTGGCTCGGAAGCTGCCTGATAACTTCAATGAAGCCAAGTTCATCACATTCAGCATGCTCATATTCTGTGCAGTTTGGATCACCTTCATCCCAGCTTATGTCAGCTCTCCTGGAAAGTTCACGGTAGCTGTAGAGATATTTGCTATTCTGGCTTCAAGCTTTGGACTTGTTATTTGTATTTTTATTCCTAAATGTTTCATAATTGTTTTTAGGCCAGAACGGAATACTAAAAAACATCTCATGAATAAAGTGCCCTCTAAGGCTCTTTGAGTCCCTGAAGTCAGTAGCAAAAATAACATTTGTGAATATGTATAGTTTCAGCAAACTTCATTTACAAAACTTTTATAAATTTTAAATGTACACCAATGTAGAATCTATGAAACTTAAATGTTTCCTTTTTTATATAATCTTCCAAAATATCAGCCTTATGTTGTCTTTAAATGTTGCAGTTGAGAAAAACGATGTTCCCTTTACGACCATTGTCAGCATGCAGCTATGGTGACAGTGTTAAGTCCATTGTTTATTCAAGCTAGAAAAGTCAATGCAGCTTGTGTTGTATATTACTGAGTGGCTCTGTAAAAACTCTTGTTTATTTCACTACCAGGAATTGATGGCAATTTTTGGCTGGATTAAACCCTTAACATACAGTTCTACTCTGCTATGTTGCTGTTCACTGATCTATTAGAAACAAAAGGAATATCCTGTTTACTGTGGACCATCTTTCATGATCATGTAAACACAGCACTACTTCTTCCCTTTTGGCATTCTACACCTACATCATGATGTCATCACTTTATATATATAAGTAATCCCATAACATATTTTTTCAAACCGATGTTTATCCACCTTATTTTTCATGAGACCATCATCATGGCTGAAGGATCTGGTTATGATTCTGTGACAGTGTCATTCGTCACCATTTATAAGTAAGTCAAAAAAAGTGTACTAATTTTTTTCAGTTAGTCCTTTGTCTCAATAAATGTCTCTGAGGCATTCTGGGACAACATGTAGTTTGCAGCTATCAGTCCAGCCAAGTAAAAATGAAATTACAGCAAGAACTGCCTGCAATTCTATAAACATAATAGCACACAGCTTCAGTAGACATCAGAATGTGGCTCCACAATGACTCCTTGATAAATTCCACTCTATAACCGTGCATTGAGCCAGTGTAAGTCAGCTCTCAAAGGGCCCACATCACTGAACCCACAGCAGGCCCTAAAGGGTTTCTGTTTGGGCAATGCACTAAAGGGCTAGCCCGTAGATAGCCCGACACAGGCCCACCATGGGCCTCTCTACACTGGGCCCACATCATTTAGACCACTGTGGGCCCTTTGAGTGATTTGAGTGAACAGTACACTGTTGGGTTTGCTCACAGATAATTTAACACAGGCTTTGTGTCTTTGGTCAAGGTGAAAATGCCCAGGTGTGGTGTCACATGCCTCTTTACAACCCTGTGATTTGGCTCTAGAATGAAACAAGCTGTTCTCCATTTTTAAATTTAATTCAAAGTTTTCCAGGATCTTGTTAAACATGTGGGAGCTGAAGTTCTTTCTATTCACCAACAATGAAGTTCTGTAAAGATTGTTATACTGACTCTTCTGCTATTTCTTTGTAATGAAGACGACCTGGAACACAGATCTTTTTCATAATTCATTTTGTATGTATGGCTGTCTTTTCACAGTAACCACAACACAATATACATCACAAGTTCCAAACATGTGTTTAAATATAGTAAGCATATACATTTGTGTATAGTTCATATATATGTATGTATATTGTTCATATTTTCATAAATGGTGCAGTAGTTTAAGTAATGTGAGATATCCATCCATCCATTTTCTAAGCTGTTTCTCTGTCAGGGTCACGGGGGTGGGGGTGGGTGGGGAGGGGGGGTGCTGGAGCCTATCCCAGCGGTCATTGGGTGGAAGACAGGATACACCCTGGACAGGTCGCCAGTCCATCGCAGGGCAGACAACCAGACACAGACAGTCACTCACACACTCACACCGAGGGGCAATTTAGCAGGTCCAATTGGCCTGACTGCATGTCTTTGGACTGTGGGAGGACATCGTAGAACCCAGAGGAAACCCATGCAGAACATGTAAACTCCACACAGAGAGAACCCTGGTCACCCGGCCAGGGAATCAAACCCAGGCCCTCCTCTCTGTGAGGCGACAGCCATGTGAGATATTGTATTTTAAAAAAGTTAAATGCATAGACTTTATCACCTTAGGCTATATTTTAAAAATGAACACAGCCTGTATTATTTTACATGTGGTATTTCAGGGGTAAATGAATGCTGTTACTACCATAATTGGAGCCAGTCAGGGTCTATTTTTGATTTGATATATGTATATATCAAATCAAATAATGTTTCTTGTCTTATCACGTGCATGGCTTTGTAATCCCCTTGTAGAATTTAAATACAAAGAAGTATATATATATATATATATATATATATATATTTACACACACACACACACACACACACACACACAGAAACATGCCGCTTCTCCCTCAGGTTCACGGAGGGATGCCGGAACTTATCCCATTGGTCATCAGGCGGAAGGCAGGATACACCCTGGACAGGTCGCTAGCGCCGCTGTAACCACAATATTTTGCAATTAAGATTGTCATTGCCCAATATAAGCCTATGAAAAGGTATTCACACAATTATTAAATATTTTAATTAATTTAACTTTATGAAACAAGTAATCATTTAAATATTTAAATTTGAGTTATGCAAATTTGAGTTATGCGATGAGACCATTAAAAAATTACACACAGTTGCACTCATTCAGTTGGGTGCCAGATGTGGGGATGGAATTTATGCAAAACAAGGACCTGTCTGTTAACTTAAATGTATGTATATTGCTCAATATCAAAGTCTTGTGCATTAGTTATAGTTATTAGCTATAGTCAATAAGAGTAGTTATAGTCTGCACTAACGTTTGTTGGTTGACCATATAAAATACAAACAAAAAATGAAATGTCCTTTGAGGCCTGTATGTAATATTGTGTTTTTTCAAGAAAAAAAATGTGGAAAACATTGCGCTTTAAAGGCGAATGGTCTTTTCTTGAACAGTCAAAAAAAGAGAACTGTTGCTCAGTGCTGCTGAAATAGATAGCAGGCAGATTACTTCTAGTTACACATTTTTTCCTGATTGAAAGCACTAACACTGCACCAAATATTACACAGCCCAGCACAGAATAGCTCAAACAATACATGTGCACATCAACAAACTTACAACTTATTTAAAATAACTGTCTCTCCTGCTTGAAATGATCACTCTCAAGAGTCTCCTCACATGACCCCAAGGTTGCTGGTTCAAACCCCAGCACCGACTGTCCATGACTGAAGTATCCTTGAGCAAGACACCTAACCCCCAATTGCTCCCTGGGCGCCGTGGATGGGGCTGCCCACCGCTCCGGGCAAGTGTGCCCCCTAGTGTGTATGTGGTGTTTCACTTCACGAATGGGTTAAATGCGAAGGTGGAATTTTTAAATCCCCCTGGTTGTGAGATTTAAAAAGTATCACTTAACTTAATAGCTTAATAGCAGTATGCTACATAGCTTTGTTGGCGCCTGCTCAAAGCATCTGTGGAGGGTCACAGTCAATGCCACCAGGCCACTATGCTGCTCCCCCAGCAGGTCCTCACCAGGCACTGGCCAGGGTTCACTGCACAATCTTGCCATGTTATTTCCTCTGCTTTTTTTTACACAGTCCTAAGTGGGACTTCATTTTCTCTGCCATTTGCATTGAGTTTGCCATGAGAACTCCTCTCCAGTACACTAGTGGGGCACCATCCCACTTCTGACACTAGTGTGGCATGAGCAAAGAACAAGGACACATTGTGATTTAAAGATTAATACTCTTTTCTGAACAGGCAGAAAGGGAGAAACACTGCTTAGCACTGCTGAAACAGCTAAGAAAGTACACAGGTCACTTCTAGCCATAATACTACAAATTATACCCCTACAGCCCAACACAGAGTACCACAAAAAATAATTGATGCACAGCATGACATTCTGATATTTTACCATTGGGTTTTCTTCTCCAAGTAAAGTTTGACAGATAACGTGAAGGATTTCCATGAAAATTAAGCTAAAAACTTTATGTAACTCTTGAAAAAATAAAACAAAATTTTAAATCTTTACAATTTTAGTAACTTAAGGTTTATACAGTGTAAAAAATGATGCTGAAAAGTCCAGTTGAAATATTAATTGAATCTTCATTTCACTTGAACTTGCAATACAGTATGTTAACCAATGTAAAAAACAATTTATTTTTCTTTAATATTACGAATTCATCTAACTCAAAATTTGAATCTCACCTGACTACTTTTTTAAGTTTAAAAATTACATAATTTTTTACACTGCACAACTGATGTGCGCCAAAGATTAATATTTCAATCTGAATTGTCTGGTTTCATGTTAAATTTTGGTTACTTTTTTTTATTATTTTAGAGCACATAAAAATGTATTGAAATAAAATATCATTAAATTATTATGTGATATATTAATGTAGTATGTAATGATTTTTTTTTTGGGGGGGGTTGTCAAAATTCATTAACTCTTCAGAGGTTTTACAGTGGCTGGGGACTTATTCTACTACTTTAGATACTGATTCAAAAATGTTACTTTTGCTTTTTATTTTTCCAAACTACTAAGTGACCTAAGCATATCTGAACTAATGAATAGGCAGAGAGTGGGAGGTTTAGTGAAGATCAGCTTTATTTGACAGAAGATAGGTCTCTGATATTTTTGTATTGCTTTGTGTTAATGTTGTTGGACAAACAAAGACTTGATAAGCATTGATGCATGTAATCAGACCATTCGTTCTATTAAAGCCTTGGGGATTTCTATAATGCACATAATTCTGAAGAATTTCAATGTAAATGCACAACTTTTAGTTTATTGACTTCTTATAGCAGGTAGGTAGGTCAAATAAACATGTAGACAGATCAGAAACACAGAGTCAGTGAGAAGAGCAACAAGAAGCTCAGCTCTGAGTTGTTTGCTCGGACGATGGGAGAAGTTCTGTGTTTGTAGAAAACAGCAGCCACACATACAGCTATGAAGGCCCCAGAGACGGAGAACACGGTCAGAATGATGCTCAGAGTGTCGTCCCAGGACAGGAACTCCACAGGCTTGAGGAGGCAGCTGTCTCACTGTGTGTTGGCCCAGAACTCAGGAGGACAGCGCATACACTCCAAAGAGTCTAAGATATTAAAAAGTATATTCAGAATCTTGTATTTGAAAACTGTCCACTTCATTGTGATACTCAAGCTGTCTTGTTGCTGATCTCTCTTTCTGCACATGGTATACAGTCATAGCAGCAGACTGGCTTTCCTTTCTGCACAGCCTTCCTGGTTCCTGGAGGACAGCTCTCACTGCACACAGATCTTGACAACCAAAAAATAGTAGACAAATAGAAATCATTTATAGCTATAATAAACGTCTGAAAGTCACAATGCTTTGCAAAGCTTTTTTTTTTTTTTTTTGCGGGGGTCGAAAGTTTGTGTGAAATTCAAAGTTCAATTTCTCCTCAAATAAACAATAGTGTGTTTTCTTTTTGTTTACTAGTGTTCATTTAGTGTTGCCATTATTTACATTTACAAAAAACTCAGAATGTAATGTAACATTAGTCACATTAGTCATAAGAGATACATGTTAGCAATGGAGAAATGAAGGAAAGCAATACATTAGTGACATTAGTAACTTACTGTATCGCTTTCCTTCATTTCTCCACTGTTAACATGTATCTCTTATGAGTTGGTGGTAATAGATTAATTTAATTGATCTAAGGTTTGAACTATAATGACTTAATTGCTGAAGTAAAAAAAAATGAAAGGTACCTTTTAATAAACCTGTTTAAAGCTAGTCATGTCAAACAATTATACTACTGTCTTAATTATTTTAGGTTTTACTTACTTTTCCAGATTTAGAATGAACGTCATAGACTACTGAAAGTGTTATACTGTACCTCAGGCTGTCCCCCAGCCCAGCTAATAGCTCTCCTTATAATGAACTTGGCCTCTTGGTTTGGATGACTCGTACTGGCCTACCATTACCAAATCCAAACCACCATCTTTCTTAAACTGCCAGTTTCTGAGCTCATAAATGGCCACAGGATCTCCACTTTCTTTGTAGTGAAGTTCACTTTAAAAACTTTGAACCAAGCTGGGATTTTGAAATATTATCTTGTTATTGAGGAATACTGACATGGTGACACACTATGAATGATTACATGGGTTATTCTACTATTGTGATGAAAAGTGGTGTCATACAACTTTGAAATCATGAAAATAATGTCAAAATAAAAATAAAGCACCTTTTTTTAAAATACATTTATACATTAATGTGAAAGAATCTATTATAATGTGTCTTTTTGATTGATAGTGGAAGCAATTTTAAGTTATTTTTATCTGAAAAATAAACTTTCATTAGTGGTTGTGCTTGGTGGTGGTCACTTGGTATGGTCCTGAAGAAGGTATGCTTAGCCTTTTGCACTATGCGCAAGTTGCGTAGTGACTCACCTGATATTATGTAAAGAAAAAAGAAGGAAGCGTTATTTGAGTGAATTCTAGCGCTCATTTATGTGACATGAAATAATTTCTGAACCGACACAGTAAACTGCCTTTTTAAATATTGCGCCATTCGTTGCAGTCTATAATCACCTGTGGAATTCCAAAAATACCCATCATTCTGGCTATGCCAACTGAGACAGTGGAAGCAGAGTCTGCTATGAGAGCAGGAACAGCAGCAAATGCAAACTTTGAACAGGAATCAGTATCATTGAAAAATGGTTCCATCGGCCAACTGAAAAGCAGCTTTGATTGCCAAAGTTATTGCCGTGCATAAGTCGTATATGTGGTATCCTAACGTGATTCCAGACAGGAGATCTGTTCTCTTGTTGATCTCTTAGATGGTGAACTCCATGGCACGGGCCTGTTCAGAAACATAATAATAAAAACATAATAGCATTTACACAAAAATGAACGCTTGCTAAGTTTTTACTCCAGTAAAGTTCAGAGAACAGTATCTCAATAAGTAGCGCATGACTGACAAAAATAGTGACAATTTAATTAGTATCATTTCTCTATGATGCTCCCTACACTGTTCACACCACACTCACAGACAGACCTCCCAGAGAACTTGTGGCTGGAGTGGCTGTCTGGTGTAGGTGTTCTTCTCAGAACTCGTATAGAAATGAACAGAAATAATCCCTCTGATTATGAAGTCTCCATTCATAGACCAAACAGGCATCAAGCCACAGCCTGCACCTGACCAGGTCAGCTTCACAAGCTGCAGGACTGAACCCAGTTAGCCACAGCATTGACGCAAATGTCATCAGACTGAAAGTGAACTGAAGCATGATATGCTTGACAGTTCCACAGCCCTCTGAAAGTGAATGCGTCTGACTTCAATTGGCTACCTTCTTATGATGCCCTGTGGGTTTAAGCTCGGTTTCGGGGGACGTGGTTATGTCTTCAATAGTAATTACAATGCTGGACAAAGCTTTTGCAGTTGTGTATTAAGCTGAGCTAAAGCAGTTTCACGCCACATCGTCGTCAGAAAATAAGCATACAAGGTATGTTCTTAACAGAGGCATTTCAGTCATTAACAGTTTAGACTTTGGACTTTTTTTGCACATTTCTTTTGGTGATTAAATATGTCAATAAACATATCATTAGGAAACTAGGAAGGTAAACTCCATGAATGAACTCAGTTGCCTCGAAAATGCCAGCTAATTATGTTAAAACGTTAAAAATGGTGGTAGATTGCTGATCCATGCTAACATTTTGCTTAGATTATGCTATGCTTTTGCTATTGTATCCAAGGTGTGCTGTTATGCTGTTATGATCTTTATCTTACATCCACTGATACCTTAAAACCAGTACTAACTTACATTCACTGGTACTTAAATCTACTGTACTCTTAAGTTGAAGGTCAATGGTAGTTAAATCCACTGCCACTCTAAATTTAATGATATCTTAAATCCATGGTCACCTTAAGTTAATTGCTACCTTAAATTTACTCATACTACAAATTCACTGTCACCTTAAGTTTATTGATACCCTAAATCCATAGCATCTTTAATTCAATACTATCATAAATCCATTGTCACCTTAAATTCATTGCTACCTTAAACGCAATTCTCCCTGAAATTCTCGAAAAAAAAATGGATTGCCACCTTAATTCCACTGCTCCCTTAGACCCACTACCATTGTAAATTTAACGGCAATGTAACTTTAAATCCACTAATACATTAAATTTGCTGCCACTTTAAATTCATTATCACCTTAAATTCTCTGCCACCTTAAATTTATTGCCATCTTAAATACACTTAGGGTAGCCCTGACGAAGTCCAACTCACTGGGAACGAGTCTGACTTACTGCTGGCCATGCGAACCAAACTCCAGCTTTGTTTGTACAGGGCCTGGATGGCTCGTAGCAAAGAGCCATGTACCCTGTGCTCCCGAAGCACCTCCCACAGGATACCCCAGGGAAAACAGTCGAATGCCTTCTCCAAATCCACAAAGCACAAGGACTGGTTGGGCAAACTCCCATGCACCCTCCAGAATCCTGCAGAGGGTGAAGAGTTGGTCCAGTGTTCCATGACCAGGGCGGAACCTGCACTGCTCCTTCTGAATCCAAGGTTCGACTATAAGCCAGACTCTCTTCTCCAGTACCCTGGCATAGACCTTACCAGGGAGACTAAGGAGTGTGATTCCCCTGTAGTTGGAACACACCCTCCGGTCCCCCTTTTTAAAAAGAGGCACCAACATCCCAGTCTACCAATCCAGTGGCTCTGCCCCTGATGTCCACGCAATGTTGAAAAGCCATGTCAAGACAGCCCCACAACATCCAGAGCCTTGAGGAACTCAGGACGGATCTCATCCACCCCTGGAGACTTGCCACCAAGGAACTTTTTAACTACCTTAGTGACTTCGGTGTCAGTAATGGACAAGCCTATTTCCATGTCCCCATACTCTGCCTCCTCACTGGAGAAGGTGTTGGTGGGATTGAGAAGGTCCTCAAAGTATTCCTTCCTCAGCCCAATGAGCTTTTTAACTACCTTAGTGACTTCGGTGTCAGTAATGGACAAGCCTATTTCCATGTCCCCATACTCTGCCTCCACACTGGAGAAGGTGTTGGTGGGATTGAGAAGGTCCTCAAAGTATTCCTTCCTCAGCCCAATGACGTCTTCAGTCGAAGTCAGCAGCACACCATCTCCACTGTATACAGTGCTAGTGGCACACTGCTTCCCCTTCTGAGTCGTCTGACAGTTTGCCAGAATCTTTTTGCAGCCAATTTAAAGGGTTTTTGTCTTGGCGACAACTCAAGCCGCAGATCGCTTGGCCTGTCGATACCTGCCAGCTGCCTCTGGTGTCCCACAGGCCAACCATGTCCAGTAGGACTCCTTCTTCAGCTTGATGGAATCTCTCACCTGGGATGTCCACCATCGGGTTCAAGGATTAACTAACCCTAACCCTAACCCTAACCCGACAGGCTACAGCTACAGTCAGCCGCTTCAACAACGGATGAGCGGAACATGGCCCATTCTGAGTCAATGTTCCTCACCTCCCCCGATATCTGGTCAAAGTTTTGATGGCGGTGTGAGTTGAAGATCAATCTGACAGGTTCTTCTGCCAGACATTCCCAGCAAACCCTCACCATACATTTGGGTTTGCCTGGTCTGACCGGCATCTTCCCCCATCACCTGATCCAACTCACCTCCAGGTGGTGATCATTTCAAAGCTCAGCTCCTCTCTTTAGCCGAGTGTCCAAAACACATGGCCGCAAGTCCGATGACACGACTACAAAGTCAATCATTGAACTGCGGCCTAGGGTGTCCTCGTGCCATGTGCACTTATGGACATCCTTGTGTTCGTGATGGACAAACTGTGGTTTGCACAGATGTCCAAAAACTGAACACCACTCGGGTTCAGATCAGAGAGGCCATTCCTCCCAATCACACCCCTCCAGGTCTCACTGTCATTGCCCATGTGAGCGTTGAAATCCCCCAGTAGGATAATAGAGTCTCCAGGAGGAGCACTTTCAAGCGTCCTTCCCAAGGACTCTAAGAAGGCTGGGTACTCTGAACTGCTGTTCGGTGCATAATATTTTACATTTCCTTCACTCAATTGGGGTAAAAAGTGTGGACTAAAATAAAAATTAATCTGTACATATCATGCTGATTTTTTTGACAAATTGTGTTAATTTAATGTCTTTTAGGTGCAAAGATCTGTGTGCAGTGAGAGCTGTCCTCCAGGATCCAGGCAGACTGTACAGAAAGGAAAGCCAGTCTGCTGCTATGACTGTATACCATGTGCAGAAGGAGAGATCAGTAGCAAGACGGGTTGTGTGTCCCAACACAGTGGGCAGTTTGTTGGGGCCAGTCATAGTTTAGTTGTTTTCTTTCTTTTGGGGTTCTTTCCAAACATAAGATTTTGAATACGGTCTTATAATCTCTCAGACTCTCTGAACTGTGTGCACTGCCCTTCTGAGTTTTGGCTCAACACCCAGCAAGACAGCTGCCTCCCCAAGCTGTGAAGTTCTTGTTCTGGGACGACACTCTGAGCATCATTCTGACAGTGTTCTCCATCACTGGGGCCTTCATAGCTGTGTGTGTGGCTGCTGTTTTGTACAAACACAGAACTTCTTGTATTGTCTGAGCCAACAACTCAGAGCTGAGCTTCCTGCTGCTGTTCTCATTGAATCTGTGTTTCCTTCTCATTGACTCTGTGTTTGGATCACCTTTATCCCAGCTTATGTGAGCTCTCCTGGAAAGTTCACTGTAGCTATAGAGATATTTGCTATTTTGGTCTCAAACTTCAGTTTAAACTTTTTTATTTTCATTCCCAAGTGTTTCGTAATCATGTTTAGGCCAGAGCAGAATACCAAGAAACACCTTATGGACAAAGTACCCTCCAAGTCTCTTTGAGTCTCTCATACAAACTGTATGTGTAGGATTGGCTGTTAGGTTCTGCATCTTTATGCATCTTTTTAATTAAACTGTATATTATGTTGTATTTTTATACATATGTAAGGTCTCAGTCGCACAAATGCAATATTTTTGCTGTTTGTCATCCTTTTACTTAATATGAAATTCATTTAGAAATCATTAAAAGTACTAGGAAAACAATATTACTATGTAAGCGATTTTCTTTCTGCTGAAATTTGGGATTTCTGATTGGCTAGCTGAATTCTCTTCCCTTAATTGGCTAGGCAAATCTTGTTTTCTGATTGGCTGCTAGTACTGCTTTCTGATTAGCTGTCAGTATCTGAATATGTGACTGGCTAGCTGAATACTGCTCTCTGATTAAGGGCCAGTGACCTCTTTTTTGATTGCCTGCCAATATCAGCACTGAATATTCAGCTGACCTGATTTGACTACTTGATTTAACTAGCAAAGTCCTTTTACATATGTTGTTTAATCCAGTGGCTAAATATATTGGGACATTGGGATAGAATAATATACAGATGAGGCCAGGATTTTTACCAGGAGAAGTGTTTTTTTTATTAAACAGAGCTAAAAGGTACATAACATACAGACAAACCAGAAGGAAGATCACTACCAGCCACAGGCTTCACTCTCACAGTGATGTTCCCATGCACAAAAAAATCACACCCCATACAATAAAACATAACCAACACACACCCAACACACACCCACAACAACACAAAGTCCTTTTTAACAGGGTGTGTATGTGCCATGAGATGTTGCATGTTGCTGCTGGTATGACTTTGCCTCCTAGATTAAGCCAAGTGTCTGGGTTCAGTTTTGATCCACATATCAAGTTCCTCAATAAGACTGCATTCTTTCAAATAACATTGTTCATCCCGTTCCTGACTAATAATGAGACAGAAACAGTGGTTCGTGACTGCGTTGTCTTAAATTGAATACTGTAACTTCCTCTTTTTTAGCCTCTGTTAAAGCTAAAGAATATTTGGAACTTTGCAGCTAGAGTTCTCACTTATACTGAGCGTTCAGTTCGCATCACCCTCTACTCTCTCAGCCACACTGGCTACAGGCCCTGTCCTGTATAAAAGTCTAAAATTTGCTTGCTCTCCTCTACGTCAGTGAACTCCTCTCAAGTAGTCTTGTAATAATTTATTTGCTGACCCAGGATCAGACTTTCCACCTTGGGAGGTAGGTCCATCAGTGCCATGGCCCCCAAGCTCTGGGATTCTTGTTCTCAGTCTCTCTGTATCTGCTCTTCTTTGTCAACTTTTAAATGTAATTTGAAGACTTTTCTTTTTCATGAACATGTCTTGTCCTTCTTTACTGCTTAGTCTAATCTTACTTTGTTGTGTTCTTTTTTATGTACTTTGTTATGTAAAGCAAGTCTCACATTGTGAAATCTACTATATTCATGCAACTTCTTATTATTGTTGGTGAGATGTATTTATATGTTATGAGATTTATTGTGCTGGAGCATGGGTTTACTTGGTGTAGGCTAGTGTTTACCATGAAGGAGAGAGCATATGGATAGGATTGACATGTCTTCTATTTCATCTGCGTTTCAAGTGGCTTTTCTGTCTTGTTCCTTTAACAAAGAGCATGTTGGAGCAGACATTACAGCCTCACCTGACTTTTCTTCTGTCCGATGCCAAATTTTATATGTTGCTCTCAAATGTCGTGTTGTCATTTTACATCAGGCAAAAATAAACTGCATTGGGGATATGGTGGCACCGGATGTAACCAAATAAAATATGCTGAAATTCAAAGTCTAAATTATGACCTGTAGTGCTGAAGATTATGAGGCCTGCAGTTACTGTAGCTCAGCCTCTATAAGTATTTTCATGACATCATTCAATAGACCAGTGCAATACATCATTGCAGTTTCTACTAAAGACATAACCACGCCTCCTGAGTCTGAGCTCAGAAACACAGTGTATCATACAAAGCTGGCTATATAAAGGCAGTCACTCTGGCTTTCAGAGAGCTGTGGAACAAGCAAGCATGCCATGCAGCTCACTTCAAGACTGATGACATTTTTATCAATGCTTTGTATAACTGGACTCAGTCCAGCAGCATGTAAAGCTGACCCAGTCAGCTGCAGGCTGTGGGCTGAGCCTCAGATGCCTGGTCTTTCAATGAATGGAGACTATATAATCGGAGGCATTTTTTCTATTCATTTCTACACCAGCTCAGAACAGAACACCTACACCAGACAGCCACTGCAGCCACAGTGCTCTGGGAGGTCTGTCTGTGAGTGTAGTGAGCAGTTGGGGGGAGCATGCAACATAAATTTTAATAATCAATTATTCACATTTTTGCAGTCATCCACTGCTTATTACGTTAGTGACTTTAAAACAGCAGAAACTTTGGTTGTTTCTAAAAATTTTCATAATTTATGTTTCTGAACAGTATGAATTTCAGGGGGCTGCACTTCGCTCGTGCCATGGAGTTCACAATCTATGAGGTCAACAACAGAACAGATCTCCTGCCGGGAATCACGTTAGGATACCAGATACACGACTCGTGCGCTGCAGTGTCGATGGCTGTTAAAGTTGCATTTCAGTTTGCAAACGGCGTGGAGCCATTTTACAATGATACTGATTCCTGTTCAAAATCTGCAGCTGCTGCTGTTCCTGCTCTCGTGGGAGATTCGGTTTCCACTCCCTCAATGAGTATGGCCAGACAACTGGGTCTTTTTGGAATTCCACAGGTGATTATAAGCTGCGCCAAAAGATGCAATATTGAAATAAACTGAATGACTATATGATATTTCACATATAAGCGATAGAGTAAAACAAGAGTTCTCAAATAACGTTTCTATCTTCTTTGTTACAATGAATAACAGGTGAGTCCCCATGCAACCTGCGCATGTCTGAGCGATAAGCGTCAGTATCCTGCCTTCCTCAGGACCGTACCAAGTGACCACCACCAAGCGGACGCACTGGCAAAAATGGTGAAGTATTTCGGCTGGACATGGATTGGGGCAGTGCGCAGCGACTCAGACTATGGGAATTATGGAATGGCGTCGTTTCTAAAGGCTGCGCAGGAGGAGGGAATCTGTGTGGAGTACTCCGAGTCCTACTACAGAACACAACCGCGCAGTAAACTGGAGAGAGTGGCGAACGTCATCCGGAGATCAACAGCGCGGGTAATAGTAGCGTTTCTTGCTCCAGGCGACATGAAGTTTCTATTAGAGGAACTGGCGAGACAGCCGCCGCCTCCACTTCAGTGGATCGGCAGCGACGCGTGGATTATAGAACCAGAGTTTCTGCGCTTTAACATGTGCGCTGGGGCGATAGCATTTGCCGTCCCTGGCTCGGTGATTCCAGGTTTCCGTGAGTTTCTTCTGGATCTCTCTCCAGCACAAGCACTGAAATCTCCTCTGCTAACGGAATTTTGGGAGAGCTCGTTCAGCTGTAGCCTAATAGGCTCCTCAGGGGGCGCGCGGGAATGTGATGGCAGTGAGGATATGCGCGCGCTGCAGAACCCGTATACAGACACGTCGGAGCTGCGCGCATCTAACCTGGTGTATAAAGCTACGTATGCCATAGCGCATGCCATCCACGGTGTTATCTGTAATGACACGCAGTGCGACAAGAGCGCTAAATTCACACCATGGCAGGTATAAAAACATGACCCTTGTAAACAGCCACTAGCTTGTCTCATAATTGGCATTAATGTGACTTTATTGTTTAAGCTGTCTACATTGCATTAATCTATCTGCATGAAGTTGGCTACATGGGCTTTTCATCTATTGTGGTGGATCATAGTTGTTTAATTAGTAACACCAATGTCAGTGTTTTTGCGACACATGAAGCTTTCAGTGTTTTATCCAAATTGTATCTCTACACAGTTTTCAGTAACCACAACGTTAATGATTGATCCCCCAAGTTTTTCCGTTAACGACTTGTTTCTGTTTCGCAATTGTAATAATAATAATAATAATAATAATAATAATAATAACAATAATAATAATGGAACAGGTGGTGGATCGGGAACAAGATTTTTTAATCTTAATCTAAATGCTGATGTCTTTAAATGAACATTTATTGTGCATATTTATACTAATTTTAACACACCATTGATTTAAATGGGATATGTGTAATGCATTTATTGCCTCTCATCATATTTTACTATCCCTAAATTCACTGCCCAGTTATACAATTTTTCATGAATAAACTTGCAAAGAAATTCACTTAAAAAAACAAAAATCGAAGTGAGTCGTTACTAGTTCATTTAGGAATAGACTAATTAAATAGTAGACGTCATTTATTCTGGGATTTATATTTACTTTGAGGCTTTTTTCTCGATTTTAAATAGCAGAGACACCAATCGCCACCACAGTGGGGGAATAGCCCACATAAACTTTCGCAATGTGTCACCATGTCGAAATTCATCAGTGATACATGAATAGTTTTATAACACATTAATTAATCACAGTCGAATTATGTGTCATTGCAGATACTCGACCAGCTCAAGAGAGTGAACTTCACTACAAAGAATGGTTTTCAGGTCTGGTTTGATTCCAATGGTGATCTTGCGGCCGTCTACGACCTCATAAACTGGCAGTTTATGCAAGATGGCACAATAGATTTCATCACTGTGGGTCACTATGACTCCTCCAGACCAACGGGCCAGGAGTTCAGTATGAGCAGAGCTATCAGCTGGGTGGGGGGACAGACCGAGGTACAGTGCATGTATTCTTTCACTGTTAGAGTGAACACATATAATTAACTGGCTTATCAAAGTTGTCAAAAATAGTCAAAAACAAGCTTACAATACTGTGGTTACAAATATTTTAAATTAATAATAATAAAAATATTGACAAAATTCACAGAAAGTTAATCAAATCAAACCAGGAATCTCAAGCAAAAATAGTAACTAAAAGTATCTATTTTGTGTTGTTGATTGCCTGACATGAGTATAACTAACTAGCAATGAAAACACACTGACACACATACACAAGAAACCCATTAAACTTGCCTTAGTTTCAAAGGGGGTTTCCTTGCATTTGTGTACTTACTGTCTGTCTAAACAGATGCCACATTCAATTGTTTAACTTTACAGAAGTAACATAGGCTGAAATTTCTCACTCAGTCAATGATTTGTGTTTGTGTAATATCTTTTCAGGTGCCAAGATCTGTGTGCAGTGAGAGCTGTCCTCCAGGAACCAGGAAGGCTGTGCAGAAAGGAAAGCCAGTCTGCTGCTATGACTGTATACCATGTGCAGAAGGAGAGATCAGTAACATGACAGGTTGTATATCTGAATACAGTGGGCAGTTTTACTGGGGAGAGTCATAATTCAGTTTTTCATTCCCATATTTCTGAACATGCTTTTTAAATCTCTCAGACTCTTTGAACTGCTTGCATTGTGCTCCTGAGTTCTGGCCCAACACCCAGCGAGACAACTGCCTCCCCAAGCCTGTGGAGTTCCTGTCCTGGGATGACACTCTGAGCATCATCCTGACAGTGTTCTCCATCGCTGGGGCCTTCATAGCTGTATGCGTGACTGCTCTTTTCTACAAACACAGAACTTCTCCCATTGTCCGAGCCAACAACTCAGAGCTGAGCTTCCTGCTGCTCTTCTCACTGACTCTGTGTTTCCTCTGCTCTCTTACTTTCATTGGTCGGCCCTCTGAGTGGTCCTGTATGCTGCGCCACACAGCATTTGGGATCACCTTCGTCCTCTGCATCTCCTGTGTTCTGGGGAAAACAATAGTGGTGTTAATGGCCTTCAGAGCTACACTTCCAGGCAGTAATGCCATGAAATGGTTTGGGCCTCCACAGCAGAGACTCAGTGTTCTCGCCTTCACTCTCATACAGGTCCTTATTTGTGTTCTTTGGTTGACAATTTCGCCTCCTCTCCCCTTAAAAAATCTAAAGCACTACAAAGAAAGGATAATACTGGAATGTGGATTAGGTTCAGCTGTAGGTTTCTGGGCTGTGCTGGGTTATATAGGATTTCTGGCTCTTTTGTGTTTTATTTTTGCTTTTCTGGCTCGGAAGCTGCCTGATAACTTTAATGAGGCCAAGTTCATCACATTCAGCATGCTCATATTCTGTGCAGTGTGGGTTACCTTTATCCCAGCTTATGTCAGCTCTCCTGGAAAGTTCACGGTAGCTGTAGAGATATTTGCTATTCTGGCTTCAAGCTTTGGACTGATTATTTGTATTTTTATTCCTAAATGTTTCATAATTGTTTTTAGACCAGAACGGAATACTAAAAAACATCTCATGAATAAAGTGCCCTCTAAGGCTCTTTGAGTCCCTGAAGTCAGTAGCAAAAATAATATTTGTGAATATGTATACTTTCAGCAAACTTCATTTACAAAAATTTTATAAATTTTAAATGTACACCAATGTAGAATCTATGAAACTTAAATGTATGCTTTTTATATAATCTTCTAAAATATCAGCCTTATGTTGTCTTTAAATGTTGCACTTGAGGAAAACGATGTTCCCTTTACAACCATTGTCAGCATGCAGCTATGGTGACAGTGTTAAGTCCATTGTTTATTCAAGCTAGAAAAATCAATGCAGCTTGTGTTGTATATTACTGAGTGGCTCTGTAAAAACCCTTTTTTTTTCACTACCAGGGATTGATGGCAAATGGCAGGATTAAACCCTTAACAAACACTTCCACTCTGCTATGTTGCTGTTCACTGATCTATTAGAAACAAAAGGAATATCCTGTTTACTGTGGACCATCTTTCATGATCATGTAAACACAGCAGTACTTCTTCCCTTTTGGCATTCTACACCTATATCATGATGTCATCACTTTTTTTATATAAGTAATCCTACAACATATTTTTTCAAACCGATGTTTATCCACCTTATTTTTCATGAGACCATCATCATGGCTGAAGGATCTGGTTATGAATCTGTGACAGTGTCATTTGTCACCATTTATAAGTAAGTCAAAAAAAGTGTACTCATTTTTCCAGTTAGCCTCAATAAATGTTTCTGAGGCATTCTGTAATGTAGTTTGCAGCTATCAGTCCAGCCAAGTAAAAATGAAATTACAGCAAGAACTGCCTGCAATTCTATAAACATAAATAGCACACAGCTTCAGTAGACATCAGATAATGCTCTTGTAGGTCAGCTGAGGGTTATATGTGGGCTGTGTGGACTAGAGCCTGCCAACAGATAACCCTGCATTGAGCCAGTGTAAGTCAGCTCTCAGAGGGCCCACATCACTGAACCCACAGCAGGCCCTAAAGGGTTTCTGTTTGGGCAATGCACTAAAGGGCTAGCCCGTAGATAGCCCGACACAGGCCCACCATGGGCCTCTCTACACTGGGCCCTCATCATTTAGACCACTGTGGGCCCTTTGAGTGATTTGAGTGAACAGTACACTGTTGGGTTTGCTCACAGATAATTTAACACAGGCTTTGTGTCTTTGGTCAAGGTGAAAATGCCCAGGTGTGGTGTCACATGCCTGTTTACAACACTATGATTTGGCCATAGAATGAAACAAGCTGTTCTCCATTTTTAAATTTAATTCAAAGTTTTCCAGGATCTTGTTAAACATGTGGGAGCTGAAGTTGGCTTTCTATTCACCAACAATGAAGTTATGTAAAGATTGTTATACTGACTCTTCTGCTATTTGTTTGTAATGAAGACGAACTGGAACACAGATCTTTTTCATAAGTCATTTTGTGTGTATGGCTGTCTTTTCACAATAACCACAACACAATATACACCACAAGTTCCAAAAATATGTTTAAATATAGTAAGCATATAGACTTGTGTTCATATATAGTTCATATATTTGTATGTATATTGTTCATTTTTTCATAAATGGTGCAGCAGGTTAGGTAATGTGAGATATCCATCCATCCATCCATTTTCTAAGCCGCTTCTCTGTCAGGGTCAGGGAGGGGGGTGCTGGAGCCTATCCCAGCACATTGGGCAGAAGGCAGGATACACCCTGGACAGGTCGGTAGTCCATCGCAGGCAGATTACTTCTACATTTTTTCCTGATTGAAAGCACTAACACTGCACCAAATATTACACAGCCACAGCACAGAATAGCTCAAACAATACATGTGCACATCAACAAGCTGACAACTTATTTAAAATAAATGTCTCTCCTACTTGGAATGATCACTCTCAAGAGTCTCCTCACATGACTGCTCCTCCCATGTGCCCACACAATTCTAGCTGGGGCAGTCGTCGAGGTTAGGGAACTGGCCCTGTGACCGGAAGGTTGCTGGTTCGAACCCCAGCACCGACTGTCCATGACTGAAGTGTCCTTGAGCAAGACACCTAACCCCCAATTGCTCCCTGGGCGCCGTGGATGGGGCTGCCCACCACTCCGGGCAAGTGTGCCCCCTAGTGTGTATGTGGTGTTTCACTTAACGAATGGGTTAAATGCAAAGGTGGAATTTCCCTGGTTGTGGAAAAAGTATCACTTAATTTAATAACTTAATAGCAGGATGCTACATAGCCCCCCGAGGTTCAACCAGAGTCCCTGTAGCGTTTGGTGGTATTCCATCGCGGCCCTCGGCAGCAGGGGTTTTGGAATGCTCAACATCCTAGTAAAAACAAACATGCTCCTCAGCCACGCATGCCCCCAGTCCTTACTCTGGGCCATCAGGTCACAGCAGTGCAGAAACAAAGCATAGTGTCCTCCAGTCCATATATGGCGGAACTCCTCAATACACATTGGGGCAATCGTCATGTTACTAGGAATGGCAGTAGCTGCAACAGCTTCCTCCACTGCCCATCCAATGACACAAATAAATGTGTGGCTCATGTTCACTGGGGCCCTAACTTTCAACCTTGGGCATCTACACTGTTGGCGCCTGCTCAAAGCATCTGTGGAGGGTCACAGTCAATGCCACCAGGCCACTATGCTGCTCCCCCAGCAGGTCCTCACCAGGCACTGGCCAGGGTTCACTGCACAATCTTACCATGTTATTTCCTCTGCTTTTTCTTACACAGTCCTAAGCGGGACTTCATTTTCTCTGCCATTTGCCTTGAGTTTGCCATGAGAACTCCTCTCAAGTACACTAGTGGGGCACCATCCCACTTCTGACACTAGTGTGGCATGAGCAAAGAACAAGGACACATTGTGATTTAAAGATTAATACTCTTTTCTGAACAGGCAGCAAGGGAGAAACACTGCTTAGCACTGATGAAACAGTTAAGAAAGTACACAGGTCACTTCTAGCCATAATACTACAAATTATACCCCTACAGCCCAACACAGAGTACCACAAAATAATTGATGCACAGCATGACATTCTGATATTTTACCATTGGGTTTTCTTCTCCAAGTAAAGTTTGACAGATAACGTGAAGGATTTCCATGAAAATTAAGCTAAAAATTTTATGTAACTCTTGAAAAAATAAAACAAAATTTTAAATGTTTATAATTTTAGTAACTTAAGGTTTATACAGTGTACAAAATGATGCTGAAAAGTCCAGTTGAAATATTAATTGAATCTTCATTTCACTTGAACTTGCAATACAGTATGTTAACCAATGTAAAAAACTATTTATTTTTCTTTCTTAATATTACAAATTCATCTAACTCAAAATTTGAATCTCACCTGACTACTTTTTTAAGTTTAAAAATTGCATCATTTTTTACACTGCACAACTGATGTAAGCCAAAGATTAATATTTCAGTCTGAATTGTCTGGTTTCATATTAAATTTTGGTTACTTTTTTTATTATTTTAGAGCACATAAACATTTATTGAAATAAACTATCATTAAATTATTATGTGATATATTAATGTAGTATGTAATGATTTTTTTGTTATAATTTTTCTGTTTGTAATTTATTAACTCTTCAGAGGTTTTACAGTGGCTGGGGACTTATTCTACTACTTTAGATACTGATTCAAAAATGTTACTTTTGCTTTTATTTTCCCAAACTACTAAGTGACCTAAGCATATCTGAACTAATGAATAGGCAGAGAGTGGGAGGTTTAGTGAAAAGCCTTGGGGATTTCTATAATGCACATAATTCTGAAGAATTCCAATGTAAATGCACAGCTTTTAATTTATTGACTTCTTATAGCAGGTAGGTAGGTCAAATAAACATGTAGACAGTGTTTGTTTAATATCCATTGTTCAATTACTGGAAAAATGAAAGAACATATAAAAAAACAGAAAAGAAAGGAAAGGAACAGGGATAAATGATGCTATTAGCAAATGTTTAACAAAGTATAGTATAGAACTACTTACATAGAGATAGTGATGACATCATAATAGGATGTAGGTGTGGATTATAGTAGGCTGAGATTACAGTAGATTATATAAAGTTAATTCATGTTGATATAAAAAGATTGCCTAACTATCTTTAAATTAAATTTAGGTTTCAGTGATTATACATTAGAATACAGCTCACAAATGTTGCTGAAATTATACATATTATACATATGCATAAGAGACAGTTTGTCACAATTGTGTGTTCATGAGGTTGGTATCATTTCTAACATTCATGATTTATAACTTTAGACAATGTCTTGGATAAGGCCTTCAGGGTACTTTTACTACTGACTTCAGGGTCTCAAAGAGCCTTGGAGGATACTTTACCCATAAGGTGTTTCTTGGTATTCTGATCTGGCCTAAAAACAATTATAAAACACTTGGGGACAAAAATACAAATAATCAAACCAAAGCTTGAGGCCAGAATAGCAAATATCTCCACAGCTACAGTGAACTTTCCAGGAGAGCTGACATAAGCTGGGATAAAGGTAACCCAGACTGCACAGAATATGAGCATGCTGAATGTGATGAACTTGGCTTCATTAAAGTTATCAGGCAGCTTCCGTGCAAGAAAAGCCAAAATAAAACACAGAAGAGCCAGAAATCCTATATAACCCAGCACAGCCCAGAAACCTGTATTTGAACCTAATCCACATTCCAGGATTATCCTTTCCTTGTATTGTTTTATGTTTCTGAAAGGAGAAGGAGGAGATATTTTTAACCAAAGAACACAAATAAGGACCTGTATGAGAGTGAAGGTGAGAACACTGAGTCTCTGCTGTGGAGGCCCAAACCATTTCATAGCATTACTGCCTGGAAGTGTAGCTCTGAAGGCCATTAACACCACTATTGTCTTCCCCAGAACACAGGAGATGCAGAGGACGAAGGTGATCCCAAACGCTGTGTGGCGCAGCATACAGGACCACTGAGTGGGCCGACCAATGAAAGTAAGTGAGCAGAGGAAACACAAAGTCAGTGAGAATAGCAGCAGGAAGCTTAGCTCTGAGTTGTTGGCTCGGACGATTGGAGAATTTCTGTGTTTGTAAAAGACAGCAGCAACACTTAGAGCAATGAAGGCCCCAGTAATGGAGAACACTGTCAGGATGATGCTCAGATTGTCATCCCAGGACAGAAACTCCACAGGCTTAGGGAGGCAGCTGTCTCGCTTGGTGTTGGGCCAGAACTCAGGAGGGCAGTACCTACAGTCCAAAGAGTCTAAGAGGTCAGAAAAATAAAGTCAGAGCCAGTTGACACAACCCTACAAAGTGAGTGGCATTGCCTTTATAGAGTACATTACAGTTGCACAAACGAATAAAGAGAATTTGTTCTTTCGTCGTTCAGAACAGATACAAGTTTGCAGATTAGAGATGGGGACTGGAGTTACTGACTTCAACTAATGTGAATTTACTCGTGACTCAACTCTGATTCGCCTTAAAATGACTAATGATTTGACACTGACTGATTAAATTTTGGTCTAAGAAACAAAAATGTATAAATTACAAGTGTCAACCTTGATGTACTAAATGAATAAAACTTTTTGTGTCTGACTTTTCCATTTAATTTTGCTATGGCCATGCATACCAATTACTGCAATGCTGTTCTTTAGTTGTTCTCATGTAAGCTTAGATACAGCTTAAAATAATTATGAAAAATCTTTATTCTGATGGACAGAACAAAGTGCTACATATAGTAAATGCAGTGTTTAAAGGAAAGAGGCAAAATAATGTGGAATTGAAAGCTAGCACACAGCTCACACATCACATGCCAGATATTCTGACTTGCAAATCTGAAACCAAGGTCTTCACTTGGACCTGCATGCCAGAGACATGAGACATGACTCAGACATGGTGAGGAGAGAGAGAGAAAAAAGCTGAAGGAGACTAACAGAGCTGAAGGAGCAAATCTACAAAAAGAGTTCACCAGTTTGTTCACATTTGTATGCATTTTCTGGTTATTATCACTCCTCTAAATGTTCATTACAAACATTTTGGGGCCATTAAAAATTAGCACTCCCAATACAGGCTTAGCCTCCCATCCATAAACCTCTAGAGATGTCCCTGAGACAAACTGAGAACAAAGGCAAAAGATGAGGGTGCTAAATTTTTTTATTCTGCACTGTATTATGATACACAACCTGTCCTGTTGCTGATCTCTCCTTCTGCACATGGTATACAGTCATAGCAGCAGACTGGCTTTCCTTTCTGAACAGCCTTCCTGGTTCCTGGAGGACAGCACTCACTGCACACGGATCTTGGAACCTATGAAGGGCATCAAAGAAAGAGTTATGTATTTACTTAGACATCTATAATCAGAAATCATTACATGGTCCATTCCTGTGCCCCTAGAGTTTGAGTTTAAAAACCTCTATCCTATTTTTTTGTTTTGTTTTTCCCATGCTGAGAACCACTTATGAGGTACCAAAAGCACAAAATATACTTGCATGTCACTATTTTATAACCTTTCTTTATTCCTTACAATTTAACAGCACTTTTTTCGATAGTGTATTAAGGCTGATACAGAAAAGTTCGGTTTTGACTGGCTGAGTGATGAAATAGCCATAACTGTGAAGTGTAAATTTTGCAGAGAATTTGCTGTATGCCGAACAGGAGGTAATATGTAAATATGTTGCTTCACAAAACAGGCTGTTTTTGCAGTATTGATATTTGAACCATTTGCACAGAGCGGTACTTTGGAAAAAAAAAGTTTATAAACCACATCAGACTCTTACTTTCAAAGAGAAAAGCAAGAAAATTGTGGTTTTCCATGACAGGCCCTTAAAGAGTGGAAGGAATTATACTGTACCTCTTTCTGTCCCAACACCCAGCTGATAGCTCTGCTCATACTGAACTCCTGGCCTCTTGGTCTGGATGAGTCGTAGTGTCCCACAGTCACAAAATCCAACCTACCATCTTTGTTAACCTGCCAGTTTATGAGGTCGTAGACGGCCACAGGATCACCATTGGAATCAAATGAGACTTGATAACCATTCTTTGTTGTGCAGTTCACTCTCTTGAGCTGGTCGAGTATCTGCAGAGGGACACGGTTCTGGTCACAGAATTACATTTCTCAACTTGCATCTAGTATAGAAAACGTGATTGAGTAGTGCATAACATGATCATCGGTATCAATATATTAATATGCATAAGTAATACACAAACCAGGCAAGCTTATTTTAGAGATCTGACAAAATGTGGGCTTAAATTAAATATTTTGATACCTGCCGTGATGTGAATTTAGCGCTCTTGTCGCACTGCGTGTCATTACAGATAACACCGTGGATGGCATGTGCTATGGCATACGTAGCTTTATACACCATGTTAGTCACGCGCAGCTGCGACGTGTCTGTATATGTATTCTGCAGCGCGCGGATATCCTCACTGCCGTCACATTCCCGCGCGCCCTCTGAGGAGCCTTTTAGGCTACAGCTGAACGAGCTCTCCCAAAACTCCGTCAGCAGAGAAGATTTCAGTGCTTGTGCTGGAGAGAGATCCAGAAGATATTCACGGAGACCTGGAATCACCGAGCGGGGGATACTAAATCCTATCGCCCCAGCGCACATGTTATATTTTAGGAAACCTGGATCGGTGATCCACGTCTCGCTGCCGATCCACTGAAGGGGAGGCGGTGGCTGTTTTGTCAGCTCCTCCAACAGTAACCTCATTTCACCTGCGGCGAGAAACGCTACTATTACCCGGGCTGTTGATCTCCGGATGACGTTCGCCACTCTCTCCAGTTTACTGCGCGGTTGTGTTCTGTAGTAGGACTCGGAGTATTCCACACAGATTCCCTCCTCCTGCGCAGCCTTTAGAAACGACGCCATTCCATAATTCCCATAGTCTGAGTCGCTGCGCACTGCCCCAATCCATGTCCAGCCGAAATACTTCACCATTTTTGCCAGTGCGGCTGCTTGGTGGTGGTCACTTGGTATAGTCCTGAAGAAGGCAGGAAACTCACGCTTATCGCTCAGACATGCGCAGGTTGCGAAGTGACTCACCTGATATACATTGTAATAAATACAAAAGATCCATTAAATAAATCGCATCTGTATCTTGCTTTTTCGTTTTTACACTGCCTCTTTTGCTCTTATTCTAAATAGGCGTCATTTAACAGTCATTAACTAAAAGTTATGCAGATTTCCCAGTGAGAAAGCATTAGAAATACGACTTTTTAGCTGGTACAAAATAAAGCAGATATTTACCTGTGGAATACTAAAAAGACCCAGCATTCTGGCCATACTAATGGAGGGGGTGGAAGAAGACTCTCCAAGGATAGCAGGTACAGCCGCACCAGCAGATTTTACACAGGAATTAGTGTCGTTGAAAACTGGCTCCAAACCGTTTGCAAACTGAAATCCCACTTTGATTGCCATTGGAACAGAAGTGCACGAATCGTATATCTGGTATCCTAAGATGATTCCCGGCAGGAGATCTGTTCTGTTGTTGATCTCGTGGATGGTGAACTCCATGGCGCGGGCGAAGCGTAGCTCCCTTAAATCCATGCTGTTTAAAGACAACAGTAAAATTTTTCAAGGATTTCTTATATTTCCATTATAAAGCATTTCACAAATACAACTAACTCATGCCGGCACAAACAGTCATATCATAATTATAACTTTGTAATTCTAAAGAAGCGCCCTGCTGGCTGTGCTGTCAGACCTCCCCGAGCACTGTAGCTGGAGTGGCTGTCTGGTGTAGGTGTTCTGCTCTGATCTCGTGTAGAAATGAATAGAAAAAATTCCCCCGATTATAAAGTCTCCATTCATAGAAAGACCAGGCAACTGAGGATCAGTCCACAAGCTGCAGCTGACAAGGTCACCTTTACAAGATGCTGGGCTGAGCCCAGTTATAAACATCATTGTAACAAACATGAGACTTGAAGTGAGCTGCATGGTGCACTAGGTGGCTCCCAGGCCTCTGAAGGCTGGCTGAACCACAGTGCTTTAAGTAGCCACCTCTGTATGATGCCCTTTCAGTGTGGGTGTGAATTTGGCACAGGAGGCGTGGTTATGCAAAACGTCATGATGAAATCTTGCAGCGTGTTTTTGGTCTATCACAGACTTTTGGTAAAGAAGACTGTAGGCCTCATAAGCCTCAGAATGAATGCACCACCTACACGTATTTAGACAGACATTTTATTGTTTTCACTTTTGATATGCTCTTACATTCATAACGTCAAGACTTCCCATGTGAACTCAATGCCCTGAATAAAGCCTCTATCTTCTGGCTAAAACTCGTTTTCTGAGCCCATTTAAACCCTCAAGTTTACTGCTTGGTGACCGTACTGATGTTAGCTTCCATTTTTGGAGGTTTCAAGTATTCCCAATCACAGCTTCTTATTTACAATTCCCATGCTTGTTTGAATTCTGTCACAGTATGTGGCTACTCGAGTTTCCTTCACTCCACAAAAGAAAAGAAGATGCCAAAAAATGTCTTTTGTTCCAGCATGTCGTACATGTGAACGTACGGTTCCCCCGCCCTATGCTATCTGGAAGAAGGTACCGCAGGATGCGGGCACTCACAGCCAGATTGTGCAGCAGTTTCTTTCTAAAATTCATCAGGTCCCTCAAACTCCCACGCACTGATAAACAGACACAAACTCAGCTAATACACAATGAATCAGCAACGTAGTCAATTTGTACGTTTTAGTCAGTTCGCGGCTTACAAACGGGCGAGGTAGTGGCAACATCAAATTTAACAGTTACACATATACATAACAAATGACATAAGATGAGATACTGTAATGAAATAGATTAATTACAATTCGCACTGAAATACTCAACCAAATACTGTTTATACATAAACAAAAGAACGAAAAACCCATTTTATAGGAGAAATGTGTGATATTAACATGAAGCCAACACTCTTTAATTAAACGAGACTGAGGCTGGCCCATTCCAACTTAAATAGCGCAGCAGTTCCATTTTGGCGCATCTAGAGGTGCCCGCTAACTGATACACAATTTATAGTGGAATGAAAACTTCGCATGAGATGGCGAAAAAGTAGCTTCAGTTTCGTTGCAGTGACCATAGACATTCCTGATTGAATAAAATAAAAAATTAAAACACTGAATGCTGTTTTTGTTTTGTTTGTGTTGCACATACATGTTGCACGATTACACGCATACTGATCTGGCAGAGAAGGGAAGTTTTTGCAGCTTTCAGCCCCATTTGATTTGTTTTTTTCCAAACCTGAATTTGGTTAATGATTATCAACATACAAGTTCCTAGGATTGTTGAGAATATAATAATAATAATAATAATAATAATAATAATACTAATAATAATAATAATAATAATAATAACTAGAGTAAAAAAATGGTAATTAAATTTATTGTTGGGCAATGATTATATGAATAAATTCAACACAATTTTGTTATTTTGGTAGTCCTAATATACCCTGAGAAGAAATGTATTAACCGCTGTTTTCCTTTGCCTCCCAAGTTCTCTAGGCCTAACCAGTATTAGCTTCGATCTCAAAACTTTGCCAACGTTTTGCTACAGTTTCCAGCTTGAACAACATGTTTGGTCAACATGGTGAGAAATGGTGGGCAAGGTACGTTTTATGTTGTTTGATGGGTGTCCAGAGATGTTACCCAATCAGCAGTGTATATAAACCCCACCCGATTAAAAAGGCACTGCAACTTGGTCTACGCAAAATTTGAAGAATATTTTTAAGTATTTTGCACCTATTTGAACCAATTTCATCATGCTCCGAAAATTATTTGGGGAAATAAAACGTGAGAATGGCCTTACAAGCTTGAACGCACTTTTCCGTTTAATGCTAGGAGCAGCTCGATTCTAAACGGCAGTTGCCACGACATCACAATAGTTCCTCTGGGCTAATTGTCCGCCTAACACTTTGGTAATTTGCCGAGAAAGTGTTTACAATGCCAGCTGCATCAGAAGCACAAAAGTAATGCTGTCAGAGGGTGTCACAACAGCTATTAAACACCTAAAACGATTTTGGAAAATGAATGCTGTGACCACATGGGCAAGAATAGACCAGAATGTCAGTGTCTGTCAGCTTTGGCTTGGACACGACCAAGGTAAGGCATTAGCAAGAGTTGAAGCTTGCTGGCTTTATATCAAGACATCAGTAACAGCTAACTAGCTAGCTGCCTTTGTGTCAAGGACCAAATTGCTGAATGTTAACCTGTAGCTTGCTAACTTAATGCTCTTAACCACAAAACAACACCAAAACTGTTGAAGAAATGTAATGACTAACTTACATTACTAAATTGTATTAATGCTGCCTCTATTTTAATGTTGTGGCACTCAAATGAGTTAACATGCATTACCAGAGGTAGGCTCTGAGTTAAGACTTTCTTTAGCTTAGACTCTGTTGGATACAAGGCTGTCTTGTGGAGCCTAGTGCTTAATTGTAATCAGAATCTTAGCCCAGGGTAGCAGGTGAGCTCTGGAATTGCCTATCCACAGTGCAGAAGACAGGTTTCATTTCAGCCCTGGCATCCTTCCATTTATTGCACTTTGTGGCCTTGATGGAGACTTCAAAGAGCTGTATGACTCCAGCAGCCCTGTCCTCAGCCTTGCACTTCTTAATATCATCCTTTGATGTTACCCTCAACCAGACTCAGAGCAGGCAATGTTCTGGACCTTCTATTCAGCAGAACTTCCTCTGCTTTGGATGTTACAGTAATTCCCCTTCACTGCTCTGATCACCACTTTCTATCTTTCACACTCTCCCTCCCTTTTACTCCTGTCTATACCACTGCTTCATGCTCTCCTGCTTGATATAACCTCCACACCATTCCTCCCTTGTCTTTCACTTCAACTATCATGACCACCTTTTCTAATCCTGCCTCACTATCTTCTCTGTCCCTGGACACAGCTACAGATGTTTTCCTTTCTAAAGTCTCATCTGTAATTTTGTGTTCTCTCTCCTTCAGCAAAGCAAGATACTCCCCTGGTGCAGGTGTCCTGCACAGCAACTGGCAAGAGCTAAGGATGGCAGAGGGAAGGTGGAAGAAATCTGAGCTTGACTCAATTCTTCACTCCTAACAATATTTCCTTTGTTAGTTCTCACTTGAAGTTACTGCTGCAAAGATTCGTTTCTACAGAGGGAAACTGGAAGCATCAGCATCTGATCCATGCAATCTCCTCAACTCTCCTCTTCCTCCTCCACCCTCTTATCTTACCCCTGAGGATTTTGTCACCTTCTTTTGAAGAGAAAGTGAATAGAATATGCCTGTCTTTTCCCTGTGTCACCACTCCTTCCACTAGACCTTGTCCTGTTGTTCACAATCCCCTGGACACATATAATGTCCTACAACTGATCAAATCCAGTAATCCAAATATTTCTCCAATGGATCCCATGCCATTGACTTTGTTCCAATCAATCCCCATAGATTTACTTTCTTCATCACGTTTTTAATAAACTGATAGGATAACTCATTGCTATCCGTTAGCATTAGTTTCATTTTCCAGTTTTAAAAAGGCTTGGATGTATCTATGCTTGGTTTCGACCAAACTGAAAAACCTTCTTAACATTTTACATAAACATTCAATTCAGAGTGGCTGGGTACCTTAGTGGCTCAGAATGCTGTGTGAGTAGGCAGTCATGAAACAGTAGCAGAAATGACAGATTTTTTTAGCATTCTTCCGGCTCAAATTGCATAGTGACAAGGATCTCTGGTTAGGTTCAGTTTCTGGCACTGTTTTGTCTTCTTCTGACTTGTCGTCTATTGTTCCCTTTAGTACTGAGTGTTTTAACTGCCGTGATAAGGGGAATAACACGATTATTTTGTACAGAGGAGCCTTGCGTTTGCAGTGCTTTGGCACGGGTTGTCAAATGCATTAGTATTTGTTTCTGTTCTCATTATGGAGTTACATTAGGTAGAGTGAGAGGGGAGTTGGATCTCTGCATGGCAGGCGGAAGTGGCGGCTCTTGTGACTGCAGGAAACAGCCACTTCACCGTCTGAGCAAGCGCACATCATTACTATATATATATAGTATATATATATATATATAAATTTCCTGCCTTCCGCCCAAAGACTGCTGGGATAGGCTCCAGCACTAATTATTTATTATTGTTTGCTGTAATAATTTTACGAATGCTTTACAATAAGGTGAAATTAATTACTACCTTTTGTTAACATTAATAAACCGTGAATTATAAAATAAACTTTTATAAAGTTTAACACTTGTATTAAATGTCATTTCTTTTGAATATATTTTAAATTATTCGTTTGTGTATTACTGAATACAATTATATATATATATATATATATATATATATATATATATATATATATATATATATATATATATATATATATATATATATATATATATATATACCCCCACACCAATCTACCAAACTTCTCAGGTGGCAGAGCAGTGCTGTGACTAGGACAGAACAAATGCACCTCAAAAGCAGAAGCACTTCAAAAAATAATAATAATATAGTGCTGGGAAATTCATTGAGTCATCCATGAAGACAGAAAAACAAAATTCAGGTATCTTCCTGAATTAGTATTTCAGTTGGGACGTCAGCTCTGTCTCACTAACCTGTTTCTGTATGCAGTGAAAAGACGCATTATCAAGCGTTGAAAAAGTTCAAACCATTTCAACTTTTGCAAATGCAACGCATTCTGAGGTGGAGGCAAAAGACGAATTAAAATCTAAGATGGAGAACAGTAGCGAGGGAATGCACTCTTTTCCTGTTCTATATGACTTCTTTGTCATCTGCTTGCCTTGGTGGACTGCCATAGACAACATTTTGTTTTGATGGCCCACATATTTTGTGTCTACCAGCCGCGTACACGCCTTCTGAAAGGACAAGATCTGCATGCCTGTGCGTCTACCTGACCGCCACTTTACTAGAAGTGCTATTAGTGAGGGTCTTTGCATTGTCTAGTATGCAGGAAAACTAAAAGTGACGGTGGCTAATAAAAGTGACGGTGCGGTGGAGATCCCTAATAAAAGTGACGGTGGAGTGGAGGTCGCTAATAAAAGTGACAGTGAAGTGACGGTGGTGTGGAGGTCGCTAATGAAAAATGACGGTGGAGTGGAGGTCCCTACTAAAAGTGACGGTGGAGTGACGGTTGCTAATAAAAGTGACGGTGGAGTGGAGGTCGTTAATAAAAGAGTCGGTGGAGTGGAGGTCGCAAATAAAAGTGACGGTGGAGTAGAGGTCGCTAATAAAAGTGACACTGAAGTGACGGTGGTGTGGAGGTCGCTAATAAAAGTGACGGCAGTGGCTGTAACTAATAAAAGTGAGCCAGTAGTGGCCAAGTGGCGATCGCTAATAAAACTGACGGTGAAGTGGAGGTCTCCAACAAAAGTGACGGAGCAGCGGAGGTCGCTAAAAAAAGTGAGATTGGAGTGGAGGTCGCAAATAAAAGTGACAGTGAAGTGACGGTGGTGTGGAGGTCGCAAATAAAAGTGACGGTGGAGTGGAGGTCGCAAATAAAAGTGACAGTGAAGTGATGGTGGCTAATAAAAGTGACGGTGGAGTGGAGGTCACTATAAAAAGTGACGGTGGAGTGGAGGTCCCTAATAAAAGTGACGGTGGAGTTGAGGTCGCTAATAAAAGTGCCGGTGGAGTTGAGGTCGCTAATAAAAGTGACGGTGGAGTTGAGGTCGCTAATAAAACTAACGGTGGTGTAAGGGTCGCTAATAAAAATGACCGTGCAGGAGGGTCGCTAATAAAAGTGATGGTGGAGTGGAGGTCGCAAATAAAAGTGACAGTGAAGTGACGGTTGCTAATAAAAGTGACGGTGGTGTGGAGGTCGCTAATAAAAGTGATGTTGGAGTTGAGGTCGCTAATAAAAGTGACGGTGACGTGGAGGTCGCTAATAAAAGTGACTGTGCAGTGGAGGTCGCTAAATGAATGTGACATTGAAGTGACAGTTGCTAATAAAAGTGACGGTGACGTGGAGGTCGCTAATAAAAGTGACTGTGCAGTGGAGGTCGCTAAATGAATCTGACATTGAAGTGACAGTTGCTAATAAAAGTGACGGTGCAGTAGAGGGTGCTAATAAAAGTGACAGTGGAGTGGAGGTCGCAAGTACAAGTGACAGTGAAGTGACGGTTGCTAATAAAAGTGACGGTGGAGTGGAGGTCCCTAATAAAAGTGACGGTGGTGTGGAGGTTGCAAGTAAAAGTGACATTGAAATGACGGTTGCTAATAAAAGTGACCGTGCAGTGGAGGTCGCTAATAAAAGTGACGGTGGAGTTGAGGACGTTAATAAAAGTGACGGTGGAGTGGAGGTCGCAAATAAAAGTGACATTGAAGTGACAGTTGCTAATAAAAGTGACAGTGGAGTGGAGGTCGCAAGTACAAGTGACATTGAAGTGACAGTTGCTAATAAAAGTGACAGTGGAGTGGAGGTCGCTAATAAATGTTACAGTGAAGTGACGGTGGTGTGGAGGTCGCTAATAAAAGTGACGGTGCAGAGGAGGGTGCTAATAAAAGTGACAGTGGAGGTCCCTAATAAAAGTGACGGGGGAGTGACGGTGGAGTGACGGTGGAGTGGAGGTCGCAAATAAAAGTAACAGTGAAGTGATGGTGGCTAATAAAAGTGACGGTGGAGTGGAGGTCAATATAAACAGTGACGGTGGAGTGGAGGTCACTATAAAAAGTGACGGTGGAGTGGAGGTCCCTAATAAAAGTGACGGTGGAGTGGAGATCGCTAATAAAAGTGACAGTGAAGTGAAGTTTGCTAATAAAAGTGACGGTGGTGTGGAGGTCGCTAATAAAAGTGACAGTGAAGTGACGGTGGTGTGGAGGTCGCTAATAAAAGTGATGGTGGAGTGGAGGTCGCTAATAAAAGTGACGGTGGTGTGGAGGTCGCTAATAAAAGTGACGGTGGAGTTGAGGTCGCTAATAAAAGTGACGGTGGAGTTGAGGTCGCCAATAAAACTGACGATGGTGTAAGGGTCGTTAATAAAAGAGACGGTGGAGTTGAGGTCGCTAATAAAAGTGACAGTGAAGTGAGGGTGGTGTGGAGGTCGCTAATAAAAGTGACGGTGGAGTGGAGGTCGCTAATAAAAGTGACGGTGGTGTGGAGGTCGCTAATAAAAGTGACGGTGGTGTGGAGGTCGCTAATAAAAGTCACGGTGGAGTTGAGGTCACTAATAAAAGTGATGGTGGAGTTGAGGTCGCTAATAAAAGTGACAGTGAAGTGATGGTGGCTAATAAAAAGGACGGTGGAGTGGAGGTCACTAATAAACGTGACGGTGGAGTGGAGATCGCTAATAAAAGTGACAGTGAAGTGACGTTTGCTAATAAAAGTGACGGTGGTGTGGAGGTCGCTAATAAAAGTGACAGTGAAGTGACGGTGGTGTGGAGGTCGCTAATAAAAGTGACGGTGGAGTGAAGGACCCTAATAAAAGTGACAGTGAAGTGACGGTGGTGTGGAGGTCGCTAATAAAAGTGATGGTGGAGTGGAGGTCGCTAATAAAAGTGACGGTGGTGTGGAGGTCGCTAATAAAAGTGACGGTGGTGTAAGGGTCGTTAATAAAAGAGACGGTGGAGTTGAGGTCGCTAATAAAAGTGACAGTGAAGTGAGGGTGGTGTGGAGGTCGCTAATAAAAGTGATGGTGGAGTGGAGGTCGCTAATAAAAGTGATGGTGGTGTGGAGGTCGCTAATAAAAGTGACGGTGGTGTGGAGGTCGCTAATAAAAGTCACGGTGGAGTTGAGGTCACTAATAAAAGTGATGGTGGAGTTGAGGTCGCTAATAAAAGTGACAGTGAAGTGATGGTGGCTAATAAAAAGGACGGTGGAGTGGAGGTCACTAATAAAAGTGACGGTGGAGTGGAGGTCGCTAATAAAAGTGACAGTGAAGTAACAGTTTCTAATAAAATTGACGGTGGAGTGGAGGTCGCTAATAAAAGTGACAGTGGAGTTGAGGTTGCTAATAAAAGTGACAGTGGTGTGGAGGTCGCTAATAAAAGTGACAGTGAAGTGACGGTGGTGTGGAGGTCGCTAATAAAAGTGACGGTGGAGTGGAGGACCCTAATAAAAGTGACAGTGAAGTGACGGTGGTGTGGAGGTCGCTAATAAAAGTGATGGTGGAGTGGAGGTCGCTAATAAAAGTGACGGTGGTGTGGAGGTCGCTAATAAAAGTGACGGTGGAGTTGAGGTCGCTAATAAAAGTGACAGTGGAGTTGAGGTTGCTAATAAAAGTGACAGTGGAGTTGAGGTTGCTAATAAAAGTGACAGTGGAGTTGAGGTTGCTAATAAAAGTGACAGTGGAGTTGAGGTTGCTAATAAAAGTGACAGTGAAGTGACGGTGGTGTGGAGGTCGCTAATAAAAGTGATGGTGGAGTGGAGGTCGCTAATAAAAGTGACGGTGGTGTGGAGGTCGCTAATAAAAGTGACGGTGGAGTTGAGGTCGCTAATAAAAGTGACGGTGGAGTTGAGGTCGCTAATAAAACTGACGGTGGTGTAAGGGTCGTTAATAAAAGAGACGGTGGAGTTGAGGTCGCTAATAAAAATGACGGTGGTGTAAGGGTCGTTAATAAAAGAGACGGTGGAGTTGAGGTCGCTAATAAAAGTGACAGTGAAGTGAGGGTGGTGTGGAGGTCGCTAATAAAAGTGATGGTGGAGTGGAGGTCGCTAATAAAAGTGACGGTGGTGTGGAGGTCGCTAATAAAAGTGACGGTGGTGTGGAGGTCGCTAATAAAAGTCACGGTGGAGTTGAAGTCACTAATAAAAGTGATGGTGGAGTTGAGGTCGCTAATAAAAGTGACAGTGAAGTGATGGTGGCTAATAAAAAGGACGGTGGAGTGGAGGTCACTAATAAAAGTGACGGTGGAGTGGAGGTCGCTAATAAAAGTGACAGTGAAGTAACAGTTTCTAATAAAATTGACGGTGGAGTGGAGGTCGCTAATAAAAGTGACAGTGGAGTTGAGGTTGCTAATAAAAGTGACAGTGGTGTGGAGGTCGCTAATAAAAGTGACAGTGAAGTGACGGTGGTGTGGAGGTCGCTAATAAAAGTGACGGTGGAGTGGAGGACCCTAATAAAAGTGACAGTGAAGTGACGGTGGTGTGGAGGTCGCTAATAAAAGTGATGGTGGAGTGGAGGTCGCTAATAAAAGTGACGGTGGTGTGGAGGTCGCTAATAAAAGTGACGGTGGAGTTGAGGTCGCTAATAAAAGTGACAGTGGAGTTGAGGTTGCTAATAAAAGTGACAGTGGAGTTGAGGTTGCTAATAAAAGTGACAGTGGAGTTGAGGTTGCTAATAAAAGTGACAGTGGAGTTGAGGTTGCTAATAAAAGTGACAGTGGAGTTGAGGTTGCTAATAAAAGTGACAGTGAAGTGACGGTGGTGTGGAGGTCGCTAATAAAAGTGATGGTGGAGTGGAGGTCGCTAATAAAAGTGACGGTGGTGTGGAGGTCGCTAATAAAAGTGACGGTGGAGTTGAGGTCGCTAATAAAAGTGACGGTGGAGTTGAGGTCGCTAATAAAACTGACGGTGGTGTAAGGGTCGTTAATAAAAGAGACGGTGGAGTTGAGGTCGCTAATAAAAATGACGGCAGTGGCTGTAACTAATAAAAGTGAGCCAGTAGTGGCCAAGTGGCGATCGCTAATAAAACTGACGGTGAAGTGGAGGTCTCCAACAAAAGTGACGGAGCAGCGGAGGTCGCTAAAAAAAGTGAGATTGGAGTGGAGGTCGCAAATAAAAGTGACAGTGAAGTGACGGTGGTGTGGAGGTCGCAAATAAAAGTGACGGTGGAGTGGAGGTCGCAAATAAAAGTGACAGTGAAGTGATGGTGGCTAATAAAAGTGACGGTGGAGTGGAGGTCACTATAAAAAGTGACGGTGGAGTGGAGGTCCCTAATAAAAGTGACGGTGGAGTTGAGGTCGCTAATAAAAGTGCCGGTGGAGTTGAGGTCGCTAATAAAAGTGACGGTGGAGTTGAGGTCGCTAATAAAACTAACGGTGGTGTAAGGGTCGCTAATAAAAATGACCGTGCAGGGGGGTCGCTAATAAAAGTGATGGTGGAGTGGAGGTCGCAAATAAAAGTGACAGTGAAGTGACGGTTGCTAATAAAAGTGACGGTGGTGTGGAGGTCGCTAATAAAAGTGATGTTGGAGTTGAGGTCGCTAATAAAAGTGACGGTGACGTGGAGGTCGCTAATAAAAGTGACTGTGCAGTGGAGGTCGCTAAATGAATGTGACATTGAAGTGACAGTTGCTAATAAAAGTGACGGTGACGTGGAGGTCGCTAATAAAAGTGACTGTGCAGTGGAGGTCGCTAAATGAATCTGACATTGAAGTGACAGTTGCTAATAAAAGTGACGGTGCAGTAGAGGGTGCTAATAAAAGTGACAGTGGAGTGGAGGTCGCAAGTACAAGTGACAGTGAAGTGACGGTTGCTAATAAAAGTGACGGTGGAGTGGAGGTCCCTAATAAAAGTGACGGTGGTGTGGAGGTTGCAAGTAAAAGTGACATTGAAATGACGGTTGCTAATAAAAGTGACCGTGCAGTGGAGGTCGCTAATAAAAGTGACGGTGGAGTTGAGGACGTTAATAAAAGTGACGGTGGAGTGGAGGTCGCAAATAAAAGTGACATTGAAGTGACAGTTGCTAATAAAAGTGACAGTGGAGTGGAGGTCGCAAGTACAAGTGACATTGAAGTGACAGTTGCTAATAAAAGTGACAGTGGAGTGGAGGTCGCTAATAAATGTTACAGTGAAGTGACGGTGGTGTGGAGGTCGCTAATAAAAGTGACGGTGCAGAGGAGGGTGCTAATAAAAGTGACAGTGGAGGTCCCTAATAAAAGTGACGGGGGAGTGACGGTGGAGTGACGGTGGAGTGGAGGTCGCAAATAAAAGTAACAGTGAAGTGATGGTGGCTAATAAAAGTGACGGTGGAGTGGAGGTCAATATAAACAGTGACGGTGGAGTGGAGGTCACTATAAAAAGTGACGGTGGAGTGGAGGTCCCTAATAAAAGTGACGGTGGAGTGGAGATCGCTAATAAAAGTGACAGTGAAGTGAAGTTTGCTAATAAAAGTGACGGTGGTGTGGAGGTCGCTAATAAAAGTGACAGTGAAGTGACGGTGGTGTGGAGGTCGCTAATAAAAGTGATGGTGGAGTGGAGGTCGCTAATAAAAGTGACGGTGGTGTGGAGGTCGCTAATAAAAGTGACGGTGGAGTTGAGGTCGCTAATAAAAGTGACGGTGGAGTTGAGGTCGCCAATAAAACTGACGATGGTGTAAGGGTCGTTAATAAAAGAGACGGTGGAGTTGAGGTCGCTAATAAAAGTGACAGTGAAGTGAGGGTGGTGTGGAGGTCGCTAATAAAAGTGATGGTGGAGTGGAGGTCGCTAATAAAAGTGACGGTGGTGTGGAGGTCGCTAATAAAAGTGACGGTGGTGTGGAGGTCGCTAATAAAAGTCACGGTGGAGTTGAGGTCACTAATAAAAGTGATGGTGGAGTTGAGGTCGCTAATAAAAGTGACAGTGAAGTGATGGTGGCTAATAAAAAGGACGGTGGAGTGGAGGTCACTAATAAACGTGACGGTGGAGTGGAGATCGCTAATAAAAGTGACAGTGAAGTGACGTTTGCTAATAAAAGTGACGGTGGTGTGGAGGTCGCTAATAAAAGTGACAGTGAAGTGACGGTGGTGTGGAGGTCGCTAATAAAAGTGACGGTGGAGTGAAGGACCCTAATAAAAGTGACAGTGAAGTGACGGTGGTGTGGAGGTCGCTAATAAAAGTGATGGTGGAGTGGAGGTCGCTAATAAAAGTGACGGTGGTGTGGAGGTCGCTAATAAAAGTGACGGTGGTGTAAGGGTCGTTAATAAAAGAGACGGTGGAGTTGAGGTCGCTAATAAAAGTGACAGTGAAGTGAGGGTGGTGTGGAGGTCGCTAATAAAAGTGATGGTGGAGTGGAGGTCGCTAATAAAAGTGATGGTGGTGTGGAGGTCGCTAATAAAAGTGACGGTGGTGTGGAGGTCGCTAATAAAAGTCACGGTGGAGTTGAGGTCACTAATAAAAGTGATGGTGGAGTTGAGGTCGCTAATAAAAGTGACAGTGAAGTGATGGTGGCTAATAAAAAGGACGGTGGAGTGGAGGTCACTAATAAAAGTGACGGTGGAGTGGAGGTCGCTAATAAAAGTGACAGTGAAGTAACAGTTTCTAATAAAATTGACGGTGGAGTGGAGGTCGCTAATAAAAGTGACAGTGGAGTTGAGGTTGCTAATAAAAGTGACAGTGGTGTGGAGGTCGCTAATAAAAGTGACAGTGAAGTGACGGTGGTGTGGAGGTCGCTAATAAAAGTGACGGTGGAGTGGAGGACCCTAATAAAAGTGACAGTGAAGTGACGGTGGTGTGGAGGTCGCTAATAAAAGTGATGGTGGAGTGGAGGTCGCTAATAAAAGTGACGGTGGTGTGGAGGTCGCTAATAAAAGTGACGGTGGAGTTGAGGTCGCTAATAAAAGTGACAGTGGAGTTGAGGTTGCTAATAAAAGTGACAGTGGAGTTGAGGTTGCTAATAAAAGTGACAGTGGAGTTGAGGTTGCTAATAAAAGTGACAGTGGAGTTGAGGTTGCTAATAAAAGTGACAGTGGAGTTGAGGTTGCTAATAAAAGTGACAGTGAAGTGACGGTGGTGTGGAGGTCGCTAATAAAAGTGATGGTGGAGTGGAGGTCGCTAATAAAAGTGACGGTGGTGTGGAGGTCGCTAATAAAAGTGACGGTGGAGTTGAGGTCGCTAATAAAAGTGACGGTGGAGTTGAGGTCGCTAATAAAACTGACGGTGGTGTAAGGGTCGTTAATAAAAAAGACGGTGGAGTTGAGGTCGCTAATAAAAATGACGGTGGTGTAAGGGTCGTTAATAAAAGAGACGGTGGAGTTGAGGTCGCTAATAAAAGTGACAGTGAAGTGAGGGTGGTGTGGAGGTCGCTAATAAAAGTGATGGTGGAGTGGAGGTCGCTAATAAAAGTGACGGTGGTGTGGAGGTCGCTAATAAAAGTGACGGTGGTGTGGAGGTCGCTAATAAAAGTCACGGTGGAGTTGAAGTCACTAATAAAAGTGATGGTGGAGTTGAGGTCGCTAATAAAAGTGACAGTGAAGTGATGGTGGCTAATAAAAAGGACGGTGGAGTGGAGGTCACTAATAAAAGTGACGGTGGAGTGGAGGTCGCTAATAAAAGTGACTGTGTAGTAACTGTTTCTAATAAAATTGACGGTGGAGTGGAGGTCGCTAATAAAAGTGACAGTGGAGTTGAGGTTGCTAATAAAAGTGACAGTGGTGTGGAGGTCGCTAATAAAAGTGACAGTGAAGTGACGGTGGTGTGGAGGTCGCTAATAAAAGTGACGGTGGAGTGGAGGTCGCTAATAAAAGTGACAGTGAAGTGACGGTGGTGTGGAGGTCGCTAATAAAAGTGATGGTGGAGTGGAGGTCGCTAATAAAAGTGACGGTGGTGTGGAGGTCGCTAATAAAAGTGACGGTGGAGTTGAGGTCGCTAATAAAAGTGACAGTGGAGTTGAGGTTGCTAATAAAAGTGACAGTGGAGTTGAGGTTGCTAATAAAAGTGACAGTGGAGTTGAGGTTGCTAATAAAAGTGACAGTGGAGTTGAGGTTGCTAATAAAAGTGACAGTGGAGTTGAGGTTGCTAATAAAAGTGACAGTGAAGTGACGGTGGTGTGGAGGTCGCTAATAAAAGTGATGGTGGAGTGGAGGTCGCTAATAAAAGTGACGGTGGTGTGGAGGTCGCTAATAAAAGTGACGGTGGAGTTGAGGTCGCTAATAAAAGTGACGGTGGAGTTGAGGTCGCTAATAAAACTGACGGTGGTGTAAGGGTCGTTAATAAAAGAGACGGTGGAGTTGAGGTCGCTAATAAAAATGACGGTGGTGTAAGGGTCGTTAATAAAAGAGACGGTGGAGTTGAGGTCGCTAATAAAAGTGACAGTGAAGTGAGGGTGGTGTGGAGGTCGCTAATAAAAGTGATGGTGGAGTGGAGGTCGCTAATAAAAGTGACGGTGGTGTGGAGGTCGCTAATAAAAGTGACGGTGGTGTGGAGGTCGCTAATAAAAGTCACGGTGGAGTTGAAGTCACTAATAAAAGTGATGGTGGAGTTGAGGTCGCTAATAAAAGTGACAGTGAAGTGATGGTGGCTAATAAAAAGGACGGTGGAGTGGAGGTCACTAATAAAAGTGACGGTGGAGTGGAGGTCGCTAATAAAAGTGACAGTGAAGTAACAGTTTCTAATAAAAGTGACGGTGGAGTTGAGGTCGCTAATAAAAGTGACAGTGGAGTTGAGGTTGCTAATAAAAGTGACAGTGGTGTGGAGGTCGCTAATAAAAGTGACAGTGAAGTGACGGTGGTGTGGAGGTCGCTAATAAAAGTGACGGTGGAGTGGAGGACCCTAATAAAAGTGACAGTGAAGTGACGGTGGTGTGGAGGTCGCTAATAAAAGTGACGGTGGAGTGGAGGTCGCTAATAAAAGTGACGGTGGTGTGGAGGTCGCTAATAAAAGTGACGGTGGAGTTGAGGTCGCTAATAAAAGTGACAGTGGAGTTGAGGTTGCTAATAAAAGTGACAGTGGAGTTGAGGTTGCTAATAAAAGTGACAGTGGAGTTGAGGTTGCTAATAAAAGTGACAGTGGAGTTGAGGTTGCTAATAAAAGTGACAGTGGAGTTGAGGTTGCTAATAAAAGTGACAGTGAAGTGACGGTGGTGTGGAGGTCGCTAATAAAAGTGATGGTGGAGTGGAGGTCGCTAATAAAAGTGACGGTGGTGTGGAGGTCGCTAATAAAAGTGACGGTGGAGTTGAGGTCGCTAATAAAAGTGACGGTGGAGTTGAGGTCGCTAATAAAACTGACGGTGGTGTAAGGGTCGTTAATAAAAGAGACGGTGGAGTTGAGGTCGCTAATAAAAATGACGGTGGTGTAAGGGTCGTTAATAAAAGAGACGGTGGAGTTGAGGTCGCTAATAAAAGTGACAGTGAAGTGAGGGTGGTGTGGAGGTCGCTAATAAAAGTGATGGTGGAGTGGAGGTCGCTAATAAAAGTGACGGTGGTGTGGAGGTCGCTAATAAAAGTGACGGTGGTGTGGAGGTCGCTAATAAAAGTCACGGTGGAGTTGAGGTCACTAATAAAAGTGATGGTGGAGTTGAGGTCGCTAATAAAAGTGACAGTGAAGTGATGGTGGCTAATAAAAAGGACGGTGGAGTGGAGGTCACTAATAAAAGTGACGGTGGAGTGGAGATCGCTAATAAAAGTGACAGTGAAGTGACGTTTGCTAATAAAATTGACGGTGGAGTGGAGGTCGCTAATAAAAGTGACAGTGGAGTTGAGGTTGCTAATAAAAGTGACAGTGGTGTGGAGGTCGCTAATAAAAGTGACAGTGAAGTGACGGTGGTGTGGAGGTCGCTAATAAAAGTGACGGTGGAGTGGAGGACCCTAATAAAAGTGACAGTGAAGTGACGGTGGTGTGGAGGTCGCTAATAAAAGTGATGGTGGAGTGGAGGTCGCTAATAAAAGTGACGGTGGTGTGGAGGTCGCTAATAAAAGTGACGGTGGAGTTGAGGTCGCTAATAAAAGTGACAGTGGAGTTGAGGTTGCTAATAAAAGTGACAGTGAAGTGACGGTGGTGTGGAGGTCGCTAATAAAAGTGACAGTGAAGTAACAGTTTCTAATAAAATTGACGGTGGAGTGGAGGTCGCTAATAAAAGTGACAGTGGAGTTGAGGTTGCTAATAAAAGTGACAGTGGAGTTGAGGTTGCTAATAAAAGTGACAGTGAAGTGACGGTGGTGTGGAGGTCGCTAATAAAAGTGATGGTGGAGTGGAGGTCGCTAATAAAAGTGACGGTGGTGTGGAGGTCGCTAATAAAAGTGACGGTGGAGTTGAGGTCGCTAATAAAAGTGACGGTGGAGTTGAGGTCGCTAATAAAACTGACGGTGGTGTAAGGGTCGTTAATAAAAGAGACGGTGGAGTTGAGGTTGCTAATAAAAGTGACAGTGAAGTGACGGTGGTGTGGAGGTCGCTAATAAAAGTGATGGTGGAGTAAAGGTCGCTAATAAAAGTGACGGTGGTGTGGAGGTCGCTAATAAAAGTGACGGTGGTGTGGAGGTCGCTAATGAAAGTCACGGTGGAGTTGAGGTCGCTAAAAAAAGTGATGGTGGAGTTGAGGTCGATAATAAAAGTGCCGGTGGAGTTGAGGTCGCTATTAAAAGTGACGGTGGAGTTGAGGTCGCTAATAAAACCAACGGTGGTGTAAGGGTCGCTAATAAAAGTGAAGGTGGAGTTGAGGTCGCTAATAAAACTGACGGTGGTGAAAGGGTCGCTAATAAAAGTGATGGTGGAGTTGAGGTCGCTAATAAAAGTGATGGTGGAGTTGAGGTCGCTAATAAAAGTGACGGTGGAGTTGAGCTCGCTAACAAAAGTGACGGTGGAGTTGAGGTCGCTAATAAAAGTGACGCTGGAGTGGAGGTCACTAATAAATGTGACGGTGGTGTGGAGGTCACTAATAAATGTGACGGTGGAGTGGAGGACCCTAATAAAAGTGACAGTGAAGTGACGGTGGTGTGGAGGTCGCTAATAAAAGTGATGGTGGAGTGGAGGTCGCTAATAAAAGTGACGGTGGTGTAAGGGTCGTTAATAAAAGAGACGGTGGAGTTGAGGTCGCTAATAAAAGTGACGCTGGAGTGGAGGTCACTAATAAATGTGACGGTGGTGTGGAGGTCACTAATAAATGTGACGGTGGAGTGGAGGACCCTAATAAAAGTGACAGTGAAGTGACGGTGGTGTGGAGGTCGCTAATAAAAGTGACGGTGGAGTTGAGGTCGCTAATAAAACTGACGGTGGTGTAAGGGTCGTTAATAAAAGAGACGGTGGAGTTGAGGTCGCTAATAAAAGTGACAGTGAAGTGAGGGTGGTGTGGAGGTCGCTAATAAAAGTGATGGTGGAGTGGAGGTCGCTAATAAAAGTGACGGTGGTGTGGAGGTCGCTAATAAAAGTGACGGTGGTGTGGAGGTCGCTAATAAAAGTCACGGTGGAGTTGAGGTCACTAATAAAAGTGATGGTGGAGTTGAGGTCGCTAATAAAAGTGACAGTGAAGTGATGGTGGCTAATAAAAAGGACGGTGGAGTGGAGGACCCTAATAAAAGTGACAGTGAAGTGACGGTGGTGTGGAGGTCGCTAATAAAAGTGATGGTGGAGTGGAGGTCGCTAATAAAAGTGACGGTGGTGTGGAGGTCGCTAATAAAAGTGACGGTGGTGTAAGGGTCGTTAATAAAAGAGACGGTGGAGTTGAGGTCGCTAATAAAAGTGACAGTGAAGTGAGGGTGGTGTGGAGGTCGCTAATAAAAGTGACGGTGGTGTGGAGGTTGCTAATAAAAGTGACGGTGGTGTGGAGGTCGCTAATAAAAGTCACGGTGGAGTTGAGGTCACTAATAAAAGTGATGGTGGAGTTGAGGTCGCTAATAAAAGTGACAGTGAAGTGATGGTGGCTAATAAAAAGGACGGTGGAGTGGAGGTCACTAATAAAAGTGACGGTGGAGTGGAGGTCGCTAATAAAAGTGACAGTGAAGTAACAGTTTCTAATAAAATTGACGGTGGAGTGGAGGTCGCTAATAAAAGTGACAGTGGAGTTGAGGTTGCTAATAAAAGTGACAGTGGTGTGGAGGTCGCTAATAAAAGTGACAGTGAAGTGACGGTGGTGTGGAGGTCGCTAATAAAAGTGACGGTGGAGTGGAGGACCCTAATAAAAGTGACAGTGAAGTGACGTTGGTGTGGAGGTCGCTAATAAAAGTGATGGTGGAGTGGAGGTCGCTAATAAAAGTGACGGTGGTGTGGAGGTCGCTAATAAAAGTGACGGTGGAGTTGAGGTCGCTAATAAAAGTGACAGTGGAGTTGAGGTTGCTAATAAAAGTGACAGTGAAGTGACGGTGGTGTGGAGGTCGCTAATAAAAGTGACAGTGAAGTAACAGTTTCTAATAAAATTGACGGTGGAGTGGAGGTCGCTAATAAAAGTGACAGTGGAGTTGAGGTTGCTAATAAAAGTGACAGTGGAGTTGAGGTTGCTAATAAAAGTGACAGTGAAGTGACGGTGGTGTGGAGGTCGCTAATAAAAGTGATGGTGGAGTGGAGGTCGCTAATAAAAGTGACGGTGGTGTGGAGGTCGCTAATAAAAGTGACGGTGGAGTTGAGGTCGCTAATAAAACTGACGGTGGTGTAAGGGTCGTTAATAAAAGAGACGGTGGAGTTGAGGTCGCTAATAAAAGTGACAGTGAAGTGACGGTGGTGTGGAGGTCGCTAATAAAAGTGATGGTGGAGTGGAGGTCGCTAATAAAAGTGACGGTGGTGTGGAGGTCGCTAATAAAAGTGACGGTGGTGTGGAGGTCGCTAATAAAAGTCACGGTGGAGTTGAGGTCGCTAATAAAAGTGATGGTGGAGTTGAGGTCGATAATAAAAGTGCCGGTGGAGTTGAGGTCGCTATTAAAAGTGACGGAGGAGTTGAGGTCGCTAATAAAACCAACGGTGGTGTAAGGGTCGCTAATAAAAGTGAAGGTGGAGTTGAGGTCGCTAATAAAACTGACGGTGGTGAAAGGGTCGCTAATAAAAGTGATGGTGGAGTTGAGGTCGCTAATAAAAGTGATGGTGGAGTTGAGGTCGCTAATAAAAGTGACGGTGGAGTTGAGCTCGCTAACAAAAGTGACGGTGGAGTTGAGGTCGCTAATAAAAGTGACGCTGGAGTGGAGGTCACTAATAAATGTGACGGTGGTGTGGAGGTCACTAATAAATGTGACGGTGGTGTGGAGGTTGCTAATAAAAGTGACGGTGGAGTGGAGGTCACTAATAAAAGTGACGGTGGAGTGGAGGTCACTAATTAAAGTGACGGTGGAGTGGAGGTCACTAATTAAAGTGACGGTGGAGTGGAGGTCACTGATAAATTTGACGGTGGATTTGCGGTGAAAGGGCAGTTCCTTGCAGTCACTAGAGCCGCCATTTTCGCCCGTTACCCCGCGCAGAGAGTTTGAACATGTAAAAATATTAGAACTGCCAGTCAAAATATGTAAGATATCTAAGATATTATGTCTTTGTACTATTTTCAGTTAAATATAGGGTTTAAATGATTAGCATATCATTTTTTTTGTTGTTTTTATTCACATTTTGTACAGTGTCCCAACTTTTTTGGAAATTTGATCGTTAACCATGTGTCCTCTGAGAAGCTGCCAGTTTACCAGTTACCAGCAAAAAGTTTTATATTTAAAAGGTTAACAACTTTGTAATTAACTGATACACACAATATCAGCCAACACTGGCAACAGAATTACAAGTGAAGTACTGTTTCTTTACGTTAAATGCTTATAGAGCATATATGCAGGAAAGTAATGTAAAATATTTACAATAACTAATTTTAAATGTGTTATTCTCTTAAATCTACACAAATGTTTATCTTATGGAATATTTGCATTGTTGCCTCTACGCTTAATCGACTTTCTGTTCAAGACTAAATGAGAAATACATTGTACATCCTACGGTTTTAAAATCCAATCAAATATTGATCACTCAAACAGCATTCATTGCTCATAAAGTTAATGATACATGTTAATTTGAGTAAAATAAAGGACAACCATAAAACAACAGTTAACCTGAGGTTTTCATAATGCCATCTGTATGAGGGTTTCATAGAGCCTTGGAGGGAACTTTACCCATAAGTTTCTTCTTGGTATTCTGCTCTGGCCTAAAAACAATTATAAAACATTTAGGAGCAAAAATACAAATAATTAAACCAAAGCTTGAGGCCAGAATAGCAAATATCTCTACAGCTACAGTGAACTTTCCAGGAGAGCTGACGTAAGCTGGGATAAAGGTAACCCACACTGCACAGAATATGAGCATGCTGAATGTGATGAACTTGGCTTCATTAAAGTTGTCAGGCAGCTTCCGTGCAAGAAAAGCCAAAATAAAACATAAAAGAGCAAGAAACCCTATATAACCCAGCACAGCCCAGAAACCTATAGCTGAACCTAATGCACATTCCAGTATTATCCTTTCCTTGTAGTATTTTAGATTTTTGAAGGGCAGAGGAGGTGCTGTTGTCAACCAAATAACACAAATAAGGACCTGTATGAGAGTGAAGGTGAGAACACTGAGTCTCTGCTGTGGAGGCCCAAACCATTTCATAGCATTACTGCCTGGAAGTGTAGCTCTGAAGGCCATTAACACAACTACTGTTTTTCCCAGAACACAGGAGATGCAGAGGACGAAGGTGATCCCAAACGCTGTGTGACGCAGCATACAGGACCACTCAGAGGGCCGGCCAATGAAAGTAAGAGAGCAGAGAAAACACAGAGTCAGTGAGAAGAGCAGCAGGAAGCTCAGCTCTGAGTTGTTTGCTCGGACGATGGGAGAAGTTCTGTGTTTGTAGAAAACAGCAGTCACACATACAGCTATGAAGGCCCCAATGATGGAGAACGCAGTCAGGATGATGCTCAGAGTGTCATCCCAGGACAGGAACTCCACAGGCTTGGGGAGGCAACTGTCTCGCTGGATGTTGGGCCAGAACTCAGGAGGGCAGCGCAAACAGTTCAAAGCATCTAAGAGATTAAGAAAAAAGTAAAGCCCTATTAAAGAACAATTACAGTACGCAAGCTCCACGAATGAAAAAAAAAAAATATATATATATATAGTGACTGTGAATGTTTTCAGAAAAAGTGTAAAAAAAGTAAAACATTTTTTTTTTTTTTTTTTTTTTTTTTGTTTTTGCAACACGAGGATAACATTGATATAAAATCTTCCTCCTTATATTGTGATACCCAACCTGTCTTGTTACTGATCTGTCCTTCTGCACATGGTATACAGTCAAAGCAGCAGACTGGCTTTCCTTTCTGCACAGCCTTCCTGGTTCCTGGAGGACAGCTCTCACTGCACACAGATCTTGGAACCTGAAAGACATCAGAGAAATATCAAAAAGCTATGCTAATTTCAAGCACGCATATTGAAAATGCTGGAAATGTCATGATGGGGTGGGTTATAATATGTAATATATCGGGACTGGTCAATGAACAATTTACAGTTCTTTTATGAACCCACACAAGTATAGTAAACTCTCAAAACAAATTTTTATTAGATTATTTATCCGCATCCACAGTGTTATGTGAATGTTTGGTAGACTCATAGGCTCAATATCAACTATTTTCTGATTTGAATTTAGGAATATTTAAAAAACACTTATGTATCTCAAACACAAACTATATCTGTAGTGGAGCATAGGCGCGTGCCCAGATAAGCCTCCGGGGAAATTTAGCTCCTGTTTGCCATTATTTAAGATCCATTTCAAGCAACGTGTGACTCAGCCTCCCCACGGGAACAGAGCTAGAATGGGCAGCTTCAGTTCACTAAGCTTCATCGCTCTTAACTGCCTTCTCTGCCTGTGAATATATCTACTCAATAAACCTCGACCTGACATGCTTTACTACAAGTAGAAATAAAAGGCAGGCAGTCTTTTTACCAAGGTGCCAAATTATATATATACATATATATATATATATATATATATATATATATATATATATATATATATATATATATATATATATATATATATATATATATATATAGTCATGCTGCAACACAAATACAAAAACACATGTAACACAAATATATCGTAAATAACATGTTGAGTCACAGAGGCTGAGACAAAAAAGTGTTGCAACCTTTCAAGACTATATATGAAGTGTTGTACTGTACCTCGGTCTGTCCTCCCATCCAGCTGATAGCTCTGCTCATACTGAACTCCTGGCCTCTTGGTCTGAATGAGTCGTAGTGGCCCACAGCCACAATTTCCAAACCACCATCTTTCTTAACCTGCCAGTTTATGAGCTCGTAGACGGCCACAGGATCACCACTGGAATCAAACGAGACCTGAAAACCATTCTTTGTGGTGAAGTTCACTTTCTTGAGCTGGTCGAGTATCTGCAGTGGAACACAAAAAATAAATAAATAAATAAATAATTATAATTATTTTCCTATTAACTGTATGCAACAAGTGTTTAAAAGCATTGAATCACATTTTTAAAATAATTTATCATTAGAGAGTATCATTTGAAATCAAAATAAAGACTTTTTAAATTAACCAGTACCTGCCATGGTGTGAATTTAGGGCTCTTGTCGCACTGCGTGTCATTAGGCCTACAGATAACACCGTGGATGGCATGCGCTATGGCATATGTAGCTTTATACACCATGTTAGTGATGCGCAGCTGTGACGTGTCTGTGTATGCGTTCTGCAGCGCGCGGATATCCTCACTGCCATCACATTCCCGCGCGCCCCCTGAGGAGCCTTTTAGGCTACAGCTGAACGAGCTCTCCCAAAACTCCGTTAGCAGAGGAGATTTCAGTGCTTGTGCTGGAGAGAGATCCAGAAGAAACTCACGAAGACCTGGAATCACCGAGCGGGGGATCCCAAATCCTATCGCCCCAGCGCACATGTTAAAGCGCAGAATATCTGGATCTATGATCCAAGTTTCGCTGCCGATCCACTGAAGTGGAGGCGGCGGCTGCCTTGTGAGTTCTTCAAAAATAAACTTTATGTCGCTTGCAGCAAGAAACGTTACTATTACCCGGGCTGTTGATCTCCGGATGACGTTCGCCACTCTCTCCAGTTTACTGCGCGGTTGTGTTCTGTAGTAGGACTCGGAGTACTCCACACAGATTCCCTCCTCCTGCGCAGCCTTTAGAAACGACGCCATTCCATAATTTCCATAATCTGTATCGCTGCGCACTGCCCCAATCCATGTCCAGCCGAAATGCTTTACCATTCTTGCTAGTGCGGTCGCTTGGTGGTAGTCACTAGGCACAGTCCTGAGAAAGGATGGATATTGAAGCTTATCGCTCAGACATGCGCAGGTCGCGTAGTGACTCACCTGTAATTCAGCGTAGAAAAGGAAAAAGAATCGCCATTAAAACAACTGAATGAATTCGTTTCCAGTATATAATATTACTCCTTAGTAACATCTAAAACCCGCTGGAATTTTAAATACAGTCACCTGTGGAATTCCAAAAAGACCCAGCAGTCTGGCCATACTCATTGATGGGGTGGAAGAAGAATCTCCTATGAGAGCAGGAACAGCTGCAGCTGCTGATTTTGAACAGGAATCAGTCTCATTGTAAAATGGTTCCATGCCGTTTGCAAACTGGAATGCAACTTTTACAGCCATCGGTACTTCAGAGCACGAGTCGTGTATCTGGTATCCTAACGTGATTCCCGGCAGGAGATCTGTTCTGTTGTTGATCTCGTGGATGGTGAACTCCATGGCACGAGCGAAGCGCAGCCCCCTGAGATTAATACTGTACAGAAACAGAAGAAACAAAAACATTTAGACAAAATTAGAAATTGTGTGAATTCATTAAATATTTTCTGATGTCACTAATTCAATAACTAGCGCACGAGTGCAAAACATAACCGTTTGATTACTAGAATTTCTCTGACATTCTCTCTGCAACAGTTCACTCCACACTCACAGACAGACCTTCCAGAGCACTGTGGCTGGAGTGGCTGTCTGGCGTAGGTGTTCTTCTCTGATCTCGTGTAAATATGAATAGAAAAAATCCCCCCAATCTCAAAGTCTCCATTCATAGAAAAAACAGGCATCTGAGGCTCAGCCCACAACCTGCAGCTGAGTAGGTCAGCTTTACATGCTGCTGGACGGAGCCCAGTTATACAAAGCATTGACACAAAAGTCAGTAGACTTGAAGTGGGCTGCATGGCATTCTCAGCAGTGCCCAGCCCTCTGAAGGCCAGGGTGACTGCATTTAAATATTCACCTCATAATAATTCCCTGTGGGTGAGCTCAGACTCAGGAGGCGTGGTTATGACTTAATTTGTATGCCTCTGGAACAAGGGGTGTCATTAAAATAAACAGAGAGACTGAGCTGATGATGTAACTGCAGGCAAGATGATAAAATAAATTAATAAACAAATAAAAATGCGTTTCTCAGTTTCCTGCTATTCAGAAATTACTTTGCGTCATTTCCAGTCCTGAGAGGGGCAGCACTGTTTTACCATTTTTTGCAGGTGGAATATTTAACACAAAATGTTTTTTTTTTGCCAAAATACAAAAAAGATGAAGGCGTGTCCCTTTAAATGAATGTTAAAAACATGAAATATTGGGGAGACCTCATTATAAAACATTAGAGTAAGCCTTTCTTAACATCATAAATATGTGATTTAGCTTGGGTCATGGTCCAAATATCTCATTTACCCTCTCCTAAAGAAACTGAATTTTGATCTTTGGGTATTTCCATTGTCCTAACCCCCACATGAGTTTAACATTTTTTACATTATTTTTTAACTCAACAACTTTTCATTCAGAATAATAAAGTAGGAATAACATACATGATGTGTTCCCATGAGGCATCAGGAAGTATCATAATACAGTTTCATCACTAGTCAAAATGTTTATTTGCTGCTGGCTTCAGACTGTGGCTACTGTTTGATCTGAGTGCAGCATTTGACACTATTGATCATGAAACTTAAATCAATGGGCTTTGAGAATTAGTAGGATAGGTGGTCAACTTCTTTACTAGTCTGATTGGTTATTACCAATTTTTCGGCCTTAAAGGTACATTTTGAGAGCATAGAAGAGTGCATTACGATGTCCCACAAAGTTCCATTCCAGGACCCCTATTGTTTTTATTCCACTTACAGCACCTAGGACCTAGGAGAATGTGGAATTAAATTCATGCTGAGAATAGATACTTATTAGTTTAGTCGGGTTTAATAGCACAATTACTCTTAAAGGATAGAAATAAAGACATTAAGTCTTAAATTGACTACAAAGTAGTTTGACATTGTAACAATAGCAGAATCCTTTTGGTGCTATATAATCATTTTTAAAAAATGTTATATACAACCATATACAGCATATTCTGCATTAATCTGAAGAATGATTTCACCTTTGAGTCCACATAGTTCTATCTGTATATATTCTATATCTAGAACCATAATCTTAACTAAAGAACTCTTCAAGAACCATCTTTTATAAACAGTTGATTAAAGATTTATTTGCTCTGTTTTACTCATGATTATTAAAATTGAACATAATACTTGTATATATATATATATATATATATATATATATATATATATATATATATATAGTTGTCCAAACAATGAGTTTGGAGTTTGAATTTGTATTAATGCTAATGATCATTTAGCATTTGTTTTACTACCACTTTGTAACACTTTTTTTGTCCTTATTTTTTTGACTGTGAATTTTGTTTTACTCTGTTTTTGTTTGTTTGTTTGTTTGTTTGTTTGTTGTTGTTTTGTTTGTTTAACAGGCAGGGAGCTTGGTGCAATATTAGATGCTGGTTTTTCATTTGATTCTCATTTAGACATTTCCCTACATGGTGATGAGAAACTCATACATGCTTCCTTAATGTCTCCGTTGAATTATTGTGTTGTGTTAGCCGCTGTGCTGCAGTCTCTTTAAATAAGATTCAGTTAGTTCAAAATGCTGCTCTTCACACAATACCCTGGTATAATACAGTCTACACTGGCAACCTGTTAAATTTCTTCTTGATGACAAAGTCTTATCAATGAACTATAAAGCTCTAAAAGCAATCTTCATAATGTTCCAGCAAATCTATATTTACTGTATTTGTGATGTAATATGTTCTGTTTATTGCTGTTGAGGCTCTTTCATTCACAGAAATTCTTGTTGTGGCATCTAAAAAGTATCTTGTCCAGAACAGTCAGTGCCGCATTCACCAGGTTTCCACCTTGTCACTTTAAATTTGCAAGAATAATGGGATGTTAAAAAAGCAAATAAGTCATCATTTTAATTTCTTCATCATTCCACTTGTACGTATGCCTTTGTCATTTTTAAAAAATTATGAACACAAATGCAGAAACTTAGGGTCAAATAATTTACATTATATTATTTTTTAATGTATTTACAGTATTAATCAAGCCAAATTGTTTCCATTAACAAATTAATTTTTTTTTTTTGTCAGAAAAATATCTCAAGCAAGCTTGAGCATTTCAGTGCAATATTTGGCAATTCTGTTCTATTTTATATGCACCTTTTCCGTGTTGTATTGAAATAGGCAGAAAAATACATTAACTTTACCTTCTTTTTTTTTACTTTTTTTTTCATGTGTGTAAATTTATGATACTCTTCATAAGAATTAGGAACACAAACTACATTTTTGTGGATTTACAGTGAAACATATGTCCCATAAATTTCCATGGATTTTCTATAAACCGGTTTATTTTTCTTATAAATATTATATATTTCCTGTTATCATAAATGCTCCATATACTGTTCACTCCACACTCACAGTCAGGCCTCCCAGGGCACTGTGGCTGTAGGTGTTCAGCTCTAATCTCATGTTGTCAAGATTGGCCCCTCCCAGTCCTGTCCATGTGCATTTGTTTTGGTTTAGTCCCCTCCTTTCATGACTCCACCCCTGATTGTCTCCACTTGTTTTCCACCTGTCCCTCCTTTTCCCTGTGTATTTAAGCCCTGTGTTTGCTGGTCTTTGTTGGTTGTTCTGGTTACTGTGTGTTGGTTTAACCTGCTTATTGTTGGTCTGTCATGTCTGCTCCCCATTCAATCTGTGTTGGCTCTATTACCCTGTACAGTCTCTACCCTGATTTTTGATTTGCCCATAGTAAATCTCTCTTATGTCCGCATATGCATCTGCCTCCTCGCTCCACGTCACACATGTAGTAATGAATGAAGAAAGTTCCCCCCAAATCACAATCTCCATTCATATAAAGACCAAGCAAATTTCATCAGAGTTGAAGCTGCTTGTCATTCGCAGTAAATCCCAGTCCTCTGAAGGCCATGGTGAGGGGTTCAAATATCCACCTTGTAATGTGGCTCTATGGGTGTGAGCTGATACTCAGGAGGAGAGGTTACATCCATTTGATAATTGCAATGATGAATATAGTGTTTGTATTTGTGAGTCTCTAGTGTTTTAGAGTGTCATTAAAGTAAAGGCTGAGCTGAAGTAACTAGTGGTGCCTATTAATATTAAATATTATGGGGGCCGTAATGTGGCATCATAAATCTGTCATTCAACTTGGGACATCATTATCAGCATATTAGCATTATTTACGAGTTTTCAAAGCATAAAAGTGTGTAGTATGGTGTGCCACAAAGTTCCATTTTGGGCCCCCCTATTGTTTTTACTCTACCTACAGCAACTTGGAGGTGTAATCTGCAAACAACATTGTTTTTCATTTTTATGTTGAGAACACACAGACATACTTTTTATTTGCGTCAGGTTCAGCAGCACAAGTACTCAAAATACACATTTGTTTTTAAACAAGTTACTTTTAAAAACTTGGTGTAATACTTGACTCGGGTTTATCATTTAATTGCCGTATAAACTACATTTCTGAAACTTCATTTGAAAAATGTAGCAAATGTAACACACATGGTAACCATGCATGATGCTGAGGGGCTTGTACATGCTTTTATGATGTCTACATTGAATTACTTGTGTTGTTAGCTGGCTGTACTATATATTTAAATAAGCTTCAGTTTGTTCATAATGCTCCTGCTTGTACCTTTGCTTGAACCAGGGTTTTGTACAGTCCACACTGGTAAAAGTGTCTCATCAGATATACTTAAAAAAATACTTCTTGTGGAAGCAAGTAAATTAACTAGTTTTATTCAACTCAAAAAATTACTGTGGTTGAATGATTCATTCAATGTATTTATTTGGGTTAAATAAAACTTGTTAATTTACTTGCTACCACATGAAGTAATTTTTAAGCAGATCTTTCAAAAGCCACTAATCCTTCAAAGCTTTAAATCTCCATATATTTCATTTGCAATACATTTTATTTATTTCTGTTGGGGCTCTATTATGCCCAGAATAATGGAATGTAAACAATGAAATGATTGCAAAGACATTTAATGTAAGCCTGGCAGGGGCTTCATATTATTTCATTCGTTTATTTATTTACTTATTTGTTTATTTATAAAATTAATCTACACTGTAAAAAATCAACCTGAAAATGCTTTATTCAACTCAAAAAAGTTTATTTAAAGTATGTAGGTTGAATAAAACCAATTCATTTACTTGGTCCCACGTGAAATCATTATTTTAGGTTGACTTGAAGAGTTGCACTGTGAAAAGTGGCTGGTCAGATCTACTTTCAAAAATTACCTCATTTAATAACTAGGAAATAAACAAGTTTTATTCAACCTAAATAAATAGTTTGAAATAACAATTTTTAAAATCAATGCAGTTTTTAGGTTGAATTAAAATTTAAATCAGTTTCAACTGCTTGTTTCCACATGAAGTATTTTTTTAGTGGATCTGACCAGCCACTTTTTACAGTGTGTGTTTTACAGTGTATGATGGAAGTTTTGAGATTTAGGGATATAAGTATTAAACAATATATTTACAATATATTGTTACTATTTGTAAATTTATATTTACAAATATAAGTGTGTACATGGGCCTATATCTTTGTTAATAGCACATAACACCCCTTATGCAAAGTTGGGTATACTGAACAATATCTGTCAGCTGTCTACACAAAATTTTAAATGGAAATGCTAAGGTAAGGTAAACAAACAAATAATTATTGATATTTACAAATACTTAGGAATACATCTTTCAATGCAATTTCCACTTTTTAATCATAAGTATTCCAAACTGTTTAATATATTTAATATATCTCCAAAATGACTTGTCAATTCAAATGAAAAAAAAAAAATCACTTCATGTGGTAACACGTAAATTAAGTGGTTTTATTGAACCTAAATAAATACGTTGAAGGATTGATTATTCATTCAATATAATTATTTAAGTTATGAAACTAGTACATGTAGTTTTTTTTTTTTTTATGTTGAACTCAACCATTTTTACAGTGAAATAGGGTGTGTTAGGTGTTTGTCCCAACAGTATGGGCAACTTGCATATCTGCATATTTTGGAGCAACAGATTCTGCCATCTAGAAGATATGTAGGTCCGTCAAGCACATCTCTGCTTGTTTCAGCAAGACAATGCCAAGCCAAATTCTGTACAAGTTACAAAAGCATGACTTCACAGAAAGAGGCTGTAGGTTCTAGACTGGCCTGCCTGCCTATCTCTCACTGAAAATGGGTCACTTTTTGAAACATAATGACAAGGATGACTAGATTGTTGAGCAGCTTAAGTGTTATAGAAAGCAAGAATGGGAAATAATATGCTTTTAAACTACAGTAACTGGTGTCTTTAATCCCCAAATAATGATTAAGTGTTTATAAACAGGAAAGTTGACATAGCACAGTGGTAACACAGTGTTTTGTACCATTTGTGTGATGGTTTCAGGGAGCCTTGGAGGGAACTTTACCCATGAGGTGTTTTTTAGTGTTCTGCTCTGGTCGAAAAACAATTACAAAACATTTTGGAGCAAAAATACAAATAAACAAACTAAAGCTTGAGGCCAGAATAGCAAATACCTCCACAGCTACAGTGAACTTCCCCGGTGAGCTGACATAAGATGGAATAAAGGTAATCCACACTGCACAGAATATGAGCATGCTGAATGTGATGAACTTGGCTTCATTAAAGTTATCAGGCAGCTTCCGAGCTAGAAAAGCCAAAATAAAACACACAAGTGCCAGAAATCCTATATAACCCAGCACAGCCCAGAAACCTATAGCTGAACCTAATCCACATTCCAGGATTATCCTTTCCTTGTAGTGCTTTAGATTTTTAAATGGGAAAGGAGGTGATGTTGTCAACCAAATAACACAAATAAGGACCTGTATGAGAGTGAAGGTGAGAACACTGAGTCTCTGCTGTGGAGGCCCAAACCATTTCATAGCATTGCTGCCTGGAAGTGTAGCTCTGAAGGCCATTAACACCACTATTGTTTTCCCCAGAACACAGGAGATGCAGAGGACGAAGGTAATCCCAAACGCTATATGGCGCAGCATACAGGACCACTCAGAGGGCTGACCAATGAAAGTAAGTGAGCAGAGGAAACACAGAGTCAGTGAGAAGAGCAGCAGGAAGCTCAGCTCTGAGTTGTTTGCTCGGACGATGGGAGACGTTCTGTGTTTGTAGAAAACAGCAGTCACACATACAGCTATGAAGGCCCCAGAGATGGAGAACACTATCAAGATGATGCTCAGAGTGTCGTCCCAGGACAGGAACTCCACAGGCTTGGGGAGGCAGCTGTCTCGCTGGGTGTTGGGCCAGAACTCAGGAGGGCAGGGCACACAGTTCAGAGAATCTACATATTAAAAAAGCAAAGAAAGCTCTATTAGATAACGAGTGCTCTAAGTAGGCTCCTTATTAAAGAGCATTACAGTAGCACAAACTAAAGAACACACTTCAGTGCTTCCAGCAAAACAAGAGTTTGAATTAAAACTGATATCAAAATGATTTTTTTTTTGCATCTTCAGGAAAAAATAATATTAGAAAAAAAGTTATTTGACATTGTTAAAATATTCTTCCCCACTATGGATTTTGATACACAACCTGTCTTGTTGCTGATCTCTCCTTCTGCACATTGAATACAGTCAAAGCAGCAGACTGGCTTTCCTTTCTGCACAGCCTTCCTGGTTCCTGCAGGACAGCTCTCACTGCACACAGATCTTGGCACCTGAAACACATTAGACAAATATTAAACATCAAAAACCTGTGGCAATTTTAAATATGCATGTTAGAAATGCTAGAAATGTTATCACTTATCAGGCTGAGTTGTTAGAATTCAAGAATGATATTCAAGTATGCTAAACTTTAACTCACAACACAAAATCTGACTTATTTCTACATCATTCGTCCACATGAACATTATTACATTTTTAAAATGTTAAGATGTTTTGGTAGAAGAGCATTTTCAATATCAACTTTGAATGTAAGAATACTTTTTCCTATTCCTATTCAAATGTATCCTAACCACCACCTATCCTTGCAGTGGAGCCCCTGCCCGCCATTGTTCAAAATCCATTTCAGAGAGATGAGGATCAGCCCTCCCATGGGAACTTTTATGGGTCAGCTTGTGTTCTGTGAGCTTCATCGTTCATTGTTCTTGGACTCCCTCTTTTGGGCAGTATCATCTGTTTGTGAACATTTTTCCTCATTAACCTGACACACATCACTAAAACTGGAAATAAAATACTGGTGGCCTTTTTTAGAATGTGTCAGATTCCATGACATAGTTGTTTGGGAAAGAAATTGGACATTTCGTTATTTTGTGTGTGTGTGCGTGTGTGTGTGTGTGTGCGTGTGCTCAGCACAGCCACTGCATGGCTTAGAGGAGAGCAGGATAGGGGGAGAGTAGGAGAGAGAAAGTGGATCATAACATTTGCTTATTAAAGGCAAGAGTAAAAAAAGAAAAAATAATGACTTTTTTAACTCTCATTTTTGGGGGTGCTAAGGATTTTTGAGGACCCCTAAAAAGGGGCTTGACATGCATATAGTTTAGTTTATCTGAATTGATGATTGCATAATCTTTTAATGAAAGTAACTGCAATTCCATTGAGTTTAATTAATGTACATATTACATGTGTATGTTGCAAAAACAGAACTAGACTATTGCTATTTGTGACAGATGGCTATCTTATACAAGACCATTAGTTGTAGAGGACCATGTACTATACTGTACCTCAGTCTGTCTTCCCATCCAGCTGATAGCTCTGCTCATACTGAACTCCTGGCCTCTTGGTCTGGATGCGTCATAGTGGCCCACAGCCACAAAATCCAAACTACCATCTTTCATGAACTGCCAGTTTATGAGCTCATAGATGGCCACAGGATCACCACTGGAATCGAAAGAGACCTGATAGCCATTCTTTGTAGTGAAGTTTACTCTTTTCAGTTCCTGAAATATCTGCAGTGGCTCAAAAAAAATAATAAAATTTAAAAAAAGAACCACCTCTTCAGACTCTTGGCACAGTTTAAAGGCATGACTGTAAATGTATCAGTTTCATACCTGCCATGGTGTGAATTTAGCGCTCTTGTCGCACTGCGTGTCATTACAGATAACACCGTGGATGGCATGCGCTATGGCATACGTAGCTTTATACACCAGGTTAGTCGCGCGCAGCTGCGACGTGTCTGTATACGGGTTCTGCAGCGCGCGGATATCCTCACTGCCGTCACATTCCCGCGCGCCTTCTGAGGAGCCTTTTAGGCTACAGCTGAACGAGCTCTCCCAAAACTCCGTTAGCAGAGGAGATTTCAGTGCTTGTGCTGGAGAGAGATCCAGAAGAAACTCACGGAAACCTGGAATCACCGAGCGGGGGATCCCAAATCCTATCGCCCCAGCGCACATGTTAAAGCGCAAAAGTTCTGTTTCTATGATCCAGGATTCGCTGCCGATCCACTGCATGGGAGGCGGCGGCTGTTTTGCCAGTTCCTCCAACAGAAATCTCAGGTCGCCTGAAGCAAGAAACGCTACTATTACCCGGGCTGTTGATGTCCGGATGACGTTCGCCACTCTCTCCAGTTTACTGCGCGGTTGTGTTCTGTAGTAGGACTCGGAGTACTCCACACAGATTCCCTCCTGCTGCGCAGCCTTTAGAAACGACGCCATTCCATTATTTCCATAGTCTGAATCACTGCGCACTGCCCCAATCCATGTCCAGCCGAAATGCTTGACCATTCTCGCTAGTGCGGCCGCTTGGTGGTAGTCACTAGGCACGGTCCTGAAGAAGGCGGGATACTGACGCTTGTCGCTCAAACATGCGCAGGTTGCGTAGTGACTCACCTGTAACCCATTACAGAAAAAAAAAACCGGAGCGTTATGTCAGAAGCCTGATTGAACTCTAGTTCATTATGGAATATGATGTGACTCTTCAGTTATAAATGTACCCATTTAAATCTCCCAAACAAAAGCATGTTGGAACTTTAATATTATATAATTTAGTTAAGGATTTAATCACCTGTGGAATTCCAAAGAGTCCCAGTATTCTCGCCATGCTCATTGATGGTGTAGAAGCAGTCTCTCCTACGAGAGCAGGAACAGCGGCGGCTGCAGATTTTGAACAGGAATCAGTATCATTGAAAAATGGTTCCATGCCGTTGGCCAACTGAAAAGCAGCTTTGATCGTCATCGGCACTTCAGCGCACGAGTCGTGTATCTGGTATCCTAACGTGATTCCCGGTAGGAGATCTGTTCTGTTGTTGATTTCGTGAATGGCGAATTCCATTGCGCGGACAAAGCGCAGCTCCCTGAAACTCATACTGTATAAAAACACAGCATAAAAACATTTACACATAATTAAATTTTCTTACCACATATTTGTAGACCTCACAATAAATTGCGCATGACTGCCAATCATGTTGATTATTATCATTTCTCTGTTATTCTCTATACACTGTTCACTCCACACTCACAGACACACCTCCCAGTGCACTGTAGCTGGAGCGGCTGTCTGGTGTAGGTTTTCTGCTCCGATCTCATGTAGTAATGCATAGAGAAAATCCCTCCAATCACAAAATCTCCATCGATGTAAAGATCAGGTAACCGGGGTTCAGCCCACAGCCTGCAGTTGACCGGGTCAGCTTTACAAGCTGTTGGACTGTGCCCAGTTATCCATAGCATTGACACAAATATCATCAGATTTAAAGTGAGCTGCATGCTACACACAGTAGTTCCTGAAGGCTAGGACGGCTGCATTAAATAGCCACTTTGTGATGATGCTCTGTGAGTGTGAGCTCAAACTCTGGGCACGTGGTTATGTCTTAATTGGGGAATTGCAGTGATGGATATGACGTTTGTTTTTGTGTTTCTCTGGTGTTTTTAAGGTTGAGGGGCTGAGCTGAAGTAACAACAGGCCTCATTATCTCCATGAAATATGAAATCATGGCCATGGGCAGTTTTCCACAGATCTGACTTAGAATTTTTGATTCTTTTGCATTATATCCATTCCCAAGAACAGCATGACTGTTTTTTGTGAACACTACATTTTCCTATAACTTTTGCTTTTGGCTAGTGTAAAATACAAAAACAAAAAAATAAATAAGAAATGTCCTTTAAGACCATTATTAAGTATATTTGACATCATGAAATTTTGAAGGGACCCCATTAAGAAATATCAGGGGGTCCCTTACATAACATCATAAATCTTTCATTCAGTTTGGGCCATATCCCAAAGGTTTTTTTTTTTTTTTCCCCCCCATTTTTTAATTGTTAAACCTGTCCTTAAAAAATCTCCAGTAATGGAGAGATGGAAGAATGGAAGAATTAAACATAATAAAACTTTGATGACTAGAAACTATCTCCTAATTTCTATCATACCAGAAATAGCCTGCTTGAGAAAAGGTTGTTGACTCAGGAGCTTGATATTTGTTCTGTAAAACCTAAAGCTACAGTCAAGGACAGTGTTATATGTGATGCTCACTTATCATTTGATTCCCATTTAGACATTCCTAAAACTACTCGTTTAAATTGATAAACAAAACAAAAATAACACATATGCCATCCCATGATGTTTAAACACTCATACATGCTTCTATAATGTCTATATTAAATTACTGTATTGTGTTGTTAGCTGGCTTTCCTACAATTTCTTTAAATAAGCTTCAGTTTTTTCAAAATGCTGCTCTTCACACAATACCCTGGTTTTAACAGTCTAAAGTCCTGTTAGTGACACATACAACTCAAAATGTAATCTTTATAATGTTCCAGAAAATCTGTATTTATTTGCATTGTAATATGTTCTGTTTATTGGGGCTGTATTTTGCACAGAATCTTTTGTCATGACATCTATAGTATCCTGTCCAGCACAGTCAGGGCCACATTCACCAGGTTTCCAACTTGTCACTTTAAATTCACAAGAATAATGGAATATCACAAAAAATTGCAAATGAAGCAGCTTTTTTCTATCAGCTCTGAAGAAGAAAATGAAACCACATGCATCATCTGTAAAAACTCTTTATGAAGAAACTTGATGCAATCTGTTTTACATTGCAAGAGTGAGGAGACAGGTAAACTACACTTGTGGGTACTGTGGCCAGTATCATAATACTTGGAGAACTAATGAAGTAACTTATGATCACACACATTTCAAAATGTTGTTTATCTGCTGAAATGTCCATGTGAGGAATATCATGTTGGAAAAACTATTCCCTCCTTTAAACAAATAATTAGTAACCATAAAAGTTATATTAGACACAAAGATATGAATTATCCTATCCCCTATCCTTGAAACTTTAATAATTGTTCACATCCCATTTCCTCCTTTAGGTTCCAAGGCATAGACCAGGTTATTTTACATAGCAGGGGTAATATGGAGAGGACCTTATGCTAGAGAGAATTTTTTTGGTTTCATACTTTGGATACACTACATTCATTTGGTCTCAATTAAAATCAAAATGCAATGATACACAAATTGTGGAAACTCTGTATTTAGTTAAAAATAGTTCCAATGTATCATGTTGAACTAAGACATTTCATTGGCTTCTGAAAAAGATATGCCCATTTTGAATTTGTTGCCAGAAACACATTCCAAAAAAATTGGTACGGGGCATGTTTACCAAGGCCGCAAATAAAATTTTAGTAAGATCCATTTCATAGTAAATAAACTAAACTGCCACACATGAGTGTTGCACCAACTCCAAGTTTCTTTTTTAAGCTTGTTTCCTCACTCTTTTCACTCATCCATAACTTTTCTGCACCTTTTCCTTTCATTTCTTCCCTTCTCATCTCTCTATTCTTCCATAAACTGGTATTACTCTTCCATACACTGATTCGACACATGGACAGGAAGACAGGAGTGAGGAAAAATCCAGAATACAGAATACATGGGAAAGGGGAGGAGAAAAAAAACTCCCCCCAGACTATGTTCCTAAGGGAAAACAGTTTGGGAACAGAACAAAACACCTCAGCAACATAAACACATAAGTATATGTTAAAACACGGAGACCAGGACTCGCAACGGGGGTGGGAGTGAGGGGTGCAGACAAACCCAGCACAGCAAGCAGCCATCCAGTTCTGCAGCCATATTTGCCACTGATCAAAGACCCGTCAAGCCACACCATGGTGGTAAAAGCGGTGAAGGCGTTGGGAAGGGGAGTTGGGTATTGGGGGGGCCTGGAGAAGGCACTTCGCCTGGCAACCCAGTCCAGGTGTCTCAGTCCGCAGGGAGTTAAGGTGATAACACAGTAAATTGCCATGGAGACAACCTTGAACGGGTCCCAGGCAGAGTCAACAATCAGCAGGAGTCGAGGGAACGAGGGAAGGGATAAAAGAGCATCTCGCTGCAGTGATCTTCTGGAGGAATTTGTTTCTTGTTCCTAAACAATCTGTTCTTCTGTATTACCATAAATACTGCATGAAATATATTTCTTTGAAATACCTGCCAAATCTAAACATCTGTCTGACATTCATATAGCTTTATTTAAAAATGTAAAACTTGAGTCTCACTAGTTGCTCAGCTTCAGATGATTTCCGATGAGAAACATCTAAAACAGAACGACACGAGGTAAATGCAGCAAAACAATAACAGCAAAGCATAACAATGAACTTGAACACAAAACAAACTGGTCATTATACATGACTGACTAAAATGTAGCAGAGTAAAATGTAGATGATGAAGGGACTGAGGACAGGTGTCCTCATTTTCCGAATCTCGCGATAACACAGGGCAATGCCAAAACCAATCAGCAAAACACATGTAATCATGGTTCCGAATAGGTAGATCTCCTCAATGTCCACCATGGAAAGAGCCGCCAGGCACACGACTCGCCACCTCTCCCACGTGTCCATCATGTAGCCAGCTGCAAATGTTCTGGCAGGACAGGCTGGTTCCCCCAAACCTGGACTTCTTGTCGAGGAGATGGCTTCAATTGCGTTGAGAGACCATTTGATCAAATTCATTTTCCTTAGCTTGAAGAGCAGCATGGAGAGAGTCTCTCAAGTGTAGACAATAGACTATACACAACCGTAGAAGCAAAGCAGGAGAGATAAGGGAGAGGGAAAAAGTGCGACCGCCTTCATTGAGAGCCAAATGAGAATGCCCCCTCTTCCATATATCCTCACTGCTCGACACAGGCCAGGCAGTTGTTCAGGCCAGGCAGTTGTACCCCCACATCCGAGCCCCAGCCTGCAACTTTAAATTTAAAGGGTTGTAGAGCTAGATGCCAATGGATGACTGTAGAGTTGGTATTTTTCATATGGTGGATCCACTAGAGAGGGGTGTGGTCAGAACAGCGGGTGAAAGAGCATCTCAATAAGTAATAACAGAGAATGAGGACTGTCCATTTCATGGTAAGACATTCCTCAATAGTGCTGTACTTAGTCTGCTGAGGTGACAGCTTCTGACTTATGTACAGCACTGGAAGATCCTACCTCTCCAACACGTGGGGCAAAATGGCCCAAAGCCCTCTATCTGATGCATCTGTCTGCAAGATAAAAGGAAGAGCAAAGTCATGTAAATGCAGCAGTGGAGCTGGCCCATCTCAGCGACTTCAGGACAGCCCTCAAGTGCTGCAAAAGCTGCTGCCAATTGTTGCTATAGAATAATAATAATAATAATAATAATAATAATAATAATAATAATAAATTTAATTTAAAAGCACCTTTCTCAAGACTCAAGGACACTGTACAAAATGTAGGGTTAAAAAAAAAAAAAAAAACATCAACAGAGAGAGTAGGCTAATTTGAACAGATTAGTTTTAAGACTGGATTTGAAAAGAGGAAAAGAGTCAATGTTACGGATGTCAGGTGCGAGGGAGTTCCAGAGTTTGGGAGCAGAGCGGCTGAAAGCTCTCCACCCCATGGTACTCAGACGAGCAGAAGGTACAGAGAGATGAATGGAAGAGGAGGATCTGAGCGAGCGGGTAGAAGTTGCAATTTGGAGAAGATTTGACAGATAAGGGGGGGCAACATTATGTATGGCCTTAAATGTGTGGAGGAGAATTTTGTATTCGATCCTATATCCAGTGGAGCTGTTGAAGGACAGGTGTAATGTGATGGAATGAAGGAGTTTTAGTGATAATACAGGCAGCTGCATTCTGAACCAGCTGAAGCTTACGGAGGGATTTATGAGGAAGGCCAAAGAGAAGAGAATTACAGTAGTCAATGTGGGATGTAACAAGACTATGAACTAGAATAGATGCAGTATGGGGGGTGAGGGAAGGGCATAGACGATTGATGTTACACAGATGGAAATACGCAGCCCGGGTTATATTACTAATGTGAGAGCAGAAAGATAAACAGTTATCTAAGATGACACCCAAGCTCTTAACCTGAGGTGAGGGGGAGACTAATGTACTGTCAATTTGGATAGAGAAAATATCTACTTTCGATAATGTGGATTTGGAACAACAAAGCAAAATTTCTGTTTTATCACTGTTAAGTTTTAGGAAATTAGAGGTGAACCAGGATTTTATTTCAGATAAACAGTTGGAAAGGGAAGAGGGCGGGAACAAAGTACTTAGTTTACTAGATAGATAGAGCTGGGCGTCATCTGCATAGCAGTGGAAATGGATGTCGAGCGAAAAATATTGCCAAGGGGCAGAAGTAAATGATGAAAAGTAGGGGCCGCAGGACAGAACCCTGGGGTACACCAGAAGAAACAGGGGAAGACTGAGACCTGAAAGATTTGAGTTGAATGAACTGAGTGCAGCCTGAGAGATAGGAATGAAACCAGTCGAGTGTGATATGATTAATGCCAATGGAAGATAGTCTGTTAAGGAGGATAGTATGAGAAATAGTGTCAAAGGCTGCGCTCAAATCTAGAAGAATGAGAATGGAAAATAAACCAGAATCAGCTGCCATGAGAAGGTCATTAGTGATCTTAAGAAGAGCAGTTTCTGTGCTATGGAGGGGGCGAAAACCAGACTGGAATTGTTCATAGAGACAATTTTGGGATAGGTAGGAATGAATTTGAGTAGCAATAACTTTTTCAAGTATTTTGGAAATGAAAGGAAGGTTAGAAATCAGGCGAAGGTTATTAAAGTTGTTGGGGTCTGAGCCAGGTTTTTTCAGAAGAGTGATAGCAGCCATTTTGAAGGGCGTAGAAACAATTCCACTAGTGAGTGAGGAACGAATAATGGCACTTATGAGGGGGAGCAGAGAGGAAAGACCATATTTAACTAAGACAGTAGGGAAAGGATCAAGCTGACATGTAGAAGGTTTTGATTTGCTAATGAGATCAGAAATGACAGATGCATCTGGAAGCTGAAAACAGGAGAGACTGACTATGTGAAAGAGGTACAGAGAAGGAGAGAGGCTCTGGATCAGGACAGATGTTCTGGTGGATTTTATAAATTTTCTCACTAAAAAACGACATTAAAGCATTACAAGTATCAGTTGAGTAAAAGTGGGATGGTAGGAAGGATTTGGGTTGGAAGAGTTTGTTGACTAGATAGAACAGTGTTTTGGTGTTCCCTTCACTAGAGTTAATTAGACCAGAGTAATAGGAAGATTTAGTTTGAACAATTACATCCTTATACTGCAATATGTGTGTTTTATGCATTTCTTTGTGGATGGTAAGACCAGATTTTCTATAGAGTCGCTTGAGCTGACGAGCTTTAGCTTACATTAGCCGTAGTTTAGGGGTATACCATGGGGCAGAATGAGTGAAGGAAACAGAGCGAGTTTTCACAGGAGCAAGAGAGTTGAGAATATAGGTTAAACTATTGTTATAGTGGCCAACAAGTTCATCAAGCGAAGATGAGCTGTCCCAGTTCAGAATATTGTCCAGGCTAGAGGTGAGGACATCCTTATGAATGTCTTTAATGTGCCTAAATGAGATGAGACGTAATGGCTTGGTTATGGAGAGACATAGTGTAATGTTAAATGAGAGGAGGAAATGATCAGTAACGTGAACTTCATCAGCTGCACAATTAGACAGAGTGAGACTGTAACAACAAATTAAGTCCAGTGTATGTCCTTTTATGTGGGTAGGAAAATCGATGAATTGATTAAATCCAAAATTCTCCAGGCAGGATGACAAGTCTTTGGTGAGAGGGAGATTACTGCAGTCCATGTGGATATTGAAATCCCCCAGCAATATTACATTATGTGAGAGAGCAGATAAATGAGTGAGTAGAGAGTCAAAATCAGTTAGAAAGTCATTATGTGGCTTAGGAGGACGGTAAACTGTAGCGATAATGGTAGGAGAGGGTCCAGGCACTTCACATGCTAAACATTCCAGAGAACTGAGAGCAGGCACAGATACAGGGAGGACTTTCCAATTCTCGCTGTGAAGTATCGCAAGACCTCCTCCGCAACCTACTCCACGGGGTTGACAAACGTAAACAAACCCAGGAGGAGCAGAGTCGTTGAGTTGTGAGAAGTCATTAGGTTGTTGCCAGGTTTCAGTTAGACGGAGAAAGTCAAACTTGCGCTCAGTGAGGAGATCTTGAATGAGATGTCCCTTGTTCGTGAGTGAGCGGATGTTGAGAAGACCAAAGTTGACGGTAGTGTAGTCATGTTTGGCCGTAGCATTAGCTGATCTGGCTAAGCTAGCAAGCACACTGTGGTTAACACGCCAGCCGGTATTCCTGCGAGGGCAACGGGTGGTGGCCAAGAATGATGGAACTTCAGTAGAGCTATTTTCAACACGGAAAATCCGGCGAGACCCACGATGGATGTATCTGGCGAAGTAGAAAAGCAATGTCCGGGTGAAAATGCAGCACTGCTGGTGGAGGCTCATACCGGAGATAACGCAGCTGGAGAAGTTCAGCAGCAGTGTATTGGAACAGACAATCCAAACAATTGCAAACCAGGTAAACAACTGGCTCACCCACATTGTAGAGCACCAGATAGATAACGTGTTGATGAGACGACACTAAATTCCCAAACTTTGTTGAACATAGAGAGACGAGTCCACCGATACTGGAGAGTATATGTACCAAAAAGTCTCGCAAAGGGAAAGAAAAAGCAACTAAAGAAAAACAAAACACCGGCAAGTAGCGGCAGCCAAACGCGCACAGCATACACTCAAACCGGAAGCAGAGCAAGACAGTTCTATCATTCAAATAGGCGGCAGCTTAAGCACACTGTGGTTGCAGGATTCTGTCTATGAGCTGCTGAAATGTTGCTGGCACCAACCCAAACAACCCAAATTGCAGTGTGAGTAATTTGTATAAGCAAAAAAGTGTGGAGAAGACCATTTTGTCCCAGAATCCTGCAGTCAAGGGGATCTTCCAATAACCTTTGATCAAATGCATCAACATCTTCTTCATCATCATCATCATCGTTCACCCCTAGTCCAGATAGGGTCACGGTAGCAGTTGGGAGAGCAGAGAATCCCAGATGACCCTGTCCCCCGCAACTTCCTCCAGCTCATTCCCAGGGACCCCAAGCTGCTCCCAGGCCAACAATGATATAATCCCTCCAGCGGGTCCTAGGACGACCCCAGGGTCTTGTCCCAGTAGGCTCTGCCTGGAACACCCCCACCGGGAGGCGTCCAGGGGGCATCCGGATCAGATGCCCGAACCACCTCAGCTGGCTCCTCTCAATGTGGAGGAGTAGCGGCTCTACTCTGAGCTCCACCCAGATGACCGAGCTCATCACTCTATCACCTAGCGTGTAGCCTGCCACCTGACGAAGAAAGCTCATTTCCGTCGCTTGTATTCGCGATCTCGTTCTTTCAATCATTACCCACAGCTCATGAAAATCGGTGAGGGTTGGGATGTAGATCGACCAGTAAACAGAGAGCTTCGCCTTTTGGCTCAACTGCCTTTTCACCACTACAGTCCGGTACAGCGAACGCATTACTGCTATCTCACAATCCCTCTTCCCGTCACTCGTGAACAAGACCACAAGATACTTAAACTCCTCCACCTGGGGCGGGTCCTTTCCCCTTACCTGGAGTGGGCATGCCATCCTTTTATAGGCCAAGACCATGGACTCAGACTTGGAGGTGCTGATCCGCATACCAACCGCTTCACACTCAGCTGCAAACCACTCCAGCGAGTGCTGGAGGCATCCATGTGATTCCGCCAAAAGAACCAACATCATTTGCAAATAGCAGAGACGCCACCCTCCGGCCTCCACACATAATGCCCTCCTGACCCTGGCTACACTCTGTCCATGAATATCAAGAACAAGAATGGAGACAGGGCACCTCCCTGCCGGAGTCCAACGCTAACACTGAAAGAGACTGACTAAATGCCGAGTATACGGACATAGCTCTGACTCTGGGAGTAAAGAGATTGGATGGCATGTAGTTGTCGCCCCGGCACCCCATACTCCTGGAGAACCTCCCACAAGATATCTCGAGGAGCACGGTCATAAGCCTTCTCCAAGTTCACAAAACACATGTAGACTGGGTTGGCAAACCCCAGGTGCCTTGCCACTGAGGAGCTTACCAACTCCCTCAGTGACCTCCACCAGGGAAATGGAACTTGACACCCCAGGACCCTCTGGCCCCCACTCCTGTGAGGGAGGCACAGCTCCCAGATTAAGAAGGTCCTCAAAGTGCTCCTTCCACCGACTGACAATATCCTCATTTGAAGTGAGAGTTTCTCCACCCTTGACAAATATAGCTTGGGCACAGCCATCCTGACCGCTCCTGGGTCGTGGACAGTTGTCCAGAACCTCTTTGACGCGGAACGAAAGTCCTTTTCCATGGCCTCACCAAACTCCTCCCATGCCCTGGATTTTGCTTCTGCCACCATTGCAGCTGCCATCTTTTTAGCCCGTCGGTACCTATCTGCTGAATCGGGAGTCCTTCAGGCCAACCAGTCCCTAAAGGCCTCTTTCTTTAGCTTGACGGGCTCCGTCACCAACGGTGTGCACCAGGAGGTTCTTGGGTTACTGCCCCGACAGACACCCACCAGTTTTTCGCCACAGCTACGCCTGGCAGCGTCCACAATAGAGGTTTTGGACAGGGTCCGTTCAGACTCCATGTCCCCTACCTCCTCCGGGACGTTAGAAAAATCTCTCCTTGAGGTGGGAGTTTAAATCATTCTGAACAGGGGCCTCTGACAGTCATTCCCAGCACACCCTCACTATTCACTTGGGCCTACCAGATCTAACCATCAGTCTTCCCTGCCATCTGATCCGACTCACCACCAGATGGTGATCAGTTGACAGCTCAGCACCTCTCTTTACCCGAGTGTCCAGAACATGCGGTCCCAAGTCAGATGAAACGACAAAAAAGTCTATCATTGACCTTTGACCCAAGGAGCTTTGGTACCATGTACACTTATGAATATCCTTGTGTTCGAACTTGGTGTTCATTATGGACAATCCATGCCTGGCACAGAAGTCCAATAACAATTCACCATTCGGGTTTAGATCGGGCAGGCCATTCTTCCCAATCACACCTCTCCAGATCTCCCAGTCATTGCCAATGTGAGCATTGAAGTCTCCCAGTAAGACTATGGAGTCTGTAGGCGGGACCCTTTCCAGAACCCCGCCCACTCGCTCCAAGAAGGCTGAATACTCTGACCTGTTGTTTGGTGCATAAGCACAGACAACAGTCAAAGTTTTCCTCTGCGATTTTAATTCGCATTGAGGCGACCCTCTCATCCACCAGGACAAATTCCAACTGCATGGTCACCAGCCGGGGACTCGTGAGTATCCCCACACCTGCCCGGCACCTCTCACCCTGTGCAACCCCTGAGTAGGAGAGAGACCAACGCCTATCTAGGAGTTTGGTTCCAGAGCCGACACTGTGGGTGGAGGTAAGCCCAACTAGTTGGTACCTCTCAACCTCCTGCACAAATTCCAGCTCCTTCCCCCACAGTGAGGTTACATTCCATGTACCAAGAGCCAGTTTCTGCTACAGGGGCCTAGGTTCCCCACACCGGGAAGAGTTTTAATGGGGTGTTCTATAAGGTCAGTATGGCCAGGCATAAGTGAAAACATGTTGAAAAACTCCATTTGCAACTTGGCCACCTCTGCTTGCTGGGATAGGGAGAGCTGGTCACCACAAGGGACTGCAGTGTGAACAGCCCACAGCAGGTGTGGTGGGGAGGGGGAGTGCGTGAAAATGTTTTAGGGGCTAAGGCCCCTTTTTTTTGGGAGTGTGAGTAGGGGGGGAGAGAGAGAGAGAGAGAGAGAGAGAGAGAGAGAGAGAGAGAGAGACGAGCAAGAGAGAGGAGAAAAGGGTTGTTGTGTGGTGTTCCTGACTTTGAATATGCCACCATATGCACCTCTGCTGGCTTGATGGTCTCATCCAGCAATTTCAGTCAGTGGCACTGGACTCACACTGCCATCTTATTGGGTAGGCAGACCATAAACAGTTCCATTACCACCAGATCAAGCACTTCCTCAAAATCATGTTCTTTGGACAATAGCCACATCCTGCAGGAGTCGCGGAACTATTGAGCCAACATGAAGGGCCGGTCAAATTCCCACAGCGGCAATGAACCACTGATAGTGTTGCTCCAATCAACTCTCTAAAGGACGGTCTTTTTCAGCTCGTCGTACTCTAGCTGAAACTGAACGGGGAGTTGTTGGACAGCAAGCTGGGCTTCCCCCATGAGCAGAAAGAACAGTTGGTTTGCCCAGTCTTCTTTGGCCATCCCCAGTCCTCTGCCACTCTCTCGAAGCGCTCCAAAAATGCTTCTAGGTCATCCTGTGGAGTAATCAAGATGGTGGCTAGAGCTGGAGTACTAGTTGCCATCAACAAGCACCGCATAAGCTTTGCAGGTTATCCATTAATACCCCCACACTACGACAGACTACTACGACCCTGGCTTTTGAACCTTTAGCAATCTGGATAGTCCAGTCCTTTTTGTCACACAAAATATCAGATGACGTCCATTATTTCCATAAATCATTTGAAAAAATGACTCATCCGACCACGATACACATTTCCACTGTGCATCATCGATTTCCATAGAGCTTAACATTTCTGGATGTTGCTGACATATGGCTTCTGCTGTGCACAGCAGTCTTAACTGGCATATGGGGATGCAGCAATATATGGTGTTTTATTAACAATGTTTTGTCAGTATTCCTGAGCCCATGTGATATCATAATGCTAATGCTGTTACTGATCTCTCCTTTTGGAGTTCAATCAGTGAGGAGTGTGAGAACTGTCTGATTCATAGTCCATCACTTCTTCCTTTGTTTTTTCTCAGTGTTAGTCTTCTTTGTCAGAGTTCTGAAGAAAATGCATCTGTTGAAAAGTCAATTTTAAGACAATAAATTTGAAATTACTTTTGGATCTGCATACACAAACAGGCTAAATTTAAAGGTGATCTATTATGCTAATTTCCAATGTTCAAAATTGTATTTTTGGGTTCTACTAGAATGTATTTACATGCTTCAAAATCACATTGTTCTCATACTGTAAATCTCTATACTCACCCTCTGTCTGAAACACTCTGTTAGAGCTCCTGTGTCTTTAAGACCCTCCTTCCTGATGAGCCCAGTATTCTCTGATTAGTCAGCGGGCTAACTTGGTTCCGACTGGTGAAGTGGCAGAGTGGTTCCACCAATAGATGGCCTCTGGTACATGTGATGTGTTGTGTAAGAGTGTGCCAAGCTCGCTGGTAGGTGGGCAATAGGGACTGTGTTATGGAATTACATCATCCTGTAACAAAGGAAAGGGCTGGGCTTCCAAAGAACCATAAATAAATGTGACAAGGCTTTAAATAATACCTATGCATGCACAGCTGATGTTCAGACAATGATGGTCAGCGCAGTGAAAGAAGCATCAGGATGATGCCACTTGGGTAAGAGCACAGTTGAGTGTTGAGAATGATGTGGACTGCCACCATACTGGATGAGGCCTAAAAAGAGGATGTTCCTTTGGAAGGATTGAAAACAACAAAGTTGATAATTCACAATTCTATGGTTTTCATCCCCCAACATGCCTCAGTCAGCATGTGACAGAAATGATCATTTGCGGCTGAGGCAGGTGTGAGCTCAGTACTAATATTTGTATCTGTTAAACACTGTGTTAAAGGAGAATTCCACAATTCTTTCTGTACAATTTCATCATTAAGATACAAAAAAACAGTTTAATATGAAATGTTACATTGTGGAAAAATTTACAGAGTCAGAGTTGTTTACAGTGGCAGCGACAAGAACCAGACGTTTGAAGAGTTCAATGCCTCTAATCTCTCTCACAGAGAATTATTACATGAATTTTTACAAGAATTATTAATAAAGAGCTAAACTCCATTACAGCAAGTTTACTACATACTGTGTGCTATAAACTGTAGCGCCCCGAGACTTGCAGTATTACACATTAAAGCACCATGGAGAAGTAAATTCATAAATATCATTAAAGTTCTGGTGATATTGCCATATCGATATTTTAATCACCAATGTAATGACAAATAACATATTAATGAATTGAATGAATAAAGCATAGATATTTGAGTACTGATACACAGCTTTACCTAAACATTCTGCTCTTCTGTATTACCATAAATACTTCATGAAATATATTTCTTTGAAATACCTTCTTCTTCTTCTTTCGGCTGCTCCCTTTAGGGGTCGCCACAGCGGATCATCTGCCTCCATCTTGCCCTATCCATTGCCTCCTCTACTTTAACATCAACCATCTCCATGTCCACCTTCACTACATCCATAAACCTTCTCTGAGGTCTACCTCTTCTCCTTCTACCCGGCAGCTCCATCTCCAACATTCTTTGACCAATATATCCACTAGTCCTCCTCAACACATGTCAAAACCATCTCAACCTGGCCTCTCTGGCTTTATCTCCAAACTGCTCTACCTTCACTGTCCCTCTGATCTGCTCATTTATAATCTTGTCCATCCTTGTCACTCCCAACAAAAATCTCAGCATCTTAATCTCCGCCACCTCCAGCTCAGCCTCCTGTCTTTTAGACAGAGCCACAGTCTCCAAACCATACATCATAGCAGGATGCACTACTGTCTTGTAAACCTTCCCTTTCACTCTTGCTGCTATCCTTCCTTCACACATCAGCCCAGACACCCGTCTCCACCCACTCCACCCTCTTCTTCACCTCTTTTCTACACTGTCCATTGCTCTGGATGGTTGACCCAAGATATTTGAAGTCATCCACCTTTATGCCCTCTACTCCTTGCATCTTCACCTTTCCACCTGCCTCCCTCTGATTCACACACATGTATTCCGTCTTGTCTCTACTGACCTTCATTCCTCTCCTCTCCATTGCAAACCTCCACCTCTCCAGATTCTCTTCCACCTGCTCTCTACTCTCACCACAGATTACAATGTCATCTGCAAACATCATGGTCCATGGAGCCTCCTGCCTGACCTCATCTGTCAACCTTTCCATCACCATTGCAAACAAGAAGGGGCTCAAAGCCGATCCCTGATGTAACCCTACCTTCACCTTGAAACCATTTGTCACTCCAACTGCACACCTCACCACTGTCTCACTATCCTCATACATGTCCTGCACCACCCTAACATACTTTTCAGCTACACCTGACTTCCTCATACAGTACCATAGTTCCTCTCTTGGCACCCTATCATATGCCTTCTCTAGATCCACAAAGACACAATGCAGCTCCTTCTGACCTTCTCTGTACTTATCTACCAACACTCTCAACGCAAAAATTGCATCTGTGGTACTCTTTCTGGGCATGAAACCAAACTGCTGCTCACTGATCTGAACCTCTCGCCTTAGCCTTGCTTAAACAATTCTTTCCCATACCTTCATGGTGTGACTCATCAACTTTATACCTCTGTAGTTACTGCAGCTCTGCACATCACGCTTGTTCTTAAAAATGGGGACCAGTACACTACTTCTCCACTCATCAGGCACCCTCTCACTCTCCAGGATTTTGTTAAACAACCTGGTTATAAAGTCCACTGCCTTCTCTCCTAAACATCTCCATACCTTCACAGGTATGTCATCTGGACCAACTGCCTTTCCATTCTTCATCCTTTTTAAAGCTGCCCTCAATTCCACCTTACCAATTCTCTGCACTTCCTGATCCACTCTCTGTTCACTCACTAGTACATTTCCCTCTCTATCCTTTATCAGCCTAACCTGCTGTACATCCTTTCCAGCTCTCTCTGTTTAGCCAAATGATACAAGTCCTTTACTCCTTCTTTACTGTCCAGCCTCTCATACAGCTCATCATAAGCCTGAGCCTTTGCCTTTGCCACCATTCTTTTCGCTATGCGACTAGCCTCACAGTACTCCTGCCTACTTCCTTCATCTCTCTGGTTATCCCACTTTTTCTTAGCTGCCTTCTTCTTCTGAATACTCTCCTGGACTTCCTCATTCCACCGCCAACTTTCCTTGTGTTCTTTCCTCTGACCAGAGGAAACACCCAACACATTTTTGCCAGTTTCTCTCGCCACCTTAGCTGTAGTTTCCCAGTCCTCAAGTAGCTCCTCACTGCCCCTAGGGCCTCTTGCAATTTTTCCCTGAACTGCCTGCAACCGTCCTCCTCCTTCAGCTTCCACCATCTAATCTTTGGCTCTGTCTTCACTCTCTTCCTCATCTTTGTTTCTAATCTCATTCTACAATCACCCTATGCTGTCTTGCTACACTTTCCCCTGGTACCACTTTAAAATTTCCAATCTCCTTTAGGTGGCATCTCCTGCTAAGGATATAATCCACCTGTGTGCACCTACGGTTGACTATACAGGCGTAAGCATAAATTAACTAAGCGCTCCTATTTACACACTAAGCTTTCCTATATACACATTTTCCTCTTGTATGTCACCGTGTGTTCTTTCCTCTTCTGAAAATACGTGTTCACCACAGCCATTTCCATTCTCTTTGCAAAATCTACAACCATCTGACCTTGGGCACATCCCCTCTAGAGGCACCAGCTACTTACTCCAAAATTCCTCTTTCTCCTCTAACTGACAACCAACATGTGGTGCATATGAACTGACCACATTCAAAATTACACCATCAACCTCCAACTTCAGGCTCATGATCCTGTCTGACACTTTCTTTGAAATACCTGCCAAATCTAAACATCTGTCTGACATTCATACAGTTTTATTTAAAAATTTAAAACTTGAGTCTCACTTGTTGCTCAGCTTCAGATGATTTCCCATGAGAAACATCTAAAACAGAATGACACATGAGGTAAATGCAGCAAAACAATAACAGCAAAGCACAACAATGAACTTGAACACAAAACAAACTGGTCATTATATATTACATTATATATGACTAAAATGTAGCAGAGTAAAATGTAGATGATGAAAGGGCCGTGGACAGCTGTCCTCATTTTCCGAATCTCGCAATAACACAGGGCAATGCCAAAACCAATCAGCAAAACACCTGTAATCATGGTTCCGAATAGGTAGACGTCCTCAATATCCTCCACGGAAAAAGCCGCCAGCCACACGACATGCCACCTCTCCCATGCGTCCATCGTGTAGCCAGCTGCAAACGTTCCAGCAGGACAGGCCGGTTCCCCCGAACCCAGACTTCTTGTCGAGAAGATGGTGTCAATTGCATTGAGAGACCATGGTTGCACCCCTGAGATGAGAGAGCTTTAGAGATGTTTAGCTGGGCGTTCATTAACGCTATGTTTACAGTGCGCTGCTGGGAGAGGGTGATAAGTGACATCTGACGCAGCCGCGAGGCATAAACAAACAAGCCACTTAGCCACCAGCTAACTAGCTAGCTAACTACACACGCTAACGTAACGCTGGTGCCTTCACTCGGCAGGTCAACCTAGAAATATAGAAAAATGTTTACTCCAACTATAAGTTAGTGAGGTTGCTTTTTAATAGCAGATTCAGAGCCTTGCAGTCGTAACTGAAGTCGCTATTCCACTCGGTCCAGTCAGTTATCGTTAGCTAACCTACGCAGCTGAAAAATCCTCAGTTCTGGGAGCTGTAAAACGTCACTGGGCAGGCAGCGCTATCTTAGGGAGGAATGTAAGAGACTGGACGAGGTTTAATACTCGCTAAACAAACATGATAACACTGCCTGCGTTAGCGACGTGAGTGAGTAACTTACCGTGAACAGCTCATAACGGTCGCGTTTGGCTTTAAATGAAAGAACGGCGGAGCGCTCGCGCTTCAAAACCGAACATCTAAGAGACGGATTCCTGTGCTCTGATCGGTCTGAAACTCCCGCCAGACATTTGTTTGTCCTCCCATGGATTTTTTCCCCGGTTTGCGCCTCTGCTGAACTGAGTGAACTGTGCTGCTCTGTTGTTTTTTGTTTTTGGTTTTTTTTTTCTAGACACAGAGCAGAAAAGTGCAAACCCTTGCAATACACGAGACAGCTATACAGGATTATCTAACAAAGCATCACTGAAGAGGCCATGTCTTAATATATTAAAGTCAAAGTATGAAGTTGGAGATTTTAACAAAAGTCGATTTATCACAACATTTTTCATGGTCCAACTATATAGGTATTTCTATTACTACTCAAATACATTTGTTTATTATTGTTTGTGTTTTCCAAATACCTACATAGTATATAAAAGAGTTTGTTCTTTTTCTGTTGGGCCAAATGAAAAATCCTAATGGTCTAACTTTGGGCAGCCCTAATCTGTAAGAAAATAAATAGAGGTGTAGATGTTGAAGAGAGTGAACCAGGTGCTCATTTTACATTAAGTTTTGGTTGTATGTGATATCTAAACCCAGGTGATATCTATACCCAGGTTAGCTGTTAAGTACATTTACTGTTAGCTGCTTTATATTGGTCCCTAGCTTGTTGTCTCTGTTTACATTTGTACATTTAAAAATAGATCACTGTTGTGTTGATAATGGCATGTTTTCTGCAAATGAACAAAAGGCTGTGACTGACTGTGATTGCAAAATTTAACAATGGAGATAAATGAAAAGTTACTCTACCATGAACTTCAATGATATAAGGAAAGGAGTTTAAAATTTTAAGGTAAGGTAAATGCTTTACGAATGTACTTTTTCTTTTGCTCCTTTGCTACTGTAAACACATTTCTGCAATAATCAAAAAACAAAACATGCAAAATAAAAGTACAACATACAAATCACAAAAGTACAGCAAGTAAAACCTTATTGAATGTTCTTTTGGCTGTTTCTTGGGGACATACTTGTTATATTCTTGTCATATTTTTCATTAGGGAGTGCTGTGGTAATCCTAATAATCCTCTGTTGTAATTTTCAATGTGGCAGTATCACAGGAATACCACACTCATACCACAGGACTTTTTGTAATGGACCACTATTGGGTCTCAACTGAACTGTCCTAAGACACAACATCTCTATGTTTTCAGACAAAGCGATGTCTTAAGTCATGCCTCGTTTCCAAGAGGCACAAAATAATTACTTCTGTGTCTTAACACGTTAACTTTCATGTCTCAAGACAAAGACAGTGTCTTCACTCTTACGTCTTAAGACGTTCTTGAGATGTACTGACATAAGAAAATGTTTCAAGACATCTTATAAATACTGTCAAGACATCTTAAGACACAGTGATGCTGGGTATGAGGTTTCCATCACAGAAACATGTTGGTTCTTCTGAGAGACTGATGGCCTTTCACTTTATGTCCAGGGAGTTCTCCAGAGTCCATGAATCTTTTGATGATATTATGTACTGTAGAGAGTGAAATCCTTGCAATTCCTGGCTGAGGAATTTTATTTTTAGTCTGTTGCACTGTTTTACTGATGTACTTTTAGTGAGCCTCAAAGTCCCTTGCCCATAAAGGACCAGGCCATTACAGGATGCCTGTTTAATATCCAAATGTTCCTAGTCTGAAATTGCGTTTCAGATACAGTGAATTTGAAAAGGTGAAGCACACATTTGTTCAAATACCAGTCAAAGTAGATGTATAAATTGTTGCTTTCTGTTTTTATTTGCATTTTACATACAGAATTCCATAATATGGAATTATGTTTGAACATGCAGTACACAGTTGAACATAGAGGGCACTATTGATTTACCACAATTGTAGTATTATTGTTTGTTCACTAGTGGTTTCGGATAGTAAATAAAATGGCTGTATTTGAGACACATCACATCCTCTAGTTCCTATCATCACCACTGTATCAAATTCTTAGATTTCACATCAAACCACTCAAAAAAACTTTGTCTACATCACAAGTAAAGTGGGATTCCCATTTAAATGTTATTGTTTAAGATCATCTTATAGAACATTAGGGATCCATATGAACAATGCATTCAGAAAGTCTTCAGACCCTCTCACTTTTTCACATTTTGTTGTGACTTTGTGCTAAAAACAATAAAGATTTTGCCCCATCATTCTGTGCTCAATACTCCATATTGACAAAATGAAAACAGATTTATTGAAAAGGAAAAACAAAAATATTGCATTGACATAAGTATTCTGAACCTTTTCTTAGTACTTAGTTGAAACATCTTTGGCAGCGATTAGAGCCTGCAGTTTTCTTGGGTATGATGCCACAAGGTTTCCACAGCTGGAATTGGTGATTTTCAGCCATTCATCTCTGCAGATCCTCTCAAGCTCTGTCAGGTTTGATGGGGGCTTTTGGTGGACAGCCATTGTCAGGACTCTCCAGAGATGTTGAATTGGGTTCAAGTCAGCTCTCTAGCTGGGCCACTCAAGGACATTCACAGTTGTCCCTAATCCACCACTGTGTTGTCTTGGTTGTATGCTTCGGGTCACTGTCTTGATGGAAGGTAAACCTTCAGTCCAGTCTGAGGTCCCAAGTGCTCTGGATCAGTGTGTCATTAAGAACATCTCTGTACTTTGCTCTGTTCAGCTTTCTCTCAACCCTGATCAGTCTCCTTGACCCAGCTGCTGAAATTCAACCCCATAGCATAATGCTGCCACCACTGGGCAGGTGATGGTTTCCCACAGACATGGTGCTTAGAATTCAATGTTAGGTCTTTTTTGCAAACTCCAGGCAGACTTTCATGTGCTTTCCCTAAAGAGGGGCTTCTGTCTGGCCACTCTGCCATAAAGTCCAGATTGATGGAGTGCTGCAATAATGACTTACATTCTGGAAGTTTCTCGCATCTGCACACAGGATCTTTGGAGCTCAAAGAGAGTGACCACTGTTTTTTTGGTCACTTCTCTTACCAAGGCCCTTCTCCAGTGAATGCATAGTCTGGGGGGGGGCAGTTCTAGGAAGAGTCCTGGTTGATGGTTCCATTTAAGAATTATAGAGGTCACTGTGTTCTTGGGAACTTTCAGTGTCACCACATAATCCTGTCTCTGAGCTCTACAGGGAGTTTTTTCCTCCTCATGGCTTGGGTTTTGCTTTGATATGCATTGTCAGCCTAGAGACCTTGTATAGACAGTTTTGTGTCTATGTAAGGCTGCAACTTAACAAAATGTGAAAAAAGTAAATGGGTCTTCCAAAAGCATTGTATAAGTGACTGCAATCCTAATATATACAGTACCTAACAAAAGTGAGTACACCCCTCACATTTCTGTAATTATTTTATTATATCTTTTCAGGGGACAACACTGTAGAAATGAAACTTGGCTATAACTTAAAGTAGTCAGCTTGTATAGCAGTATAGAGGACCAACCACAGGTGCTCAATTTGGTTCTGGAGACATACTTGGCCAGTATATCACCTTTACCTTCAGCAATTGTCATCTTGGAGGTGTGTTTGGGGTTGTTATCGAGTTGAAAAACTGCCATGCAGCACAGTTTCAGAAGGGAGGGGATCATGCTCTGCTTCAGAATGTCACAGTACATGTTGGAATTCATGTTGCCCTCAATGAACCACAGCTCCCCAATGTCGGCACCATTAATGCAGCTCCAGACCATGATGCTACCACCATCATGCTTGACTGTAGGCAATAGGCAGTTGTCTTGGTACTTCTCACTAGGATGCCACCACACATGCTGGACACCATCTGAACAAGTTTATCTTGGTCTCGTCAGGCCACAGGGCATGGTTCAAGTAATCCATATTCTTGGACTGCTTGTCTTCAGCAAACTGTTTCCAGGCTCTGTGCATCAGCTTCAGAAGAAGCTTCCTTCTGGGATGACGACCATGGTAACCAAGTTGATGCACTGTGCGGTATATGGTCTGACTACTGACAGGCTGACCTCCCACTCTTCAACCTCTGCAGCAATGCTGGCAGCACTCTTGCATCTATTTTTTTAAGCCAACCTCTGGATATGATGCTTGATGCTATGATGACCTTGGTTAGGCCTGTTTGGAGTGGAACCTGTCCTGCTGTATGGCCTTGGCCACCATGCTATAGCTCAGTTTCAGGGTGTTAGCAGTTTTCTTATAGTCTAGGCCATCTTTGTGGAGAGCAATAATTCTATTTCTCACATCCTCAGTGAGTTCTTTGCCATGAGGTGCCATATTAAATATCCAGTGGCCAGTATGAGTGAATTGTACACAAAACACCAAATTTAACAGCCCTGTTCTGCATTCACACTTGGAACCTTGTAACTCTAACACATCACATGACACCAGGGAGGTAAAATGACAAAATTGGGCACAATTTGGACATGTTCACTGTGAGATGTGTACTCACTTGTGTTGCCAACTATTTAGACATTAATGTCTGTGTGTTGAGTTATTTTCAGAAGACAGTAAATCTGTACTGCTATTCAAGCTGTACAAGTGACTGTCTGTGTCTGTCTGTCTGCCCTGCGATGGACTGGCGACCTGTCCAGGGTGTATCCTGCCTTCCGCCCGAAGACTGCTGGGATAGGCTCCAGCATCCCCCCGCGACCCTGACGGAGAAGCGGCTTAGAAAATGGATGGATGGATGGATGGATATTCAAGCTGTACACTGACTACTTGAAGTTATATCCAAGTTTAATTTCTATAGTAATATTTTTATAATTTTTACAGAAATGTGAGGGGTGTACTCTCTTTTGTGAGATACTGTATATATGGTCCTTATTTAATGATATATATACATACATGCTGGAGCCTTTGCCATTGGTCATTCAGCAGTAGGAAGGAAACACCCTGAAGAGGTCGCCAGTTTATCACAGCATGATGATATACACTATAATTATATAGGAAGCATGTTACTATAGAACATATGTGGTGAGGAGATCTCAAGTGTCAATTTTACTTTAGTTTTTTTATCTGACAGATATAAATAAATATTCCACATTTGGTATGCTGGTAATATTCAAACAGTATGAACCACACTAATGACATTCAGTGTTCATAAACTCAAATATGTGAGTGCATTCAAAAGCATTACAACAGTTAATCTGAGTTTTTCATTATGCCATTTGTGTAAGGGTTTCAGAGAGCCTTGGAGGGTACTTTAACCATGAGGTGCTTCTTGGTATTCTGCTCTGGCCTAAAAACAATGATAAAACATTTAGGGGCAAAAATACAAATAATCAAACCAAAGCTTGAGGCCAGAATAGCAAATATCTCTACAGCTACAGTGAACTTTCCAGGAGAGCTAACATAAGCTGGAATAAATGTAACCCACACTGCACAGAATATGAGCATGCTGAATGTGATGAACTTGGCTTCATTAAAGTTATCAGGCAGCTTCCGTGCTAGAAAAGCCAAAATAAAACACAAAAGAGCCAGAAATCCTATATAACCCAACACAGCCCAGAAACCTACAGCTGAACCTAATTCACATTCCAGGATTATCCTTTCCTTGTAGTGCTTTAGATTTTTAAAGGGGAAAGGAGGTGATGTTGTCAACCAAATAACACAAATAAGGACCTGTATGAGAGTGAAAGCAAGAACACTGAGTCTCTGCTGTGGAGGCCCAAACCATTTCATGATATTACTGCCTGGAAATGTAGCTCTGAAGGCCATTAACACCACTATTGTTTTCCCCAGAACACAGGAGATGCAGAGGACGAAGGTGATCCCAAATGCTGTGTGACGCAACATACAGGACCACTCAGAGGGCCGACCAATGAAAGTAAGAGAGCAGAGGAAACACAGAGTCAGTGAGAAGAGCAGCAGGAAGCTCAGCTCTGAGTTGTTTGCTCGGACGATGGGAGAAGTTCTGTGTTTGTAGAAAACAGCAGTCACACATACAGCTATGAAGGTCCCAGAGATGGAGAACACTATCAAGATGATGCTCAGAGTGTCGTCCCAGGACAGGAACTCCACAGGCTTGGGGAAGCAGCTGTTTCGCTGGGTGTTGGGCCAAAACTCAGGAGGGCAGCGCACACAGTTCAGAGAGTCTAAGAGATTAAAAAAACTATTAGAGGATGATTACTACATGTAAACTCTGTACTAAAGAGCATATTATAGTAGCACAAATGAAAGAAAATACAGTAGAGGTTAACGGCAACATTAAAAAAAGATTTACTATTGATAAATCTTCCATCCACGCTATGTATTTTGACAGCCAACCTGTCTTGTTACTGATTTCTCCTTCTGCACATGGTATACAGTCATAGCAGCAGACTGGCTTTCCTTTCTGCACAGCCTTCCTGGCTCCTGGAGGACAGCTCTCACTGCACACAGATCTTGGCACCTACAAAAGGCAGAGAAATATTAAAAAGTTATACTAATTTACATACATGCTAAAAATGCTAGCAATATCACTTACAAGACCAGGCTGAGCTGTATTAAGGTATTAAGTAATATATGGAAACTGATCACAGAACAATTCACAATTCTTATTTAAACCCACAAATGTGTGGTAAACTTTTAACTGTCACTGCAAGAAATGTCTTCATCCAAAATTGGTACAGTGTTATATGTTTCACACAGATTTAGTATCAATATTTTTCTGCTTTGAATTTGAAATACTAAAAACTGTCCTTCACAATTGTTCTTCAATCACATCCCTTTGTAGAAGTCAGGCATGTGGCCAGATACAAACTCCATTTCTGGAAAAGTTTCATAAAATGCAATAAAAATTAGAATCTTTTTTTTTTTTCTTGAAGCTTTATTTAACTGAAATAAAGTACAAAGAAATTATTTGTTTTCGGTCACAAACTTGATTTTATATTGTAAATATAAACACATTTTAAATCTTATGCCTGCAACATACTCGAAAAGAGTTGGGACAAAACGAGTAAAAGGTTTGTAGAGTATTAAGGCTTAGCCTTTACAAGGAAAGATGGGTCACTGGGTCACCACTTTGTGCATCATGAGAGAGTTCTATTAGTTTCATCGCTATCATGTTCAACCTGTGAAGTTTTCTTTTTTAAATAAATTCTGGGTAACACTTTATTTGGATAGTCCACTTTTGATGCTTTGTAGTTACTTTCAAGTTACATTCAAATAAATATCTACTAAACAGACCATAATTTTATTTAACTCTAAACCTGGGTCTAATCCTAGCCCTAACCTTAACCTCAACCCAAACCCTAAACCCAACCCTCACCCTGGCCTTAATCCAAACCCTGGTCCAAATCCCAACCCAAAACTCATGACTGCTTAGAATCAATGAAGTTTCAACAGATAGTTTGTTAACAATTTGAATATCTAGATTATCTACAGGGGACTATAGCAGAATATCCAAATGAAGTGAGATCAAATTCTGATCTGACATGCATCACCACAGCTGCAAATAAAATGCTGATGACCTCTTTAAGAAGATGTCACATTACATAATGTTGTTATTTGGAATCAAAACAATAGGAATCAAAAATAATGTCAGTAATAGCCCTACTAGAAAAAAACAGCATAGCCACCATGGCAGGTCTCCAGCAAAACCACCACATGTGGTTTTGAATGCTGGTCCACAGTGATGGAAGTTATGCTGATCGCCAGCAAAATCAGCATATGACCACGGTTGGTGACCAACTTAGACCAGTTATGCTGGCCTGTGCTTTTATCTGCAGCATAGCAGAGTCAATAACATGCTACATCAATGTTTCATTATTGTGAAAAATAGGATTCTATAAGACTCTGTGGAGCTATGAAATAGTTGTATTTAAACATTACGCGGTGTATAAACAGTGTAGTGATTACTGCCACAGCTCTGCACACTGGCAACCACAGTTAAAATCCTGCCATACAAAATATTGTTAATGTTTTAGCTTTATTTGGGAAAAAAACTCACTTGTCACAGACATAAAAACATAAGTTACAGAAGATGAGACATAAACTGTGGAAAACCTCGAGGACTGTACAGGATATGTTGTACTGTACCTCTGTTTGTCCCCCCACCCAGCTGATTGCTCTGCTTATACTGAATTCCTGGCTTCTTGGTTTGGATGAGTCATACTGGCCCACTGTGACGAAAACTAATGTGCCGTCTTTCCTAACCTGCCAGTTTATGAGCTCGTAGACGGCCACAGGATCACCGTTGGAATCAAATGAGACCTGAAAACCATTCTTTGTAGTGAAGTTCACACTCTTTAGCTGGTCGAGTATCTGCAGTGGAGCAAAACAGAAAGAACGGCTATCTGTGCCTCTAGTATACATGCATTTATTTTATTATAGTTGTTGACATTATTATTAGTTATTAGTTAATAGATATTATTATTAAAAATCAAAGCTAAATATTTTGATTCTGTATGAATGAATACCTGCCATGGTGTGAATTTAGCGCTCTTGTCGCACTGCGTGTCATTACAGATAACACCGTGGATGGCATGCGCTATGGCATACGTAGCTTTATACACCATGTTAGTGATGCGCAGCTGCGACGTGTCTGTATACGGGTTCTGCAGCGCGCGGATATCCTCACTACCATCACATTCCCGCGCGCCTTCTGAGGAGCCTATTAGGCTACAGCTGAACGAGCTCTCCCAAAACTCCGTTAGCAGAGGAGATTTCAGTGCTTGTGCTGGAGAGAGATCCAGAAGAAACTCACGAAGACCTGGAATCACCGAGCGGGGAACCCCAAATCCTATCGCCCCAGCGCACATGTTAAAGCGCAGAAACTCTGGATCAATAATCCACGTTTCGCTGCCGATCCACTGAAGGGGAGGTGGCGGCTGCCTCGCCAGCTCCTCCAACAGAAACCTCATATCTCCTGAAGCAAGAAACGCTACTATTACCCGGGCTGTTGATCTCCGGATGACGTTCGCCACTCTCTCCAGTTTACTGCGCGGTTGTGTTCTGTAGTAGGACTCGGAGTACTCCACACAGATTCCCTCCTCCTGCGCAGCCTTTAGAAACGACGCCATTCCATAATTTCCATAGTCTGTGTCGCTGCGCACTGCCCCAATCCATGTCCAGCCGAAATGTTTGACCATTCTTGCTAGTGCGGCCGCTTGGTGGTGGTCACTTGGTACGGTCCTGAGGAAGGCAGGATACTGACGCTTATCGCTCAGACATGCGCAGGTTGCGTAGTGACTCACCTGTAATTCAGAAATATAGAAAATATAGAAATATATGTAGTATATGTATAGTAATATAGAAAAGGAGAAAAAAGCGTTATTGGAGAATCCTGATTTTATTCTAGCACTTGTTTAAAATAGATGATATTGTTATTCCGTTATAGTAAATTTCATTTTCAAATGATTATGTTCTCACAAATAATAATATGCTGAAATCGTAATATTGTACATTAGGTGTAGCCTACAATTACCTGTGGAATTCCAAAAAGACCCAGTATTCTGGCCATGCTGATTGAGGGTGTAGACGCAGTCTCTCCTACCAACGCAGGAACAGCTGCAGCTGCGGTTTTTGAACAGGAATCAGTATAATTGAAAAATGGTTCCACGCCGTTTGTAAACTGAAATGCGATTTTAATTGCCATCGGTACTTCAGCGCACGAGTCGTGTATCTGGTATCCTAACGTGATTCCCGGCAGGAGATCTGTTCTGTTGTTGATCTCGTGGATGGTGAACTCCATGGCACGAGCGAAGCGCAGCCCCCTGAGATTAATACTGTACAGAAACAAAAGAAAAGACAAGAAAAGAAATTACAGTTTACCAAACATTTTCATTTGTTACTCAATAAGTGACTGACAATTATTATAAATTCTCTTTAACGCTACACTGCTCACTCCACACTCACTGACAGACCTCCCAGAGCACTGTAGCTGGATTGGCTGTCTGCTGTAGGTGTGCTGCTCTGATTTCATGTAGTAATGAATGGAGAAAATCCCTCCAATCACAAAATCTCCATCCATATAAAGATCAGGCTTCTGAGACTCAGCCCTCAGCCTGCAGCTGACCAGGTCAGCATTACAAGCTCCCAGACTGAGCCCAGTTATCCACAGCATTAGTACAGATGTCATCAGGCTTGAAGTCCAATGCATGGCATTGTCTTCTGAACGCTAGAGTGACTGCATTTAAATAGCCACCTTGTTATGATGCTCGGTGGGTGTGAGTTCACACTCGGGAGGTGTGGTTATGACTTCCTTTGAGACGTAAACATCCGTATTTGTATATTTCTGGTGTTTTTGAAGGGCGTTATTAAAATAGACAAAGAGGCTGAGCTGAAGACCTCATCATCACAAAAAATAAATGTCATTTAAAACCAGTATTAAATATTGTCTTGTAAATCTATGAAGGAGGGACACATAGCTATTTACACGTTTTATGCGTTATTTGACCTGTGTTGGCCACAGCCACGCCCTACAAAATAGAGAACTTCTAGAGAGGAGAATTACCAGAATAAATTATTTAATGTGGAGCATTTGAGCAACATTATACTGTATAAATGCTCAAACATGTTTAATATAAATGAGTATATTCATGTTCTGAACACAAAACAGCATGAAACAGCATGGAGTGTTCTGGGAAACTAGAACCTTGGTGTAATATGCTAATGCTGTTTTGTCATTTGATTTCTATATAAACATCATTTCTAGAACTAATTTTATTATTTGAGAAACATCAAATATAATAGCAAAAATAATACACACGCAGTCTGTACATGATGCTGAGAAGGTAGAATATGCTTTCATAATGTTATAAGAAAATTAAATAGCCATAGCATACATTAACAACGTATTTTATCATGCGTAAATAACTGCAGCTAACAGGTTGGGCTCAGACAGCGACAATATGCTTGGTGACGTCCCTCATGACACTTTAGAGGCAAGTTTCAGTGTATTTCCCTCTGTCAGTGTGTATATTGCCATGTCCACCTGGTTGAAACTGGATGCCCTGTACTAAGTGGGAGTTTATTAACATTTTAAGCAGTCATGGAGTGGATATTGCACAGAGCTGTGAAAGAATATGTATTCATTTTTTCATAAATTATTATTTATCTGCAAGTAAATAAGGTCATTCAGAGTGCTTTGATGTAAAATGTTACATTCTACTGAATGTCCATTGGTGGTGATACTTAGATTTACTTACATCCTTCATGATATGCAAGCTTTCTTCAAGGATCTATGGCGAGGGTTTGAGGTTTCTCATTTGATGTTTAGTGCTGTCAGGTCTTAAGTGAATGTCTGTCTCGTGTTACAGGGGCACCTTTGTTGACATTTGGTACCGAGGGTATGTATCTCATTGCTATTTTTTTGGGATCTAATGGTTCTTCATTCATCATTTAAAGGACCTTGCTGGCAAATTTTCTTTGGTCAACTATGGTGTGAAGTTTGGAGTGTGAAGTATGGTGTCAAGTATGGAGTTTGTACGCACCTTTCCTTCAGAGTACTTCTTCATTGGTTATTTGACCATTGTATCAACATTGTATCATTGTACCTGCGACCCTGAGGGAGAAGCGGCTTAGAAAATGGATGGATGGATGGGTGGATGGATGGGATGGATCAAATATCAAGACCTTGGCTTAGGCATCTTTGTTGGAAAACCTCCAGCATATTGTTGATATTTGCCAATGACTGTCTCACTGGTGGGGTTCACCATTCACATCATGGTGGAGGTGACCAGGTGCTGTTTGATCTTCTGAGGAGATGGATGGCAAGGACAGGATATGGCTCAGCCTCTGAAAGATGGCTTCCACCTTCATGAGGCAGCACTTAACATCTGCCTACACCTCTACATTTTGGGAGATCACTGCCCACTTCTTCCAGCCACTGTTGCCCTGACTACAATCCCCTTGTTTTACCTGTGGTGTTCACATGCATAACTTTCTGTTTCTTGGAGCTTATCCTGAGAACAACTTTGTTTGGTTCACTGTCCAGGTCAGTTGTCACTGTTTGCAGCTTCTCCTCATCTTCTGCAAGCAGCGGGATGTCATCAGCAAAATCAAGGACTTCTAGGTGGTCTTGGCCAGACCAGTGGATACCAGGCCCAATACATGCTCCTGCTTGCTGCAAGACAAAGTCCATGAAACAGCAGCATAAACTCAGGTACCTGAAGAGTGACTTTACACTTTACACTGCCAGTATGGTGTAAAAGTACAAGATCTGCCAAAGAGACTCTCGGTGCTGATGAATGCTTTTTTTATGTTGTCTTTGAATTTACCACTATTTTGTCACCAAAGATGTTACATATAAAAATAAAATGGTAAATAAAATGGCTATATTTGTGTTGTAGATAATGTAAACCCTAGGTCATATTGTCACTACTTCACATCAGACCACTCCGAATGTCTTTGTTCACATTCAACCACTGAAATGTGGTAAACTTTTGGAAAACAAATGTGGAATTCTCCTTTACAGCTTTAGGCAGACCATTTCAATTTATTTGACCTGTTCACAAAGCCCCACAGCCATACATGTTTTGCAAGTAGGTTTAAATTATTACACATATGGCAAGTTTATTTTAACTGCCACACACATGGATTGGAAACTTAAATGTTGATTTTTTAAGTAGTACATAAATTCTGAACTTCAGGATCAAACATAATGTTGGCCAAGTGAGAAAGTTCACAAACATTGACAGTGTATATTTAAACATCACAATATAAGAAGCAGTTTATGGCAACAAAGCCAGAATAGTATGTATTTGGAGCATAATCATTTATTTAAAGTGGTACACATTAATGCTACTTTGCTATTTGTGCAAAAGTTTCAAAGAGACTTGGAGGGAACTTTACCCATTAGATGTTTCTTGGTATTCTGCTCTGGCCTAAAAACAATTATAAAACACTTGGGAGCAAAAATACAAATAACAAGTCCAAAGCTTGAGGCCAGAATAGCAAATATCTCTACAGCTACAGTGAACTTTCCAGGAGAGCTGACATAAGCTGGGATAAAGGTAACCCACACTGCACAGAATATGAGCATGCTGAATGTGATGAACTTGGCTTCATTAAAGTTATCAGGCAGCTTCCGTGCTAGAAAAGCCAAAACAAAACACAAAAGAGCCAGAAATCCTATATAACCCAAAGCAACCCAGAATCCTATAGCTGAACCTAATCCACATTCTAAAATGATCCTTTCCTTGTAGTGTTTAAAATTTTTAAAGGGGAGAGGAGGAGATATTGTCAACCAAATAACACAAATAAGGACCTGTATGAGAGTGAAGGTGAGAACACTGAGTCTCTGCTGTGGAGGCCCAAACCATTTCATGGCATTACTGCCTGGAAGTGTAGCTCTGAAGGCCATTAACACCACTATTGTTTTCCCCAGAACACAGGAGATGCAGAGGACGAAGGTGATCCCAAACGCTGTGTGACGCAGCATACAGGACCACTCAGAGGGCTGACCAATGAAAGTAAGTGAACAGAGGAAACACAGAGTCAGTGAGAAGAGCAGCAGGAAGCTCAGCTCTGAGTTGTTGGCTCGGACGATGGGAGAATCTCTATGTTTGTAGAAAACCACAGCCACAGACACGGCCACAAAGGCCCCAGTGATGGAGAATGCTGTCAGGATGATACTCAGAGTGTCTTCCCAGGACAGGAACTCCACAGGTTTGGCAAGACAGCTATCTCGCTTTGTATTGGGCCAGAACTCAGGAGGGCATTGCACACAATCCAAAGAGTCTAAAAAATGTAAAAAGTAAAGTTAAAAGCTTAAACAGAGCCCATAATAAGGCATTACATTATAAGTCAAGCAAGCAAAATAAATAGCTGTGATTATCTCTGAACACTGCTGAGAAAAAACTGTAGAAATCATTAAATATATGTGTTCCTGGTAATGTCCATTAATCATTAATGATAACATTTTGTGGTTTCCACTGGTTTGATGTCACAGTGTAAAAGATTCTAATGGTTTCTGTGACTGCTTCCAGGTGCATTTAGTGTTTTTCTAATGGGATCTAAAGGTTTTCTACAGAAAACTAGTGGTCTGTAATGGTAAACATTAACATAGGAGCTTCATAGTTTAATAGGTGAGCTGTGTCTGGTTTTAAATGCCTTTGATGGTTTCCTGAAAGGAGGAAACTAGTGGTCCCAAATGGTAAGAATTAAGCCAGTTCCACTTAGGAAGCAAAACAATCAAGTTTAGTGGTCTGAATGGTCAGATTTCAGCAGGGTAGTTTGACAGAAGCTTAAAAGTAAGCTTATTTTTGTGATTTGGTGTCAGTAGTAACATTAAAAGTAGATGCTATACTGCATTAAATGTGAGTATTGTTGACCTGTTATAATAAAACAAGGGCAGAATGGTGGAACATCCACTCATATGTTGTGCTAAGCACTAACAATATCTTGTATTGTGTAGAATGAAACCCAAGGCAAAAGACTTATACTTAGATATATAATGATATCTAACCTGTCCTGTTACTGATCTCTCCTTCTGCACATGGTATACAGTCATAGCAGCAGACTGGCTTTCCTTTCTGCACAGCCTTCCTGGTTCCTGGAGGACAGCTCTCACTGCACACAGATCTTGGCACCTACAAAACACAATAAAGCCATTCAACAAACAGAATAAAGGGAAATTTTCAAATGGATGAGTTTGTGTTATAGTGTACCTCTGTCTGCCCCCCCACCCAACTGATGGCTCTGCTCATACTGAACTCCTGGCCTCTAGGCTTGGATGAGTCATAGCGGCCCACTGTCACAAAATCCAAACCTCCATCTTTCTGAAACTGCCAGTTTATGAGCTCATAAACGGCCACAGGATCACCACTGGAATCAAATGAGACCTGAAAACTATTCTTGGTAGTGAACTTCACTCTCTTGAGCTGGTCGAGTATCTGCAGTAAAGAAAATTTCATGAGAGTGAAATACAGTTTTGTGAGTTTCTCTCTATAAAAAGAATATAGTTCAGTTGTGACCTGAATACATATTTATATAATCGCATGTGTATTGAAATAAACAGTAATATTTTTTTTTTAATGTAAATTATTAAATCAAGCAGTTTTATACCTGCCATGGTGTAAATTTAATGGTGCTATTACAATATGTATCATTACAGATAACACCGTGGATGGCATGCGCTATGGCATACGTAGCTTTATACACCATGTTAGTGATGCGCAGCTGCGACGTGTCTGTATACGGGTTCTGCAGCGCGCGGATATCCTCACTGCCATCACATTCCCGCGCACCCTCTGAGGAGCCTATTAGGCTACAGCTGAACGAGCTCTCCCAAAACTCCGTTAGCAGAGGAGATTTCAGTGCTTGTGCTGGAGAGAGATCCAGAAGAAACTCACGAAGACCTGGAATCACCGAGCGGGGAACCCCAAATCCTATCGCCCCAGCGCACATGTTAAAGCGCAGAAATTCAGAATGGGAGATCCAATTTTCGCTGCCGATCCACTGAAGTGGAGGCGGCGGCTGCCTCGCCAGCTCCTGCAAAAGGATGTTCATGTCGCCGGTGGCGAGAAACGCTACTATTACCCGGGCTGTTGATCTCCGGATGACGTTCGCCACTCTCTCCAGTTTACTGCGCGGTTGTGTTCTGTAGTAGGACTCGGAGTACTCCACACAGATTCCCTCCTCCTGCGCAGCCTTTAGAAACGAAGCCATTCCATTATTTCCATAGTCTGAGTCGCTGCGCACTGCCCCAATCCATGTCCAGCCGAAATACTTGACCATTCTTGCCAGTGCGGCCGCTTGGTGCTGGTCACTTGGTATAGTCCTTAAGAAGGCAGGAAACTCACGCTTATCGCTCAGACACGCGCAGGTTGCGTAGTGACTCACCTGTTGTTTGGCCATTGTAGGAAAGAAAAAAAAAAGTATTGTTAGTTTCTAGTTCTACTAAGGGCTATTATATGACAGGCCTTAATGATACTCATATTATTTCTATTTATTACTATTATTACATATTAATTTGGAAAATGTGCACATCACTAAAACTGTACTGTTACTTAAATATTTTTCCAAGACTAAAAAAAAAAAATCATCTAGAATTTCTTAGTGTGTGTTACAAATTCCAAAATGTTCTGTCATGGAAATCACACACACGCACACACACGCACACACGCACACACGCTCACACACACACACACACACACACACACACGCGCACACACACATCCTCTACGCCGCTTCTCCTTCTGTGTGGCACGGGGGTGCTTGAGCCTATCCCAGCTGTCATTGGGCAAAAGGCAGGATACACCCTGTACATGTTGTCATAAAAGTCATTTTATTTAATTATTTTTAGCAAAATCTACTTCACTTTTTGTCAGTGTAAATAAACTGTCCACAATTATGCTCATTAGTCACTGGACATCAAACCACCAAAAAAAAACAAAAAAACATGTCCACTCAATTCTATGTATACATACTTTTTAAATGTTTGATGTCATGTTTAAATGTTAAGACGTTTTGCCTTGCAAATGTTTTACTTCTATATGTCAACTCACACAGCGCCCCTACTTTCACTTATACATTTCTATAGTTATCCCATTCGTGCATTAGTGTGCAGCTTCCATCGGACTATGGATCAGTTTGATCATTGAGAAATAATGATTGTGAAGCTACACGTTTCTGAAATATGCTGAATTAAAATGGGCTGACTTCTGTTGTACGGCACAGTGTTGTAGCCCAACATTCACCAGAGGAATTCTGAAGAGGCCCAGCATTCTGGCCATACTAATTGAAGGTGTGGAGCCAGACTCTCCTATGACAGCAGATACAGCAGCGGACGCGGATTTTGAACAGGAATCAGTGTCGTTGAAAACTGACTCCACACCGTTCGCTAATTGAAACGTCACTTTGATTGCCATGGAAACGGCAGCACAGGAGTCCCGTATCTGGTATCCTAACGTGATTCCCGGCAGGAGATCTGTTCTGTTGTTGATCTCGTGAATGGCGAACTCCATGGCACGAGCGAAGCGCAGCTCCCTGAAATCCATACTGTTTGGAGACAGTCAAACAGACAAAAGAAAATGTGTGTGATGTCTCATTTGGAATTTTTCAGGTGTCATCAATACACAACATATATTGCTTCATAAAAGGTTTGATTAAGCAACAACATACATCATAATTGCCATTCCTCACTATTTGTAAACATAAAAAAATGCCCCCCACCCCTCCACAAACACAAACAAACCTCCCAGAGCACTGTGCCTGCGGTGGCTGTCCAGTATAGGTGTTCTGCTCTGATCTCATATAGTTATGAATGGAGAAAACCCCTCCAATCACAAAGTCTCCAGTCATAGAAAGACCAGACAAATGAGACTGAGCCCACAGCCTGCAGCTGACCGGATCAGCTTTACATCCTGCAGGGCTGAACACAGTTATCCACAGCATTGATACAAATGGCATCAGACTTGAACTGAATTGCATAGTGTAGTCAGTGGCTCCCAGCACTCTGAAGGCCAGTATGACTGTCTCACAATGCTTAAATAGCCCCCTTCCTATGATGTCCAAGTAACTGTGGGTGTGAACTGGGCAGAGGAGGCGTGGTTATGTGCTCACTGTTAATTGTTATGGCAATAACTTTGTATGTCTCTTGGTGGTGAACATGCTGTAACTATAGGCCTAACCATGCCTAGGAAATATCAGAGCATAAAAGAATACTTGTATTCATTTTCATTCTTATTGATTATAAGCTACTCTAACTTTCAGTACTGATGTAGAGCATTGTTTTGCAGTTAATGAATTGTTTTAAATTATTCATTTTCATTTTAAATATGGTATATGTGATTTCTGCTGATGGTTTCTCATGTTCTCATTTAAGATTCCCTTCACTTATTTACTTTTTTTGTGATAGAATAAAGACATAAATATTTTCAGGCAACAATATAGATAAATTTGTACATATCCATGTTACAAATCAGTACACGATGCAGTTCTTAAAAATGCAGAGGTTTGAGTAAAAAAAAAGTATGTATGTATTTTATAATGTAAACATTGCATCACATGTCTTGAGTGGACAATCAGGTTCGCCCGATGGCAGAACCTCATGCTTTGCCATTGGGAGCCCCTCCAAGGTGCAGGCATTGTCTCTCTGTCCTGGGAGCTACATTTGCACTGGAATCTGTGCTAGATACTCGTGGATTCTCTTCCGCTTTCCCATACATTCGAGGGTTGTGTGTGGCATAGGTTAAAACAGAAAATGGTTACAGCTACACAGCCAACTGTGACTCTGAACCACTTCACTCAGATGATCTGTAGCCCAGTGGATCATTTGCAGACAAAGTTTGGAAGCAGTCTAACAACAGTCTAATTAACATATTTAATTAATTAATTGAAGTAATCACACTTAATTCAGTTCATGGAAAAATTGTACTACATTCCAGGTATTTTGATTTTTTTTAAGAAGCCATTGCTCTCCGTACACAGGTCAAAAGGTCAGTATGTATGAAATTTGATAGACATTTCATTTTCAGATCCCCTTTCTACATTTATTATAAATACAGGCCATTTGAAAAACTCTCATATGAGAGTTTAAGATTTATTTGTAACTTAGTTACAAGTTTAAGTTTAATAAAAAAAACTTGCTTCAAACTCAGGTTCAGAGCTTTTCTTTATTTCCCAAAATTTTACACTGCTGCACTGACATTGAACTGTATGCTTGCATTGGGTTGGTATGTCCGACAGGTCAAAACAAGCTCAAAACTAAGTGAACGCTTTGCCCTCATTAGTGTTCTTTCTTCAGGCTTCTTTTGTTTAGATTTGTTATGTTTTTATGCACACATAAGCCAAAAGGAACAACAGATTTTGCATAATGTAGTGGAGTATAAAGTCAAATATTAGGCTTTGAAAATGTAGTGGAGTAAAAGTAAAAAGTCACCCAAAATGGAAACACTTTAGTAAAGTACAGATACAAAAAAAGTACTTAATTACTTGATGAATTAATGAATTACTTAATGAATTACATTTACTTAGTTGCTGTCCACCACTGAATGTATTAACAGTAAACCTACAAGATATTTACCTCAATGTATCCAGATGCAGCACTACTGCTACTTCAGTGATGTGTTGCTGATATATTCCTGATATTCTGTTAAAAAAAATTCAAACCAATACAAATTGAAATTGAAAATCATTTAAGGTTTGTTCACTTTGATACAGAAAGATTGACTAAAAGTCTTAAAATTGTTTTATAAACAAATATGTTTCAGTTTTCACAGGGATTCCATATTAAGCAATGATGTGGTGTATACAGCTTGCTAACAATATACACATTTACAAATAATTAGAAGAGACATTGTCACAGCAGTTATTTTTTTGTTGGTGTACTGTGTCTGTAAGCTTCATAATGACTACTATATAGGTGGGGATCTTAAAGAGCTTTAGATGGAACTTTACCCATTATGTGTTTCTTGGTATTCTGCTCTGGCCTAAAAACAATTATAAAACACTTGGGAGCAAAAATACAAATAATCAAACCAAAGCTTGAGGCCAGAATAGCAAATATCTCCACAGCTACAGTGAACTTTCCAGGAGAGCTGACATAAGCTGGAATAAAGGTAATCCATACTGCACAGAATATGAGCATGCTGAATGTGATGAACTTGGCTTCATTAAAGTTATCAGGCAGCTTCCGTGCTAGAAAAGCCAAAATAAAACACAAAAGAGCCAGAAACCCTATATAACCCAGCACAGCCCAGAATCCTATAGCTGAACCTAATCCACATTCCAGGATGATCCTTTCTTTGTAATGCTTTAGATTTTTTAAGGGGAGAGGAGGTGATATTTTTAACCAAATTACACAAATGAGTGCCTGTATAAAAGTGAAAGCAAGAACACTGAGTCTCTGCTGTGGAGGCCCAAACCATTTCATGGCATTACTGCCTGGAAGTGTAGCTCTGAAGGCCATTAACACCACTATTGTTTTCCCCAGAACACAGGAGATGCAGAGGACGAAGGTGATCCCAAACGCTGTGTGACGCAACATACAGGACCACTCAGAGGGCCGACCAATGAAAGTAAGAGAACAGAGGAAACACAGAGTCAGTGAGAAGAGCAGCAGGAAGCTCAGCTCTGAATTGTTGGCTCGAACAATTGGAGACGTTTTGTGTTTGTAGAAAACAGCAGCAACACACACAGCTATGAAGGCCCCAGTGATGGAGAACGCTGTTAGGATGACGCTCAGAGTGTCGTCCCAGGACAGAAACTCCACAGGCTTGGGGAGGCAGCTGTCTCGCTGGACATTGGGCCAGAATTCAGGAGGGCAGCGCAAACAGTCCAAAGAGTCTAAGAGATCAGGAAAGCAAAGTTAAAGCCATATAACAAACAGAACCCTTCATCGAGGCCTCATCTTAAAAAAACACATTAAAATTTGGCAAATGACTCTATTAATTAATGATTTCACCATGCAGAACCCTAGGACAAACAAAAGATTGCACATCAGAGATGGAGGCTCAAGTTTATTTTTCTTGGTCTCTTGAAGCATTACAGGTGGAACTGCTTTTTACTGTGTATGAATTTACAGTGGAATATGGCCATGATAAAGGTGGAATTTGTATTGTGATGCCCAACCTGTCCTGTTACTGATCTCTCCTTCTGCACATGGTATACAGTCATAGCAGCAGACTGGTCTTCCTTTCTGCACAGCCTTCCTGGTTCCTGGAGGACAGCTCTCACTGCACACAGATCTTGGCACCTACAAAACACATTAGAAATAGCTTCATTTTTCCATTTGAAATTCTTCACTTTTCAAAATTTCTACCTTTTTTATTTTATTCTAACACCTGATGTCCACCTGATATTTATTATTTTGCACCAAAAACAGTTGAATTTCTATTATTATAACCATTTTTTTTTCAAATATCTCTTCATTCTTTACACAAGCAAAAGCCATAATGTAGATACTACTACTACTACTACTACTACTACTAATAATAATAATAATAATAATAATAATAGTAATTTGAATATGAACATGAATGTGAATATAACAATATTGATTTCCATGACATGGGCTTTTGAAGAGTGCAGGGATACTGTACCTCTCTCTGCTGTCCCATCCAGCTGATAGCTCTGCTCATACTGAACTCCTGGCCTCTTGGTCTGGATGAGTCGTAGTGGCCCACAGTCACAAACTCCAAACTACCATCTTTCTTAACCTGCCAGTTTATGAGCTCGTAGACGGCCACAGGATCTCCACTGGAATCAAATAAGACCTGATAGCCATTCTTTGTGGTGATGTTCACTCTTTTCAGCTGGTTGAGTATCTGCAGAGGAATATGGTTAAATAAAAAGTAGATCAACAAAACATTTATACTTACAGAACACATTTCACAACCTTCATCTAGTCCAGGAGTGCACAGCTGTGGTCCTGGAGGGCCAGTGTCCAGCAAAGTTTTATGATTTACTTGCTCAAACACACTAATTACACTCCATGGTGAATTGCAAGGTGTAGTGGGTCTGTTTGAGGATGTAAACTACCAAAATGTGTTGAGCATCGGCCTTTCAGGACCAGAGTTTTGCATCCCTGATATTGTCTCATATGCATGGCTTACTGTTTAATCATGATTATGAATCATTATTAGTATATTAATATGGACAACTAATAAATAAAACAATCATGCTTATTTTAGTTATTTGGACAGTTTTATACCTGCCATGGTGTGAATTTAGCGCTCTTGTCGCACTGCGTGTCATTACAGATAACACCGTGGATGGCATGCGCTATGGCATACGTAGCTTTATACACCAGGTTAGTGATGCGCAGCTGCGACGTGTCTGTATACGGGTTCTGCAGCGCGCGGATATCCTCACTGCCATTACATCCCCGCGCGCCCTCTGAGGAGCCTTTTAGGCTACAGCTGAACGAGCTCTCCCAAAACTCCGTTAGCAGAGGAGATTTCAGTGCTTGTGCTGGAGAGAGATCCAGAAGAAACTCACGAAGACCTGGAATCACCGAGCGGGGAACTCCAAATCCTATCGCCCCAGCGCACATGTTAAAGCGCAGAAAATCTGGATCAGTGATCCACGTTTCGCTGCCGATCCACTGCATGGGAGGCGGCGGCTGTCTCGCCAGCTCCTCCAACAGAAACCTCATATCTCCCGAGTTAACAAACGCTACTATTACCCGGGCTGTTGATCTCCGGATGACGTTCGCCACTCTCTCCAGTTTACTGCGCGGTTGTGTTCTGTAGTAGGACTCGGAGTACTCCACACAGATTCCCTCCTCCTGCGCGGCCTTTAGAAATGACGCCATTCCATAATTTCCATAGTCTGTGTCGCTGCGCACTGCCCCAATCCATGTCCAGCCAAAATGCTTCACCATTCTTGCCAGTGCGGCCGCTTGGTGGTGGTCACTAGGTATGGTCCTGAGGAAGGCAGGATACTGACGCTTATCACTCAGACATGCGCAAGTCGCGTAGTGGCTCACCTGATATTGAGCGAAAAAGAAAAGAACCGTTACTTTAGTAAGCTTTGCACTTTTATCTTCAGCTGTTTTAAACTTATCCATCCTACACGTTAAAAAAAGGTTTAGAACCAAGAGTTCTATACAGAACAATTTCATGCTTAAATGGTTCTGTGCATGGTGAAATACTTCTTCAGATATATGGAGAATGTGCTGTATGAGGTTCTACATGGAATCATTTTGAAAAAAATCTTCTCTAAAAGGTTAAAAATAGAACCATTCAACAAATTTCACCATGCATAGAGCCATTTAAGTGTGAAATTGTTCTCTTTAGAACTCATGGTTCTAAATAGAACCATTCCTGTCTAAGAGTTTACTCTAAATTTAAATAGACACCTTTTTCAATGGTTAATTTGACGTTATGCGTTTTTTTTAATTGCAGTAACAGCAGCGGGGTGAGTTAAAAAATATGGCACAATAAAGTGCAGCCTACAGTCACCTGTGGAATTCCAAAAAGACCCAGCTGTCTGGCCATGCTGATTGAGGTGGTGGAAGTAGAATCTCCTACGAGAGCAGGAACAGCAGCAGCTGCAGATTTTGAACAGGAATCAGTCTCATTAAAAAATGGATCCATGCCGTTTGCAAACTGAAATGTAGCTTTAACAGACATCGACACTGCAGAGCACGAGTCGTATATCTGGTATCCTAACGTGATTCCCGGCAGGAGATCTGTTCTGTTGTTGATCTCCTGGATGGTGAACTCCATGGCACGGGCGAAGCGCAGCTCCCTGAAATCCATACTGTATAAAGACAGTAACAGTAACATATTTTAAAAATGTTTACAGATTTTCATGTTTCACAAATACCACTAACACATGCCAGAAAAACGCAATTTCATTCTAAAGAAGTTGGCTGTGCTGTCAGACCTCCCAGAGCACTGTGGCTGGAGTGGCTGTCTGGTGTAGGTGTTCTGCTCTGATCTCGTGTAGTAATGAATTGCAAAAATTCCTCCGATTATAAAATCTCCATACATAGACAGACCAGGCAACTGAGCATCAGTCCAGAGCCTGCAGCTGACCAGGTCAGCTTTACATTCTGCTGGGCTGAGTCCAGCTACAAACAGCGCTGATACAAACGCTGTGACACTTAAAGTGAGCTGCATGGCGTGCTAGGTGGCTCCCAGCCCTCTGAAGGATAGGCTGGCTGAATCACAGTGCTTTAAGTAACCGGCTCACTATAGTGTCCTGTAAGTGTGGGTGTGAATTAGGTACAGGAGGCGTGGTTTTGTTTACAGTGTAAATACTAATGATGACATCAGCCTATTGTGTTTTGGTCTACAATACAGTGTCGCTACATGTAGACTAATGTATCATTATTGGTTTTTATTTTAAGGTGATCTTCATACTGTTTAATTCCATTATTGGCTTTGAATAAGATCACCGGCGTGATGAAAAATCTTATTTTGAGCCTAATTTGAGCCGAAATTCTTTTTTTGGGGCCATTTTAAAACGATTTTAAGATTTGGTGTATTATCTGGTCTTAGCTTACATGACTTTTCTGGTAGGTTTCCAAGTATTCCGAATCACAGCTGTGTATACACAGTAGTTCTTTAATAGTTTAGGGATCGTATTCTGGTTTGACAACTTAGTGAACTTAGAGTTATGAGATAACAGCAAAGCTGAGTATACATTGATATTCAGATCTCAAAATTATATGGACGTACGCGTTGTATGTAAATATTTAAAGTACGTAAATACTTCAGTAATTCAGTCATTGAACAAAGGTTATGAGTAAAATATGAAATTTTGAAAAGATTGTATTCATTTGCTAATTTCGGTTATCCCATTACAGTCTGCCTCGGTATTTCTAACATATAAAGTGCTTAGTTTAAAATTCCATGTTCACAATTTTAAAGTTAGTGTTACATTTAAAGTGAATTCAACATCAAACATTAAATTAAGAAATCATCAAACTATGTTTTGTATTCTGTTATCTAAACCTATTTTCTGATGTCCAAGACCTTCAAATTGAAGTCAGCCATGTTACTTTTAAAATTAGAAACATGTTGAAAAATTTTAAACAATTATCAACCATTGATTTTTTGTCTTTACTGTACTGTCAATGAATGTTATTTCAACATTTAAAATTTTGCAAACAGGCTGCCTTGAAATTTCCAATTTATTTATACTTCAAATTCTGAAGTAACAGAAGTCAAATTATGGCTTTTATTCTTTTAACCCCATATTCGAGTTTCCACTGTTATAAAATAATATATAAAATAATAGTTATTAAATATAACTAAATTAGTAAATATGTACAACATAACAAATAAACAAGTCATACGTGTTCCAACTAATTTACCTAGTGAAACTATAAAAAAACAACTGAATTGCGCATGACACAATTTTCACCACTAAGAAATCAGTTTGAGCTCTTCATAATAATTAGATTGCATTTACTTGTGAAAACTGAATTAGCACGATTCAATTTCATTCACTGTAACAATAGTTCCTTCAATTCAAGTGAAATGGGAAAAGCCATTCATTCTTACATTGATATCATTCATGTTATTTTTTTTTTCTATTTTTAATTTTCTTTCTTTAGTATTAATACTATTTTAATTGTACTGTATATGAAACTGAAATGCAGCAAAACGTGTTTGTGTTCCCGTGGTAATCAGTGTCTGGGTTAGGGATAACCAATCACATGACTTTAAAACAATGCACATTGTTCCACACTAAGTTCCAACTTCACAATGTGTTTGGAGAGATTCTGAGTGCCAGCCATTGATGAGGGACAAGGACAAAACTACAAGGCTGCATTATAATAAAGGAGGCTGTCGAAAACAGATGCGAGTACAATAGTTCAGTTTTTTAACGCATGTCCTGTTTTTTATTTATTTGTTTGTTTGTTTGTTTGTTTGTTTGTTTTTTGACATGTCACGTTGGGCTGAAATTCCACCTTAAATTATGCGATTAAGCCAGCCAGCTTTCCTCAAAACATGAAAACTAATCCATGAGGTTGAGAATAGTGAGTTGCATGATCCTTCCTCTAATGGCTATAAAGACTGTTGGGTCTCTAAGCAAAATAAAGGAATGGAGCCCCCCTGGAATGGGGCCCAAAACTGAAAAATAATAAACACTTCATTTTTTTCACAGGAGGTTCACTATGTTAGCAGGTAATTTGCTTGTTTTAAGAGATATGCTTGACATAAAATGCAGGTATAGTTAGATAATTTGGTATGGAGAAAGAGAAATAAAGAAGTTCTTATTTGTTTCTTTTTTTCTAGGAAGTAATAAGTAATATAATCCCAGAACATTTTGAAAGAAGCAATCAGTAACTTCTAATAACTGACTTTTAGGAATAGCTACACCAGTGCTGCCGCTCTCCACACAAAAATTAACGTTAGTGATATGTACGGTCTGTTAAGCATGTACAGAACTCTGTTCTGACTGAAAATAAAACTTGAGTGTAGTGGCAAACCTTTAGCTTTCCTCCCCCTCTGCCTGTGTCCTAACAGCAAACCACAACGACCAAATGAAACACAGAAAGTATTTAAAATCCATGTTTACAGTTTTAAAGTTAGTGTTACATTTTTGTGCCTGACCTAAAGTCCTGAGTTAACTGAACATCAAATAGTACATTATCAAATCATCAAACGATGTTTTGTATTCTGTTGTGTAAACTTATTTTCTGATGTTCAAGACCTTCAATTTGAAGTCAGCCATGGTGCTTTTTAAATTTGAAACATGTTTGTTTATTAATGTATTATCTTTACTGTACTGTCACTGTGTCCTAACAGCAAGCCACAAAGACCAAATAAAAATGCCCACATTCATAACTAAAGGAGCTGCGATGTGATGCGACGTGCGCTTCTGACAGATAAAAATTCAGTGTTTCAGGCTTGCATCTCCCGGCTAATCCTCCTCTTAATGGACGAGGAAAAACTCTTCCATGAAGTTGAGAAAATGAGGGCTGTCCACGACCCTTCTAGTAAATATCCGTCCATGTTCTAAGCCGCTTATCCGTCTGGGTCTCGGAGGGTGCTGGAGTCTATCCCAGCGTTCATCATGTGGAGGATAGGAAAGTGTTTGGACAGGTCACCAGTCCATCTCAGGGCAGACACACTGGCATAGGTGCACACACACACACGCACACCTACGGCCAATTCAGCATCTCCAATCAGCCTGTAGAGCAAATCTTTGGACCGTGGGAGGAAACCAGCACAGACATGGGATGAACATGCAAACTCCTTACAGTAAGGACCATGATCGCCTGACTGGGGATCGAACCCAGCAGTGTTTTCAGCATTATTACGCAATCTGCTCCATAACAGACATTATTTAAATTATTGGGTAATAACGGATTATAATATTAACGTCCCTAATGAAAACATAGAAACTATTAAGACTTTATGTTGGTTCTTGAGGGTTTGCAGTGCATTTTGGCTTTTCTTGCTGGGTTGATAATGTAAAGGAATGATTATCAGGTGACTGATTCCAGACACATTTCTATATTTCTTATTCTACTTGATGATTAGTGGGCCCTAATGGTAACCATTAGGCGGCAAAAAAAAACATTTTTTTTAATCCTAATGGTCTTTATTTAACAGGGGCTACCGTGTTGCTGCCAGCTTGCACAATATAACTCTGGCAAGGTTGAGTATTGCTGACTATCAAGCAACCATGTGCTTATTTCCCACAAGTTTTAAGGTCGTAGTAAAATGTTAATGTAACAGTAAACTTACCGACATCATAATCTATAATGAAAGCACTCACACTGTGTTTTAGGGACACTAATAAATACTAATAAAGACAAAAGTCGCATTTTAAACTAGAAGCCTTCACTCTATAACACTACTAAACTACTGTAAGGTTAATTTTTTCTAGCATTTTTCTGGATATGCAGTGTTGATGTAGTGCCAAGCTAACGGTGGTGTGCTTCGACTTTCCTTTATTTTCCACAGGGGTGTGCCACTACAAAGCTCAAATGTCTGAGTCATGCTGTGGGCTATATATTTATTCCTTTAACAGAGTAGAGTATTTCACAGTTCAGGTATGATGTTTAGATGGGTAAGGCAAAATGCATCTAGACAAACATATTAATAACAGCTTAGTTAGATAAGAGAGAGAGAAAGAGATGGGACAGGATTGGTATCAGTATCAGCAGATACTCAAGGCTGCAGTATCATCATTTTTTATCAGACATGAAAAGTGGCACTGTACCACCGCTAGCTGCACTTTGATCACTTTTATTAGATTTTCCAACTCAACACCCAGGAAATCACACTGAAGAGCATCCTCTCCAGGGCATATTTCATACCAGTCATGCAGTTGTATTCTCACCTAACAATGCAGAAAATTCCATTGTAATCAATCTAATCACTGTATCTCTTAAACATCAGTTAAAATCTGACTCTTCCAGTGTTTGTCAAAACATTAGGACACCTCATCTGTAGGAGTGATTGCAGTAAAATGGAAACAATACACCTAATGTACAGAGCGGAAGGGGACATTGACCAGCTTGAGAAATGTAGAAATTGCGGAAATTATATGTTCTGTGCTACACAGTCACCAGATCTCAAGAAAACTGAACTCTTATGGGACACATTTGACCAATGCTAGGCAGCACTCTTTACCTCCATCAAGGCAACGACTAAAAAAATATGCATGGAAACAATGATTGTCATTTGTGCAGTACATATCCAAAGACTTGTCAATGGAAAGGGGCACTCAAGCTGATCTGATGGCCTTGGTGACCCAATACCTTCCTTTATGGATTTTTTTGTCCTTTTATATGACCTGACAACTGATACCATCTCAAAAAGCTTTAGAGGGTATTGTGCCCATAAGTTGTTTCTTGGTATTCTGCTCTGGCCTACAAACATTTATAAAACACTTGGGAGCAAAAATACAAATGATTAAGCCAAAGCTTGATGCTAAAACAGCAAATATCTCTACAGCTACAGTGAACTTTCCAGGAGAGCTGACATAAGCTGGGATAAATGTAACCCACACTGCACAGAATATGAGCATGCTGAATGTGATGAACTTGGCTTCATTAAAGTTATCAGGCAGCTTCCGAGCCAGAAAAGCCAAAATAAAACACAAAAGTGCCAGAAATCCTATATAACCCAGCACAGCCCAGAAACATATGGCTGGGCCTAATCCACATTCCAGTATTATATTTTCCTTGTAGTGCTTTAAATTTCTAAAGGGGTAAGGAGGGGATATTTTTAGCCAAAGCACACAAATTAGGACCTGTATTAGAGTGAAGGTGAGAGCACTGAGTCTGAGAACATATGAAAACATACATAAAACTGATGTCACAGTGGGCCTGTGACAGATTATCTGTGGGTGAGTCCAGTGGCATACTGCCTATACAAATTCACTAAGGGTCCTCAGTAGAATGGTGTTCTATTTTGATCTAAGTTTTTATTTACTACAGCCTGTCTGATACATAAAACAAATATTACAGCAAACATTCCATTGGCTGATATTGCGCAATCATGCAAAGTGTTTGCAGCCAATCAAATACTTACTACTCAAACCACATTTATTGTTCATAAAGTGAAAAGTACAGGTGTACAGGTATGGGAGTGAAATTTGAAAAAAGAAATTTACATCACTAGAGTTCATCTGAGATTTTCATTGACATAGTAATTTGTTTGAGGGCCTCAAAGAGCCTTGGAGGGTACCTTGCCCATGATGTGTTTCTTGGTATTCTGCTGTGGCCTAAAAACAATTATGAAACACTTGGGAGCAAAAATACAAATGATTAAGCCAAAGCTTGATGCTAAAATAGCAAATATCTCTACAGCTACAGTGAACTTTCCAGGAGAGCTGACATAAGCTGGGATAAAGGTGATCCATACTGCACAGAATATGAGCATGCTGAATGTGATGAACTTGGCTTCATTAAAGTTATCAGGCAGCTTCCTTGCTAGAAAAGCCAAAATAAAACACAAAAGAGCCAGAAATCCTATATAACCCAGCACAGCCCAGAATCCTATAGCTGAACCTAATCCACATTCCAGGATTATCCTTTCCTTGTATTGTTCTAGATTTTTGAAGGGGAGAGGAGGAGATTTTGTCAACCAAAGAACACAAATAAGGACCTGAATGAGAGTGAAGGTGAGAACACTGAGTCTCTGCTGTGGAGGCCCAAACCATTTCATAGCATTACTGCCTGGAAGTGTAGCTCTGAAGGCCATTAACACCACTATTGTTTTCCCCAGAACACAGGAGATGCAGAGGACGAAGGTGATCCCAAACGCTGTGTGGCGCAGCATGCAGGACCACTCAGAGGGCCGACCAATGAAAGTAAGAGAGCAGAGGAAACACAGTGTCAGTGAGAAGAGCAGCAGGAAGCTCAGCTCTGAGTTGCTGGCTCGAACGATGGGAGAAGCTCTGTGTTTGTAGATGACAACAGCCACACATACAGCTATGAAGGCCCCAGTGATGGAGAACACTGTCAGGATGATGCTCAGAGTGTCATCCCAGGACAGGAACTCCACAGGCTTGGGGAGGCAGCTGTCTTGCGGGGTATTGGGCCAGAACTCAGGAAGGCAGCGCACACAGTTCAGACAGTCTAAGAAGCCATGAAACGTAAAATAAGAACGCTATAACAGACATAAACCTACAATGAGGCGGCATCTTAGAGAAAATAAGTGACTGCAACTGATGTCATAGGTTAACTGACTGTTTACCTGACTGAGAAATGAACTGTATGAATTTGAATATTTAAGGGAGTTTACAATTATTTGCAAAATTTATATTTGTTTTTCTTGATCATTTGATGGTAACAGAAGGAGATTTAGGACATTCACCCGCATTTCCGGAGTAACTGTTTTATGTATGTATGAAATTACAATGGAATAGAGACAAGAAAAACAAGGCATTTTTCTTATGATATCCAACCTGTGTTGTTGCTGATCTCTCCTTCAGCACATGGTATACAGTCATAGCAGCAGACTGGCTTTCCTTTCTGCACAGCCTTTCTCATGCCTGGAGGACAGCTCTCACTGCACACAGATCTTGGAACCTACAAAAGACATTACAGAAAGCGTGAAGTGTAGCTCCTTAATCACAAGCTTGAAATTTTAATTTTAGAAGGTGGTGATGCTATACAGTATGTAGTTTCCTTGATCTCAGTTTATTAACAATCAATCCAACATTTATTAAAATATTATACATATTACTTGGAGCAGGGATTTGTCTTCTATATTTCACATTTGAAACATCTACATTTTTCTTGCAGTTTCATTGACATCTAAGTTCTACCTGTGATAGTTTTGTGCACCAAAAACGGTTATGATTTTTTTTTCATTACCATTTTGTAATCCATCTTTCTTTCATTACAAGTCACAGAAATAAATTCAGCTAAACTACTGTAGGGTGACATGAAAAAATATATACATTTTTAATGTTACAAAACGGACATTTCTGCAGCTTAATTTCCATACATGGACTATACTGACTGAACAGTCTGTTATAAAACAGTCTATTATGTTACTTTACCTCTTACTTTAGTGAGTTATACTAGAGTTATACTTCTATTATAACTAATAGAAGGACTAAAATGCATTGCATTAGTTTTGTCATTTATTTTTCTTTAACAATCATTGTGGAGCTTAAATATTTTATTCATTTGGAAATGGTGGATAGACTATACATAGCAAAAAAATGCAATGCTTTTCACATCATTTGAATAAAGTAACACAATTTTGTTTACATTTTTTTCCAGCAGTGTCTCAACCCAATAGCATCTATGATTCTTACCTGGCCCCTGTATTCTGAAAGTTCTATACTCCTGCAAAGGTTTTCTATGTTATCGGACCTTGAAGAGTGCAGGGAGTTATACTGTACCTCAGTTTGTCCCCCCATCCAGCTGATAGCTCTGCTCATACTGAACTCCTGGCCCCTTGGTCTGGATGAGTCGTAGTGACCCACAGTCACAAAATCCAACCTACCATCTTTCTTAAACTGCCAGTTTATGAGCTCGTAGACGGCCACAGGATCTCCACTGGAATCAAATGAGACCTGGAAACCATTCTTTGTGGTGAAGTTCACTCTCTTGAGCTGGTCGAGTATCTGCAGTGAAACACAGTAACAAAAAGTCTCTATAAAGCCTGAATCCAGTCTTTACATGAATAACCTAATGTTTAATGATGAGCATTAATATTGCTACAAATATAAAAAAAACAAGAATATTTATTTTAGTGATTTGGGCTATTATATTATATTATTTATTTAGGTGATTAGTGATTTGTTGTTTTATACCTGCCATGGTGTGAATTTAGCGCTCTTGTCGCACTGCGTGTCATTACAGATAACACCGTGGATGGCATGCGCTATGGCATACGTAGCTTTATACACCAGGTTAGTGATGCGCAGCTGCGACGTGTCTGTATACGGGTTCTGCAGCGCGCGGATATCCTCACTGCCATCACATTCCCGCGCGCCCTCTGAGGAGCCTTTTAGGCTACAGCTGAACGAGCTCTCCCAAAACTCCGTTAGCAGAGGAGATTTCAGTGCTTGTGCTGGAGAGAGATCCAGAAGAAACTCACGGAGACCTGGAATCACCGAGCGGGGGATCCCAAATCCTATCGCCCCAGCGCACATGTTATATTTAAGAAATTCTGGGTGAGTGATCCACGCCTCGCTGCCGATCCACTGAAGTGGAGGCGGCGGCTGTCTCGCCAGCTCCTCCAACAGAAACCTCATATCTCCTGAGTTAAGAAACGCTACTATTACCCGGGCTGTTGATCTCCGGATGACGTTCGCCACTCTCTCCAGTTTACTGCGCGGTTGTGTTCTGTAGTAGGACTCGGAGTACTCCACACAGATTCCCTCCTCCTGCGCAGCCTTTAGAAACGACGCCATTCCATAATTTCCATAGTCTGTGTCGCTGCGCACTGCCCCAATCCATGTCCAGCCGAAATACTTCACCATTCTTGCCAGTGCGGCCGCTTGGTGGTGGTCACTTGGTATAGTCCTGAAGAAGGCAGGATACTGACGCTTATCGCTCAGACATGCGCAGGTTGCGTAGTGACTCACCTGTTAATCAAATAAAAATGCAAAAGAACCGTTACTTTAGTAGGCTTTGCATCTTTTCGTCGATTGTTTCATTCGTTTTTATATACATTCTTCCTTTTCACTTTCAGACTAAATAGGCCCCATATACCAATCATTTATACGAAATGTTGCAGCTATTTCAACTGGGATGGCAAAAGAAGGGAGCTTATAAATATCGTTCAATAAAGTGCATCCCGCTACATTCACCTCTGGAATTCCAAAAAGGCCCAGATTTCTAGCCATGCTGATTGAGGTGGTGGAAGCAGACTCTCCCACGAGAGCAGGAACAGCTGCAGCTGCTGATTTTGAACAGGAATCAGTATCATTGTAAAATGGATCCAGGCCGTTTGCAAACTGAAATGCAGCTTTGATACACATCGGCACGGCAGCGCACGAGTCGTGTATCTGGTATCCTAACGTGATTCCCGGCAGGAGATCTGTTCTGTTGTTGATCTCCTGGATGGTGAACTCCATGGCACGCGCGAAGCGCAGCTCCCTGAAATCCATACTGTATAAAGACAGTAACAGTAACATATTTTATAACCAGTTTTTTTCTAATGCATTTCATTTTGCAAATGCAACTAATACATGCCAGCAAAAAACATAGAGTAATTATAACTTCTGCTTAAAGACGTAATTATTTCATCTACTTAATTATAACCTCTACTTAAAGAAACGCCCTGCTGGCTGTGCTGTCACACCTCCCAGAGCACTGTGGCTGGAGTGGCTGTCTGGTGTAGGTGTTCTGCTCTGATCTCGTGTAGAAGTGCATAGAAAAAATTCCTCCGATTATAAAATCTCCATTCATAGAAAAAGCAGGCAACTGAGCATCAGTCCAGAGCCTGCAGCTGACCAGGTCAGCTTTACATTCTGCTGGGCTGAGTCCAGCTACAAACAGCGCTGATACAAACGCTGTGACACTTAAAGTGAGCTGCATGGCGTGTTAGGTTGCTCCCAGCCCTCTGAAGGATAGGCTGGCTGAGACACAGTGCTTTAAGTAACCACATCAATATAATTCCCTTTCAGTGTGGGTGTGAAATCGGTACTGGAGGCGTGGTCATGTATTCAATGTGAATCTAATGATGGCATTAAGTTGCTGTGTGTTTCTGGTCTATAATATTGTTGCTGAAGCAAACTGTGGACCTCATCAACCGTGGAACATGTGCTCCACATACTTATATTTGTTCACATGTATGTTTTATTTGTCATTATTTTAAACTACACTGCTCTGCGCTTTATATTTTTTTAAGTCTCCTAATGTTTTACATGTAAACGATTTTTTTTTCTCATTTATAGGCAATACTATGGCACATGCTCTTGATTAAGCCTCTGCCATTTAATTAGTTAATATTCTTTTGCAGAGCCCTGTCTAAACTCTCATAAATACGCTTTGGTGGGCTTGCTGCTGTTGGCTTGCATGAAATTCTATGAAGCTCTAAAAAGGATTCTGAGCCATAGCTTCATATGTACAATAATTTCTTTCATAGCATTTGAGTCAGATTCCGCTTTCAGACCAGTGAACTTAACGTTAACAGAAAATTCCAAAAACGAGTGCATCGATATTCCAAGCTCTGAAGGATACGCGTCGCTCAGACAGTTTATGCAGTTTCATTTTTGATATCATTAATGAATTAACTGAATAAGTAAAATGTTACAAACGCCATATGAAATTTGACATATCCAGTTGTTCCTTCTGATCAAAGATTTCGAAACACATTAATAGAGGTGTCAAACTCAAATCACTAAAAGGATCATATGAAGAAATCTCGACAAATACTTGGGCCGGAGAAATGTTTTATTTTATTTTTAATTAACATTTTGCCATAAACAGACCTGACCACTGCTTATTCATGTCAAGCGTAAAATACAGGCACTTTCACTAGACCTTGAAACATTTCATGAATACTCGACATTTTCAGAATGTGATTTGTCACCAGAAGCTCAGCCTCTGAAACCTACCTATTTCCTTCAACTACACACCTGGCATCCTTTTGTTGCTACAAGTTCATTGATGCCTGTATTCAGTTTCTGAGCTGCTGAGCTGTTGTTGGGTGGTTATATTGGCTGAACTGCAGTTAGTTGTTTGGAGATATGACTTGTATGGAATTGTGTAAAATTGAGCTGTATCTACTGTACCATAGGGGAGGAGAGTAGGAGAGTCTGAGCACACATTACGTTGCAGTGCATGCTGGGGATTGTAGTGTAGTGCACTGTGAATTGGGCTAATATTAACAGAAAATTAAAATACTTTTGCGGCCGGTAAGGATTGTATCGCGGGCCTTGTGTTTAACCCATGGGGGGGTGGAAATGTTCATTTCTGTTAGTTCAACATGACCATGGTATTAATAACCCATAAAACACAAAAACGTAAATCTCCAAGTTTTTACATTTTAAATCCTAGTTTTAATTTTTTATGGGTGACCTACTTATGTGTTAATTTAACATCAAGTGATTACAACATTTACATTTACATTCTGTTTTGCAAACTTATCTGACGGTTAAAGACCTTAAAATTTAAGTGAGACATGTCACATACTTTTGCATATGAAAGGGATTTCAGTTTTTTAATGTGATTCAAAAAATAACTTTTAACAAATTTGTAGCCAGACTACCTTAAAAGTTGAAGTAATTGAACTTCAACTCATTAATAAATAGAATATAAAAATGTTTTTGTTCTGTTAACTTAAAATTAAACTAAACTAGTTCAGCTAGTTTAAAATTGTTTCCATCGTATTCTCTATTTGTCCGTTAAAACTAATGTTTCTTATAGTGTTACGATGAGGAAATGCAAGGAAGTACCGGGCAAGTGAGTCCCAGCTAGTGGAGAAATTTCATTTCAATGATGTAATTTAAAAAGTAATTATAAACTATAAATAAAATAAAAAGTGTAGCGTTGTCTTGCCGAAATAACCAAAACCCTCTGTAAAAAACATTGAGCCTCATTCACCAATCGTTTTTAAATTTGAGTTTCTTCTTAAAACCATTTCTCTCACTGCTTTTTAAATGCCAAATCATCTTATTAAGTCACTGCCTACTAACACAACTACTTGTGAGATGTTCCACCTGGTGTTTCTTTAAGCATTACACAACTTTACCAGTCCTTTGGTGCCCCATCTCAACATTTTTAAAATGGGTTGCTGCCATCAAATTCACAATGGATAATATTTTTCACAAACAATAAAATTTCATAGTTTCAACATTTGATATGTTGTTTTTGTACTATTTTCAACAAATGGGGTTTATGTAATATAGAGTTTAAATGTTATGCACATAATATCCTTCTGTTTTTATTATCATTTTGCACAGTGTCCCACTTATTTTGGAAATGAGGCTGTATAAAAAGACTGAAGACAGGAAAAAAAGTGATACTTGACATTACAAACTAAAATGCCAAGGTTAGCAACATAAAATGAAAAAGAAAGAAAAATATTAAACATATCTACAAACATCAACGTGCTCCTTTCCATTCTGAGAGGGCTTCAGCAGTGTAAAATCCAATGCCACACTCTGCAAAAGCTTAAAGGCTTTAAATCTATTCAAAAACATTTTCAGTTTTGATTGTCTTTGGAAACAAGACACCTGTTGTAATTCTTACAAAAATCTATTATCTCTTGATATATAGCCGGCCTGCAGCACCACTGATGGACCAGTTTTAAGGTTCTGACAATACCTTGACAGCCTTTCTGTATGGATTGCTGTTGTAGCAACACAGACATATCTAGCTATATAGATACACTGATGATTTCAAACATAGATGCAGGAGAGGTAGAGGTGCATCATCTCACCATCAAAACAATTGCTCTGTCAAGTCACATTCAGTGTTGTTGGTTGTGCCCCAGGGCTGGTGGTGAGTTGATCCTGACGACAGGTGCTAGTCAAAAGGGTACTGCCGCTGTCCTCTTGCAGGATGGATGCGAAGGGAGCTGTTGTCCATTGTGGTGAGGCTGCGGCTTTTCCCCCTTTACCTGTGTGGTGTACCCTTCATTTTGTACACTGATCATTTGTCATTGACTTGGCTCATGCATTAAAATGAGCCTGAGGGTCAGGTCGCCAGGCAGATCACGACATTACAGGAACACCACTTTACCAGCCGACACTGGGGACCTGTGTGATAATGATGGCCTGTGCATTGATGAGGAGAGCTGGTATTGTGCACATTTTAAGAGAAGATGGTAACAAAAGAGAGGAGCACCACTGCTGTTGCATTTGTTCAAGTCTGTCAAGTCTGTTTTTGGAGTTCTACCATGCTCAGAAGGAGGGTACTGAACTACCCTGGGCACACTGTTCGTCTCCAGGTGGGAAAGAAACTGAACTGAACAGAAGTGATGCCATGCAAGAACACCGCTAAGGCACTTCACACTGACTGGATCAGGATGCAAGGACAAGCAGCTGTAGTACATGTGGATTAACCGGAGCATGGAAAGCGTATGTGGCAGTTGCTGGTGCACAGCCTGCAGAAAATGATGATGGGTGTGTTGCATGTAATGGGGCACTTTGGCTTGGGCAAGACCCTATTTTGGCAAAGAAGGGACCACCACAGCCATCGCATGGCCCATTGCAGTCCTTCTGTTCCAGAGCCCCAACAGAGAGAGTCGTGTGGATGTCCTAGGTGCGCTACTATGATGAGAACCACTACATTGTTATGGTCATGGATTATTTCTTAAAAATGACCCTAAGTATGGCCACAACAGAGGAACAGCTGATGGTTTAGCTGGTGTGGGTTAAGTGCCTACCATACAGTGAAGGTGTAGGGTTAGAACCGACCTTCCCTGCTGTGCCATCGCTGTATTCACTGACCTTTCCTGGTTTGTTCAGTAAAAGAACATTGCCTTGAACAGAAATAATGGCTTCTTCTGGCTCTTCTTTTATGCTGACGCCAAAATATGAAACAAGAAATCCAAGGTATAGGACACATACACAGACATATATTTCCTTTTAGTTATTGAGGTGTATTTACACTTATCTTGTATTTGTTATATTGTTATATTGCAATATTCATGTTTTTCTTCATATTTTTATCTGTCATTCCATACGTTAAGTCAGATTTTCTGTGTGCTCTCTGGGAGCACTATGTCTTAGGTTTGGAATGAGTGAGGGGGCCCCAGTTTCAGGTCCCAGGAGAGAGTTTGGGCCCCTTGCTTTCTCTGAAGTAAATAGAATAAGCTTTTCCAGATGTTTTCACATGTTAATGTATGGATTTTGCGTTATGTGTGTGCGTAAATTTTCAAAACAATCAGAAAACTCATAGCTCACTAAGAAAACTGTATCTTTCAAGCCTCAGACATATTTAACTACTGTATTGTTTCTTAAACCATTAGGACACTTCATCTGTAGGAGTGACTGCAGTAAAATTAAAACCCCTATTGCCCCTATCCACAGGCCATAAGGAGTAACTGAACAGCTTGAAATGTGTGGAAATATATATAATATGGGATATAATATGGGATTCACAGTCACCAGATCTCAACTCAGCTGCACACCTACGAGGGATGTTAGACGACGATTTTCTCCACCATAATCAAAGCAACAACTGAGGAAATACTGTATCTTCAGGAAGAATGGGGTTTATCCCTCCAGTACAGTTCCAAAAACTTGCAGGACCTGTGCCAAGGGAACTGAGGCTGATGTGGTGTTTTATTGTGGCCCAACACCTTCCTACATTGTTGTCAATTTTTCTTTTAATTTGTCACCTAAAGTAAAACTTTTTGCCATAGCCTCTCTGACACACAAACACAAATATCGCAACAATAGGATTACATACAATATGTTTATATACAATAAAATATTGAACACTCAAACAAGATTTACTGTTCATGAAGTGAAAGGTAAAGGATCAAATATTTGAGTGAATTTGGAATAAGAAAATGACCGGAATAAATGAGTGGTTGATCTGAGTTTTTCATTATGCCATTTGTGGCAGAGTCTCAAAGACCCTTGGAGGATACTTTATTCATAAGATATTTCTTGTTATTCTGCTGTGGCCTAAAAACAATTATGAAGCACTTGGGAGAAAAAATACAAATAATCAAACCAAAGCTTGAGGCCAGAATAGCAAATATCTCTACAGCTACAGTGAACTTTCCAGGAGAGCTGACATAAGCTGGGATGAAGGTGATCCAAACTGCACAGAATATGAGCATGCTGAATGTGATGAACTTGGCTTCATTAAAGTTATCAGGCAGCTTCCGTGCTAGAAAAGCCAAAATAAAACACAAAAGAGCCAGAAATCCTATATAACCCAGCACAGCCCAGAAACCTACAGCTGAACCTAATCCACATTCCAGTATTATCCTCTCCTTGTAATGCTTCAAATTTCTGAAGGGAAAAGGAGGGGATAATTTTAACCATAGCACACAAATAAGAACCTGTACAAGAGTGAAAGTCAGAACACTGAGTCTCTGCTGTGGAGGCCCAAACCATTTCATGGCATTACTGCCTGGAAGTGTAGCTCTGAAGGCCATTAACACCACTATTGTTTTCCCCAGAACACAGGAGATGCAGAGGACGAAGGTGATCCCAAATGTTGTGTGACGCAGCATACAGGACCACTCAGAGGGTCGACCAATGAAAGTAAGTGAACAGAGAAAACACAGCGTCAGTGAGAAGAGCAGCAGGAAGCTCAGCTCTGAGTTGTTTGCTCGGACAATTGGAGAAGTTTTGTGTTTGTAGAAAACAGCAGCCACACATACAGCTATGAAGGCTCCACTGATGGAGAACACGGTCAGGATGATGCTCAGAGTGTCGTCCCAGGACAGGAACTCCACAGGCTTGGGGAGGCAGCTGTCTTGATGGGCATTGGGCCAGAACTCGGGAGGGCAGTGCAAACAGTCTAAAGAGTCTAAGAAGTCAGGAAAGTAAAGTTGTCAGAACAGACATAACCCTACAATGAGGTCTTAAAAAGATGGGAAGTCAGTACCTTGGACTGGTGTTGTGTGTGAACGTCAGTAATTTTATTATGATACCCAACCTGTCTTGTTGCTGATCTCTCCTTCTGCACATGGTATACAGTCATAGCAACAGACTGGCTTTCCTTTCTGCACAGCCTTCCTGGTTCCTGGAGGACAGCTCTCACTGCACACAGACCTTGGAACCTAAAAAAGACAATAGAGAAAGTATCAAAGGAAACTCAATAATAAGATGCGGAAAACTTTAGTGTTTGAAGCCAAACCTTTTGCATTTTCTTGCTCCAAATTAATCAAATATTCTGTGCCTGTCTCATTCAGGAAAAAGTGATTTAATTTACCTGATACTATTCCTTATGAAGGATTAAATGCATTGCATTAGTTTTGTCATTTATTTTTCTTTAACAATCATTGTGGAGCTTAAATATTTTATTCATTTGGAAATGGTGGATAGACTATACATAGCAAAAAAATGCAGTGCTTTTCACATCATTTGAATAAAGTAACACAATTTTGTTTACATTTTTTTCCAGCAGTGTCTCAACCCAATAGCATCTATGATTCTTACCTGGCCCCTGTATTCTGAAAGTTCTATACTCCTGCAAAGGTTTTCTATGTTATCGGACCTTGAAGAGTGCAGGGAGTTATACTGTACCTCATTCTGTTCTTGCATCCAGCTGATAGCTCTGCTCATACTGAACTCCTGGCCTCTTGGTCTGGATGAGTCGTAGTGACCCACAGTCACAAAATCCAACCTACCATCTTTCTTAAACTGCCAGTTTATGAGCTCGTAGACGGCCACAGGTTCTCCACTGGAATCAAAGGAGACCTGAAAACCATTCTTTGCAGTGAAGTTCACTCTCTTGAGCTGGTTCAGTATCTGCAGAGGAATACAGTAACATAAAAAGCTTCTACAAAATATAAATTAATACACATATATATATATATCTTATATATATATAAAGATATTTCCCAGCATGCATCTGGTCTTTAAATACAAGACTTCCTATTTAATCAAGATTATTTTTACTGTTAGTATATTAATGCTGACAATTAATAAACAAAACAAGAATGCTTGCTGTAGTTATTTGGGCTTAAAAAGCGGGAGTTTTATACCTGCCATGGTGTGAATTTAGCGCTCTTGTCGCACTGCGTGTCATTACAGATAACAGCGTGGATGGCATGCGCTATGGCATACGTAGCTTTATACACCATGTTAGTGATGCGCAGCTGCGACGTGTCTGTATACGGGTTCTGCAGCGCGCGGATGTCCTCGCTGCCGTCACATTCCCGCGCGCCCTCTGAGGAGCCTTTTAGGCTACAGCTGAACGAGCTCTCCCAAAACTCCGTCAGCAGAGGAGATTTCAGTGCTTGTGCTGGAGAGAGATCCAGAAGAAACTCACGAAGACCTGGAATCACCGAGCGGGGGATCCCAAATCCTATCGCCCCAGCGCACATGTTAAATTTAAGAAATTCTGGGTGAGTGACCCACGTTTCGCTGCCGATCCACTGCATGGGAGGCGGCGGCTGTCTCGCCAGCTCCTCCAACAGAAACCTCATATCTCCTGAGTTAACAAACGCTACTATTACCCGGGCTGTTGATCTCCGGATGACGTTCGCCACTCTCTCCAGTTTACTGCGCGGTTGTGTTCTGTAGTAGGACTCGGAGTACTCCACACAGATTCCCTCCTCCTGCGCAGCCTTTAGAAACGACGCCATTCCATAATTTCCATAGTCTGTGTCGCTGCGCACTGCCCCAATCCATGTCCAGCCGAAATACTTCACCATTCTTGCCAGTGCGGCCGCTTGGTGTTGGTCACTAGGCACGGTCCTGAGGAAGGCAGGATACTGACGCTTATCGCTCAGACATGCACAGGTTGAGTAGTGACTCACCTGATATTAAACAAAAAATGCAGAAGAACCGTTACTTTAGTAGGCGTTGCATCTTTTCCTTGATTGTTCCTTCCGTTTTTGTACAACCTTGCCAAGATATTTGACTCTGAAGCTAAATATGCTCCGTTTACCAATCATTACCAATATTAATGACAAATAATACATCATACAGATTTTTTCTATTGCGATAGCAACAGAAGGGCAGTAAGTCAAGTTGGCACAACATTCCACTATAGTCACCTGTGGAATTCCAAAAAGGCCCAGAATTCTAGCCATGCTAATTGAAGTGGTAGAAGCAGATTCTCCTACTAGAGCAGGAACAGCAGCAGCTGCAGATTTTGAACAGGAATCAGTATCATTGTAAAATGGTTCCATGCCGTTTGCAAACTGGAATGCAACTTTAACAGCCATCGGCGCTTCAGAGCACGAGTCGTGTATCTGGTATCCTAACGTGATTCCCGGCAGGAGATCCGATCTGTTGTTGATCTCGTGGATGGTGAACTCCATGGCACGAGCGAAGCGCAGCTCCCTGAAATCCATTCTGTTTAGACAGTAACACAAATTTAAGATTTTCATTTTTTGTCGTATTATTCCTTCAAAAGCATTTCATGTTTCAAACAGAACTAACACATGCCTGCAAAACGTAACTATATGGTCATTATAACTTCTGTTTAATTCTAGTGAAACGCCCTGCTGGCTGTGCTGTCACACCTCCCAGAGCACTGTGGCTGGAGTGGCTGTCTGGTGTAGGTGTTCTGCTCTGATCTCGTGTAGAAGTGCATAGAAAAAATTCCTCCGATTATAAAATCTCCATTCATAGAAAAAGCAGGCAACTGAGCATCAGTCCAGAGCCTGCAGCTGACCAGGTCAGCTTTACATTCTGCTGGGCTGAGTCCAGCTACAAACAGCGCTGATACAAACGCTGTGACACTTAAAGTGAGCTGCATGGCGTGTTAGGTTGCTCCCAGCCCTCTGAAGGATAGGCTGGCTGAGACACAGTGCTTTAAGTAACCACTTCCTTATAATGTCCTTTCAGTGTGGGTGTGAGTGAGGCACAGGAGGCGTGTTTGTGCATTCAATGTGAATCTAATGATGGCATTAACTCAATATGTGTTTCTGGTCTATGGTAGCAAACTGTAAATAGATGAGCTAATTCATTTATATGATTAAAAAGTCTTCCCATTTTTACCCCAACGCTTTTTCCTTACCTAAGCCTGGAATTGGCCTTGAGAATTTGAATTCGTTTGTTAGTTTATTTCAGGAAATACGAAATTTGGAATGTCACGTAGAAAACTGCTTCTTATTTTTGTTTGTTTTTTTTGGGGTTTTTTTTGTGTGTTTCTTTGTTCGTGACTAACCTATTTTTATACGTCAATGCAACATTAAATAGCAAACACATCAAAAAATTGCATCTTAAACATTTTGCCCACTATTCAAGCTGCCCAGCAGTGGGGCCCAAGTCAATCAAGAAACAGGGGACATTGAAGTGGGGTCCCAGTCAGTTGTGAAACTAAGGCATATGTGGTTTACAAGGGGAACCCGCATGTGCCCCCGATTTCTTGTGCCAACCATTTCACATACTATGCAGGCAGTCCATTTTAAAAAGGCTGCAGAGGGGCCATTCATTCTCTGCCAATATATGTAAACATTACCTCAACACTAAGATGTTGGTTGGTTAGTGTAGTGGGTAACACCTCTGCCTTCTACGCTGTAGACTGGGCTTCAATCCCCACGTGGGTAAGCACCCTACACTACACTATGAGTCCTTGGGCAAGACTCCTAACACCACCTTCGCCTACCTGTGTAAAATGATCAAACTGTAAGTTGCTCTGGATAAGAGCATCTGCCAAATGCCATAAATGTAAATGTAAGATGTTCAACACCTGTTCTAAACACTGAACCAAATAGCCATAAACATGTAAATATGAGTAGACTAACTCATATTTACATGTTTAAGATAAACAATGACATGAATAAAAAAAAAAATCACAGAAAGAATGCAAATAAATGTAAACAAAAAAACACAAAAAAAAGCATTGGGTGAAAAAAATAAATAAATAAATAAATAAGTCAACGTGTTTGCAATAGTCTTTTGAGTTATGGCAACTGCTGGTAGAATTACACTGATCCAATGGCATATGTTAAATTTGGTGGATTAGTTTTTCAGTCATAGTAAAAAGCATTTTTAAGTAACATGAACTTAGTAATTGTCAACATGAACAGATATTAAGATGAATCAATACAAAAAAGTTATCAATGCAAAAGCTATGTATATATGAATTATATTATATTATACAACTAAAATTGTGATGTTTTTAAAATATAATTGTAGCCTAAGATCTCTAAAGATTCATTTCAATGTTTGTTGACTAGCTCTTTACATGGTACTGAACCTTTTCATGCCCCACTCACGGTTCTATCTCAGTAGCGTCAGTCTTTCTGAATGAAGTAAACAAAAGCAAATATTAGACAACAGGGCAACTTTTATCCTGTACAGTGATTTCACATCAAATTGCACTCAAAGCATAAAAAAAGAAAGACACTGAAATATTGGGCCTAAAGTATTTCATTACAGGACAAATATGAGTCTGATTCTGTTTGATTCTGTTGAGAGTGAAACAATTTAAGTGCATGAATTTTATTTTTGTTTATTTGTCTGGTTGTTTTCCCCTGTCCTTATCATGATGTGGAGGCTTTGCATGCACTCATTATTTATTTATTATTTTCATTGTTTATTTTTGTTTGTTGCTTTTGTTGTTTGCTTATTTATTCATGTATTTGATTATTTTTTAAACATTTCATATTAATGTAAAAACCAACTCTTTGTCTGGCACAAGAACAGGATGGAGGGATTTCATTATGCAACAGTCTATTTTTATGTTATTCATGCTAAAAAATGTTCTATTAAATAATTATGCTAGTTAATTTTATTGATAATGTATTTCTGTTCAAACTCTATAAAACCAATGACAGTCATTTTTAGCTAATTTTAAAAATATATTATTATTATTATTATTATTATTATGCAAAAACAAATTTGTGCAGCCTACCTTCATCTTTTCCATCTGTAACTCGACTGTAAATATAAAAATCTCAATATCAAAACAATCTCAGTAATCCTAAAGATATTCAATAATATTACTCTTTTTCTTACAGTGCTCAGACTTTGTCTTGATGTAAGAGATCGGATTGACTGGGTTGGTTTAACTGAGTCACTTTGACATTTCAGTTCCACCTTATTGTCCAGCAGTTACATTTCAGTGTGTGCGTGCCTGAATGAAACTGCTGCACCATTTAAGGTGGAAAAATTTAAATAATAATGTTCATTTTATGGCAAACTAGCCCTGCGATAGACTGGGATAGGCTCCAGCAACCTCTGCGACCCAGAAGGAGAAGCGGCTTGGAAGGTGTAAAAGAAGAAGGCTACAAACCGCCTTTATCCTTTCCTGCTTATAAAAACAGATTCTTAAATTGTCAGTTAGCTAAAAAGTGTTAATGCGAGTTAGCTAGCTACACCTAAGGAGACCAGCTACACTGTAAATAAAGGTACCATACAGGTACATGATTCGTTCATCAAGGTACAAACAATGTAAACGTTCCCTCAAAGGTACAACAGTGGTTTTAAGGTCCAATTGTGTACCTTATACAAGTATTTCCTAGTGGAAAAGTAGGTATTTATATCTTTTTATAAACTAATTTTTTAAAAACAGAATCATTGGATAAAGAGCCTGGAGGTGAGACAGAGGGTGTGGAGCCAATACATCTTAGAAAATATCATTTCAGTGGATTATGGTACAGTTATGTTCCATGAGTAAAGGTACTGAGATGTACCCGTGAGGGTACCACCCCAGAGACAAGAAGGGTACTGCCCCAGTGACAGTGTCGTACCTTTTTTCTGAGAGTGTATAGATGAATTTAAACTCACGTTCCCTTTGCTTTGAGCTTTTTAAAGTGTTCTCCAGCTGCCGATTGCCTTCACAATTTGTCACACGGACAATAGTTGTTTATAATAAGAATTTAATTGGGTATTCAGTGCTTTTACACTTGCTCTCTTTTTTCCTCAGCTTCTCTCTCCACAGGTCAGCATTGGCTCACTGTGCAGCCACAACCGTTCTTTCTTTATTTCTTTCTTTCTTTCAATCGAGGTTCTTAAAGGGACAGGTACCATTCACAGACTGATCATTGTCGCACAAAGATTATCGACTTTGTCTTTAAATGACTGTAGTCCATCTGTTTCACTGCATGCTTTGTTAGCCCCCTTTTACTCTGTTATTCAGTGGTCAGGACCTCATGGACCCTCACAGAGCAGGTACTACTTAGGTGATGGATCATTCTCAGCACTGCAGTAACCCTGACGCGTTGGTGGTGTGTTGTGTGGATCAGGCGCAACAGTGCTGCTGGAGTTTTTGAACAACTCAGTTACTGCTGGACTGAGAATAGTCCACCAAGCAAAAATATCCAGCCAACAGCGTCCTATGACCACTGATGAAAGGCTAGAGGATGACCAACAACTATGCAGCAGCAGATGAGCTGCTCTGAAGATGTAAATGTAAATGTAGGACTACAAGCTGGACTGACAAGAAAGAGGGTGTAATAGAGTGCACACACACACACACACACACACACACACACACACACACACACACACACACACACACACACACATATATATATATATATATATATATATATATACAGCTAATCAAATACTTACTACTCAAACCTTATTTATTGTTCATAAAGTGAAAAGTACAGGTGTACAGGTATGGGAGTGAATTTTGAAAAAAGAAATTTACATCACTAGAGTTCATCTGAGTTTTTCATTGACATAGTAATTTGTTTGAGGGCCTCAAAGAGCCTTGGAGGGTACCTTGCCCATGATGTGTTTCTTGGTATTCTGCTGTGGCCTAAAAACAATTATGAAACACTTGGGAGCAAAAATACAAATGATTAAGCCAAAGCTTGATGCTAAAATAGCAAATATCTCTACAGCTACAGTGAACTTTCCAGGAGAGCTGACATAAGCTGGGATAAAGGTGATCCATACTGCACAGAATATGAGCATGCTGAATGTGATGAACTTGGCTTCATTAAAGTTATCAGGCAGCTTCCGTGCTAGAAAAGCTAAAATAAAACACAAAAGAGCCAGAAATCCTATATAACCCAGCACAGCCCAGAATCCTATAGCTGAACCTAATCCACATTCCAGGATTATCCTTTCCTTGTATTGTTCTAGATTTTTGAAGGGGAGAGGAGGAGATATTGTCAACCAAAGAACACAAATTAGGACCTGTATGAGAGTGAAGGTGAGAACACTGAGTCTCTGCTGTGGAGGCCCAAACCATTTCATGGCATTACTGCCTGGAAGTGTAGCTCTGAAGGCCATTAACACCACTATTGTTTTTCCCAGAACACAGGAGATGCAGAGGACGAAGGTGATCCCAAACGCTGTGTGGCGCAGCATACAGGACCACTCAGAGGGCTGACCAATGAAAGTAAGTGAACAAAGGAAACACAGAGTCAGTGAGAAGAGCAGCAGGAAGCTCAGCTCTGAGTTGTTTGCTCGGACAATTGGAGAGGTTCTGTGTTTGTAGAAAACAGCAGCCACACATACAGCTATGAATGCCCCAGTGATGGAGAACACTGTCAGGATGATGCTCAGAGTGTCGTCCCAGGACAGGAACTCCACAGGCTTGGGGAGGCAGCTGTCTCGCTGGGTGTTGGGCCAGAACTCAGGAGGGCAGCGCACACAATTTAGAGAGTCTAAGAGATTAAAATTGCAAAGAAAGACCCATTTAAGTGGAAGAATCTTCTAATTTGGCTCCATATTATGGAACACATCACAGTCACAGAAAAGAAAAAAACTATGAAGGATGATATCTCAATGTTTTCAGGAATAATTTAAAACTGGCTTCAAAAATGTCTTCCATGGCGACTTGGGGACATCAGTAGCACTAGAAATAGATCCTGTAATATGCTAGCATCAGCCAAGGCAAAAGAAATGTAGTGTTGAAATGTTCGCTGTGCGTTATGTGATACTCAACCTGTCTTGTTGCTGATCTCTCCTTCTGCACATGGTATACAGTCATAGCAGCAGACTGGCTTTCCTTTCTGCACAGCCTTCCTGGTCCCTGGAGGACAGCTCTCACTGCACACAGATCTTGGCACCTATAAGACACACAAGAGACCAAATGAACAAGTATGGTGTGTATAGGTCTGTATGTACACACATAAACACACCATGCTTGATTAAGCTGATTATACTCCATTCATCCAGTGTTAGCCGGCTGCTCACTGACTCCCCATAATGACACTAATGCCAGCTTCAGTGACATCAAAACATTTGATTTAACAATTCATCTTTTGGAATTGACCTTCTCTATTTATATAGTTAGTGTGCTCTTCCACACAACAATTGAAACTGCACACATCTCTTTTATTTTCGGTTTGAGAACTGAGTGAGAATTCCTTCTTTTCACCAATCGCTTTGGAGAAATGGGCACGTTTTCAGAATTACATGTATGTTATTTGGAAATATACATATTGTAACGTTTTTCAGAGGTATTTTACTTGAGTGTTTGTTTTACCCTGATGGACAGGATAATGTCATAATGGGTTTATTTTTTGAGAACCCTCAGAATTTAGATTTTCACCTTTACAACTTGGTTGAAATATGGTGTAAGGTGAAACAACCCCAGATGTAAGTAATAGGGATGTTATCACTCATGTCCACACCCACCACCTCCTCAGCTGACAGAAGATGTTTAAAGACTTCACATAAATCACTGACATGTTTATGTAACAAAATCAAATTCTGAGGTAAGAATGTGGAATCTGGATTCACATCTGGATCACAGCTTGGTTAACACTTATATTAATATCAGTAGAGGGTGCTCTAATTGTCTAAATCAGTAGGTTCTGTTTGACATGTGTGAAAAAAAAATGTAAGCTAGTTTCAGACATATATGCAAAACATGCTAGCAATGTAATGACTGACCAGGGCAGGGTGGGTTTTAACACACAGTGTAATGCAAAGGAACTGACCTAAAAACAATTTATATTTCTAATAAGAAAATACACCAAGCATGGCAACCTTGAACATTCAATGAAAATTTGACTTCATCCCACATGTCATTGGTAATGTTTTGGTAGACTTATTGCTTCAAGCTCAACATTTTTTTCCTCAACTGTTTCCTTTATTGAATTAAAAAAAAAAAAAAAAAATAATAATAATAATAATAATAATAACAATATCCTAAAAACTGTCCTTGACAGTTCCTTCATATTTTAAAAACTGCTGCAAGCTATCCATGTAGTGGGGTTAAGGCACGTGCACAGATAGACCCCAGTGGGGCTTGAGTTGCTCTGTTGCCCTCAGATGGTACAAGTGCCCTCTTAATTACTCTGTATGATAACTGTATTTTATATTGCCCTCCGTTTGCAAGATCCATTTCCATGAGATGAGGCCCAGCCTCAAGAAGGGAATCGAGCTTGTTGATCTGTTTGGGTTCTAGGATATTCTTGGCTCTTGGGCTTCTGGTGCCTTATTCTTATTCAACTGTGATCTATAACATCACTACAGCTGGAAATCTCTGGAAATCTAACAAGGTGTCACATTTAAATAATGTGATTATTTGAAAACATAGCCAAATGTGATGTCAATGGGTTGCTACATCAAAATTGTGCTATTGTGAAAAACAGAACGTCTCTCAAATAGAGCTTTAATATGTTATGCAGTGAGTATGTAGTGCAATGAAGAACACCATGGATTTGTATGCTGGTGACTGGAGATCAAATACTGCCAAATATAGAAGTGATAGTGGTTTTGGCTGCCTTTACAAAAAGTCTTTAATGCATGACTACACTCTCTCAATCAGAGTAATTATAACATACAGTCCATTCATGCTGCCCATTTTTCCCTTGACCCCTCCCCATCCCAATTGTCTGTGCATGGGCCTGGGCATGTTGTAGGGAACTGCATTAGTGATATTTGTTACAAATATGCCTTATCTTATATAAAACCATGTGTTATAGACCAAAAGGTGTGACAATCCTCCCCAGTCTCTACAGGATGTGTTGTACTGTACCTCAGTCTGTCCCCCCATCCAGCTGACACTTCTGCTCATACTGAACTCCTGGCCTCTTGGTCTGGATGAGTCGTAGTGACCCACAGCGATGAAATCTATTGTGCCACCTTTCTTAACCTGCCAGTTTATGAGCTCGTAGACGGCCACAGGGTCTCCTTTGGAGTCAAACGAGACCTGAAAACCATTCTTTGTAGTGAAGCTCACTCTCTTGAGCTGGTCGAGTATCTGCAATGACACAGAAAAGAAAAGACCGTCTCTTCATAAACCATCTGTGCTACTGGTGTTTAAATACATGCATATCTTTCGAGATGTAACGCTTAAGACCGTGATTTTGGATGTAGCAGGTTTATACCTGCCATGGTGTGAATTTAGCGCTCTTGTCGCACTGCGTGTCATTACAGATAACACCATGGATGGCATGCGCTATGGCATACGTAGCTTTATACACCATGTTAGTGATGCGCAGCTGCGACGTGTCTGTATACGGGTTCTGCAGCGCGCGGATATCCTCACTACCATCACATTCCCGCGCGCCTTCTGAGGAGCCTTTTAGGCTACAGCTGAACGAGCTCTCCCAAAACTCCGTTAGCAGAGGAGATTTCAGTGCTTGTGTTGGAGAGAGATCCAGAAGAAACTCACGAAGACCTGGAATCACCGAGCGGGGAACCCCAAATCCTATCGCCCCAGCGCACATGTTAAAGCGCAGAAACTCTGGTTCTATAATCCACGTTTCGCTGCCGATCCACTGAAGGGGAGGCGGAGGCTGTCTCGCCAGCTCCTCCAACAGAAACCTCATATCTCCTGAAGCAACAAACGCTACTATTACCCGGGCTGTTGATCTCCGGATGACGTTCGCCACTCTCTCCAGTTTACTGCGCGGTTGTGTTCTGTAGTAGGACTCGGAGTACTCCACACAGATTCCCTCCTCCTGCGCAGCCTTTAGAAACGACGCCATTCCATTATTTCCATAGTCTGAGTCGCTGCGCACTGCCCCAATCCATGTCCAGCCAAAGTGTCTGACCATCCTTGCTAGTGCGGCCGCTTGGTGGTGGTCACTTGGCACGGTCCTGAAGAAAGTAGGATACTGACGCTTATCGCTCAGACATGCGCAGGTTGCGTAATTGCTTACCTGTTATTCAGGACAGAGAAACAGCATGAACTGTTATTTGAGAAGCCTGATTGAATTCTAGCGCTTATAAATGCGACACTATATGGTTCTCTTGTTATTAATGAACACTTGACCTCATTATTCTCCCACAAAATTAGCGAGAGAGATTTTAATGTTAATTCATTTGGTGCAGCCTATAATCACCTGTGGAATTCCAAGGAGTCCCAGTATTCTGGCCATGCTGATAGAGGGGGTTGAAGCAGACTCTCCCACGAGAGCAGGAACAGCTGCAGCTGCTGATTTTGAACAGGAATCAGTATCATTGTAAAATGGTTCCATCCCGTTTGCAAATTGAAATGCAACTTTAACAGCCATCGGCACTGCAGAGCACGAGTCGTGTATCTGGTATCCTAACGTGATTCCCGGCAGGAGATCTGTTCTGTTGTTGATCTCGTGGATGGTGAACTCCATGGCACGAGCGAAGCGCAGCTCCCTGTAATCCATACTGTTTAAACATAGAAAAAGCAACCAGCACAGATTAAGAACAGGGCATGTATTTCAGGTTTTACAAACACACACACAATAGCACATACATGCAGAAACCATAATATTAATTATTATATTTCATAGTCTCAAACTGACAGACCTCCCAGAGCACTGAGGCTGGAGTGGCTGTCTGGTGTAGCTGTTCTGCTCTGATCTCATGTAGTAATGAATGGAGAAAATCCCCCCAATCACAAAATCTCCATTCATAGAAAGACCAGGCAACTGAGGCTGAACCCAAAGCCTGCAGCTGACAGGATCAGCTCTACATGCTGGACTGAGCCCAGGTGTCCACAGCATTGATACAAACATCATTAGACTTGACGTCAGCTGCATAGTGTGCTCACTGTCTTTCAGTACTCTGAGGGTCAGGATGGCTGTCTTTAAATATCCACTTTGCTATGATTCCTGGCAACTAACTGTGGGTGTGAACTGGGCACAGGAGGTGTGGTTATGTATTCAGGGTAAATGAACATGGTCATCATTTTTTGTTGTTTGTGTTTCAAGTTATGGTATGACGCTATGGCCGCAAACACTTGATCGCTGCAGTAAATAAAGGTCTCATCCAAGGCAATGTACAGAGTACACAAAATCTTTATTTTATCTCATATTTCAATTCAGAAATGAAAACATGCACCTCAGTCACAGTATTATAGCAAATAGAAAATGCACAGCACCGTGCAAAAGTCAAATTTATTTGGTTTGCAGTCCAAAAAGGCCTTAAAGTGTAAACATGTTTTAAAGAAAAATAGATGAAGGTCTTATTTTTTACTATTCACTTTTTGTCTTTATTACAGCTTCCATTCTTTTGCTGGGACTTGCTTTCAGTTTTTCAAAGAAAACTGCTTGGAAATCTCTTGGAAATCCAAAGCTCAGTCTTAGAAGACAAGGAATCCCAAACACATTCAAAAATGTTGACGTCTGGACTCTGGTGTGGTCAGTCCATTGTTCGGAGAACACCAGCAAATTCTTTGTTTGACCAAATCAGTGTTGATTCAAATGCTTCCCCCATCAGGGAAGCCAACATGAGTTTTTCAGTTTTTGATTTTAAATTTGATCTGTTGTTTGTTTGTTTTTGGGACCATTTGCTACACTGTTAGTATTTGTCTTAGATATTAAAAATTGCATATTCAGGTAGGTGTGTCTGAACTGTTCCAAAACAAATCTGTTTTTTTTCCATTAAATGACACTGAAATGACATGCACATCTGGAGACACTGCACTGCTAAAATGTCATAAGGCCTGCAGAATAAAATGTGCCATTGCTTAGTTAACTTGATTATTTTGTTTGAACAAATACCTTTAAAATAAAATCCCATATTCTTTTTATAATTATTTTTCTTTCCCCATTAGATGCTGTTTGGAGTTCTTCTCTGGTTTGAGTAGAATAATATAACATTTTGGAGCAAACAAGCACGAAAGGAGGCCGAAGCTAGAAGCTAAAATAGCAAATATTTCAACAGCAGTGGTAAATTTACCAGGTGAGCTGACGTAGGCAGGCACAAAGGCCAACCACACTGCACAAAATATCAACATGCTGAAGGTGATATATTTAGCCTCGTTAAAATTTCCCGGCAGTTTGCGAGCCAGGAAGGCCAAAATGAAGCACAGGCCAGCCAAAAAACCAATGTAGCCCAGCACACACCAGAAGGCCAGGGCAGAGCCCACACTGCAGTCCAGAATGATCTTGGAGTGCTGATACTGCGTGTTTCTGTAGGGGAATGGAGGGGAGGCTATGAGCCACGCAGCACAGATGATCATCTGGACCAGAGTGCAGCTGAAGATGATGATCCTCTGCTGCGTAGGCCCGAGCCACTTCATCACATTGTTTCCAGGCCGGGTGGCTGTGAAAGCTGCCAGAACCACTAACGTTTTGCCCAAGATGCAGGAGATGCAGAGAGAGAAGGTAATGCTGAAAGCAGTGTGGCGCAGCATGCATGACCAGGACGTGGGCTCTCCAATAAAGATCAGCGCACACAGGAAGCACAGCGTCAAGGAGATTAGAATGAAGAAACTCAGCTCTGAGTTATTGATTCGCACTATGGGAGTGTTTCTGTGATAGAGGAAAACTGCAAATACAGCTAAAGTGACGCAGGCCCCTGCCACAGAAATCACTGTCAGCGTCACTCCCATTGCGTCATGAGAAAGGAACTCAACAACCTTGGGGATACATGCTGTTCCATCAATGTTGGACCAGTAATCTTCAGAACAAGGAATGCAGTCTATTGAATCTGAGAAAATGAGGAAAAATCATGAATTAAGGCCTTAAGTCTTAAGTCTTTGACTAAAAAAAGTTTAGTGTAGACACTTCTGAATGGTTTATTTGGAATAGGTTAAGTTTTATATACTTTTTTCACATACCTTGTTTTGCAAATAATCAAATGTATATCATCATCTAAAATCTAATTTTACATTCAAAATTTGTGAATATTGATAATTAATGCTCAACAATTTGCGCTAAATCAACAAAATCCTGAAGTTATTAGACTATGTTGAGACTTCAGGAATTTATTGCTAGAGTTTAGTACTTCAAGACGTGTTTCAAATTCTAATACGCAGTTTTATTCATTCATGTATTAATTATCTAAGCCACTTATCCTCCTGGGTCATGGGGTTGCTGGAGCCCATCCCAGTGCTTACTGGACAAAACACAGGAAACACCCTGGACAGGTCGCCAGTCCATTGCAGTCATTAGATGACGTTTTAGTTCTCTATAATAATTTGCATTACAAATGTACAAGTTTAATCAATGTAATACATGCATTAGTGTTTTGGCTGCAAAAAAGATTGAGCACACCAAGATGTCATTGTTGGTGGTTTTTACAAGAATGCATTGACTAAAATTGCTCTTTACAACTTGGAATACATCTTCAAGTATTAGTGACTTATTAAACACTCAATATTTCTAGAGTAATGAACTGCAATAAAGCACTAAACTTGATTTTATGTAGAAAGTGTCAGAAATAAATGATGCCAGTTTCATTTACAACCCCAATTCCAATAAAGTTGTGACGTTGTGTAAAACGTAAATAAAAACAGAATACGATGATTTGTAAATCCTTTTCAACCTATATTCAGTTGAATACACTACAAAGACAAGATATTTAATTTTCAAACGGGTAAACTTGTATTGTTTTTTGCAAATATTCACTAATTTTGAATTTGATGTCTGCAACACGTTCCAAAGAAGTTGGGACAGGGGCAACAAAAGATTGGGAAAGTTGAGGAATGCTCAAAAAACACCTGTTTGGAACATTCCACAGGTGAACAGGTTAATTAGAAGCATACCTGAAAGGCTCGGTCGTTCACAAACAAGGATGGGGCGAGGTTCAGCGCAAAGTTCAAAAGCCAGCATCTCTGATGGTATCGGGGTGTGTTAGTGCCCGTGGCATGTGTAACTTGCACATCTGTGAAGGCACCATTAATGCTGAAAGGTACATACAGGTTTTGGAGCAACATCTGCTGCCCTCCAAGCAACGTCTTTTTCAGGGACGTCCTTGCTTATTTCAGCAAGACAACGCCAAGCCACATTCTGCACATGTTATAACAGCGTGGCTTCGTAGTAAAAGAGTGCGGGTACTAGACTGGCCTGCCTGCAGTCCAGACCTGTCTCCCACTGAAAATGTGTGGTGCATTATGAAGCGCAAAATACGACAACGGAGACCCCGGACTGTTGACCAACTGAAGTTGTACATCAAGCAAGAATGGGAAAGAATTCCACCTACAAAGCTTCAACAATTAGTGTCCTCAGTTCCCAAATGCTTATTGAGTGTTGTTAAAAGGAAAGGTGATGTAACACAGTGGTAAACACGCCCCTGTCCCAACTTCTTTGGAATGTGTTGCAGGCATCAAATTCAAAATGAGTGAACATTTGCAAAAAACAATAAAGTTTATCTGTTTGAACATTAAATATCTTGTCTTTGTAGTGTGTTCAATTGAATGTAGGTTGAAAAGGATTTGCAAATCATCGTATTCTGTTTTTATTTACGTTTTACACAACGTCCCAACTTCATTGGAATTGGGGTTGGAATATGATGTGGATTTAGATGAGAATTCATGCTCAATAAGTTGTACACATTTTTGCAACTAATAATGCAGTTATGCACTCATATCTGGCCAATGGATGGTGCTTAATGCTCAGTGAATAAATCATTTAGAAGAGAATTAAAACTTTCAATATATGTCCCAATTTAGAATCTGGCTTTTGCCACCAACCTGTCTGATTACTAATCTTGCCACTGTCACATGGTACACAATCAAAGCAGCACAGAGGCTCCCCACGACGGACAGCCTTCCTGAATCCCGGAGCACAGCTGAAACTGCAAACAGATACTGGCACCTGTTTCCCACAAACACAACAGTCAGGGGTCAGTAAAGATCTATAAAGATGAAGCAGATTTATGTATACTGTTCAAAAGTCAGAGACTTTTATTTTATTTATTTAATTTCCAGTCAAAATGGCCAAGAAATATAAGCTAAAGGGATGTTACTCTGGGGAGATTAGATGTAAGATAATTCTCTTGTATAAGGAAGAGAAAAGTCAAAAGAAAACATGAGCTTACACCTGTTCAAAAAATTGTTAACAGATAAAGAGAAAATGGGGCTCTGAATAATGGTGCAAGACCCAGTGGACAAGTCAGTAAAACAGTGCTTTTCATCTTTGGAAGAGAGGAGAAAATCAAGCTCCACTCTTGCTTAGGGGCTAAAAAAAATACACACTTGATTCTGTCCATCCTTCCAATGTGAACTGACAACTGAACACTTTCTGAAAGGATGTGTAGCTATCAAGAAGCCCTCACTGAGAAACAAAGACAGACACATCAAACGAAGAAGCTGCTTGTGTTCTCAGAACAATGGACTGACCAACCCAGAGTCCCGACCTCAACATCACTGAATGTGTTTGGGATCTCGAGAAAGGGGAAATTAAACTAACTTCCAAGACTGAACTTTGGAGGTGTGGAAAAAAAACCCTGCAGCTTTTGAAAAACTGACAGCAAGTCTTATAAATAGAATGGAAGCTGTGATAAAGGCAATGGAAACACATAATGAAAAATGTTATATTTATTAGTTGAGACTTCTTGTACTTTTCTGTGAAATATGTGCTTTGTTTTTGTTTTCCTGATGCTGAAAAATAAATATCTTGTATTTATTAGCCATTTTGACTGGAAATGAAACAAATAAAGTCACTGACTGCAAACCCTCTTTGTAATGCTTGTGAATAAATACAGCGTCAGTATATTATACGGCAACACAAAGTATTGTGTCAAATATTAATGATATGCGCTTAATAGAGTGCAACCCAGAGTTTGGTGAAAACAGTGAGCATGCAGAACATCATTCTCACTCACTTACCTGATCACTCATCACTCCAGGCTGATGAGTGATCAGGTTCACCCAACTTACCTCAATTTAACCCTACAGAACTTCAACAGGAGGCATCTCATGTACTGAACTACATTCTGAGAGCAGCTTGCCTCTGTCTGGTCTCCAGACCATGTGATAGCCATCTCATAAATGACCAGCTCCTTCCCAGGCTCTCGAGCTCCATCAAACATGCCCACTTTTACCAGCTCAATATTGCCTTCTGTGCCCTTCTGCCAGTTGATCAGGTCGTAGGATGGGATAGAGTCACCTTTTGTGTCAAAGTTCACCATCTCTCCTGAGATAGTAAAGGAGACCTCTTGAAGGTAATGCTGGAGCTATAAAACCAGAAATAAATAGTAGATTTCTGTGCTACAGAGGCCTATAGATATAATTTGTCATCATTTAATATGGAATTTCAAGAGATGGCATATACCTGCCATGGGAAGACTTTGGTGACGTGTGCACAAGTGGAGTTAATGAATGGGCCATTTCCAGGATTGCAGGAAATGAGGTTGTGGAGGGAGTGAGCGATAGCATATACCCCTTTGTAGACATTGTAAGCAATGCGAGGGCTGGAGGTGTTCATGTAGGCAGAGTGCTGCTTGCTGATGGTCTCGTGCCCTGTGCATAGGGGCAGCTGAGCGCCATCGCTTGAGAAGGGAGAGCAGCCATAAAGAGCCCCCCACAGTTCCTGCACTAGGGGATTGGTGGGGTACCTTTGTGGGTTTACCGTTGTCAGATATTCCCTCAACTGTGGGATGTAGCCCTGCCGTATACCAAACCCAATAGTGCCACCAAGGAAGGGGTAGTACTTGCTTCCGGTGAACACTGCAGCTGTTACCCAGGCCTCGCTGGCAATCCATTGGATCCCAGTGACATTCAGCTCCATGTAGTCTCTCAGAAAGGGTGTGAGCTCTCCCTCAGCTGAGAACACCACTACTACTCGAGCACTGGAGCTGTTCATCACCCGAAAGATCTCTACTGCCCTCTGGCTGTTATACAGCAGTGGGATCATTTCCTGATAGGCCACGCACACACCTGTACCCTCCAACTCCTTTAGTAGGCCCTGGAGGGCTGACCGTCCATACTCGTGGTCCCCTCGCACCACCCCTACCCAAGTCCAGTTGAAGTGTAGCAGCAATTTGGCGATGGCTTTCACTTGGTAGGCATCACTGGGGATGACTCTGAAGAATGTGGGGAACTCTTGTCTGTTGCTGAGACAGGCGCAGGATGAGAAGTAGCTGATCTGAAATGCAGATGCACGTCAACGCATATCTTTCATTTAACTTCATTTATATACACATTTTAGGCACCTAAGACACATTTCTGCAGATTTTAATTCACAATACTGTTTATTTGCTGAGTTTAGCATGAATTAAATGAAACAAATTTTTTTTTGCAAATGGAGTGGCACATTTTATATTTTATGTTTTTTTTTTCCAATTTATCAAAATCAGCAAATAATGAGATATTGTGCAATAAAAGTTAGAGAAAAATGAGAAAAGAAAAAATTCCCAAAATGATATATTTACGCGTAACTTAATAATAAAATAATATTTAAGCAAATATCTGTTAAAAGACACAACATTTTACACCAAATGTATTGGCCTTGTTGGTTGCAGTAGGTGTGAAAAGACACAAAAACAACACCTTTACCATTCTCTGTTTATTGCTCAATATAAGCAGGTTTAATTTTTTTTATGTTCGGGTTTCATTCAGTACTCTCAGGTTTTTCACTATTATTCATAAATGGCTTGCCATAATGCATAACATATATAACACACACCAAGAAAAAATCCTTTTTCTCAGCAAATACATAGGAAGATTCTGAACTCATATAGTGAAATGAACAGACTGTATTAAGCCCTTAACCTGCAAGTTTATTGTTTAATTATTGAGAGTGATAGACTGACTTGTGGCCCTACATATCGGTGTTTAGAGTTTCACTCTCAAGAATATTTTAAATGGCCAGGGCCCGCTAGCAGTTTTATTACACATATCTGTAACCTACAAAGCTCAACTAGTTTGCACTGAAGTCTCTGTAGTTACTGAATAATAAGCCCTAGTATGTAATAAGCTCAAAAATAATATAAAGAAGAATATTAGGGGATTAAACTTATAAATGTTTGTATAGTTTAATGTGTATTTGTAGTTTCAGCATCTGGAATAAGAAGAATGCTTTTCATTCTTTCTCATTCTTCACTATTTCCACTTGCAGTTACAGATACGTTCATCCAAGTAGCATACTCTGTCTTTCTGACCCATGCAAATACAATCAAACTGACCCATTACTTTGTGAAACATTTAAGTGAGCGCTAATGAATTCACTGTATTGCATTTGTGTCTTAATTCTAAATGTTTCTTTCTAGCATCAGTCCTGGTATTGCTTCTGGCAGTGTCTGTGCTCAAGGGTATTAGGACTTCAGCCTATGTGTACCAACTAGCATACATTCTCAGAGTGGACAACAAAGCACTTTTGTAAGTTTCTCTGGATGAGAGGGTCTGCTAAATGGCTTAAATCTAGATGCAAATACAGATTCAGTCAAATAAGGCTCACTAAGGTGTATGAATTATCTGACAGAGATCTTGGTGGTGAATATGCCAAATGTTTCTCCTTAAGAAGCTCTTGTTGTTATTCTACATATGCCTTTTACATGTTTTAAATAATTTAATGTAGCATAAGTATTTTATTTTAAAATCTTTGGATAACATTTCTTAAAACAAGTAAAAACATCTACAATGAGGTAAAATAATCTTCTAACATCAACTTTATAAAGAGAAACATTACAAATATTAACTACATTGAACACGTTTTCACATGCCAAGATATGACTGCGCAGTGTATGTCTTACCATTGGAATTCTGAAATGCTGCAAAATTCTAGAAACCACTATAGACTGAGCGGATCCAGATTCACCGATGATGGCCAGCATTGGGCTTGCACCAGAACACATGGGCCTATCTGCTTCATTTGGCCCATTCATAACAGCTAGAGCTGCTCTCTGTCCTGTTAGAGGGTACGCACAGGAGTCGAATATCTTATATCCCAGAGTATGATTGGGTAAAAGCTCAGTACTGTTATTAATCTCCTCTACAGCAAGCTTCATAGTCAGAGCCCAGCGGAAAGCTCTGGGGTCAAAACTGTAGATTGAAAAAGTGAACAGCAGCATCAATACAGACCCAGAATATCTGATCTCGATGTACACTGCAAGAAAATGGAATCTGAGTGAAATGATCTCAAATGAAGGCAATAAATTACTTGTCCTGAAAAGCAGTGTAAGATTATTTTGTTTATTCTTGGAACAGCTACCTTTCTCAGTCACACTTTGTGACATTGTACCTTATTTCAAGGCACAAGAAAGCACTTATTTCATGGCACAAAAAAAGCACAAAGAACTGCTTATCGGAACTATTTTCAGATTATTTTCATTTTGATGTTGTGTTATTAGATGGAAAAGCTTATATTAAGCAAATCTGCCAATAGGGTAAGCAAAGACTTTTGAAATAGGCTTCATTGAAATAAGCATGTACACAGTATCTTCACATCGCCCATTATATCTTAAAAAGAATCCCACAATACATAAATATAACATTTTGGGTCTGAAAGCATGAAATGACCTGAATTCTAAGATACAGGGACTCCATATATACTGAACTCTCATCCAAGTGTCTGTGTGAATATAATGCTAGTAACCTGAGACTCTGCCAGTACTGCTAGGATAATATTGGCAACCTGAATTTGTTTTGATGTATTTAGATGGGATCTGAAGGTAAAAAATAAAAGGTAAAGAAAACATGACATTTTGTTGTCTTATTTGGTAAGCAGACTTAACTTACAATGGCTTAACTCAAGTATTTTAATATTTTGAGTCAGGCTCCTATCAAAACAGGTCTATCAAGAGACCTGGATGAGAAACAATAGACTGATATTGAGTCCCTGTGTAATAATACTGTGCATTCAGATTGATGCAGATACAGATTCTTTGACCCCTCCAGTCATATACAAACGTTTGAACACCACCAGTCAAATGACATGTTGTGTTGTTTTCTATGTGAAAATAAGTTCACACATCATCTGTAGGGAATTTGAATGGCATTTCAAATTTCAGTGCATAGTATCTAATGATTTGCTGAGTTTGCAAATGTAGCACAGACAACATTGTATGTTTTAGTTTTTCTCCAATGTTTCAAGAAATCTTAATTCAGCAAATACACAGTAATTATACATTAAAATGTGCCAAAGTGTGTTTCCCATAGAGGATGTGTTAACTTATTTTCACTTTGAAAATCATCAAAACATGCCATTTGACCAGAGCACCCAAACCTTTCTTACTAGTTTTACCTTGTTGCTTAACATAAATATTTACATATTTTTTGTGAATGTAGTGTGATTTGCAGTATACATTTTCCATTTAGACCAATTTATCCATCTAAGTCCACATTTACATGCACTAAACTGGTTTCAGGCACAAAACATTGAGTATACTGACTATTTTGAATTAGCCATTTAGTCATAACCAAGCATAGCATTGAGACCGTGGAGCCCCACTTCCCATGCTCTGTTTCTGTGGTTTCAGCAGTGCATTCTCACCCATTGCACTGCACTTGTCCTGGCTTGTAAGTGCAGTTCAGGTCCGGCATTTCCTGATTGTAGTGCAGAGGGAAAATCCCTCCAATCACAAAGTCTCCACCAGCCATGAAGCCTGGCTCAAAGTCATTCTGCAGAGTGCACTGAGGATCTGAGGCTTTACTGATGTGGAGAACCAGGAGCCACAGGAGCGGCAGAGTCATCCTCAGTGACTGACTCCTTATACTGAGGAAAAGAAAGTGCAGGCAGCCATGTTTTATATGTCACCTGTAGGCTGCCCTTCATCTCAGTATGTGTCATGGTCACATGACTTTTAATATCCCACTGGTCCTTTATGAATTACTACATGGAAACTAAATATGGTTATATTTTTGAGAAAGAAAGGCTTATATGAGCAGATTGTTGTTGACTGTATTGATCTTTATCTGCCAAATCAGCATTATATTCACTATTTTCATTCAGTCTGAAGAACAGAGCAACAGAATGGTATTTATCATTATCTTGGAGGAAGCATGTGCTGCCTACGCCACCCTAGCGTTGATAGTATTGTGTGACTGAGGGAGTCCTAACTAGCGGGTGGAATTGGAGATGAATAAAGGGAGAAAATTGTGGAAAAAAAACATTTCTGCTTCAATGATGTAAGGTCACAATGTCTGCAACACAAAGTTAACCATTTTATTTACTATTTATTTACTATTCAAAACCAGCAGTTAACCTTTGTGTGTCTTTGTTTTGTTTTAATGTAATTTTCAATGCTAAAATCTTATCTCAAAACTTTCGTAAAACAATGTCTCAGACATCAGGCAGTATATTTACAACCATATTATGTAATAACTTTATGTGAGGGAGCTTTTAGAGGCATGAAACTCTTCAGACTTTTGGTTTCTTTCACCACACTGTGAATTCTTCAAATTTACTTTCTCTAGGATAAAGGGTTTTACATTAAACCATTCTGAATGACACTTCAATAACTAAATTATGCAAAAATGTTGACAAAAATGGTGGAATTCCCGGTAATAGAGAATTGAGTGTTCCCTTTACACTCTTAAATGTTCCAAAATGGTTAATAGTATTGATGTAGAGATCTACTTTTAATGAGCATAGAATGTTTACACTATATGGAGATTCTTAAAACTTTAAAATCACTTTTCAGATTTACACATCTCATATAAAAATGATTATTTTTGTGACCATCTTTTAAAGGCTTTTTTAGGTAACCAAAATGGGTTCATCAATTGCATCACATCAAAGAGCCCTTTAGGGACCTTTATTGTTGAAGGGTACAGTCAGTTTTGCCTTAATATTGTTATGATTGTATAGACAGGTAGTATATGATGGCATTTGTGGCACTGAGTTTGAGAGACAGTTTTAATGAATTAAAGATCAGAACAAATATTATGACATCTGTAGAAACATTCTTGATTCAGTAAATTATTTGTCTATTTGTCTATTTGTATATGACTAATGTATCAGATTTTAACGTAAATGATAATTAAAAAGACAACTAGCAAATTAGATGAATTGTTGTACATGCACACACACACACACACACACACACACACACACACACACACGCATACGTTTGTCTTGTTGTACTTAAGAGGATATCCATAGATGTCTATTGATTTTTCTGTTACTGTAGCTAAATAACACTACACCTAAACCTAACCCTAACCCTAACATTAACCTCAATATCCAAAAGGCAATTAAATTTCATATATTCCTATCACAGTGAGGACATGGGATCCTCACAAGTAAAGCACTACAAGAACAGCCACACACACAGAAACACACATATTCTAAACCACTTATCCTTGTGGGTAACAGGGAGTGCTGGAGCCTATACAATATACAATATAGAAAAATTATTTTGTTGCCCTGCCCATTAGATGCTGTTTGGAGTTCTTCTCTGGTTTGAGTAGAATAATATAACATTTTGGAGCAAACAAGCACGAAAGGAGGCCGAAGCTAGAAGCTAAAATAGCAAATATTTCAACAGCAGTGGTAAATTTACCAGGTGAGCTGACGTAGGCAGGCACAAAGGCCAACCACACTGCACAAAATATCAACATGCTGAAGGTGATATATTTAGCCTCGTTAAAATTTCCCGGCAGTTTGCGAGCCAGGAAGGCCAAAATGAAGCACAGGCCAGCCAAAAAACCAATGTAGCCCAGCACACACCAGAAGGCCAGGGCAGAGCCCACACTGCAGTCCAGAATGATCTTGGAGTGCTGATACTGCGTGTTTCTGTAGGGGAATGGAGGGGAGGCTATGAGCCATGCAGCACAGATGATCATCTGGACCAGAGTGCAGCTGAAGATGATGATCCTCTGCTGCGTAGGCCCGAGCCACTTCATCACATTGTTTCCAGGCCGGGTGGCTGTGAAAGCTGCCAGAACCACTAACGTTTTGCCCAAGATGCAGGAGATGCACAGAGAGAAGGTAATGCTGAAAGCAGTGTGGCGCAGCATGCATGACCAGGACGTGGGCTCTCCAATAAAGATCAGCGCACACAAGAAACACAGCGTCAAGGAGATTAGAATGAAGAAACTCAGCTCTGAGTTATTGATTCGCACTATGGGAGTGTTTCTGTGGTGCAGAAATATTGCCAGTACAGCAATTGTTAGACAGGACCCTACAATAGCTATCGCCATCAGGGCAACTCCCATTGTATCCCCATGAGAGAGGAACTCGATGACCTTGGGGATGCATGCTGTTCCGTTGTTATTGGACCAGTACTCTTCAGGGCAAGCCATGCAGTCTATTGAATCTTTGAAGAAAGAAAATGTATAATCTCAAACACTATCTGAACATTCACAATGAATGACCAACAGAAATGATCTAATATTATTTGGAAATAGACATTGTTGCATGATGATCATCATCATCATCATCATCCTCATCATCCTCGTTAACCACTTAATAAAGGTAGGGTCGTGGTAGCAGTTGGGAGAGCAGAGAATCCCACCAAAACCCCACCATTAAAAACAGGCATTGTTGCATTAAAGTTTAGAATTTTTTTTTCCCCAAAAAAAAAGATTTAGGCAAAAGTTTAGGTCAGATTACATTTCATTGATTAGTCACACTTTATTTGGATGGTCCCCTATAGATGCTCTATAGATACCTAAATCACTAACAAACTTTCTGGTGACAGTTGATTATCAACAACAGTATGGTTACGGTCGGGGGTAAATGTAGGCTTTGCCTTGAGGTTAAGATTAGGGTTAGGTTTAGGGTTAGGAATAGATTTAATAAACTCTTTCACACTGAACTTGAAGTTCAGTTTCATTTTACAGATATTCAGTTGAAGGTTAGTTAAAGGCAGATTGAGCATTTACAAAGCATCTACAGTGAACCATCAAAATAAAATGTTACCTATTGATTTCCTAAGTAAAAATAAGTTAACACATCTCTGTACATTTTTATGTACATTATAAATTACTGTTTATTTTTGTGTGAATTCTTGTTCATTTGCTATATAAACATTTACTGTGGCCTGTGTACAACTTATGGGATGTTTAAAATGTTGTGTGTGTTTTTTCTTACAATATGGTAAATTCAGCAAATAAATAGAGATTATGCCTTAAAATTTGGAGAAAATTACCATATATAAGTTTTATTTTCACTTAAAATACCAAGAAAGCATGTCACCTTCTGAAAGTAACAGAAAATATACCTACAATTACCAAATGTATGCAGTATATATAGACATATGAAATGTATATGCACTTTTATCAATACAGTGTGTTAAAATTCTCAGCCATTTAAATTTTACTTTCTTTAAAGAGCCAGTTTAATTATTTTTAACATGGAGCATACCATTAAAACAATATTATACTATAATCATATGTTCCTGTACCTGTCTGATTACTAATCTTGCCATTGTCACATGGTACACAGTCAAAGCAGCACAGAGGCTCCCCACGGCGGGTAGCCTTTCTGAATCCTGGAGCACAGCTGTAAGTGCAGACAGATACTGGGGCCTGTTATTAAAAATGAATGGACACAGTAGCAAATAATGAAAACAAATTCAGCATAGAGCCAATAGCAGATTTTTATGATTAGGCCTGTAAATGGGGTGGATTTCAATGACGGTAATCCTGCATATGTGCATTTCAGAAAAAATGGACCATAGCTCAATGACTACATATTGACTATCAGCATGTGACTGGACCAACAGGTTCAACAGCAAGACATTCTGTTTGTTTGTTTTTTGTTTGTTTGTTTGTTTTTTTACCCACCTTGTCTGGGGTGATCAGATGTTACAACTAAATCAAATTTACCATTGTATATCAACAGATGGCACAGTAATACAAAACACTGAGCACCTTGCCTTGCTCTGGTTGCCAGGCCACACAACTGCCTGATCCTGGATAAGTAGCTCTCTCCCAGCGTCCCTTGCACCATCATAAAGACCCACTTTGACAAAGTTGATGTCTCCGTTTGTCTCTCTCTGCCAGTTTATTAGATCATAAGATGGGATTGAATCCCCCCTGGCATCAAAGTTCACACGTTCTCCAGAGATTGAGAAAGACACTTCCTGAAGGTAATGCTGAAGCTTTTATAATAAAGTAGGGGGTTACAAACAAAAAGATGAATGGACTTCATTTCTTTCATTGTAATTTGTTAATGCTAGCAGTGATTACATAGAAACTGTACGTATGGTAATATTTTACATCAGTCATTACATCTACAATTGTAAAATGCTGTATAAGTACCACAGTGGTCCCATATAGCCAAAGTGTTAAGACTTAACAGAACATGATCATGATAATACTTAAGCTAAAGGACTTCACCTGCCATGGATGGATATCATTAATGTCTGCACATGAAGACTCCTTAAAAGGCCCATATCCAGGCACACACTGAAAGAGATTATGTAGGGAGTGAGCAATGGCATACACTGCTTTGTACACATTATAAGTCACACGAGGACTGGAAGTGTTCATATAAGCAGAGTGCTGCCTGCTGAGGGTCTCCTGCCCAGTGCAGAGAGGCAGCTGAGTGCTAGTGTTGGAAAACAAAGGAGAGCATCCATAAAGAGCCTCCCACAGCTCCTTCACCAGTGGGTTTGAAAGATACCTCTGTGGGTTAACCGTTGTCAGATATTCCTTCAGCCCTGGCACATATCCTTGACGGACAGCAAATCCAATCGTGCCAGCTAGGAATGGGTATGTTTCTGCTAATATTGAGGCTGTAACCCAGGCCTCACTGGCTATCCACTGGATCCCTGTGATGTTTTGATTCAGGAATTCTCTTAAGAAAGGGTAAAATTCCCCTTCACCGGAAAACACAACCACCACTCTTGCAGTGGACCTTCTCATCACATTCATAATCTCAAGGACCCTCTCTTGCCGGAAATCTTTGGGGATCATTTCGTGATAGGCCAGACAAATGTCAGTGTTTTCTATCTCTCGCTTAAGCCCTTGTAAAGCAAACCTGCCATAATCATGGTCTTCAGTGACCACACCGACCCACCTCCAGCCAAATTTCTTCAAAAGCTGAGCAATGGCTTTTACTTGATAGTCATCACTTGGGACTACTCGGAAAAATGTCGGGAACTGTTTCCGGTCACTCAGACAAGAGCAGGTTGAGAAGTAGCTTATCTGTGAAAACAAAAATATCACTTTTAATAAAGTTGACCATTTATACCATCTAAGATGCTAACAGGATTGAAGAGCTTCTTAATAAATATTCCGATACAATTTTTTGCATTTTATTTTTTTAAAATAACAAGTGGGCCTGAAAATTCTGAAATTCTGAAAATATCAAATAAACACTGGAAAAATGAACATAATCTACTGAAAATCAACCACCCTTTACCATGGGTATACTGAAAGGCTGCAGTGTTCTAGAGACAACAATGGATTGTGAAGAGCCAGATTCTCCAACTATAGCAAGCAAAGAACACATGGAGCTCTCAGCAACATCCTGGCCATTCAGTACAGCCAAAACTGCCCTCTGAGCTGTGACTGGAGTGGCACAGGAGTCAAAGATCCTGTAGCCCAGTGTGTGGTTAGGCAGTAAGTCAGCACTGTTATTGATCTCCTCAATGGCAAGCCTCATGGCCAAAGCCCAGCGCATTGCCCTGGAATCAAACCTGTAAATAAAAATAGATTTAACTCACTGTTAATGATATGAAAATGTTTGCAAGTATTCATTCTCTGTATTGCACAGTAAAGTCTACTCAATGCAGAATAATAACTGGGAGGGAGGCACACAAAAAACAAATTAAAAATCCAAAAAAACAAGCACAAAAAATTACATCCAGATGATATTAGATGGTCTCACCCTTGACACTGTGCTGTCAAAGGTTTCTCTGTGTAGTCTGTTGTTGGTAGTTCCACTCTGTAGTGCAAAGGAAAAATTCCTCCTATTGTTATATCTCCATTTGCCATGAATGCAAGTTGATCAAAGTGTCCCTGTGTTGAGCATTTGGATGGAGTAGACACAACTGTGCATGGGAGGAAAAACACAGGAAGAAAGAGGTAAATCACCATACTGCCAACTTCCACACAGACAAAAACAGCCCTGCCTTGCTTTTATACCTGAGGTTTGATCCATTCCATCCAACTGTGGCTGATATCGCCCTGGGTTACATTAGTCAGCTGATGAGCACTACCCATGATCTCCACACACAACTACAGTGTATGCACAAGTTTGAACACTCCCAGTCAAATGATATGTTTTATTTGATTTTCAGAGTGGAAAAAAGAAAAAAATGATATATATAACGTTGGTTTGAGGAGACAACCTCATATCTCAATTTTTGCCATTTTTCAGTTTTTGATATAATTTGAAAACACCTATTGCCCTTTACATTGCATGTAAATTTCATGATAAATAGACCAAAAGAAACAACCCAAAATTACTTAAACAATAGGTCTGGTGCCATTGACTTACATTAAACAAAAGGATACTGGTTTGACACAGAGCTGGATAAAAAAAATTGGTAAGCCTAGTTTTGCTGGCCTACAACAGGCATAATTTCATGTGTCATGTCTATGATACAGGATGTATATAAATATTTACAAAACTTTAGATGTTTTTAAGTTTCAGTCTACATGTGTGCAGTCTCTGGTAGAAATCCAGATTTTCCCAGCTACTTTCCCAGCTACTATCTATGCACAATTTTTCTATCATACTACTTCTAGTACTGCTACTACTAATAATAATTCCATTATAAACAACAATAATAGCGACTATTACCAATATATCTACTGGTAGCCATGAGGCCTGCTTGTATCTGGTCCCCTTGTCTTATGTACTGATCAAGAATTCTTCTATGGTGGGGAGTATACTATGCCTAGTACCCAGAAAACACAAGCAAGGCAGGTACCCTTCAGCTTTAGCTTACTCCAGTTCAAGGGTTAAATCTCTTTTTTTGTGTATTTTTTGTTCAAGCTTGTTAACCAGAGCAGTTTCCATTGCCTCTACAGCGCTCTTTTAGCCTTTGCCATACCAAACTCTTTTACACAAGAACAGAACTCTTTGTTCACTTATAGTGAGTTAGCTGCAGTGAGGGCCTAAGCTGTTCAGAATGGCTATGTCTGTTACGGATTTGAATACAGTGGCTTCTGATAATTCAGCTTCAGCTTCCAAATTAGCCTAGCCTTGTAATCTCCAACTTTGAACTGTGTTTTTTTTACTCTAGATTTCTAGTATATGTAGCTCTTGCCCTTGCTCAAGCACTATAGTGGCTTAACTTGCTGAATAGTGAGAATTATTTGCTTTGAAGCTCTTTTCTTGCGCTAAAGTCCTTTTCTTCTACATCTTGCTTGATGTGCAAAAGAATATCTCATCGAATAAAGGATGTAATCATAGATGGCTAAGTTTTTAGGGTTCTGCACCCACTTGAAAGTTCAGTTTTTTAACAGCTAGGCAGACAGACAAACTTCCAAACATTGGATTGAAATGGATTTGCTGCTATTCCTCAGTCAGTGGAAGAGTGTGCCAGGAACCTAGCAAAGTATAAAAACTTACAAAGTGGGTCTGAGTGGATCAGACACAGCAGTGCTGCTGGTATATCACTTGAGAGCGAAGCAAAAAGATTAAAATGTACTTTATTATTATTATCATCATAATTATTATTATTTTAAAAATCTTTTTTTAAATGATTAAGCAATGCAATGGAATTCAGAAGCTTGTATTTACTGCAATGTATGTTTCTGATGTTTTTTTGCTGGGTTCTTGGCACACTCCTTCATTGAATGAAGAGTGGCAACAAATCAAAGGGTGTCTGTGCAGAATGCTACTACCTAGTGCCACCCAGTGCCAAAAAGTGTAACAGCAACTGAAGCAGGAACACTTTCTCATGAGGTGAATAAAATAACACTGCATAGCTAAAACAGCAGTAAGAGTCATTTAAAGTCTGATTTTCTTTTTCATTCTGTTGTCCATTTATCCATAAAAGTATGTCATCCAGTGTCAGGAAAGGCAGAAGTGAGTGTGTCATGAATTAGGCATTTAGTTTGTACAATGCTAATAGACAGGGAATAAGCTTCCATTACTTGTATTACTTGTGAGCTACATTATCCTTGTAACTAGATTACACAGCTAAAGAACCTCGGACAAAAAATATGTGTAAATGCTTTGGGCCAAATTATTACTTTAGAAAGATAAATAATTATTTGAGCAATAGTTCAAGAACTTTGTCACTGAAGGAAATCATGCTTACAGAGTAAGCTTACTAGCAGCTGGACTGCATTGTTGTCTAGAAGTGCTGGCAGGAGGGACAATTAATATTATTGGTTCACGTGTTGCTTTGGAAAACGTCAAGACCATCCCCTGCTCTGTAATGACCTATAAATGTCCATCAGTTCTTTCTTGCCCATTTGTATGAATGATGGCATATCATATCAGTCTGCTCACATTCTGGTTTCTATTAAATCCACCTATGTGGTGTTGGTCCACAAACAAAGATGAGTGCATCTATCAGGGAGAAGAGGGGACCCAGAGTTTCTACCAGGATGGAGATGTGATTCTGGGGGGCCTGTTCCCCCTGCACTACAGCCCTGTGTCAGCAGTGTGGTCTTTCCAAAACAAACCTCCACCCACTGAGTACAAGTAGTATGTGATGGTTTATATGTTGGAGATGTTAAATGAATGCATTCACTGTTTAATTGTTGTAATTGATTTGCTTGGTTTAAATAACTCACTACTATCTCTGAAACCTTGTTTCTCTGAAATGGACAAATATAGAAGAAGAAAAAAGTCAATGTACATTCATGGACCTAGATTTTATTGCAATTGCTACTTATTTTGGTGCATTGGTCATAAATGTTCCCTCAATGTAAAGGCATCTGCCAGCTGGTTGAAATGGTGTGATTCAAATGGTTAACAAGGGGGAAACATTTGTAATCGTTTTGATATGGTATAAACATGTTCCTATTGTTGTGAACCTTTGTGAAAGCTCCCCAACTGCTAAGAGTTTATATATTATATATTTGTGAATGTTCTGCAGCTTTGGTGCTCGAGCCCTTAGATGGATGAGAACCATGACCTTTGCTGTGAAGGAGATAAACCAGAGGCAGGACCTGTTACCAAACCTGTCTTTGGGCTACCACATTCGGGACAGCTTTGATGAGATACCTTTGTCAATCAAGGGATCGCTGGTCTTGGTCAATGGGCAGCCAGAGACTGGACGAGGAGCCAGCTGCACAGATTTACGCAGGCAGCCTTCTCCAGTCATCGTGGGAGATGCTGCATCAGGGGTGTCCATGGCTGTGCTGAGAACACTGACCTCATTCAGTGTACCTGTTGTAAGGCCAAAGCTATGGAAACAATTAATTTTGTTAAGTAAAGACATGTTATGTATAGTTACTAACACATTATGCAAACATCTTGAAAAAAGTGCACTGAATTCAGAGTTCCTACATTAGTTCCTCATGAGCAAAATGAATTACACCAATTTTGTCTTTCAATTAACTTACTTTTTTCCAGTAATTGTGCTCATGTAATGTGTTTTATTCACGTGGATGCTCATCTATATGTGCACATTTGAAAAATGAAAATCCAGTGCATCACATTTTGCCTGTGCAGAATATTTTACCTAGAACATTTTCTGAGCTTTGATGGGCCTTTTATTTATCATGGAGAAGATGAATAGTAGAAGCCTGCATTTATATATTGATATATATGAAATAAAGTGTTTGATCAATGTCAATTTCATTAGTACTGCTTGGCTTACATGCTTTTTTATGACATCCTCCCAGGTGAGCTACTTCTCATCTTGCTCCTGTCTTAGCAACAAGAAGGACTTTCCCACATTCATGCGGACGATGCCAAGTGACCAATTTCAGATTAAAGCTTTAGCAAGGCTGGTCCATTACTTCCAGTGGACCTGGGTGGGGGTCATAGGTGTGGAGTCAGATTATGCTCGCTTTGCCATTCAGCTCTTTCTAAAGGAATCGGCCAGTTATAATGTCTGCCCTGCATATGTGCACATCTACCCAATTGTTCTGACCGAAGAAGCACTAAGGGAGCTAATGAACACCATTCGGGCCTCCACAGCCACAGTTATAGTCAGTTTTTCCGCAGAGACAGACATGCGGACTGTCCTGAAAGAATGCAGGCGACAAAACATCACATATGTGCAGTGGATCGCCAGTGAAGCCTGGGCTACCTCGAAGTCCCTTTGGGGTGATTACAGCAATATCTTGCAGGGAACGTTGGGTTTTGCCATACGGAAAGGGGAAATCCCAAACCTGGGCAATTACCTCAGAGGGCTGAACACCTCCACTGTTCAAGCTTCTGATTTTTTAACTGAGTTTTGGGAGGAAACCTTCAACTGTCGGGTCAATGGATCCCTAAACACCCATATACACAAAGAGGATGCCCAGAAGAGGGGACCGTGCAGTGGCAGAGAGAGTCTGGACAATGTGTACACTTCCTATGCAGACGTGACCCAGCTTAGAGTGAGCTACAATGTATACAAGGCCGTATATCTCATAGCACATGCCTTGCATGAAATGAATACCTGTGTTCCAGGACAGGGCCCCTTTCAGAACGGGACATGTGGGAGTTTAAATCCCCTTCTGCCGTGGCAGGTGCGGTATTTGTTTGCATGTATTTGTGAATTCATCTTACACTGTTTTTCCAATTTAAAGGTACACTCTAGAGTTTTTCACCCATATATTGATATTTTTCTGTGAAATGTCCATTACGCTTTTATTCAGCTTTTATGTTTACAATACCAAGGAACTCTACTAATACTAAGTTTCAACAAAACTAATCTTTAAAGATATGTTTTGATTGTCATAAAAATATGTTAAATGGTAGAAATGCCTAGGATTTTTATCCACACAATGAGGCTCACTGTGTATCATTAGCTAGGACTGGACTGAACCCTGCCCTAGAGCACTGAGACCTTCACCAAGAGCTATGAAGCTGCTGCAACATAAAATAAAGCATGGAACATATTACCAGTAATGTTACCTCCATTAAAAATGGTATATTTTTATCATCTAATCGTCATAAACATGCCAAACATATCGTTATGTAATAGTGATAAATGTTGAAAGATTTTTTTTTTATTTGTAGCTTTTGCTTGTTAAGCAAAGGCCACTTAAGAAAACACAATGACAGGCTAATTCTTTCTATTGTGTACATGAGATTTTCTAATGTGCGTTAGCACCAAGCTAATGGTGATGGGTTTTTCCCTACACTGAGTTTAAAGCTACATGCTTTAAATCTAAACACAAAGACGTTTAACAAACACAGCTTATTATAGTGATTTAGATAACTACAGTGCATCTGTAAAATATATCAACTTAAAGGCCAACTCTGAATATTACTGGATTATCCTGTTAGACTTTCAGCAGCCGACCAAGCTGCTTCCTAAACATAACTGGTTTAATGTGCTTTGGCACTTTCATTTCATATACATTGCAAACATACAAGTATTCGTAGGATTGAGCATTTTACCTTCCTCAAGCCAGGTGGGATGAAAGTTCCCACCTTTCTGAGGGAAAAATCTTCTCTGCCTGCATTCTTCTTCTGTCATGTGGCCATGAGGCCAATGTAATTGTTTACAATAATATATCAGAGTGTGACAGCTTGTGAAAGCAGAGCTGCTTTGCACATCTAAAAAATCTTGACTGCACTGATGGTGTATCAGAGAGTCTATGATGATGGTGCTGTGAGTGTTTAATGTCATGGTATATCAAATTGCTGAACACTAGTATAGGTCTAGGGTAAAGACAAAAAAACAAATAATGTTCAAATATGGCCTATTAGTTGTCTGTCCTATCAATCTTCCTCAAAGCTCCTGAGCTACATGAAAAGAACAAACTTCACAACACTAGGAGAAGATGTCCGCTTTGATGAGAATGGAGACCCTATTGCCTCTTATGATCTGATGAACTGGCACACAACAAAAGATGGCTCGCTACAGCTGATCAGGGTGGGGTTCTATGATGCCTCACTGAGGGAGGACAGAGACCTGGTCATTAATGAATCGGTGATAGTGTGGCACAGAGGGAACAAGGTTTGCACTTTATCATCCCTTGTCAAGTTTGACAGTCATACACACACACACACACACACACACACACATATTTTCTAAGCTGCTTCTCCCTCAGGGTCGTGGGAGACGGTCATACAACTGGTTCTAATTCAGTACAAATACTCTGAATGTGTGTCACTCACTTTTAGCGTTATGAAAGTATGTTCCTATGTTCAGTGTGGATACTTGTGTAAAGCGAAGGCCTTGCAGTCTTGTGCCTCATCTGCTGTGCTTCACAGGCACCAGTATCTGTGTGCAGCAAAAGTTGCCTGCCAGGCTCCAGGAAGGCCAGACGAAAGGGTGAACCCATATGTTGCTTTGACTGCATTCCATGTGCTGAGGGAGAGATTAGCAATGAAACAGGTGTGAAACTGACATTATTTGATATTTCAAGCTGCTTTGTAAAACTATACAGTACAGTTGAACTGTATTTTTCATCAATTCCATCACAGACTCAATTGATTGTTTGAGATGTTCAAAGGAGATGTGGCCAAACCAAGCAAGAGACCAATGCATACCAAAAGCCTTGGAGTACCTGTCCTTTCAAGAGCCCTTGGGAATAGTTCTGTGGTCTGTTTCAACCTTTGGAGCCTGTTTGACTGCAGCAGTGCTTTGCATATTTGTGATGTACAGGAAGACCCCCGTCATCCGAGCCAACAACATGGAACTCAGTTTCTTGCTTCTCCTGTTCCTTTGCGCATGCTTTCTGATTGGTCTGACATTCATTGGCAAGCCCTCCAACTGGCTTTGCCAAATCAGATACACTGCCTTTGGAATCAGTTTTGCACTTTGCATTGCGTGCATCTTGGCTAAGACTGTAGTGGTTCTGATGGCTTTCAGAGCAACCCTACCTGGCAGTGATGTCATGAAATGGTTTGGCCCAGCTCAACAAAGGTCTAGTGTCATACTGTGCTCTTGCATTCAGGCCCTTATCTGCATCATATGGCTAACAAGCAGTCCTCCCTCTGCTGTTTACAACACTGAGTTTATGAGCGCTACTATAATTGTAGAGTGTAACGTGGGGTCTGAGATGGGATTTTGGTGCGTTTTGGGATACATTGGCCTCTTGGCTTGCATGTGCTTTATAATAGCCTTTTTAGCCAGGAAGCTTCCAGATAATTTCAATGAGGCAAAATTTATTACATTCAGCTTGCTCATCTTTTTTGCTGTGTGGATAACCTTCATCCCTGTTTATGTGAGCACTCGTGGCAAGTATATGGTTGCTGTGCATGTCTTTGCCATCTTAGCATCTGCTTTTGGCCTCCTTTTGTGTATATTTGCTCCAAAGTGCTATGTTGTGCTGCTGAGGCCTGACAAAAACAGCAAAAAGCATATGATGAAAAAATAAAAATTCTCCTGGATCTCCCACTGTAAAAACAAAATGTGTTATGCCTAAAAAAATGTTTAAAATCCTTCAATAAACTATATATGACTGTATGCATGTTTGGCCTATTATTCCTGCTCAAGTAAATTACACACAGTGTAAACCAACATAAACAAAGCAGCTTTACAACAAAGTCCAAATTTAGCACAGATATGAAAGCTTCCTCAGATGTCAGCAGAGCTGACCGAGTGTAAGGGAATGGCAAGATATATATATATATATATATATATATATATATATATATATATATGTGTACATATATACCACCTCCTTGTTTTTGCGCTCATTGTCCATTTTATCAGCTCCACTTACTATATAGGTGATCTTTGTAGTTCTACAGTTACAGACTGTAGTCCATCTGTTTCTCTGATACTTTGTTACCCCCTTTTACCTTGTTTTGCAGTGGTCAGGACCCCATGGACCCTCACAGAGCAGGTATTATTTGGGTGGTGGATCATTCCAGCACTGCAGTAACACTGATGTGGTGGTGGTGGTGTGTTAGTGTGTGTTGTGCTGGTATGAGAGGATCAGAAACAGCAGTGCTGCTGGAGTTTTTAAACACTGTGTCCACTCACTGTCCACTCTATTAGACACTCCTACCTTGTCAGTCCACCTTGTAGATGTAAAGTCAGAGACGACAGCTCATCTGCTGCTGCACAGTTTGTGTTGATCATCCTCTAGTCCTTCATCAGTGGTCACAGGACACTGCCCACAGGATGCTGCTTGCTGGATAATTTTGGTTGGTGGACTATTCTCAGTCCAGCAGTGACACTGAGTTGTTTAAAAGCTCCAGCAGCACTGCTGTGTTTGACCCACTCAGAGTGGAGCTGATAAAATGGACAATGAGCATAGAAATAAGGATATAATGGTCATAATGTTATGCCGGATTGGTCTATCTATCTATCTATCTATCTATCTATCTATCTATCTATCTATCTATCTATCTATCTATCTATCTATCTATCTATCTATTAATTTATTTATTTATTCATTCCTTCATTTATTCCACACAATAAAAATAAATGAAAAAATGTAAGACCTGGTTCATCATCAAAACGGTCCCTATGAGATAAATAGCAGGGGTGTCAAATTTGTTCTGCAGAAGGCCGACGAAGGTTTTCATTCTAACAAAGCAGGATCACACATGATCAAGTGTTGTAGACTGAAACTAATGGATTAAACAAGTATGTATGAAATGAAAACCTGCAGCCAGACTGACCCTTGACTTGACAGAACAAGACTGGACACCCCTGATGTAAAGCTTCCATCTTTGAGATGGAATTAAGCTCCACTCCTACTTCAGCTCCGAAAAACTCCACAGGTGTTTCAGTTCATCCGTCCATTGTACTGAGACTAACTCAGTGCTATGAGTCTGAGAGGAAGTGTACCTTCAAGACATCATTACAAAGGAATGGAAAATGAAAAAAAATCTCAAAAAGAATGCAAGCTGTACAAAAGGCTGGGCGCGATATATATTTATGCTGTTTCAAAACAATACCCCCCCCCCCCCCCCCCCCCCCCCCCATCTTTCTGATTACTATTTTTGCTATTGTCACATGGTACACAGTGAAGCAGCACAGAGATTCTGCGTGACAGATGATCTTCAGAAACATATCTTAACATTTTTGTATTAAAGGAGGACGTTGCAAATAACTGATTTGATCGTAACGTTAGCAGTGTGCTACAATGTGATTACACACATATGATATTTTACACTACCAAATTTGGAAAAAGGAAATGTAAGTGGCTTTAGCAGTGACATCATAGGTCCTGTCAAAGGGGTGCAAAGGGGCAGCTGAATACATCATCTATTCTACCAGCTCTGGCACATATTATTGGCAGATAGTGAATCCAGTTGTACCAGAGAGGAACAGGCTTGTACCAAGTGTACGAGCAATGAATCTTTCTGCTAACACATAGGCCGTAACCCAGGCCTCACATTCAGCCAGTGAAGGCTGCAAGGCTCCACAAACCCCAGAGGGATTGTTTGTGTTGTTTGAAGTTCAACACTATAATGTCAATGAAAAAGAGAAAGAAATGCCATAGTATTAGTAAAAGTCAAAGCATTAATTGTCATAAAAATACAATTAAATTATTGACATATTGGCTTAATATATGTAAAGCAAAGCTCAATAGTTGGGTTTCGTTGCATTTCATTAATACTCCCTTCTATTCATTTAGTCTGTTTAGTAGACCAACATGCTTTGATCACAAGATCATATGCCATGCCATAGCTTACCAGGCTGATTAGTGTGGCTGCTTAAAGGCTGGATTGAATACTTTATTACTGTTACTAGTATCAGTGCTAATTGTGCACAGTTGATTTAGATTGAGGATTCTTAAAAATTATTTTTAACTTATAGTTTGTCAAAACAACAAATGTAGACATTTTTCCATTGCTTCAAATGCAGCCAATCTGGCAACACATGCTTGGTGTCCACAGTTTTACTCTTAGCAACTAGTGGAAATGTATCAATCAATTAGTACTGTGCAACCTGCATGCTGAAATCTTCACACATTTGCCTCAAATCATAACAAACTGACAAAGTATGGCTAAAAATGCAGTAGCAGGCACCTTGATGACTAAATTTTGTCCATGTAATTGACATATAGTGTCAAAAACCCCATAAACATGTCTATTTGAAATTACTTGGCAGCTGGGATATAACCTTTTGTTTCTTGTTAACAATGTTAGCCTTACATTTGAGATAAGCGGGAGAAACTGTACATTTTTCCAAATTTGTCCAAAAGTGTAGCTCATTCTTTAAGCAACATATTATACCTCGAGGGTAATCACATTTACGCAATAAGCTTATAGCTAACTGGGCTGCTTTATTATGTAAAAAGGCTGAGAGGTGGAACAACAAATATCATTGGCTCGTACATTTCTTCAGGAAAAGTGAAGACCGTCCCCTGCACTTTGCAGTACCTATATGTGTCCATCGGCGTCTTCTTGCCGATTTGTGTCGGAATGGCACACCATGCTCGTCTGCTCACATTCTGGCTTCTACTGAAACTGCCTATGTGGTGTTGGTCCACAAACAAAGATGTGTGCATCTATCAGGGAGAAGAGGGCACCCACAGCTTCTACCAGGATGGAGATGTGATTCTGGGGGGCCTGTTCCCCCTGCACTACAGCCCTGTGTCAGCAATGTGGCCTTTCCAGAGCAAACCTGCACAAACTGAGTACAAGTAGTATGTGATGGTTTATTTGTTGAGATGCAAATGGAATGTATTTTCAGCCGCACTGTGTTTTTTTAAATTCAGTGTTCAATTATTGTCTGTGTCACGACAAAATGTTGTATGTCTGAAAGTATACATCTGCAGGTGAAGGAAAAGCCTCCTAATTTTAAGTTCAATTAATATAACTGGATTCTATTTTTTCCTGACTATCCATTGGCCATGAAATATTCACTCAGTTTAAAAAACAGCTGTGCTAGCATTTTCAAATTATATTTTAAAAAATGTGATTTGAGGTTTTAAGATGGCAGCAAGCTTTTTTATTGTTGCTTTTCTTTGAGAAAACTTTCCAACTGCTTTTATCCTGTTCACATATGAAATGTTTGTGAATGTTCTACAGCTTTAGTGCTCGAGCGCTCAGATGGATGAGAACTATGACATTTGCTGTGATGGAGATAAACCAGAGGCAGGACCTGTTACCAAATCTGTCTTTGGGCTACCACATTCGGGACAGCTGTGATGACATACCTGTGTCAGTGAAGGGATCACTGCTCTTGGTCAATGGGCAGCCAGACACAGGACGAGGAGCCAGCTGCACAAATGTAGGCAGGCAGCCCTCTCCAGTTATTGTGGGAGATGCTGCATCAGGGGTATCCATGGCTGTGCTGAGAACACTGGGCTCGTTCACTGTACCTTTGGTATGGCAAAAGCAATCAAATCAGTGCTGTTAATTAAAGACAAGAAATGCAGAAGAATTATAATGACTTTATACACTGACTTTCCACATTTATCTCTTTATGGTAGTGAATGTGTTGATGTATTTTATTCACATAGAAATTCTGAACTGAATCTACATTTGAATCCAATTTCAATTGAATACAATTTCTTGTGCACATACATCGAATTGTTTGTTGAAACATGTCGCCAATATAGCAGAGATGCTTTTAGCTTTTGTTTTTTTAACATAAAAGTGAGTGTGGAACCATCTTCTATGAACTAAATGAGGTGCAAATATTTAATATGAAGGTATACATAAAGCGTTTGATCAGTGTTAATTTCATTACTCACATTATCTTTTATTATATCCCTTCAGGTGAGTTATTTCGCATCTTGCTCCTGTCTTAGCAACAAGAAGGACTTTCCCACATTCATGCGGACGATGCCAAGTGACCAATTTCAGATTAAAGCTTTAGCGAGGCTGGTCCATTACTTCCAGTGGACCTGGGTGGGGGTCATAGGTGTGGAGTCAGATTATGCTCGCTTTGCCATTCAGCTCTTTCTGAAGGAATCTGCCAAGTATAATGTGTGCCCTGCATATGTGCACTTCTACCCTGTCGCTCTTACCAGAGAAGCACTAAAAGAGCTGATGGACACTATTCAGACCTCCACAGCTACAGTCATACTCAATTTCTCTGGAGAGTCAGAGCTGCAGACCATCCTGAAAGAGTGCAGGCAACAAAACATCACCCATATGCAGTGGATCGCCAGTGAAGCCTGGGCCACTGCGAAGGCCCTGTGGGGTGATTACAGCAATATCTTGCAGGGAACGTTGGGTTTTGCCATACGGAAAGGGGAAATCCCAAACCTGGGCAATTACCTCAGAGGGCTGAACACCTCCACTGTTCAAGCTTCTGATTTTTTAACTGAGTTTTGGGAGGAAACCTTCAACTGTCAGGTCAATGGATCCCTAAACACCCATATACACAAAGAGGAAGCCCAGAAGAGGGGACCGTGCAGTGGCAGAGAGAGTCTGGACAATGTGTACACTTCCTATGCAGACGTGACCCAGCTTAGAGTGAGCTACAATGTATACAAGGCCGTATATCTCATAGCACATGCTTTGCATGAAATGAGTACCTGTGTTCCAGGACAGGGCCCCTTTCAGAACAGGACATGTGGGAGCCTGAACCCCTTTTTACCATGGCAGGTGTGATATTTGTTCATGTGATTTGTGAATTAAATGGTGGAATACTCTAGAGTTTTTCAATGATCTGCTGCACACTGCAGTTACCATGGGCAGTAATTACAGTGCACTGCCCTGTGCTTAGAAAAAGAATAGAAAACTCATTTATAATGAAGCCAATTGGCAGGTGCTTCAACTTCAGCAGACAATGCTGATCTTTCACTGTTTTCTGCCCAGAGAATTTATTGTACCTGGTAGCTGATCACATGCTACAGATGCGGCAGATTGAAATCAGGCCTTTTAATAATACCAGGGGCAATTAAACGTTCATGAGAAGTTTTGTATAGGCTATAGACAAAAACAACTAGTGTTCATGTATGATTTTCCAACTGTCTGTCCTATCAATCTTCCTCAAAGCTCCTGAGCTACATGAAAAGAACAAACTTCACAACACTAGGAGAAGATGTCCGCTTTGATGAGAATGGAGACCCTATTGCTTCTTATGATCTTATGAACTGGCAGGTAGCAAATGATGGCTCTCTACAGCTGGCCAAGGTGGGGTTCTATGATGCCTCACTGAGGGAGGACAGAGACCTGGTCATTAATGAATCAGTGATTATGTGGCACAGAGGGAACAAGGTGTGTGCTTTTTCATCCATAGCTAGATTGTCTTTCATACGGCTACTTCTTATTCAGCTATTCTGCATGTTTGTGACTCACTTAGACTATCCACTGATTACGTTTTGTAGCTTGAAATGGCATGATATTGTTTGTTCAATTGATTTTACATTAGAGCTGCAATTCATCTCACTGGATGTATTATACATAAATATAAATATATTTATAAAAATAATTCCAAAGGTGCTCTTTAAGATTTTTGAAACAATTATTTCCTGAGTATTTATTAAAAAGGGGAGGCTACAAAATGTGCAGTAAGTTTGTTTATTTAATAGGTGCTGTATGTAATTATGTATGTACTAAAGTGAAGGCCTTGCAGTCTTGTGCTTCATCCGCTGTGGTTCACAGGCACCAGTATCTGTGTGCAGCAAAAGTTGCCTGCCAGGCTCCAGGAAGGCCAGACGAAAGGGTGAACCCATATGTTGCTTTGACTGCATTCCATGTGCTGAGGGAGAGATTAGCAATGAAACAGGTGTGAAACTGACATTATTTGATATTTCAAGCTGCTTTGTAAAACTATACAGTACAGTTGAACTGTATTTTTCATCAATTCCATCACAGACTCAATTGATTGTTTGAGATGTTCAAAGGAGATGTGGCCAAACCAAGCAAGAGACCAATGCATACCAAAAGCCTTGGAGTACCTGTCCTTTCAAGAGCCCTTGGGAATAGTTCTGTGGTCTGTTTCAACCTTTGGAGCCTGTTTGACTGCAGCAGTGCTTTGCATATTTGTGATGTACAGGAAGACCCCCGTCATCCGAGCCAACAACATGGAACTCAGTTTCTTGCTTCTCCTGTTCCTTTGCGCATGCTTTCTGATTGGTCTGACATTCATTGGCAAGCCCTCCAACTGGCTTTGCCAAATCAGATACACTGCCTTTGGAATCAGTTTTGCACTTTGCATTGCGTGCATCTTGGCTAAGACTGTAGTGGTTCTGATGGCTTTCAGAGCAACCCTACCTGGCAGTGATGTCATGAAATGGTTTGGCCCAGCTCAACAAAGGTCTAGTGTCATACTGTGCTCTTGCATTCAGGCCCTTATCTGCATCATATGGCTAACAAGCAGTCCTCCCTCTGCTGTTTACAACACTGAGTTTATGAGCGCTACTATAATTGTAGAGTGTAACGTGGGGTCTGAGATGGGATTTTGGTGCGTGTTGGGATACATTGGCCTCTTGGCTTGCATGTGCTTTATAATAGCCTTTTTAGCCAGGAAGCTTCCAGATAATTTCAATGAGGCAAAATTTATCACATTCAGTATGCTTATCTTTTTTGCTGTGTGGATAACCTTCATCCCTGTTTATGTGAGCACTCGTGGCAAGTATATGGTTGCTGTGCATGTCTTTGCCATCTTAGCATCTGCTTTTGGCCTCCTTTTGTGTATATTTGCTCCAAAGTGCTATGTTGTGCTGCTGAGGCCTGACAAAAACAGCAAAAAGCATATGATGAGAAAATAGGAAAACAAATGCTGGTGCTCAGTTACACTCAGACTCGCTACTCAATAAAAACAAATGTATTAAACCTGCAGAGTTTTTAAAACATTTTATGCTACAATAAAGAGCTGTCTTACAAAGGTTTGGTCTGTTATTTCTGCACAGGTGAATCAGTCACAGTAATAGACAAACATAAAGAAACACATTCATTGGAAGAAATAACAGTCTGAAAACACAGGGAGAGCCCATAGTTCGCATAGATTTCAGAGCTTCCTGAGCGATTGAGTGAGCATGAGAGAGCAGCAACAGCAGCATCACTTAATGGTCTACGTCCAGATGTGCACCTTTTTCTGAAAATAATAAATAAATAAAAACAATCAAATGTTAGGTAAAATAGCTTTACCGTATGCCAGTGGTGCATTTTGTTTTTCTGGAGTTCTACATACACCTCAATGAGTCCTCTGAATGTACATTTTTAAATGATTGGGGCTTTGGGCTCCTGAGTGGTGCAACCATCTACACTGCAAAATTTGCTATCATGGCAAGAAATTCGTAATCTAGTCGATATTTCAAATATTTTGAAATTAATTGATGGAAATTATCTCACTATATCAGCAGATTATTTTGCTTTTACCAGTCTACCAATGTAGTGAGATCATTTGATACAGAGACACACACACACACACACACACACACACACGCACACACACACACACACACACACACACACACACACACACACACACACACACATACACATTTTCTTAGCCGCTTCTCCCTCAGGGTCGCGGGAGGTGCTGGAGCCAATCCCAATCCAAGTATAGAGATCACTTTTTTTCCAGGAAGTAAGTAATGTAATATTATGGTTTGATATACAATATATGTAAATAATAATGGATACGTATTTACTCCAAAACTGGAGTTATCTATACTAAAATTAGTGCTAGCATCATGTATGGCCTGCTGAGTGTGTGCAGCACTTTTATGTCTGACTAAAAAATAATCTAGCTTTGGGAGCACAGCGTCAAATGTTTTGCGCTTCTTTGCTGCACAACTTTATTTCTCAGTCTCCCACGCAGTGAAGAACATTCCCATTACGTACGCTACCATTCAAGTGCCTCCATCATACCAGTCTGTCTTTACGCAGTTATGCCATCACGTAACATCATAAAATAGTCTATTATAACCATGACCTGGTGGGTGAGGCTGCAGTGAAATTACTGAAAATGACTCCTACAACTGCAAAATAGTAGCAATTGTCAAAATGTATGCGCATTTAAAAAAATGTATTTAACATCAACTCATACAGAATATCTTATTCGTGTTTTCATGGGGCCTTTGGCTCATAGGGGACCCTAAGCGGCTGCGTACTTTTGCCTAGTGCTAAGACTGCCCCTGCCATACCATTTCAAAACGGTCTACCTTCTGATTGCTTTAGCATGTACTGTCATATTCCATACAAGTGTTAAAGGATAAGTCGGGTTTAGGCCACTGGTGTTTCGTAATGCAAATGGAAATGAACCAACAGGCCGATTTTATTTTAAATCAATTTTATGGAATATTTTAACATTTGTTGTTTATTCTCAGTTGTGTAAGTGGGGAGACGAAAGCTCTGTAGACACTATCTGGATTTAAACATGAACAACTTCAAATTAAGGAGATAGTGTTAAAGCCCTGTGAGAGTCCCGGAGGCCGAATGTCGGATCTCTCCCTTTTTCAAGCTGCCTCTGCTTATATAGGCTGAATGGACGCACATACATAAATAACATGGTTAGACACACACACACATCCATACATTTCCATAAGGAAACATCTGGAAAAGCTTAAATACCGCTCTCATACCATTGGCATGCTAGCTCCCTCTCTTGAGGGAGGGGGCGAGAGACAGAACACACAGGCTTTAACAGAGGGAAAGAGAGCAGTCCCTAAAGATAACAGATATGAAAAATATAAAGAAAAACACGAATGTAACAACATAACAAATACAATATGAGTGTAAAGACACCTCACATTAAAGCTGAATTTGACCGGTTGAAAATATAACTTTAATTATTAAAACAGGCTGACATTATGTGCCGCGTTAGCCCGCTCATCTAAGAAACGGATGAAATAGATGATATTAATGTGCGCGAGCACCTTCGGTCAGAGCCAACCCTCGCTTCTGTGAGGGGAGCGAGTCGACATTCGTGTTCGCTGCGAACCGCAACACTTGTTCAGAAAAGCGAACACATGATTTGTAGTTGAAGGTAAAGTATTCCATGTCCAAAGCCGAGATTTTTTAGTCAGAAGTTAACAAATACATCGACAACCCGCCTCGGTCAGACGTCTCGCACAGGTAGCGTCATTAGCTTCGCTAGCGCCAGCCTCAGGTTACCTGTTAGCTCCCCAAGTTAGCTAGCCCGCCTAATATGAAGTAGGTATCCTCCTAACTAACTCCTAACTCAAGATAACGACTAATAACCGGCATAGTTTGGCAAGCAGACCACTCCGTTTATCCTATAAGCGAACTAGCTAGCCGGCGTTTGCTGTAACAGTCGGTTTTCTGTGAATTCTGTCCGTCCGGTTATTGCTAACTAGCCTAGCTAGCTAACCTAGTTAACTAAACGGCTAGCGATGGCTTCGTTGTTTGGAATTTCCCATTTGCGAATACATCAAATATACAAAGTTATGAATCTGGCTGAGTGCAATAATTTAGCTTATTTGCTCGAGTTAACACTGTATTTTGCCGCCCAACTCTGGCGACACGAGTTGCGTCTCAGAAGATATATTTTATACATTTTTATGTTTCGCAAACGTCAATTATGCTAGCTAGCTAGGGTAAGTGTTAAGTCACCTCAAGTTGGCTGAATATTTGAAAACGACTTTCTGCACCGAAATAGAGCTGCTAAATGTTAAACCGGGAGTCATGCAGCTAATAGTTGCATAGGAGTCGATTTTATTTGATATATGATGTGTTGTTTGGGCGTAGAAACCATTATTTCATGAACTACATTAGGTTAGTTAGGTTAGTGCATTGGGGAATAGGGAGTCATCCGCGATTCAGCTGCGTCAACTGACTGCATCGACGTTAGATTTCATCAAGGTTTAGCAGTCAGATGAGTGTAATTATGTAGTTATGTGTATATTATTTAGCTGTCCAGGGAAATGTGAGATGGTTTTGTACCTTTTTTTTTATTTAGTGGAGAGCCCAGTGGTCTTCGGATGATGTTAATCCCCAGAGATCACAAGGAAGCCAGAGCTTTATTTATTTAAATACAGAACACTAAGTCATGTCGAGGTACATGTAAGGCTAAATAAGGTATAATAATAAAAGGCTAAATAAAAAAGTCCCCACTGAAAACGTAATGTTCAGGAACGTTATGTGGAATTCTTGATGTTTTATTATCCTTGCCATCACATAGTATGTTTCAGATTTTTCCCCATTACATGCTTTTTTGTGTTTGTTTCTGGTTTGAACAGGATGATATAACACTTTGGCATAAAAATACACAATAATAAACCAAAGGCAGAAGATAAAATTGCAAATATTTCTACAGCTACTGTGTACTTCCCAGGAGAGCTGACATAGGCTGGGATGAAGGTGATCCAAACTGCACAGAATATGAGCATGCTGAATGTGATGAACTTGGCTTCATTAAAGTTATCAGGCAGCTTCCTGGCTAAAAAGGCCAGTGCAAAACAAATGGTAGCAAGAAGGCCAATGTATCCTAGAACTGAATAAAATGCAGCATCAGAGCCTGTGTTACATTCTAAAATGATTTTTTTATTACGCTGCTCAAAAACTTTATCTGGGAATGGTGGTGTAATCTTTAACCAGAGAACACAGATAACAATTTGAGCAGCTGTGCATGAGTACACAATGCCCCTTTGTTGGGCTGGCCCAAATTTCCCTGCCACGCTGTTACCAGGCAGTGTTGCTCTGAAAGCAGTCACAACAACTATCGTTTTGCCCAGCACGCAGGAAATGCAAAGGGCAAAGGTGATGCCGAACGCTGTGTGACGCAGCATGCAAGACCAAACGGTGGGCTCACCGATGAACGTGAGAGGACAGAGGAAGCAGAAGATTAGAGAGAGGAGTAACAGTAAGCTCAGTTCTGAATTGTTAGCTTTCACTATTGGCGTTTCTCTAAAACATATGAACACCACCATTGTTGAAAAAGTTAAGCATGCACCAAATAGTGACACAGCTATCAGAACTATCCCCATTGTTTCAGCGTATGACAGGAACTCTGTGACTTTCATAATGCAGCTGTCTTTTCTGTCATTAGACCAGAACTCTTCAGGGCAAGTGGTACAATCTGCTGCTCCTATAGGAGAAATGAAAAGGTGTGCTTAGAAATATACTTGATTCCTAAACATGGAGTATACAGGCAATATTAGTTAAAAGTATATTGCACCTGTTGTATTAGATATGGTACCATCAGCACATGGAATGCAGTCAAAGCAGCATACAGGCAGGCCTTTGATTTGTGCTTTCCTTGTGCCATGTGGACAGATTTCTGAGCAAACAGCTTTTGGAGTCTAGCAGATGTACAGTATATATTAGATAATGTGTATAACTCAGCAAAACAATATGATTGCAATTATGTTTTTACTACCAGATTTCCTGTATTCCAAACAATCAGGTCCTCATTAATCTCAAGTTCATATCTTCCATTTGTAGAGGTGCTGAAATGGCCTACTGCAATATGTTGCACCTGCCCTTCCCGCAGCTGCCAGTTTATAACTTCATACGAAGCAGGTGGGTCTCCTTTGTCATCAAAGAATACTTTCTCCCCATATGCATCTACAAAATTTACTTTTTTCAACTGCTCACTTACCTTGTGGGGGAAAAAAAGCATAATGTAGTTAAAGCAGTGATTTAATTATGAACCTCATCAATGCTCAAATTGAATTCAGTTGAAAATAGCTTACCAGTTTAGGGGTTATCTGTGATGTATTAAGACACAGTCTTGAGAAATTGCTTTCAGGCATCTCACAAAACATTATTTGATGAAGGGCATGTGCAATTGCATACACTGCTTGATAAACATTATATGCCACTCTTAGTTGTGTGACATCGAAAAATTTGTTTGTATAATCTATTTTTTCTGTTCCTGTGCATATTTTAGACATGTTAAATGAAAGATTTACTGAAGATGGAGGTCTACAGCCCACTATCATTTCCCAAAAGTCACTGACAAAACTGGTCTGTGAATCATAATAAGGGCTGATGTCTTTGAGAACAGGTCCCAGTTTGGGCATGGGCATCTTTCGGACCACAAATCCAATTGTCCCTCCAAAAGATTGGAACATCTCTGTAGTGGATGGTCTGTCTGCGGTTATCCAGGCTTCACTTGCAATCCACTGTATTCCCATGATGTTCTGATTTACCACTTCTTTCATTAAAGGATAGAGATCTCCTTCAGGTACAAATGCTAGAATCACTTTCACTGTTGATTGTTTTATCATTTCAACAACTTCAAGGATTTTACTTTGGGGGTACGTCCGCAAAATTGTGCCAACAAACGCAATACAAACCCCATGTTGTTCCACTTCTTTTGTGAAAGCTGAAATCCCGTTTCGTCCGTAATCATTATCAGATTGCAGAGCTCCAATCCACGTCCATCCATATCGTTTGACCAGGAAAGCTAAAGCCTTTGCCTGGTGGTAGTCACTTGGTATTGTGCGAAAAAATGTGGGATATTTGCTTTTGTCACTTAAACATGCACAAGTTGAAAAATAACTTACCTATTGAGTGAAAGATAAAATGAAGCTTTAAACTGATGTATTTTTACATTGAAAGGATCTTGATTAATTCTTTTTTATTTATTTATTAATTATTTTAGGTGTTACCACTGGCACTCCGAATGGCCCAAGTGCCCCAGCCACAGCTATAGACTGGGTAGAGCCTGATTCGGCTACAAGAGCTGCTATGGGAGGTGGACGACACTGAGAGAAAGATTCTTTTTCCTCTGACTCGCTCGCCAGGGTGAGGGCAGCTCTCAAAACATTAGAAGGAGAAGCACAAGAATCCAGAATTTTATATCCCAGAGAGATGTTGGGAAGCAAATGACCATCACTGTTTATTTCATCTATTGCAAATATCATAGTTCTTGTCCAACGAAAAGCTCGCAGGTCAAATCTGTTGTGAATAATTTCGATAGGGCAGAAAAAAAATACACAGTTAATATTAAATATAACTCTTCAGTTACATTGTTGGTATACTTTTATTAAACTCACCCCTTACAGTCAGCCTTAGGTGGTTGTATCTCAAATGAAGTAAGGACGTTCTCCTGTTTGTTGAAAATAGGAAAAATGCCTCCTATCATAATGTCTCCTTCTTTGAACATATCATGCATTTCGAACTTACCTAGGAGCTCACATGCAGAGCATGTTTGATTGCAGAGCAAAAAACATAAGTGCATTACACTGAGCTTACCCATGACTGCTCAGCAGTTCAAAGATGACGGAAAGGATTGCTCCTTTTTTATATGTCTTTGTTGACTATGCGTAGATGGTTCTTGCCGGTAGGCTGGGTTTTGTCAGAGGTGTGCCTCTACTGGAACTGATCACATGTTCTTTAGAGGCAAAGCAGTTCTTGCATAGTATGGCTTAAGTTGTTCATGGATTATTCAGAATATTCATGCTTTTCCAGTGAAAAACAAAACAAACATTTGCAGTCCTCAAATCAGTCCTAGTCACAGTGCTGATTCAGTGAAAAAATGCAGCACAGTTTAAGCAGAAATAAACTATTGCCGTTAGCATTTTTATATATACACAGATAAACTGATGTGTCAGTGTGTGTTGCGCTGGTCTGAATGGATCAGACACAGCAGTGCTGCTGGAGTTTTTAAACACCTCAGTGTCACTGCTGGACTGAGAATAGCCATCCAACCAAAAATATCCAGCCAAGAGTGTCCTGTGGGCAGCATCCTTTGACCACTTATGAAGGACTAGAGGATGACCAACACAAACTGTGCAGCAGCAGATGAGCTGTCGTCTCTGACTTTACATCTACAAGGTGGACTGACAAGGTAGGAGTGTCTAATAGAGTGGACAGTGAGTGGACACAGTGTTTAAAAACTCCAGCAGCTCTGCTGTTTCTGATCCACTCATACCAGCACAATACACACTAACACACCACCACCACATCAGTGTTACTGCAGTGCTGAGAATGATCCACCACCCAAATAGTACCTGCTCTGTGAGGGTCCATTGGGGTCCTGACCACTGAAGAACAGGGTAAAAGGGAACTAACAAAGTATCAGAGAAACAGATGGACTACAGTCTGTAATCATAGAACTACAAAGTGCACCTACATAGTAAGTGGAGCTGATAAAATGGAAAATTAGCCTAGAAACAAGGAGGTGGTCATAATGTTCTGCCTGATCGGTATAAATTTTCATGAGAATTACTTGTAATGCTTATGTACACTGATTTTTTTCCCGATCCATCACTGCCTGACGTTTGCAACCTGCTAGGCACTGTGATTCTTCATTGGTGATGCCAGATTCTGCTCGTTTCTGAGGAATTTGTCCTTCAGTTTTGTCTTCATTAAGCTAAAGAGGGGTTAAGATCTGGAGATTGAGAATGTTCAGCTTGTAGTTGCTAGTAATAAACCAGTGTAATAAACCAAAAAAAAAAATCAGCATTATGCAGATGAACATTTAAAGCATGTTTGATAATGCATTTATTGTACTGTGTTAAAATGTCTGCATTTTAATCATTCTATAAATGAATGTTATATTTTTCTGTGATACCAAGGGCATTTCTGCATTTTATGTTTGATAAATTTTATACATTTCTGTTTGCACATCAGCATTGTTATTGGCATTAGCAGATATGTACAATAAAATTATTAGTAAGCAGTACTGGGCCTCAAATTACCATATCCCCAGTATGATTTATAATTCAACCTGCTCCTACAGTCTGTAAAGATTAGTGAACCAGTTCCACCAACAGCCATAAATGCCATGCTATTTCACAGATTATATTAGGTAGTATGCTGTTGAATTCATCATGGTTATGACTTCCCTGTTAGAATACAGCACTTTAGTCTACTCTTTCACATTAAAATAGAAAGACGTGTAAGATACAGAAATCCAAATGGAGTGTGTCAACCATTTTGGTGTAATGCAAATGAATGGCTGTAGGGTGCAATGCACAGTTTGCACACTGGGTGGCACTAAACATTGAGTATACACATCAGGTGCACACACAAACAGGAAATTGGGCCCATATTCACAAAGCTTTTCAGAGCAGGGGTGATGATTTAGGATCAGATTCGTCTCTCATTTAATTTTTACTTCATTGACTGGAACAGATTCTTGATCAGCACTCCTAATCTGAGATGTTTTGTGAATACGGGCTATAGTCTCCTCAATTCCTCTCCCTGTAGTCCATTGAAAGTCCATGAGAATACACACTTAAGGATCTGAGAACCATTGCTGCTCACCTGTGTGATTTAGTCATGTGTTTCATTAAACTAACATCAGTTTTCAAGCAAAATCAATAATCAAGTAGAAGTAAAAAAATAGTAATTTAATTGATCACTTCAACAAAAGTATGAAAGTATCTAGTAAAAAGACTGCTCAAGCAAGTTACTTTATCAGATCTCTCTAATCAGAATAGAACTACAAAATCACAGCCTGATTTAGGTTTAACTAATAACTTATCTACCTTTTACCTGTCTTACTTTTGGAAGAGAATGTGCATTCTTCATAGAAGGCTTCATAGCTGATACATACTGTACTGATACTGAATACATGTCTTCAGTTTGTTGGGATAAACCTTATTTTATTAATAAATTTGAAATTCAGCTACAGTGTCTAAAAATCAAAGGAAACATATCAAAGACAAGCCTGCTCAAATCAGATACCTTTGGGCGAATGGAGCTTTGTAAGATGCGTTTGAATGAAGCACACAAAACATACATAAAATTGAAACAAATATTTAAAAAAGTAAATGTGTAGCGTAGATTAATGTAACAGAGCTAAAGTACATTTTTGACCTCACAAATTACTCAAGTGAGAGTCTAAATTACTCTATTTTAAAAATACTTTTAAAAGTACAATTTGTTCAGAAAGTTACTTAAGTACATGTAACAGAGTAAGTGCAGCACATTACTACCCACGTCTGCTCATGGATACATGAAACCATGCACAGCTGTGCCCTTTCTATCTATTATAAGTGTTTCTCTACTACTGAAGTCCATTTTTATGGGATAAATATCATAATATGTAAATATGGAACGAATATAACTAAACCGACCATAACACAAGGATCTTAGTTATTTTGTTTTCTCTTATATCACCAAGTTTGTGCATAAAAACTAGTAAGATAAAACTTGCTATTCTGGATTTTTTTCCTCACATGCCCCCTGTTCTCACTTGAGATGAATAATATATTTGACACAGGGCAGGAATCATAAGTCTAAAGTGTATGATCTTTTGTTTGATCTATTCTTTTGCTGGTTGTATAGGCCCTTTGTCAGAGTGAATGTACGTTAGAGGATGATCATTTTCAGTTGTGGAAACCCAAACCATATAATAACAAAATCTTCTGATATGTATAGCCCTGAATGTTCTCAATTAATACAAGTAAATGAAGAAAATAGAAGAAATACATAAACATCTACTGCAAATTGTTAACTTTACTTCAGATGTTTGCAGAGACTGACCAGAAAGTGAAAAGTTTCAATGTACGATTTCAGCATTTTTTTCTGCATAGAATTTGTCTGCATTTTTTTTTATTGAACCATATCTGTCAGAACATGAACCGTATTTTTAACATTATTTAATGTTAGTTAAATATGTAATGGCTATATACCATTGGGGCCTGTTTTTTACATAGCACCAAAGAATCTAGAAATTCTGAAACCATTGCATTTATAATTGCTTGATTTAATATATTCTTAACATAAATAATTAAAATATTTTAATTAGTATCCAATTTGGTCACTTTTTTCTTTGTCTAAATGAAAAGCAGCACAGAGCTGTTCCCATATGTAACATAATGAAGGTAAGCACAAAATAGAAATTAGCAACTAAATGTTGTACTTTTTTTTCTTTTTCTCTTTTGTTTCTTTAGTTTTCGTGTGCTCACTGCATCCTAGTTAGTGTGTGTGTGCACACTAGAGTGTATGTGGTGTGTTACTTCATGGATAGGTTAAATGCGGAGGTGAAATTTCCCTGTTGTGGATTTTCTGAGTAAAAGTAAGTTAACACATCCTCTACAGCCCATGTGTCAAACACAAGGCCCGCGGACCAAGTCAGGCCCATAGCACAATCCTTTTTGGCTCACAAAATGATTTCAGTTTTCTATTAATATTAATTAATCACATTCTCCATGAGCTGCACTACAGGCTGTACACTGGGGACATTTAAATAGGTTCAGTTATCTGCAGCTAATGTAGTCTGTTTTTGTTAAAATAATTTGTTTTTATTTAAAATGATTTTTGAATCAGTATTCAGTGCCTGTTTTTTGCCATTGTGGTTTTGAAACAATGGCCAATTGTGGTCATGACAAAATGTTAAGTAAAAATAAAATAAAACACAGCTGGCCCATAAATTTATTGAGATTTTTTAAATATGGCCTTTGTAGCGATTGATTTTCTCTCCCCTGCTCCATGGGAATATATATATATATATATATATATATATATATATATATATATATATATAAATTGCATAGGCCACATTTTATGCTTTATGCTTTAATAACTTGTTAAATACACCAAATTTTGCATTAAAATGTGCAGAAGTGTGATCTCTGTAGAGGAAGTTTCATTTATTTTCACAAATCAGAAAAACAAATGTGATTTGACCAGGCATGCCCAAATTTTGCATACAAATGTTGGCTCCTGTCTTAACCAGCAGTTCTTCATAAGTGATTTTAAATGGGTGATTTTCACTCAGGTGTGGAGAGGTCATGGTAATTACCACTGTCATGTACTTTATTTATTTATTTATTTATTGCAGTATATCATGATTTTGCTTGATTTGTAAAAGACCCTTTTTACTCATTGTGATGATTATTTATTTCATCACATTATTGGCTAATAACATCAAAAATCTTAATAGCATCAAAATTTCAAAATGTACTGATTTATACAATGGTTGTAAGGTTACTTGTCAAAAACTCTTTGCTCCACCATTACTGATAAATAGAGTCCATGCTGTCATGCAGATGAAGTGATAAATAAAAAGCCATGGTGAAAGGTGCTTTCCTCGCTAGAAAAGCCATTAAAAAGTAAAATGCAGCCTGGAGTCTTAACCAGTAAATTACTGGCCACAAGTCTGTAGCTGATCCAAAGCCTCTTTGTAGATTCTGATTTATATTCATGTTAAAGAAAGAGAAATTAAGTATTAACCGAAATACCCACGTATGGACCTGTATGAGAGTGAAAGCAAGAACACTGAGTCTCTGCTGTGGAAGCCCAAACCATTTCATGACATTACTGCCTGGAAGTGTAGCTCTGAAGGCCATTAGCACCACTATTGTTTTCCCCAGAACACAGGAGATGCAGAGGACGAAGGTGATCCTAAATACAGTGTGGTGAACTTTGCAGGAACTTCGAGATGGTTGAACGGTGACTGTAAGTGGACAGATTGAGCACCGTGAGATTGTCAGAAGCAGCAAGAAACGTATTTTGGTGTTACTGGAACTGTGGCTGTGAGTATGTCTTTGTTGGTAGTTGATGAAAATAATAGCTGCTGTAAGACAGAGTAGAAACAGTGACATGACTGTCAACTGTACACCCACAATTCCCTTAGAACTTTTCAGTAGATGTGGAACATCTTCTGTGGCAACTAAACAGAAATTAAACATACATGAGAATAATTTATTGCCATTCCATATGTATCTATGGCATTTATGATATGATACTTTTTAGAATAAATAGGAAAACAATCACCTTTTTGGCACCTTATGTTCTTGTAAGCAGACAGGTTTGTGTTAAAGCAGGTTGCAGTTATTTGGCTTCTGTCTGTTTGTTCCTATAGTAAGCAATTCAATATGCAAACGAAATGGGCAAAGAAATTAATATATTAATGTAATTTAATAGATATGTGTTATATATTATGGCATATCACTCTGTGTGAATATCTATAATTCTACACAAAAGAAATTTTGACAAAAATCAAAAGTCATGCTATAGATTGTCTTTCTTTTACACTGCCGCACACAAATAGCTGTTGAGCCATGGAGGCATTCACATCGTTCACAGTGCCAAAAAATTGCATCTTCATTGTTAACTTTACCTTGTATATGACAAAGTCAGTGTAAAAAAACAAGTGAATGCACAACGTTCTCTACTCTCATTTACGGTGTCAGTGCTCCTACTCACATGAGGCACATGCATGAGAGGGCATCCACAGAGCAGAGGAGCAGACACATAAGCAGAGGCAGACAGACTGCAGTAGAACATGTCCTTCCAAAAGATTCCAAACAAAGCAGGCTTTGCTCTGTCTAGTAGCTTCAAAGTAAGTAAATACTCAGTCAGACTTGTCAACTCCAATATTGTGAAGCCAGCTTGTCCATATGGTATTATGGTTTTCCCTCTGAACCTAGATGAGAGAATCGAGGCCTCAGTCATGAGCCATAGTTTCATTGTTAAATTGATCCATCTTTCTCCAGTCGTAAAAATGGTGAAATAAGACAAACACAAACAGTTTGTCTCATTTGTATTTCTCTGAATGGGTAGATTTTTCTGAATCAGTTGATGCAGTGCCATGAGCCATATATTTTTGCTTCCCATATTTCTCATGAAGATTGAAAAGATGTGGCAAAAACCTAAACAAACAGAGCCAGAAAGATGGAAAACCTGTTGAGATAGAAAATGTTATAAGGCTTGACAAATATGAATATATATGTTTTAACACAAAGTGAGGCCAAATTAGGTTATGCTATTTCCAGCTTACTGTTTTCAGTAATTTCATTAGGAATAGTCATAATTATCCATTTAAGACTTTCATTGGGAAAGTGAAGTTACAGTGCCATTTTAAACATGTATTGCAGTTTTACTTATTTGATTTAGGTGTTTAGCATTTGCAGAGAGTGTTGTTTCTCACCAGGTGCAGTCTCTCTATGGTTTTGACCTGTTCTGATATGAGGGGGCCTATTAAAGCCTGCCAGTTCCGGCATTCGCACGCATGCATGCAGGAGCGTTCTGAATAAACGCCCTGGAGGAACAATGTGTTCACCTTGCATGCCTCCACAACACACAGTGCCTTACATAGTTCTGTTAGGAAGCACCTGAAATAAAAGAATGTATGTAATTAAATAATACCACCATTAATTCAGTATATTTGTACCACATACATAATGTTTAATGATAATAATGATAAACCATTTAGCTAATTAGTGACCTAATGAGTACATTCATTCAGTCTATGTTATGATTTGTATCTTTGTACAGAAACATAAAATCATTGTAATACACTCTAAGTTACAAGCATTATCTGTAATGGGTAGCAAAAAAATTTAGTTAGGAATTTTAAACCATACTTACCTTCTGTATTTCTCTCTGTTAATGTCTCTGTATTCGTGCCCACTAAAGCCTTTGTTAGCTTGCAAAGTTTTTACAACTGAAAGACTATCATTTGAATGTTTTCCCAAATAAGGTGATGCATGGTGATACTTTGGCGCCCTTGTGAGAAGAGCAAGCACAACCAGAGCGACCCCTCTCATCTCAGAGGCTGGGCTCAGGTGAAGTTCCAGAAGAGAAGAGCATCATGGTTTTATAGTCTCTCCCATGTGACCAAGGCAGAGGGCCATTTGATATGTAGCACCATGACCCTAATTCTCAGAGGTAACTCAAACACAGTGAACACTGTGTTTATTTATGTTTTTTCTTTGTATAAACTTATAATACTACTATAGAAAGTGATATTCACGGTTATTTAGTTGATATGTCATATTTATAACACTGTGCCAGGTGGTGTTAGGTGTTGTGGTTATATGTCATGTTTTATTTGATTTTAAAAATGTAACAGTAGTAAATTGAGTATTGTTGTAGCTAGTTACTGCTCCAGTACTTTTCATTCAGGGCATGAAAGAATGTATGTAATATCATAAACATAAGCAGCAAATGAAAGCATGTAGGAGGCAGAGAAGAAAGACTGTTTTATACCATTTGGCAGTTTAATTCTGAGCAGTCTTTTTCATTTGATGGTTTGGCCTTAAGGCTGAGTAGTATTTTGAACAGGAAAGGATGGAGCGGATATGCAGAGTCTATGAAGAAATGTGCTTCTGTTGTGATGATGACATACTGTGTTTTTGCTACTTGTTATTTAGCCTAGGTGTGAGGAAGTAGTATCTGAGATATTTAAAGCAAATAAAGTGTAATAACAATAACATTTTTCAAATCATATGATTTTAATTGTATATTATTATTGCAGTTAACCTGTAGATTTAGATGTTACTGTAAAATGTAACATGACCATAATAGAGACATGACATAATTATATGTTCATAATTGTAAATCATTCATTAAATATTTGTGGTTGAAAGAATTTATACTCTGTGTGCCACTATTTTAGTTGTGAAGAAGATAGAAAAAGAGGATTTTTTTTGACCATAGCATTATGGTAAATCTTTCTCCACTAGAGGGGGGCTTTATGTAGAGGTAATGCTGTTGGGGCCTATATTCCAGATGAGATTAGAAAAGCCTTTGTAGGCCTTTAATAAGGTTGTATTAAATAGATTTACATACTTCATATTTCACTGTGTGGCAGATTAAATGAGCAACTCGTCAATGGTCTTTTTCACAGGGATTGTTTTTAATATAGTATTTTTTTTATTGTAACTTCATAGCTAATTTGGTGTTTTTGCCATTAGATGTTTTTTTGTATTTTCATTCGGCCTGAATAGAATTACATAACATTTTGGAATTAATATACAAACTAGTAAACCAGAACTTGAGGCCAAAATGGCAAATATCTCCACTGCGACAGTGAACTTTCCAGGAGAGCTGACATAAGCTGGGATGAAAGTGATCCAAACAGCACAGAATATGAGCATGCTGAATGTGATGAACTTGGCTTCATTGAAGTTATCAGGTAGTTTGCGAGCCAGAAAAGCCAAAATAAAACATAAACTAGCCAGGAATCCAATATAACCCAGCACAGCCCAGAAACCTATAGCTGAACCTAACTGACATTCTAATATGATTTTTTCCTGATAGTAATTCATATTCTCATAAGGGAAAGGGGGAGAAGTTGTCAACCAGAGCGCACAGATAAAGACCTGTATGAGAGTAAGGGCAAATACACTGAGTCTCTGCTGTAGAGGCCCAAACCATTTCATGACATTACTGCCTGGAAGTGTAGCTCTGAAGGCCATTAACACCACTATTGTTTTCCCCAGAACACAGGAGATGCAGAGGACAAAGGTGATCCCAAATGCTGTGTGGCGCAGCATACAGGACCACTCAGAGGGCCGACCGATGAAAGTAAGTGAACAGAGGAAACACAGAGTCAGTGAGAAGAGCAGAAGGAAGCTCAGCTCTGAGTTGTTGGCCCTTACAATGGGAGTGTGTCTGTAGTGAAAGAAAACTGCAAATATAAGTGTAGTTAAAAATCCTCCAAGTAAGCTAAAAATTGTCAGAATAATCCCCATTATTTCTGTGTATGATAGAAATTCCACTTCCTTTTTGATACACATGTCACCTCTCTGGTTTGACCAGTATTCCATAGGGCACTTCAGGCAATCTGATGCATCTGCATTTGGATGAAAACATCAGTTAAACAGTCATACTTTGTTTGTTTGGCAATTTAATATGGAATCAGTCGTGGTTTGATTGCATGTTTTGATTACATATTTTTTACCATCTCTGCTTCTGCAGACTCTCTTGGAAAATTGAAACTTCAAAACATGTTTAATTAAGTCTCAGGAGGATGGTTTATGTTTATAGTCTCCACCGTATCCTTTTTTGATGGACTGCAACTATTGAAAGAGCAAGCAGGAAAACATTACCTGTTGTGTTGCTAATTGCTCCTTGTGGGCAGGGTATGCAGTCATAGCAGCAGACAGGCTTTCCTTTCTGTAAAGACTTCCTGGTGCCCGGGGGACAGTGCTCACTACAAACAGACACTGGCACCTGCCACACATCAGGGAAAAACTAGTCTTGCAATAACAATAATAAACTGTAATGTGACATGTTTTCACATGTTTATTGTGTTGGATTGTGCAATGAGAAGACACCAGAGTGTTAAACATTCACTTGGGACTTTGGATCTAAAAGCTAATTAGACAATACCTTTTGTCTGCCTCCTGCCCAAACAATGTTGACATTATTCATGGTAAACCTCTTGTCTTTAGGACGGGTTGCATCATAATAGCCAATGGTGACCACTTCCATTGTACTTTTTGTGGCCCTTTGCAAGTTTATCAGTTCATATCTTGCAGGAGAGTCACCTTTGTTGTCAAAAAACACAGTTTCACCCCCTTCCATGCTGAAGTTCACAGTTTGCAGATAGTGTAAGACCTGAAAATAAAAAATATTTGTTGAATCCAAAAGAGATTTTTTTTTCTTTCATATGGCAGTTATTTATATTCTATATTTGTTCTTCATCTGTTTAGGCCTCTGAATGTGATGTGTTGTGAAGGCTGCCACACACCTGCCATTGTTGTATGTTAGAGGGTTTGGCACAGGTTGCATTTGGAAAGGGGCCTTTGTTTTCCTCACATGAAAGCAGTTTATGGAGAGCATGGGCCACCGCATAAACAGCTTTGTAGACATTGTTTGTGAACCTTAAGTCAGATACATCAGTAAAGAATGTCTTTACATTTTTAAATTGCTCAGAGCCATTACATGTCCTTAGATCTGCCCTTGGAGTTAGTGAGCAGTTAAAAACACTTTCCCAGAATTCTTTAAGGAAAATGCTGTTGGGAAATTGTGAGGGATTGACTTCCTGTAGAAAAAGGTCTAGTCCAGGAATTTGAGCCCTGGGTACAGTGAAACCTAGAGAGCCAATAAGAGCAGTGTATCCCAGGCTCTCTGTGAGAGTGTTGTCTGTGATCCAGGCATCACTGCCAATCCACTGCAGTCCTGTGATATTCTGCTGGTATAATAAGTCTAACAAGACTTTAATCTCTACATGAGACATGAATGCCATTACCACCTTTGCTGTGGACTGTTTTATAACATGCACTACTTTTGCTAGTGAACTCGCAGAATCTGTGCTTGTAAAGGTTTCCCAGTACTCTATACACACCCCTTCCTCTTGGGCTGCTATAATAAATGTGGCTATTCCATTCACTCCATAGTCATATTTGTTACTTATGGCCCCTACCCAGGTCCATCCAAAGTACTTGACTAGCTGAGCCAGTGCTCTGCTCTGATAGTAATCACTGGGAATGGTTCTGAAGAAGGAAGGATACTCTTTTCTGTTGCTCAAGCATGCACAGGTAGCAAAATGACTGATCTGTGCACAGACAAAACAGACAAAAAGAAAGCAAGTGGGAGTGAATATTTCAGGGATTTCTTTTTGTTCTAGTTTACTACAGGTCCCACAGTTTGAAAGCTGAAAACATGACATGTTTATATTTTGCACCTTATTTCTCTTTGTAGGCAGAACAGCAATTCATATGTAACGTTCCCTTTGCAACTGATACAGTATATATATATATATATATATATATATATATATATATATATATATAAATATATATAACTTAGACATCTATGCTGTGGTTGCTTCAGGTGCATAGCAAGCAAACATTTCATCTACAGTCACTACATTTTTGGTGCTTAGACTGGTGCCTTACCACTGGAATATAAAACCGACCGATTATCCTTGCAAACCCCATGGTTGGAGTGGATGCTGAGTTGCCTATTATAGCATGAACAGTGTCTGCCTTAGTACAGTTGCTTTCATTGATAATAGGCCTTTGCCCATTTGACAGTGCAATTGCAGACTCGATGATGTTTGCAAAACCACATGCATTGTAGATTTTATATCCCAGTGTGTGGTTTGGTAAAATATATGAGTTTTTATTTATCTCCTCTGTTGCAAAGATCAGGGTGAAGGCAAACTGGACCTCTCTGTAACTGAAACTAGGGACAGATAAATTGTTAAAATAAGACAAAAAAGTGAAGAAAAATGTTGTCTGTCATACATACGTTTTGCATTTTGCTTGTGCTGGTAAGCTCTGAAACGTAAATGTTTGTCCATCCTGTCCTGTGCGAAAGTTGAAGATGCCTCCAATGTTGAAATCACCCTCTTTGGTCAATTCAGGCAGCAGTGCTGTGCCCAGTCTCCTGCACACTGACTCCTCTGCCTGAATGGGCATGGAGATTAGTAGTAGTAGTAGCTCTAGCAGCAGCATTGGAAGGAGTTTGATGGAACCTCTCTGTGGCGAAGCCTTGCACGTACTCTCATTTATAGCCTGTATTTGTCAGACGCCAAGTGTATAGGATGTGCTTCACATACAGTTTCAAATCATTCCTTTGTGGGTGTGTCATTTGCTTTAGTATTAATAAAGAACAATAGCATTGTCTTTGAGATATTATGGTTTAGCAAGAAATTGATAAATCAGACAAGAATTAATCTATAAGTTGTTTTATTGGAATAAAGGATATGGTACGTTCATAAAGTAATTTGTTTTAGACATTTTTGGGCTAAGATAATTTGAAAAGATATTTGCTTTACACAGTCTATATACTGTAAAAAAGGACTTAGTAATAGTGAATGTCAACAACTATCTCATTTAATAGATGCTTTACACATCATTTGTTTTTTAGTGTTTTTCTCTGGTTTTAGTATGATTATGTAACACTTGGGGAGAAATATGCAGAATAACAAACCAAAACTAGATGCTAAAATAGCAAATATCTCCACAGCTACAGTGAACTTTCCAGGAGAGCTGACATAAGCTGGGATAAAGGTGATCCAAACAGCACAGAATATGAGCATGCTGAATGTGATGAACTTGGCTTCATTAAAGTTATCAGGAAGCTTCCGAGCCAGAAAAGCTAAAATAAAACACAAAACAGCCAATAATCCTATATAACCCAGCACAGCCCAGAAGCCTATAGCTGAACCTAGATTGCATTCTAATATGATCTTTTCTTTGTAGTAGTTCATGTTCTTATATGGAAAAGGAGGTGATATTGTTAACCAAAGAACACAAATTAGGACCTGTATGAGAGTGAAAGCAAGAACACTGAGTCTCTGCTGTGGAGGCCCGAACCATTTCATGACATTACTGCCTGGAAGTGTAGCTCTGAAGGCCATTAACACCACTATTGTTTTCCCCAGAACACAGGAGATGCAGAGGACGAAGGTGATCCCAAACGCTGTGTGACGCAGCATACAGGACCACTCAGAGGGCTGACCAATGAAAGTAAGTGAACAGAGGAAGCACAAAGTCAGTGAGAAGAGCAGCAGGAAGCTCAGCTCTGAGTTATTGGCTCTAACAATTGGTGTGTCCTTATGTGCAAAAAACACAACAGCAATGGTCATGGTAATACATACACCTAACAAAGAAAATAGCACTAGAGTGATTCCCATTATTTCGCTGAATGCTAGGAATTCAACCAGCTTCAAGATGCATTTATCTTTCTTGTCATTAGACCACAGGTCTGATGGACACTTGACACAGGTTACTGAATCTGAAGATGAGAAGGAGAAAAACAAACGTGAATGAACATATCTGCTATGGATATTGACTTTGTATGGCATTTTTAATCAAATCTTTTGCCACGTTAGTAGTTCTGGTTCTTTTGTGTGTCAGCGAAACCTAGTAGTTTTTATTATACCGGTCAAATTACTGGTTTCTCCCTCTGCACATGGTATACAATCATAGCAGCAAACAGGCTTTCCCTTCTGCACAGCCTTCCTGGTGCCTGGAGGGCAGCTCTCAGTACAAACAGAGACTGGCACCTGCAGAACACAGATGATTGCATTAGTATTATGTTGAACTGATGTTATATTACAAAGGTTTTTGGAACTGGAACTGTTGTAGAACAAGTGCGACAAACATATTACTGTTGTTGGAAGAAAATGTCATATCTCCAAAATGATAATTTTACAGGAGAAGGAAAAAGAAATACTACTTTTCTTTTAATGTAAATCAGTGGAACCAGACATTTTTCCAAGTCATTCTGGGTCATTTCTTTTTGTCAATTCATCAATACATTTATATACAGTGTAAAGACTAGCATGTTTTCAAATGGTCAAAAACTGAAAAACAACGAAAATGGAGATAAAAAGTTTTCTTCTGACAGCAGTGACATACTGTATTGAAGTATTTATAATAAATAAGCAGTGATTCTTAAGGATTACCTGGCGGTTGTTGTTGGCCCAGATTATACTAATATTGTTAAATGAAATCTGAAGATGTGCTTGCAGAGAGGCATCATAGAAACCCACTTTAACAAATGTTATTTTACCATCCTTGCTTTGCTGCCAGTTTAGGAGGTCATACTTTGCAGCTGGGTCTCCGTTTTCATCAAAGTATACTTCCTCATTGGTTGTTGTGGAGAAATGGAGTTTCTTCAGCTCACTGAGTACCTAAATAAAGCATTGCACATTTAGACAAAATATAATTAGATTTTTTCCCCCTACTAAGCTACATCATTAGACGTACCTGCCAAGGTTGATGGTTATGTGTTGTATTTATGCACACAGTAACACTTTCCTGTCCACTCTCTCTTTTTGAACAGTTATACGTTTTATCCAGGGCATAAGCAACAGCATACACTGCCTTATAAACACTATTTGCAATTTGTAACTCTGAAACGTCTGTGTATTGGTTCTGCACTTCATTGAGGTTTTCATTGCCTTTACATATCTCTTTCATCCCAGCATTTTCTTCTGTGGCAAGTTTGCAATCAAATATTGTCTCCCACAACTCTTTATAAAGTTCTACTTCAGAGGAAGAGTTAAGCTTCGTCAAGAATTCCCCCAGACCATGGATTTTTGCCTTTGGGATAGCAAAGCCCATGGACCCTCTAAGAATATGTTGCCATTCAGTAGTGGCAATATTCATATCAGAGATCCAGGATTCACTTCCAATCCACTGCAGTCCAGTGATGTTCTGCAAAGCCATTTCCTTTAGAAGAACCTCCATGTCAGAATATGAGACAAAGGCTACAATCACTTTGGAGCTCGAACTCTTAATTATCTCAAGTATTCTCAGTATGTTTTCTCTAGGGTCAGTCCTGAAGAATGCTTCGGAAAACTCAATGCAGACTCCCTCTTCTTTGGCTGCAGTAATAAATGTGTTCATGCCATTGTTTCCATAGTCATTATCGCTGCACAAAGCCCCTACCCATGTCCAGCCGAAATGGCTGACCAGCTTGGCCAAGGCTCGACTCTGATAGTAATCGCTAGGAATTGTTCTGAAGAAAGATGGGTATTTTTTTCTGTCACTTAGGCATGCACATGTTGCAAAGTGACTGATCTGCAATACATACAATAGTTTGTGTTATTAAAAAATGCTAAAAGAAAACTGCAAATATTTATTAACATAATAATATGTTTTGTATTGCAAAATAGAGGGCTGTTTTGATTTTGCAAAGATGAAAAGGTTTTACCACAGGTATATGCAAAGGTCCCACTGTGGCAGATATGGCAATAGTGGGGGTGGATGATGTTTCGGCTATTATTGCTTGCACTGTTTCAGTTCTGGAGCAGGACAGGCTCTGTCTGTAGCCATTAGTTAAAGACAAAGAGGCTCTTATTGCCATTTCTACTGATCCACAGGAGTCATAGATTCTATAACCCAAACTGACATCAGGAAGAATGTCTGTTCTGTTGTTGATTTCTTCAATAGCAAATACCATTGTCTGTGCATTCTGAAATTCTCTGAGGCTCAAACTAAAGGAAGTTGAAAAAAGCATGTAACAACAAAGTATTTTTCTTAAAGGTGATGAACTTCAATACCTAAACACATTAATTACAGCTGTAACGTGGATCAATTCATGTTTTTGATATTTTACAAATAAATACCAGTTGCGACAAATAAGAATAAATATTGTGGACGTAATTCCACAATCTCTTTCTGCTCAATAACTTGCTATTTTTTTTTCTTTTAACAGTCATAAATGTGTATTTTTTCCTTAATGTCCCCTCACCTCTTGCATTTTGGTTGCTGTGGTCCTGATGTGAACGTGTGTGTTGCCTGGTCCCAGCTGTTGTGAAAGGAATAGATTCCTCCGATCATGACATCCCCATCTCTACTGAGCTGAGGAGGATTAGGTGGGCCTCTTAAGCTGCAGGGAGGGTCAGCAGCTCGCACTAGAGTGAACAGAAGCCATGTGTGCAGGAAACTCATTCTCGTCCTTCTAAATATGCCTTGTCCTCTGTTTGGGCCTTTATATAATCTTTCTCAAATTGACTGTTTTCTGGGGTGTGGAAATGTACCTGCGCAGTTGCATTACCTCACGTAATGAGGTGCAACGCATTTGTATCGAGTTGCACTGTTGTGCGTATTTATGTGCAGAAGTGTAGTAAAAATATAATGTTATATGGTTATAAGTATCCGTATGAATTTGAATCAAAGCAGCCATGTGTATTACAGTCCATAAATACTTTTTAATGACACAAATTCTTTTTTTTGGCTTTATAATCTAGCATATCAGATTTGAATAAGTCAGTTTCTTTAAAGCTGATGGAGTTATAGGTCAGAAAACATGAAGACCAGAGTGGCGAAAAGAGAGAAGTATGGTGGAAAAAAGGGAACTGTTCACAGTCCAAAGCACACCAGCTTGTTTCAATACTTGTTTTTTTATCAAAGTGATTGCTAATAGCAGCACAGGATGAATTTTGAAGAGTATATAAGCATCTTAACTGCTTAGCAGCTAAGATTTTTTCTGGGTGGAAAAGGAGTGTTTTTCACTAACCAAGTAAATGATCTGACCGTGCTGTAATCAGAAAAAAAGGTAGAAATTGGAAGTACCTCCTTTACAGGCCTGGCCTAACATCACCAAGGAAGCGTCTAGTGATGTCTACTGGTCACCTACAGGGATTGAATGCAAAGAGTTTGTAAGCAAGTAATTAACAACATAATGCAACACAAGCATTAGTTCTAGATTGTGGCATTAAGGAGCACAGGGCGCCAGTGGCGAATTTGCCAATCCTGGTGTTCTCTGGCAAATGCCAAGCGTCCTGCACGGTGTTGTGCTGTAACATACCATCCATACCATCCTTATGGAGTCGGTTTCTAACCATTTGTGCAGACGTAAGCAGATTTGTGGCCTTCTCATTTTGCAGGGCTCTGGCAGTGCTCCTCCTGTTCCTCCTTGCACAGAGGCGGAGGTAGCGGTCCTACTGCTGGGTTGTTGCCCTCCTACGGCCTCCTCCATGTCTCCTGGTGTACTGGCCTGTCTCCTGGTAGTGCTTCCAGCCTCTGGACACTACAGACACAGCACACCTTCTTGCCACAGCTCATAATGATGTGCCATCCTGGATGAGCTGCACTACCTGAGCCACTTGTGTGGGTTGTAGAGTCCGTCTCATGCTACCACGCGTGTGAAATCACCACCAACATTCAAAAGTGACCAAAACATCAGCCAGAAAGCAGAAAGGTACTGAGAAGTGGTCTGTGGTCCCCACCTGCAGAACCACTCCTTTATTGTGTGTGTCTTGCTAATTGTCAATAATTTCCACCTGTTGTCTATTCCATTTGCACAACAGCTGTGAAATTGATTGTCAATCAGTGCTGCTTCCTAAGTGGACAGTATGATTTCACAAAAGTTTGATTTACTTGGAGTTATATTGTGTTATTTAAGTGTTCCCTTTATTTTTTTGAGCAGTGTATAATGTGTGTGTGTGTGGCATTAAGCTCTTTATTGCTTCTAGTTGTAATCCCTCATCCATGAGTAAGGCTATATTTGTAGACCATGTGTAATTAGTTATGCTAATTAAATATGCCATTGTGTGTAATTGTGTTTAGGTTTTCATTGTCTTCGTCAAATCGTCACCGGTATATTCTCATTCATGGTGTAATTTAATTGAATAATCTATGTTTGTCTTATGTAGATATGAGCATGTATCTGTTTTTTCCTACATTTAGAAATATCAATGTTGTGTCAAGCATGTATACTATCACAGGCCCATCTTTTTTTTTCCTTTCAGCAAAGAAAAATAATTCTGTAATGTTTGGGAGCGAGGAGGCGGACGCATATCCAGAGATAAGCGACGTTTATTAAGGGCAAATCCAGGGTCATAGTTTAAACGGTTCAGGGTCATAGAGCCAACACGGATTGATCTAGGGGCAGACATGACAGACACCAGAATCCAGCAGAGCAAAACAGTACATAGACCAGTACATTCAACAGTGCAGATAACAAAGACCGGCCAACACAAGGGGCAAACACAATGGCTTAAATACAGCAGGACTGATGAAGGACAGGTGAAAACCTGTCCAAAAGGATCAGAGGTGGAGTCATGAAACAGGGGGGCTGGACCAAAACAAAATGTACATGGGCTAAACCAAAACAGAAACACATGGACCAATCGTGACAAATTCACAAAGCTCTATAGTCAATTTTGTCCCTTAAAGTGAGTCTGAATCAAAAATGGTAGCACATTTTCCTTTTGTGTCGTCACAAATTTCTGATGGGTGGTAGAAGGCGGAGAAACCTGATTTTAATATACTCAACTAACCTACTCCACCCCTACCCCCAACGGATGCATAGAGGCATTCTAAACGATGCATGCTCATCACATTGTAATAGAAGCTTATGGAAGATTAGAAATTTGTCTTTAAGTGATCAGATGTGATCAATCATACTTAATATGACAGAGCACCTGAACAAACAAGGTAAAAAAAAGGTAAATTTTAACTTCAGGTTGACATGAAACGATACCATGAGTGGTATTCTGTGAATAGAAAGTTCATTGTAATTTCTATCTCTTTGTGCTGGCTAATTTCTGATGCACATACAGATCAGTCAGGCAGTGTGTGGGATGTTGCTTCTTTTGGAAGAAATGAAAGAATTCTAGGCTGAACTTCTGATTTTGGATTTGTTGCTTGAAATAAAAAATATTAATAGTCATGTTTTGTAGATGAGTCACTATAAAGATCCAGGTTCATACCAAAAGTGCTTATGAACAATTAGTCACTAGTGAATCATTTAGTTTTATAGCATTTACCTTCTGGTGGAAACACAGTGTCTCTGTTTCCATGTGTAATGCAAAGCTCTGGACCTCCTTGCACCTTTGGCCATTGATCAAGGAAAAAAAATGAGAGTTGGAAGCCAGGCTTAATGTATTTATTTAGATGTATAAGATGCACCAAAATCATTTGGTCTTTCCCATTACTTGCTTTTTATTGTTCGTTTCAGGTTTCAGTAACATTATATAGCATTTAGGTATAAAAATGCAGAAGAGTAAACCATAACTTGAAGCTAAAATGGCAAATATCTCCACAGCTACAGTGAACTTTCCAGGAGAGCTGACATAAGCTGGGATGAAGGTGATCCAAACTGCACAGAATATGAGCATGCTGAATGTGATGAACTTGGCTTCATTAAACTTATCAGGCAGCTTCCGAGCCAAAAAAGCTAAAACAAAACATGAAGCAGCCAAGAGACCTATATAACCCAGAATGGCCCAGAAACCTATAGCTGAACCTAAATGGCATTCTAATATGATTTTTTCCTGATAGTAATTCATATTCTCATAAGGGAAAGGGGGAGAAGTTGTCAACCAGAGCGCACAGATAAAGACCTGTACGAGAGCAAGGGCAAATACACTGAATCTCTGCTGTGGAGGCCCAAACCATTTCATGACATTACTGCCGGGAAGTGTAGCTCTGAAGGCCATTAACACCACTATTGTTTTCCCCAGAACACAGGAGATGCAGAGGACGAAGGTGATCCCAAACGCTGTGTGACGCAGCATACAGGACCACTCAGAGGGCCGACCAATGAAAGTAAGTGAACAAAGGAAACACAGGGTCAGTGAAAAAAGCAGCAGAAAGCTCAGCTCTGAGTTGTTGGCCCTTACAATGGGAGTATTTCTATAACAATAGAAAACAAGTGTTGTTAGAATGGTGAGAAAGACTCCAATCAAAGAAAACAGTGCAAGCAGCATCCCCATTATTTCCTCATACGATAGAAATTCAACTTCTTTTGCGATGCAGGCATCCCCTCTTGTGTTTGACCACTGTTGCACTGGACATTTCAAGCAATTAAGTGCGTCTGAAACAGATTAGAAATTGCAAATCGTATCCTTTGTTATTATCATACTTACTATTACACGGTCAGAGAGTAGTTTTAATCAATTTATAGATCTTGTCTGCTTTTTTTATTACCTGTTACGTTGCTGATTTCTCCTGGTGGGCATGGTATACAGTCATAGCAACAAACAGGCTTTCCCTTCTGTACAGCTTTTCTTGTGCCAGGAGGACAGCTCTCACCGCACACAGATACTGGCACCTGCAGAACACATAAACACATACATGTACAAATAAGCGTTTTTTTTTCTTTTCAGTTAGGTAATTGTAGTAGAATGTAAATGGTAAATATATGCAGAAGAAAATTACTCTTTTGCTTCCTCCATTCCAGACAATTTGATTCCTATTCATAGTAAACTGTTGGTGTTTAGGCAAAGATGCATCGTAGTATCCAATTGTGGCAACTTTCATGGTTCCTTCACTGACCTGCTGCAAATTGATCAGCTCATATCTTGCTGGTGAATCTCCGTTTTTGTCAAAAAATACACTTTCCCCTTGAGGTGTAATGAAATTTACATTCTGCAAGGATCGTAAAACCTTAAAAACACATTGTGTTGAAACATTACTATCCAATTAGTTCTTTAGGTTATCATGTTACTCTTGTTTTCAGGTTATTATTTCAGATGAATTTTGTTATTTTGTCTCACCTGCCAAGGCTGTATTTGGGAAAGTTCAGTACAACTTGCATAAGAAAATGAAGTGTTGCTTTGTTGACATGTGACTAGATTGTGTAGCGCATGGGCCACGGCATAAACAGCCTTGTAGACATTGTTGGTGAACCTCAGATCTGATACATCAGTAAAGGGGGTTTTTATGTCTTTTAAATGCTCAGAACCATTACATGTCCTCTGACCTGCTTTATAAGAAAGTGAACAGTTGAACGTGGTTTCCCAAAAGTCTTTAAGAAACATGCTATTGGGAAATTGTGAGGGGTTGACTTCCTGTAGAAAAGGGTGCAGCCCAGGGATTTGCACCCTAGGCACAGTGAAACCTACAGAGCCAATCAGAGCAGCATGTCCCAGGCTCTCTGTGAGAGAGCTGTCTGTGATCCAGGCATCACTGCCAATCCACTGCAGTCCTGTAATGTTCTGCTTGTATAACTCCTCTACCAACACTTTAATTTCTCTGTGAGACATGAAAGCCATTATCACCTTAGATGTGGAATGTTTAATAATATCTACTATGCGGAGTATGTCATGGTATGGACTTGTGCTCTCAAAAGCTGCTGAGTACTCTATACAGACACCCTCCTCGTGGGCTGCCGTGATAAACATTGCTATGCCGTTCAGTCCATAGTCATTTGCATTACTTATAGCACCAACCCAGGTCCAACCAAAGTGTTTGACTAGCTGAACCAGTGCTCTGCTCTGGTAGTAATCGCTGGGAATGGTTCTGAAGAAGGAAGGGAACTCTTTTCGGTTGCTCAGGCAAGCACAGGTGGCAAAATGACTGATCTGTTTAACATAGAGCACTGCATATAAATAACATTTACATTTAAAGTTCATTCATTCTTTGTATGAGGCTTATACATACATAAACCTTAAAGAAAATATACATCATTTTCTTACCACTGGTATATGGAACTGTCCAACAGTTCTCGCAAAACCCATAGTTGGCGTTGACCCAGAATGTCCAATAATGGCTTGGATAGTTTGAGATGTGCACTTGGCAGTTGTTGTTGAGCTTTCATGACTACTCACCATTGCCATTGCAGATCTCAGTATATCCATAGATCCACAGTTATTGTATATTTTGTATCCCAGTGAGACTTCAGACAGAATATTGGGATTTTTGTTTATTTCACCCACAGCAAATATCACTGTCTGTGCAAACTGGAATTCTCTGAAACTTAAACTTAAGAAAAGTTAAGGCAGTAATGAAATTCATTGAAGTCAAAGAACAGAAACAATTTATACATGCACGCACATAACAGCAACATGAGGCCATATACATTGATAAAATATGAAACTGAACATTTTTGTACGTGTATATACATACTCCCAGCATGGACGGTCTTCTGGCATGCTCTGAAATGAGTCTATGTAGCCATCTTGCCTAGTACGAAATGAGAAAATGCCTCCAATGATGAGATCTCCGTCTGTCTGAAATTCAGGTCGCACCACATGACTCTGTAGCCTACAGGCAGGCTCTTCTGCGTCAGTATGTAGGACCATTAAGAGTAGCTGAAAGAGGAGCATGACTCAGATTGTGGTTGCTTTGCTCTAATGACACCAGCATTTATGTACTCTGAGAACAGCAGAATCTGCCCCTGTTCTAGCCCACAAACCACATCAGCAACCTCAGGAGACTGAGGCTATGAAATAACAAGTGTCTTGTACAAATAATAATGATAGTTATTATTATTATTTATTATAATACTACTATAATAATAATAATTTAAAATTCTAACAAAAAGTAATAAAAATATACACTACGTTTTGGAATTTGATAAAGAAGCATAAATAAGCAAATTCAGCTTGTTGCTATACTGAAAATGATAGAATAGTCTCTTTTGGTCAGTGCATTTACATGAACTTCTCTTTGACTGAATGCGTTTTCATTAGCAGATTTTGTCCATTATCATATTATACAAGACGTCATGAAAATAACATACTCAGATTTCTTAGATTGGATTAAGGCCTAGTAATCCAAATAAAAAAGAAGAGCTGTTTTTTTTAGCTCAGTAATCAGGTTTTTGCTTGACGGAATGAAGATACTGAACATACTTCATCTTCCAAGTTATGTTTATTCGTATTTTCCATTTAAAAGATTTTTTTTTTCAAAATCATGTCATGTTGTTTAGGTCCCCAGAATGTGTAGATCCCTAGAGCAAATTCACATGTGTTACCATTCATATTCATATTGCACCTTTTAAAGCATATTTTACTCTGTAGAAACCATGCACTACTTTCAGACTGTCTGTTTCACTGGGGTATAAAAATCTTTCATTCAGTCTCCTTTGCATTCCTCTCTCTAAAACCTGGTCTAAGGATCTGGAGAGATGGTGTGTTTAGGAATGGTCCCCTGAAATTTTTCCCCTGTCTCAGCAAACATGATATGAGAAGACACTTAAAAACAGTAATATTGTTGCTAATCTTTAGGAAGAATTACTGTAATAATTCTGGAGGACATTATGTAACAGTGAGCACCTTGCACACTGAAAGCATTACACTTACATTAGCTTTCAAAAGTTTGGAATCACTGTCATAGTAATAAGAGTTACAGTTAAAGTTCTTTTCATGTTTCTGAACACATCTAACATTTCTTCATTTTGTCTTTTACTGCTTAGTGAGCTTTGAAGCTATAATGCTTCACTATCATGTATGCCAGCAGCTGGAGAATGAGTATTTTTGTTCTAGGCTTACTGTTACCATGCAGAGAAAATGTAGATTTTAGGCAACTTCTAACATTTGTGTGCTAATCTCTGCTTCTGGAAATCATGTTTGAGTATGATGGTTATGCTACTAAGCCTATAACATTCGGTTGTTATTCTAATTTAGACCTAGCTAGAGAGCTAGCTAAAATGTCTTCATGGATTCATTCAGGATGTAGTATGAAATTAATTATCACACAGATCTACCATGAAGGCAGCTTTACCCTCATCTCTGTGGCAGCTTGGGATGATAATTGCCTTGCATAGTACTTCATTCCAGGCAGGAACTCCACTTTAGTAAGAGTCTTGTATGACTATACAGATAGTTCGATTTACTGAGGAATTTATTTATTAGAATTGTAATCAAGCCACTAGGATTAGCATTCTTAATGTTTTTGCATTTTACATTTCATAGAGTACCATGTGATTAAAGCCTGGTATAATACAAATAACTTATAATTGAGAAGTTTGAGCACACCAGAAGGTTTAGTTTTATCAACATTTGCATTTAACATTTCACTCAACAAGTGAAATTTTGTGTTGTACTTGGACAATGTGCATTTTCTACTTCCCACTTGAAATGTTTTGAAAAACTCCTAGCTTAAAATAGCTTAAAATTAGAATAGAATGCTGCCAATTAGAATTGTTTGACCTCACAATGACTTATCTGGTAATAAAATGTGCGTGATGTAAATAATAATATAATAAGAAACACATTTTTTTCCACCATAACCAAATTTAAGTCCCAAATGTGTGTTATATGCAATATAATAATGATTTGCTACAAATCAATAACTACTTATTATTCTTAAAATTAAGATATTGTTAAGCTGTTTAAACTTGATTTCAAAATGAGTGTCACTGTCATATTCAAAGTGGGAACAGTAGTTGTTCAACTCAGTAGGTATTTCATTAAATTGTTTTATGCCACTTAAAGACTGCACACTCACATATGCCAAACACTTTAATGATGACATAAATTGGCAAATGTTTAAATGTTATTCACGCAGGTGCATACAAAAATTGACAAAGAATTTAGGAAGACTTTGAAGTAACCTTTCCCATCATATGCCTTTTAGAATTCTTCTCTGGTTTCAGTAGAATTAAATAACATTTTGGTAGAAAGATGCAGAACAATAAAGCAAAGCTTGAGGCCAAAATGGCAAATATCTCCACAGCTACAGTGAACTTTCCAGGAGAGCTGACATAAGCTGGAATGAATGTGATCCAAACAGCGCAAAATATGAGCATGCTGAATGTGATGAACTTGGCTTCATTAAAGTTATCAGGCAGTTTCCGAGCCAAAAAAGCTAAAATAAAACACAAAAGAGCCAGAAATCCTATATAACCCAGCACAGCCCAGAATCCTAGGGATGATCCCAAATGGCACTCAAGAATGATCTTTTCCTTGTAGTGCTTTAGGTTTTTGAAGGGGAAAGGAGGAGATGTTGTTAACCAAATAACACAAATTAGGACCTGTATGAGAGTAAAAGCAAGAACACTGAGTCTCTGCTGTGGAGGCCCAAACCATTTCATTGCATTACTGCCTGGAAGTGTAGCTCTGAAGGCCATTAACACCACTATTGTTTTCCCCAGAACACAGGAGATGCAGAGGACGAAGGTGATCCCAAACGCTGTGTGACGCAGCATGCAGGACCACTCAGAGGGCTGACCAATGAAAGTAAGTGAACAGAGAAAACACAGAGCCAGAGAGAAGAGCAGCAGGAAGCTCAGCTCTGAGTTGTTTGCTTTCACTATTGGGGTATTTTTATATCTAAAAAATACTATTGCTATTATTACTGTCATTAACGCGCCAACAATGGAAATAGTTGTTAGTAAAATTCCCATTATTTCATCATAGGACAGATATTCAGTTTCTTTCTTTACACATTCATCTCTGTGTGGACTGGACCAGTAGTCCTGATAGCATTGCTCACATGTAATAGAATCTGTAATAAGTGAGGAAAAAAAACAGTAAAATTACATACACAAGACAAAAAAGTCTGAATAAATATTCATAAAAAAACAAGCAGGGTCTTCATTGCTAAGGCAGAGTTATCACAGAACCTGACAAAGCAGGTGATATGTGTGACAAAGTGATAAAGTCTGAAAAGAAATGAAGGCAAGTTTAGTGCTAGCAGTGACTGTATCTTGGGTCTGTTCCCCCTTCTTTTTTTACCTGTTATATTACTGATCTCCCCTTCTGCGCATGGTATACAGTCAAAGCAGCAGATGGGCTTTCCTTTCTGCACAGCCTTCCTGGTGCCTGGAGGGCAGCTCTCAGTACACACAGACACCGGCACCTGCGATAAACGAAAATATTTAGTTACCAAAAAAATAATTTAATCAACGATATTAACTGCTGTTTTTAATATTGAGAGTAAGACAGTTTTCATCCTTATGCTCACCTGGTTGTTTTTTTTTGCCCACATAATTGAGGTCATGTTTACTGTTAATCGATATTGAGGTGGAAAAGAGGAGTCATAAAGTCCGACAGTGACAAACTCATGTTGGTGTTCTTTACTTGTCTGCCAGTTTATTATCTCATATTTTGCAGCAGGATCACCATTTTTATCAAAATACACTTCTTCACCATCCTTGGTTTTGAAATGCACCATTTTCAGGTGTTCTAGAAACTGACAAAAAAGAGCATCATAATATAAATTAATGCTATAGGCATGACAAAGCTAGGGTCTAAGGACACAAGTACAGTTTTAACTCACAGTGAGAGGATCAGGCTGCTTCTTCGTAGGACACCTTTTTGTACAGCCAAGAAGGTCATGTAGAGTATGGGCAACAGCAAATACTCCTTTATACACATTACTGAAAATGGGCAGCAGTGACATGTCTGTGAATGTGTTTTCCACATCAGAGAGTTTCTCTTTTCCTGTACACATTGTTGAGTCCCCTGAATTATTCTGGGCAGTGTATTTGCACTTAAACAGAGCTTCCCAGAATTTAGTAAAAATTTCACTTCCTGCAGATTTCAGAGGATATATATCTAAAATGAAGTCCTTTAGACCTGTCACCTTTGTTTTGGGTATAGCTAGCCCTATGGCTCCTTGAAGTATTTTGTGCTTATCCAGTGCGGCTACAGCTGAATCAGAAATCCAACCTTCAGTTCCCACCCACTGGTATCCAGTAATGTTGTGCTCATGAAATACATCCAGCAGAATCTCCAAGTCCCAGTGAGCAAGAAATGCCACAATCACTTGAGAAGTAGAGCTTTTGATCTGCTCAACTATCCTCAGCATTTTTTCTTGTGAATAAGTTCTAAAAAATGGAAGGGAATATTCTAAGCAAACACCCAACTGCTCTGCAACCTTTGTGAAAGTGGCCATACCACTGTTACCATAATCATCATCAGTTCTTAATGCGCCCACCCAGGTCCAGCCAAAGTGCTTGACCATCTCTGCCAGTGCTCTACTCTGGTGGTAATCACTGGGAATAGTGCGGAGAAATGAAGGATATTTCTTTTTGTCACTGAGACACTCGCATGTGGCATAGTGACTGATCTAAAGACAGATTCACAGAGTTGTATTAAACATGTTGAGATCTCAAAAACAGAAAAATGTCAGAGCCCATTAAAATGTATGAAATTGTACATTTAACTCAATATATTAATGTTTTATTTATGTGCTTTGTTCATCAAAACATACTTGACAAGTTATGTAATGATTTCCAGCTGCATATTTCTTCTGTCTTTAAAAATGACATTTCAGAAGACTGAACCTTTGAAAGCAGATAGCAGGTACTTACAATGGGAAAGCTGAAAGGTCCGATACTCTTCGCAATAGCCATGCACGGTGATGAGGCTGTGTCACCTATTATAGCTTGTACCTGGTCAGGTTTTGTGCAAACCTCATCTTGGGCCATATTGTCATTTCCATTAATAAGTGCCATGGCCACTTTAACCCCCCTTGCCATTGAACTGCAGGTGTCGTATATCTTGTAGCCCAACGTAACACCTGGCAGTAAAGAAGAACTGTTGTTGATCTCCTCTATTGCAAAGATCAAGGACTGAGAATACTGGAAGGCTCTGAAATCAAGGCTGATTAAAGACATGCAGAGAGAAACACAGAGACATTATATTTTATCATCTAGTATCCAACAAAACATCCTGCCACAGCATGTAATGCATGTGTCAATGCTGATAAAATGCCAGAGGTTGACACTTTATTCTGCTTACCTCATGCACTTTAATGAAGGTGGCATTGCCACATAGGACAAGTCTCTGATCTCCCAACTGCTGTGGAAGGGAAAAATCCCTCCAACTATAATATCCCCATCCTTTGATAATTGTGGGTATACAGGCTCTCCTTGCAGGCTACAGGCAGTCTCATTAGCTCTGGAAAAAGTAAGGATGGCCATTACCATATGCAGGAGTGCAAAAACAGGCTCCATCCACCTATCCACTTGCGCAGTTGGTACAGTGGTTAAGAGAATGTTTGCTAGATCTAATGTTTCAGGCAGCCGTACAGGAAGGATTTGTGATATTTATATGACTTGAAATGCAAACCCTCTATGGTAAAGTTACACTGAGGAAATCTGGTCAAAGGAGGTGTGACCTTCCACTGTGATAGCCCTAATCTGAAAAAAAAAAACAGGCCTCCATGACTCATGTGGCTTTTAGTGGGTTTTCTTTACTGCACATTTTAAAAAGAGTTCAAGAGTTCTCCTGAAAAGAAAATGGGTGTGCAATTTATTATTAAATGCTTCTTTATTTATTGTTAAAGGGTTCTTTGTGTCATGAAAGGTTTCTTCAGATTGATGGAGTATGTGCTGTATATGGTTCTATGTAGAACCTTTTTGAAAAGGGTTCTATATAACTTCAAAGGGTTTTTATATTGTTACAGGCTTGACAACGTAATGATAGCAGAATGCTTTTTGATGGTATATAGAACCCTTTTCAAAAGGGTTCTGTATAGAACCATCTACAGCACATTCTCTTTCAATCTGAAGAATCCTTTCATGATGCAAAGAACACTTTAATCATGCTAATGCAGTGTTCATGGTTCTATATAAAACCTTTTTCATTACTAAGAAACCCTTACAGAACCAACATATTATGTGTGTACTTTTTTTTTTTTATTTAATTTAAATATTTTTAAATTTGACTATATGACAGTAATGGGCTGCACAGTGGCACAGTGGGTAACTATTGCCTCACAGCAAAAAGGGCCTGGGTTCAATTCCCTGGCCACCTGGCCTTTCTGTGTAGAGTTTGCATGTTCTCCTTGTGTCTGTGTGGGTTTCCTCCAGGTTCTCGGGTTTTCTCCCACAGTCCAGAGACATGCAGTCAGGCCAATTGGAGATGCTAAATTGCCCCTAGGTATGAGTGTGTGTGTGTGTGAGAATGTCTGCCTTGCGGGTGTATCCTGCCTTCTACCCAGTGACTGCTGGGATAGGCTTCAGCTCCCCCCGCAACCCAAAAGGATAAGCAGCTTAGGTGTGTGTGTGTGTGTGTGTGTGTGTATGACATTAATTACATATATCACTGTAGTTTTGGGATATTGCTGTGCGTGTTGGCCTGAAACAGAGGTCAAACTTATGCCCTTTTTAGTCATATTTAGTGTCTATTTAATTCGCACATTTCCTGTTTACTGTGTTTTTCATGTTATCGTTACACCATGGGGTCTTAGAGTAATGCCGTTCCAATACTCTGTATGTCCTGTACATATTGTAGTATTGACAATAAAAGCTGACTTGACTTGGCTTAATTATTGCTTGTCCTGAAGTACTGGAAGAGAGTTAGTAGAAACTAAGTGGCATTTTGTAGAGGACAAACGCTTGCCTTATTTTTTGTAGTGAGGTTTTCCTCTGAGAGCAGGCCACTTCTTAGAGAAGGATGATTTTAAGAATATTGCCACCCGTTGGAATTGGGTGGTGTTAATATTTAGTAATTAGTCATTTTTAAATAAGAGCTTGTAACATTTCAATGGACATAAACAAGGGAACATTAAAATGCTTTAATCTCTCAGAATGTTGGCCTGTCTGAATGCTCATAATGTATTAATATCATTTGCTTACTGCTTTTTTTGTGGACCTTGTGGGCCTCTGAGAAATGTTTAAAGAAAAAAATAATTCGAACTTTCTCAGGGCCTCTGCAGAGAACCTAACCGTTTGATGGATAGTAACAGCACAGGGAGTCTTTCTCAGTTGCTTGTAAGGGTTTAACATGACTGGTTATGTAGTAGTACAGCAAGCCATATTCAAGTGATAATGAAGTTATTATTAGTGTGCCCTTCATAGAAGTGGCAGCTTACTGCCCTCTGGTGGAGGAATACTATTATTGCATTTAAAAGACAACACTGGGCTATCTTATTAGACACCGTTTCATAAGAGCATGTCTTTTTACAGTGGCCTGCATGTTCAAAATCAAATCAAGTAGTTAAGTCATTCATATGTTTGTTTTTTGTAATATGGAGTACATCTAAGTGCACACGTGCTGTTTTACTGGTTTATGTTGTGTCATATGGGTTATCTAATCAGATGATGGTGAAAAGTGACAGCACAAACATATCTCATTGTGTAGATGACATTCAGTTTTTTTCAGCTTTACTCAATGTCTATTAAAGACTAGTAACCATTTGATTGAGTGGTTCATGCAGCAGTCGCAATGTGTAATCAAACATGCCATCAGGACTATCTGGCTAATTCAAGCTAAAAATCAAATCTGAATTCAGAAACTTTCACCGCACTTGACCATGGATGACAGCAGCCCAAATGACAGTTCTTTACATATAGTGAACTTATATAACTTTAACATGGAATATAATTTTACTATGCCACACACTGCAATTTCCCTCTGGCATCAATAAAGGATTCTGATTCTGATTATGCATATTCTGGTGGTACTACTGTTGTTTTTAGTTAAGGTTAGAAATATAATAAATTAGCTGTGTCTCTATCCCTGGGGAGCCAGCATTTACAATGTACAAGGTTTACATCAGAGCTTTGATCCCAACATATGTGGTTATGGGTGCAAATTGTTTTCTTGCAGCTAAAATTTAATAACTAAAAGCGCAAATGTTCGAGTTAAGAAAGAATTCTTAACATATTACAAACACACTGACTAGGCACACTGAATTGATTTTATGTGTTAACTTTTCAAGCTATTACTGGGGAAAAAATGTTTAATAGGTTCTTCAGTTTGGTGGTAAATGTGTTTTATATGGTTTTTGAATCCCTTTTGAGAATGGGCCTTCATTGCATCAAAAAGGGTTCTTCTGGTGTTACAAGCTTGACATCACAACAATAGAAGCACATTTTTTTGTACTGAATTGAGTCATTTTCAAAAAGGTTCTATATAGAACCATACACAACACATTTGGTTCAGGAACTCAATATAGAAACATTCCCTTTTTTAAAAAAAATAAATAAAACAACCCTTTGAAGAACCTTTGTTTTTTAAAGAGTGAATATTTATAGAATTAACACATACAACAAACAAATTCTAGCATTAAAAAATTATTCTACTTTTTTAGTTTAGTTTTTCAGTTATTCCATGTTTTTGTTATTCAGGAGAAGATCATGATTTAAAAGTTATTTCCTTAACCTGAAGACAGCTGTAAGAAACAAAGACATTCGACTGACTGTCAGTAGTAAAACTACGATCCCCAACACACTTCATGTGCTTTGTACATATCTTCCCATTTAGTGGTATACATTTAAAGTAACTTGAGCTAAACTAATCCAAAGTTGATTAACTTTCTAAGATGATATTATTCTTGGTTAAAAAATCAAAAATGAAAAAAAAAGAACAACACCAACAAGAGTTTCACATTAAGTTTACTTTTCTGTTGATCTCCAGATTCTTTTTAAACTTTCAGATAACATATTCTAAAATGTTAACTATTAATAGTCAATGTGTCGCTCACTTCTTTTCAGCTCACTTAACTGACACTTTACCCATAATTTGTTTTTTCGTGTTCTTTTCTGGTTTCATTATGATTATGTAACACTTTGGAAGAAAGATACAGAACAGCAAACCAAAACTTGAGGCCAAAATGGCAAATATCTCCACAGCTACAGTGAACTTTCCAGGAGAGCTGACATAAGCTGGGATGAATGTGATCCACACTGCACAGAATATGAGCATGCTGAATGTGATGAACTTGGCTTCATTAAAGTTATCAGGCAGCTTCCGAGCCAAAAAAGCTAAAACAAAACACAGAAGAGCCAGAAATCCAATATAACCCAGCACAGCCCAGAAACCTACTGCTGAACCTAAATTACATTCTAGAATAATTTTGTCATTGTAGTTATTTAAATTTTTAAATGGAAAAGGGGGGGATATTATTAACCAAAGCACACAAATTAGGACCTGTATAAGAGTGAAAGTGAGAACACTGAGTCTCTGCTGTAGAGGCCCAAACCATTTCATGGCATCACTGCCTGGAATTGTAGCCCTAAAGGCCATTAACACCACTATTGTTTTCCCCAGAACACAGGAGATGCAGAGGACGAAGGTGATCCCAAACGCTGTGTGGCGCAGCATACAAGACCATATAGAGGGCTGACCAATGAAAGTAAGTGAACAGAGGAAACACAGAGTCAGCGAAAAGAGCAGAAGGAAACTCAGCTCTGAGTTGTTTGCTTTGACTATTGGGGTGTTTTTATATCTAAAGAATATAAGTGCGATTACCATTGTCACAAAAGCACCAGTAATAGAAACAGCTGTTAGCAAAATTCCCATTGTTTCATCATAGGACAAATATTCAATTTTCTTCTTTATACATTCATCCCTGCGTGGATTTGACCAATAGTCTTGATTGCATTGTTCACACTTAATTGAATCTGTCAGGCAGTGAGAAATTAAACAACAAGGAAAGTTAGATACATAGGAAAAATAGCAACATACAGTACAGATGAAGCAGTTTAACAAACATGCTGTTTAAAAGTCTCTACTTATCCATTAAATGAGGTCAAAAACCTTTAAATTATCCCAAAATGTATAAAGGTATTTTCAGCCGCATTAAACACACATTTTTTTATTTTGTTCTCTTACTTGGACTTTTTGTACCTGATATATTACTGATCTCCCCTTCAGCACATGGTATGCAGTCAAAGCAGCAGATAGGTTTTCCTTTCTGGACTGCCTTCCTGGTGCCTGGAGGGCAGCTCTCACTGCACACAGATATTGGCACCTGCGATCGAAGAAAACATGCAACTGCTCAAAAAAATATTTAGCCATTGTTAATTTAAGTGGTGACTTCAAATACATATTGCAAGAAATAGCTCCTGTTTAAGTAATCCTTTTGTACTGTACCTGATTGCTGTTTTGTGCCCAAACAATAGAGGCAGTGTTTAGCGCTAAGTGATCATCAGAGGGATGAGAGAAGTCATAGTGTCCAACAGTGACAAACTCATGTTGGTTTTCTTTACTTGTTTGCCAGTTTATTAATTCATATTTTGCAGCAGGGTCACCATTTTTATCAAAATAAACCTCTTCACCATCTTTGGTTTTGAAATGCATCTTTTTTAGATGTTCTAGAAACTGAAAGATAAATTCAAATACCAATATAACCTAAAACAGAACAGTTTTTTGCTATTTGTTATTTAAAATGTCTTATGAAGAGCATTATGTTCTCTGCAAAGTTACAGTATCTTTATTATTTTTATTAGTGTCAAATTGTGTACCAAAGACTTGTGACCTAAGTTCAAAATCACTGCTTATTCAGAATGTTAACTTACTGTGACAGGATCAGGCTGTTTCTTTGCAGGACATGTTTGTGTGCAGCCAAGAAGTTTGTGTAGAGTATGGGCAACAGCATATACTCCTTTATACACATTACTGAAAATGGGCATCAGCGTCATGTCAGTAAAAGTGTTTTCCACATCAGACAGTTTCTCTTCACCTGTGCATGGTGATACATCCTCTGAGTCATTCTGCAGTGTATGGCTGCACTTGAACAGAGCCTCCCAGAATTCAGTAAAAATGGCACTGCCTGCAGATTTCAGTGGATGTATATCCAGAATAAAGTCCTTCAGACCTGTCACTGTTGTTTTGGGGATAGCTAGCCCTATGGCTCCTTGCAGTATGTTATATTTATCCATTGTAGCCAATTCTGAATCAAAGATCCAGGCCTCCGTTCCCACCCACTGGTATCCAGTGACATTGTGTTCAAAAAACACATGCAACAGAATCTCCAAGTCCCAGTTATCGAGAAATCCCACAATCACTCGAGAAGTAGAGCTTTTGATCTGCTCAATAATCCTCAGCACTTTTTCTTGTGAGTAGGTTCTAAAAAATGGAATTGAGTATTCTAAACAAATGCCCAGCTGTTCTGCAGCTTCAACAAATGCAGCCATCCCACTGTTACCATAATCATCATCTCTTCTTATTGCACCCACCCAGGTCCAGCCAAAGTGACTCACCATCTCTGCAAGTGCTCTGCTCTGGTGATAATCACTGGGAATCGTGCGCAGAAATGATGGATATTTCCTTTTATCACTGAGACACTCACAGGTGGCATAGTGACTGATCTAAAAAAACAGATTCATATAAGTGTTTAAGCCATTAGGTTCAGTCATAATTTTTTGCTAGTCAAGATAAGACAATGTAATGTTAAAGTTATGACAAAATGAAAATGATGAAAAAATGTAATTCTTACAACTGGAATACTGAAAGACCCGATAGTATTTGCTATAGCCATTGACACTGATGAATATGTCTCGCCAATAATGGTTTGCACCTGTGCTGGCTTTGTGCAGGGCTCATCCAGTATTGAGTTCTCATTTCCATTAACAAGTGCCATAGCCATTCTGACCCCTATTGCTATTGAACTGCAGGTATCATAAACCTTGTAGCCCAGTGAAACTCCAGGCAGTAAAGAGGAGCTGTTGTTGATCTCTTCTATTGCGAAAATCAAGGACTGTGAATACTGGAAGGCTCTGAAATCAAGACTGCACAGTAAACATTTAGAGAGAAATAAAAAGACATTATTTTAGAATGAAATCATCACTAATATATGTGTGGCTCATGTAATGCTGAACTCATATAGTACATTTTCAGCCATTGTGTAAAATTCACATTTTTCTTGCTGCTTACCTCCTGCATTTGAATGAATGTGGCTTGACCAAATATGACAAGTTTGGGACCTCCCAAGTGCTGTGGAAGGGGAAAATCCCTCCAACTATGATATCACCATCCTTTGAAAGAACTGGATATGCAGACTCTCCTTGGAGGCTACAAATTTCATTAGCACCAGAAAAATTGATGATAGTCATTACCACATGCAAAAGAGTAAAAATGTACTCCATTCACCTGTCCAACTGTTGAGTAGAGATAACGAGTGTGTGCACCAGGTCTGATGCTTAACTTGGTTGGACATGAATGATTTGTGGTATTTATACCAATGTAAAAGCAAGTCCTCTGTGGTAGGATTATGCTACTGGGTTACAGTCAAAGGAGGTGTGACTTCTAAAAAGAGCCCTCAGTGCCTTATGTGGGTTGCGTAATGATTGTTTTTGGTGGGGTTTTTTTTAAATAGTATAGTTAGTATGGCAGTAACACTGTGGCTTTTAGTGTACACAGTATATATCATCACAAAAGTATTAATACCGTCAAATTATATTTCATTTAATGAACTACACTATCTTTGCCAAAAGTATTTGCTCATCTGTCTTCACATGCATATGAACTTGAGTGACATCCCATTCTTAATCAGTAGGGTTTAATATGATGTCATCCCACGCTTTGCAGCTATAACAGCTTCAACTGTTCTGGGAAGGCTTTCCCAAAGATTTAGGAGTGTGCTTATGGGAATTTTTGACGATTCTTCCAGAAGTGCATTTGTGAGGTCAGACAGTGATGTTGAGCGAGAAGGCCTGGCTTGCAGTCTCCGATCTAATTCATTCCAAATGTGTTCTTTTGGGTTGAGGTCAGGACTCTGTGCAGGCCAGTCAAAGTTCTTCCACACCAAACGTGCTCATTCATGTCTTTATGGTCCTTGCTTTGTGCACAGGTGCACAGTCATGTTGGAACAGGAAAGGGGCTGTCCCCAAACTGTTCCCACAAAGTTGGGAGCATGAAATTGTCCAAAATCTCTTGGCCTGCTGAAGCATTAGGAGTTCCTTTCACTGGAACTAAGGGGCCGAGCCCAGCTCCTGAAAAACAACCCCACACCATAATCCCCCCTCCACCAAACTTTACACTTGGCCCAATGCAGTCAGACAAGTACCGTTCTCCTGGGAACCACTAAACCCATACTCGTCCATCAGATTGCCAGACGGCGAAGCGTGATTCTTCACTCCAGAGAACACGTCAGTGGCAGCGCCTTAGACCACTACATTCAACGCTTTGCACTGCGCTTGGTGATGTAAGGCTTGGATGCAGCTGCTCAGCCATGGAAAGCCATTCCATAAAGTTCTCTACGCAATGTTCTTTGCGTGCCAATGAGGCACGAAGAAGGCCACATGAATTTTGGAGGTCTGTAGCGATTGACTATGCAGAAAGTTGGCGACCTCTGCTCACTATGCGCCTCAACATCCTGACTGGAAGCCTTTTTAAATAGCCACAAAGCTGTACGTCAATATGTGAAAAGGGAAAGAGATAAAGTAATAACCAGAAGGATCTCAGAGTAGAAGCCATAAAATATACAGAGTGAGAAGCATGACAAACAATAAGAGTAAAAGGTGTGGCAAAATGAAACACAAAAAAGTAAATGGGGCCAGCAATTTAATCTACTTGAATTAAATGCAGAAAGGTCACTGGGATAGAATGTGTCAAGTAAATCAGTCTGAGAAATTACTATACTGTTTCAGACACCATACTTCCCTGATGCAGTCACAAATAAAAACAGAGATGTGTTTTGCAACTTATTACTGTAACAGTGGCAGTGATACTGGTGCAGATGCAAACATCACCTTTTAATTATAGATTTTAGAACAAGCTGTTAGCTAAACTAATTTAACCACTAACACAGTGGTTAACTAGTCAAGTTAACGGTTTGTTGATTTTGTGTCTGCCTTTTCTTCACTTTTTTTCTTTTTTTGCATTTATGGTGTGTGTGTGGCAGAGGACATGCAGTTAAAGTTTAGCATAGACTGCAATCTGTACCTCTCAGTTTGAAAACCAGTCTTTCTCTGTCTGTGCTATTGGCTACTCCAGTAGGTACCGATCAAAGATCATGTTGCTGCTCCCATGCAGCACCACTAGTATCCACGGCTGACCCTGCAGCAGTAACCTATTTTGCTGCTGTCATATTCACCTGTTCTGTACAATGATCCTGTGTCTACTCAAGATTGTTCGAGAGCTCCAGAAAGTTTGTTTTTAAGATGTCCAGTATATTATTTAAAATTGTCACCTGCGGTATTTCTTAATGCTACCTTGCTGAACTAAGATTTTATGTTGTTCAGAGATGCAAGCTAGCAGAGTTTGCTATCTGAGTGGCCCCAGACACTTTATAAAGGAGGACAACTATTTCAAGTGAGCTGCACTGCCTGTCACTTTATAAAACAAAACAAGCAAATGATGAAAACAGAAGTTAAGATGCCTCTGGGGTTGTCTTATAAGGTCAGTATTTCGGAAATTTTGTCTAGTTAGGGTGCTTCCGTAATACTGTTTCTTCTGTAAGTACTGTTCTTATTTTGAGAATAAGATCAACTTAAGCTTAATAGCATCTGTCCTAAATTCAGGTCTAACTGAAGTTGTCATGGTGATTTAACAGAGAAGATAAGATTTGAGAGTTAAACATTGTCTGTAATAAGGCCCCAGGTGTCTATCTCTTTGACTAGAGAGAGACCCATAAACTTAAAACTGATCATCACATTAAAATGAAAAATTTACACATATTGAAAAACAGCAGTAAAATCTGACAAACATTAAAATTGGTTTATAGAGTTCGGCTCAAGTAACAATTTTTTCCCCCCGATTTATTCTGGCTTGTTGGGGATTTTCCCCATAAACAGATGTCATGAGTGTTAAGAGCAATCTCGTTTTTGTTTGTTTGTTTGTTTGTTTGTTTTGTTTTTTACCAGGTTGGGAAGGTTATTTTAAACGTGTATTTCATTACAGAAAACTGACTATTACCTTTTTAACATGCATTTTAAACCTAAAACAAAGAATTACTATATTAAAGTAACATAATCTGATTACTTTCTGTTATTTATGTGTTTATTGTCTTTCATTAAAGATATATTTAATTAAACATGGAGAAAAATAATTCCACATTAGGCTTTTTCTGAAAGAATTTAACTTAAGACAAGGCAAACAGGCACTGTTTTATGAAACAAATTTATTGTAACTGTGGCAAATGGAACCAGATGATGATTGATGATGTCTCTGATTGATGTCTCTCTGTAAGAAAGTCCACAATCCGATTGCAGAGGGAAGTGTTTAGGCCCAGCATGCTCAGCTTTCCAACGAGATGAAAAAGATGATGGTGTTGAACGCTGAACTGAAGTCTATGATCAGCATTCTAACAAAAGTGTCCTTTTTCTCAAGATGAGTGAGGGCCAGATGAAGAGTGGTGGCTATGGCGTCATCTGTAAAGCAGTTGGAGCGATGTGCGAACTGCAAACGGTCCAGTGAAGGAGGCAGCTGTGCCTCATTTGGAGCCTCTCGAACCACTTCATGATGATGGGTGTGAGTGCAACGGGATGAGAGTCATTGAGGCAAGCCACTGGAGATTTCTTCGGCACAGGGACAGTGGTGGTGTCCTAAAAGCAAGCTGGAACAACGGCACTGCTTAGCAACAAATGTCCGTAAGAACCCCCGCTAGCTGGTCAGCACATTCCCTGAGCACTTTGCCAGTAATATTTTCTGGTCCAGCAGCCTTCCGTGGGTTAACTGAACAGAGTTTTCCTCACATCAGCAGTGGACAGACACAGTACCTGGTCACTGGGTGGAGGGGTGGTCTTTCCTACTGCCATGTTATTCTGCGCTTCACACTGTACGTAGAAGTCATTCAATGCATCTGGCAGGGAGGCATCACTATCACAGGAGGGAGATGTTTTCCTGTACTTACTGAGGGCCTGAACGCACTGCCACATGTGCCGCGTGTCACCGGTATTCAGGACGTGTCCATGGATTCTCTGAGTGTGTGTGCGCCTTCACCTCTCTGATAGCTTATGACAGTTTGGCCCTTTCTGTTCTTAGGTCCTGTACCCTGCGTGGTAATAAAAAGGAGAGAATGGGGCAGTCGTGGGCTGGAGGTTAGGGAACTATGTGCCCGGAAGGTCGCCGATTCTATCCCCAGAGCCAACAGCATGTGACTGTGGTGTCCTTGAGCAAGGCACCTAACCCTCAACTGCTCCCCAGGTGCTGTGGATAGGGTTGCCCACCGCTCCAGGCAAGTGCTCTCACTGCCCCCTAGTGTGTGTGCTCACTAGAACGACATTTTGTTCCAAATTAATACTGAGAAATGACAAAGACCACTTATCTTGATAAGTGTTGTAAATGTAATCTGTTTATGATGACAGTTGGTCACAGTGACTTCAGCCGAAAAGAAATTCAGAATTTGATTTATTTGGTTTTTATGACACTTTGCAAATTTATTTCCCAAGTTTCAATAGCTACATAACAGTTGGATGATGCCTACAGAATAAAATATTAGGCTAAAAATAAAACATTTTCTGTTTGGTATGAAAATGTAAGATGATACATATTGTAGTGTTTTCTGAACCATAATAAGGCTGTAATTAGAACTATGTAACTAAATTGCTCACTTAACTAGCACTTTTCCCATAATTTGCTTTTTAGTGTTCTTCTCTGGTTTCAGTATGATTACATACCACTTTGGAAGGAAGATGCAGAATAACAACCCAAAGCTTGAGGCCAAAATAGCAAATATCTCCACAGCTACAGTGAACTTTCCAGGAGAGCTGACATAAGCTGGGATAAAGGTAACCCACAGTGCTCAGAATATTAGCATGCTGAATGTGATGAACTTGGCTTCATTAAAGTTATCAGGCAGCTTCCGAGCCAGAAAAGCCAAAATTGCTTGGAGTTGCCGTTGAAGTATTCCTCTATCTGTTGTTAGTACTTGTGTTTTGCTTGATACCTCTCTCAAAGTTCACCCTGGCAACACTGTAGACTGAGGTGTCTCCTGATTTTGAAGGTTCTCCATGGTTTCTTGTTTGGCTGCACAAGGATCCTTTTGCTCACAGTTACACACAGTAGTTAATATTTAACAGTTAATATGACAGAGGAGAGCAAATGTATACCTCCAAGTCTGTTTAATGTGCAAATACATGTGTCTTATAACATTCCTGGAGTTGAGTGATAGCTCTCTTAGGCCTAAATTGAACTGTTCTGCTGGTTGGCTTAGCACTGTTCTCAAGAGCTTTGTGTGATTGGAAGAGAAACAAAGAGAGGTGGTCAGGCTGTCTAAGGTGGCAGTGGGGCATGGCCCTGTAAATGTCCTTTGTATTGGTGTAGACATGGTTGAAGGTGTTTTTCCCCCTGCTGGTGCATTCAACATCTTGGTAGAATCTGGGAAGAACATTCTTGAGGTTTGTTTGGTTAAAGTCACCAGCAGTAATAAAAAATGCCATCAAATTGTGTGTTCTGTTGTTTACTGATGGTGTCATACATGTGTCCAAGCGCTAGTTCAGCATTAGCGTGTGCTGGTTTTTATACTGCCATGACAAAAACATTTGTGTATTCCGTGGGCAGGTGAAATGGTCCAAGTCTGGAGAGCAGAATTTATCGACTGTGGTTGTGTTTATGCACCAGTTTTCTTGTATATAAACACAAAAGTCGCTCCCTGATTTCTTTATGATTCAGATGTTCTGTTGGCCTGATGGAGCGAGTGGCCTGTTAGCTCAGCTGTGGCATCTGGTATATAGTGATTCAGCTGTGTCTCTGTAAAAATTAGAATCAGTGCTTTGTAATTCTCTGTTTAGCAATGCTTAGTCTGCTCTTGTCTTGATCTTGTGAGAGACAAGTGGGCAGATTCTGCATCTTAGCCTGGCTAGAAGACCAGCTTTGTTCGACCCTGCTTTTGATTTTTGCACCATCTGCGTCATCTCAGTGTCCAGAGCTTGCCCGAGAGCTGATGGAGTTCAGGACCTTGCATATGGCAAACAGACTAGTAGCAGCTGATGAGATAAAATCACAGCCAAAGTCCAGGACTGGTAATCAACCATTCTTCATTAAGTTCACAAGGAAGAGTGGGATTATGGTGTGGGGTTGTTTTTCAGGAGTTGGGCTTGACTTCTTAGTTCCAGTGAAAGGAACTCCTAATGCTTCAGCAGACCAAGAGATTTTGGACGATTACATGCCTCCAACTTTGTGGGAACAGTTTGGGGACGGCCCCTTCCTGTTCCAACATGACTGTGCACCCGTGCACAAAGCAAGATCCATAAAGACATGAATGAGCACGTTTGGTGTGGAAGAACTTTGACTGGCCTGCACAGAGTCCTGAACTCAACCCAATAGAACATCTTTGGGATGAATTAGAGTGGAGACTGTGAGCCAGGCCTTCTCGTCCAACATCAGTGTCTGACCTCACAAATGCGCTTCTGGAAGAATGGTGAGGAATTCCTATAAACACACTCCTAAACCTTGGAGAAAGCCTTCCCAGAAGAGTTGAAGCTGTTATAGCTGCAAAAGGTGGGCCGGTGTCATATTAAACCCTGTGGATTAAGAATGGGGTGTCACTCAAATTTGTATGCGTGTGAAGGCAGACAGGTGAATACTTTTGGCAATATAGTGTATATTTTTAGCACAGTCAACCACCCAGCAAGTAATCTTACCAACCTTAGCTAGGTGGTGAATTAACAAGCTGTCACTACAGTTGTTACTGCATAGCTAACTACAAATCTTAACAAACAGGACAACAAAATACTGATCTACTGATTCTGTGAAACAGCAAAAATAAGTGCATTTTACCCACCTGTCAAGTAGAAAAGGAGGAATATCGTCTGGTCTGATACCGATACATAAGCGTTCAATCCTTCCATCCCTACTTATATAGCTTTGCGTTTCTTTCTGATGCACCCCTTTAATGGCAGTTGGGATGCCTGGAACCTATGGACCGGGACTGGCACTCAGGATACTCAGAACTTATGGACCAGAATGGATTCTTACGCAGCAGCATTATCTTCAGCATTCTGCAAAAGAGACCCTATGACACGAGCTATCTGTAAGAGCCCTTGGAGATGGGAGTATGAGTATGGCTATTTGATCTTTTCAAAACTTTGCCCAAAACTTTGCCCTTTTCCCCCAATTTTTACTTCCAGTGATTTTGAAAACAAGATACTTGTTAAAACAATTACTGTTAGATTCTATTCCAGGGGTTCCCCAGGGGTGCCTCTGTGCTCTTGCCTACCTCTTCTGCTGTGCCACCCAGATCGAGATTCCTATTCTTCATTTTTGTTGTTATTTAGGATGCAAAATTATATGCAAAAGGAAATTGTTCTCCTGATCCACTGTCCTATTGCCTCAGTAAATTTGGTCATGCTATTGCTGCTATAGTCTTTGTCATATTTATGGCTAAACCAGATCCAGCCAAAAAGCTTTATTGTGCTCTTGTCACATAACCTCAACTCCTCCTTATGCTCGAGTATCCTTGCTGTTTAATTTTTCCTTGTTGTCTGTTCGTGTACTTTATATGTAATATCATCAATATTGACCATGTTATTTGTATTTGACTTAGAAACATATTTAAAGCAATTAAGGTAATGTTTGTCTTTCCCATCTTTAAGTTTATGCAAAACAAACGTTCAGTCAGATACGACCAAACTGTAGCCCATCTGTTGCAGTGCACAGTTAGCCTGTCTACCCTGCCTGTCAATGAAAAAGGACTAACATCGGACCAACACTGACAAGTTATTGTTTGCGAGTAGATTATTCTCAACACAGCAAGACTACATGATAGACTGATTATAGTGGTTAAGCAGTATTAGGTGCAGTAGCGTTGCTGGGGATTTTTACAGATCTCAATGTCACTGCTGGTTTGAGAATAGTCTGCTGACCTGGACTGTCTTGTACTACCCAAGTGGCAGGAATATTCTAGTCAAAAACTAGTGCATGTTAAAAACCACTTGCAAAAAGCCTAACAGCTAAATAAAGCTGCGGTTAGCATGTAAAATCAAAGGGATTGTTAAAATAATAATAATAATAATAATAATAAGGTGTTACAGCATATTAAAACAAAGGCCCTATTTCATTTTGTTAATCAGTCATTTATTAAAACAGTAGTGGCTAGTTATAGTAATAATTAGTGTCTTATTTATTTATAATTACTGTCTTGTTTCTGCACTTTATGTATTCCTGCATGATGTTTTATGTTGCATCATGGGCCTGAAGAGCAACATTTTGTTCCCAAATTATATTTAGGGAATGACAAGACCACTTGACTGGATAAGTGATCTAGATGGGACCACAGGATTGATCTCTTTATGATAACAGTTAATATTTACTTCACTAATACAGAATTTGACTAGATCAGTTTTAATGGTTCTATTAGTAGCAACATACATTGGAAGATGTCCACAAAATAAAATATGAGGCCAAAAAAAGTTCATACTGTATATTCTAAGCCAAAATAAGATCTTAATTGGAACAGTGTAAACCAATAACTCACTTAACTGGCACTTTTCCCATCATTTGTTTTTTAGTGTTCTGCTCTGGTTTCAGTATGATTACGTAACACTTTGGAAGAAAGATGCAGAATAACAAACCAAAGCTTGAGGCCAGAATGGCAAATATCTCCACAGCTACAGTGAACTTTCCAGGAGAGCTGACATAAGCTGGGATGAAAGTGATCCAAACAGCACAGAATATGAGCATGCTGAATGTGATGAACTTGGCTTCATTAAACTTATCAGGCAGCTTCCGAGCCAAAAAAGCTAAAATAAAACACAGAAGAGCCAAAACACCAATGTAGCTTAACACAGCCCAGAAACCTACTGCTGAACCTAACTGACATTCTAGAATGATCTTTTCCTTGTAGTAGTTTAGATTTTTGAAGGGGAAAGGAGGAGATGTTGTCAACCAAAGTACACAAATAAGGGCCTGTATGAGAGTGAAGGTGAGAACACTGAGTCTCTGCTGTGGAGGCCCAAACCATTTCATGACATTACTGCCTGGAAGTGTAGCTCTGAAGGCCATTAACACCACTATTGTTTTCCCCAGAACACAGGAGATGCAGAGGACGAAGGTGATCCCAAACGCTGTGTGGCGAAGCATACAGGACCACTCAGATGGCTGACCAATGAAAGTAAGTGAACAGAGAAAACACAGAGCCAGAGAGAAGAGCAGCAGGAAGCTCAGCTCTGAGTTGTTGGCTTTGACTATTGGAGTATTTTTATATCTAAAGAATATGATTGCTATTGTAATTGTTATGAAAGCACCAAAAATAGAAACGGCTGTCAACAGAATTCCCATGGTTTCTTCATAGGACAAGAATTCAATTTCTTTCTTTACACATTCATCCCTGTGGTGGTTTGACCAGTAGTCTTGATAGCATTGCTCACATTGAATGGAATCTGTCAGAGAGTGAAAGAAAAAAAAAAGTTAAATCTATTAGGAAAGGAGAGTAAAACAAATGCAGCATTTACAACATTGTTACTGATATGTGGAACACTCTTTAAATATTTGAGATTTAAATCATTCAAACTTAGTAATCTCCAAGTTTGTAGATTTGTTTTAGTGATGGGAGTAATACAGACAGTATTTCATGGTTGAATCTCTTTCCTGATATAAGTACCTGTCATATTACTGATCTCTCCTTCTGCACATGGTATACAGTCAAAGCAGCAGATAGGCTTTCCTTTCTGCACAGCTTTCCTGGTGCCTGGAGGGCAGCTCTCACTGCACACAGACACCGGCACCTGTGATCAAAGAAAATATTCAGTTGCCTAAAAATGTTTGAGTTATTCTTTTAGTGAGACTGAAAGGTGCAGCTTTTACTCACCTGATTATTATTTTGTGCCCACACAATAGAAGCCATGTTTACTGCTAATCGATTTTGAGCAGGAAAAGAGGAGTCATACAAACCGACAGTGACAAATTCATGTTGATTTTCTTCACCTTTCTGCCAGTTTATTATATCATATTTTGCAGGGGGATCACCATTTTCATCAAAATAAACTTCTTCCCCATCTTTGGTTTTGAAATGCACCCTTTTGAGATGTTCTAAAAACTTATAAAATAGAGTCACATTTATATATGAGTTTGTAATGAATCTGCCAGTGTACAACATTTTTACTGGTTATTCAAATGAATGCTAATGTGTGTCCAAAGTTCTAAGGCCTAAATGCAAATCTGTGCTGAATGCGACTTTGAACTCACTGTGAAAGGATCAGGCTGCTTCTTTGTTGGACATGTTTGTGTGCAGCCCAGAAGGTCATGTAGAGTATGGGCAACAGCGTATACTGCTTTATACACGTTACTGAAAATGGGCATTGGGGACATGTCTGTGAATGTGTTTTCAATCTCTGACAGTTTCTCTTCACCTGTGCACACTTTTGTATCATCAGAGTCATTCGGCAATGTATATTTACAACCAAACAGAGCTTCCCAGAATTTAGGGAAAATATCACGGCCAGCAGATTTAAGTGGATTTATATCCAGAATGAAGTCCTGTAGACCTGTGACTGTTGTTTTGGGTATAGCTAGTCCTATGGCTCCCTGAAGTATGCTGTGTTCATCCAGTGCAGCCAGTACTGGATCAAAAATCCAGGCCTCAGTTCCCACCCACTGATATCCAGTTATGTTATGCTCAAAAAACACACGAAGCAGAATCCCTAAATCCATGTCATCCAGAAATCCCACAATCACTCGAGATGTAGAGCTTTTGATCTGCTGAATTATTCTCAGTACTTTTTCTTGTGAATAAGTTTTAAAAAATGTAAGTGAATATTCTAGACATATGCCCAGCTGTTCTGCAGCTTCAGTAAATGTAGCCATCCCACTGTTACCATAATCATCATCCCTTCTTATTGCACCCACCCAGGTCCAGCCAAAGTGCTTCACCATCTCTGCCAGTGCTCTGCTCTGGTAGTAATCACTGGGAATAGTGCGCAGAAATGATGGATATTTCCTTTTGTCACTTAGACAGTTGCAGGTGGCATAGTGACTGATCTGCAACAGATTCACTCAGATGTATCAGTTTTTATGCTCCTTAATAATCGTTTGTGAATGTCAACTTGGATAACACCTCATAATGTTAAACGACAGTTCTAACATGATTTTTTATTTTATAGTTTAAGCTGACATTTTTTTACTGTTACAATAGTCATAAGTTTGATAAGTAAATATATTCTTACCATGGGAATCCTGAACGGTCCAATACTACTTGCTATAGCCATGGAGGGTGATGAGTATGTGTCACCGATTATGGTTTGTACCTGGGCTGGCTTTGTGCAGGGCTCATCCAATACCGTCTTCTCATTTCCATTAACAAGTGCCATGACTGTTCTAACTGTCATTGCTGTAGATCTGCATGTGTCATATATCTTGTAGCCCAGTGAGACTCCAGGCAGTAATGAGGAACTGTTGTTTATCTCCTCTGTTGCAAAAATCAAGGACTGAGAATACTGGAACCCTCTGAAGTCAAGACTGCACAAAACAAATTTAGAGAGAAGCACACAAATTATTTCACAATGAAATCATTACAGATGTGCAAGTGTGGCCTACGTGACTTTTTTTTCTTGCTTCTTACCTTCTGCATTCTGGTGGTTGTGGCTTGACCAAATAAACCAATTCTGATATTTCCCAACTGTTATGAAATGGAAAAATTCCTCCAATTATGATATCACCTTCCTTTGAAAGAGTTGGGTAAACATACTCTCCTTGGAGGCTGCAGATCTCGTTCGTCACAGTCAAATTGATCATGGCTATTATCACCTGCAAAATAGTGAAAAAATACTCCATTTTCCTGTCAAACAATTGAGTACAGCTAATGAGTGTGTGTGCCAGCTCTGATGTTTCATCTGGTTGAACAAGAAGGATTAGTGGCATTTATATACATGGATATGCAAATCCTCTGTGATGAGATTAGGCAGGTGGGCTGTAGTTAGGAGGTGTTACTTTCAGATGTTAATAGTATACAAAGTGTAGGATTCACCTTAAAGGTGGACTGAATGGCTAATGTGACCATTCAATGGTTTCCTGCTCCTTTTTTTATTCGGTTGTTTAACGCAGAATGGTTTCTTGTTTTTCTTGAAACAGGAATGTTTTTACGTACTTCGACTTCAATCTCATATCATAATAGAATAAACATATATACAGTCATGTCATGAGCTATTTGATAGTGTTGCTGTGTAAGTATAGCCTTGTATGTTCATTCTTTTCTTTTTTATCTTAACTGCCTTTTACATTCTGTCTTCACTTAATAATGAATGGAGCTGTAGGAATGGTTCAGAATTACTTGGACTTGCACTGAAAGTTTGAATTATTATTATTATTATTATTATTTGTTTTTTTGCTTGGTGTCAGAAATGAATTATTGTTGAATCATGGCCATGTTTAATCCCTGGCAAGTTTAACTTTTGACTGTCCACATGAATGAGCTGAGTTTTAGCAATCTTAATTGACTTTGAAAATGTGCAAAGGCGATGTTGGGATCCAGATCAGTTTATCGATTACAAATTAAGCCAGAAACATTTTCAAACTGTTGCATGGAATTGCATGGAATTGTATGAAGGAAATATTGCACATATTCCAGTGTTGGCAGCAAATCAGTTTTTAGAATGACAGAGTTGAGTTCAATAGTGCTATGCCTTTTGGGAAGATGCTGTTATTTAGGCTATTTGTGCATGTGTAGATTGGCCTATAGTGCCTTCCTGGTGGGAGGAGCCTGTTGATGATGTCTGTGGTGTCTTGGGACCAATTCTATTTCACCCCTTGCACCTACAACTTGGCCCTTAGTCCTCCGTTTTGCATGTTCATGTCCAGGGTATCCCAATTTTTGTTGAGATGGAGAGGAAGCTGAAGTGTTAGGGCTATGTGGCCCTCCAACTGAGAATTTTCATAAGAACACTACAAGCATAGTGTTGTGAGGGAACAAAAAGGAAAACCGGCAAGATTGTCTCAGTTTAATGTTGTTTCAATTTATTATGGTTGTTTTCTTCATAGCAAGCACAAAAAATCACTAATAATATGCTAATATCTCGATAGCTAGCTAGCTAACTTTCCTGTTACACCTTAAATAGTCCAACAGTTCTGATGCCTGAAGCACCAGAATGTAACTGCTGCATCATTTAAGGTCGAACAGGAAAGTTCGAACAAGAATCTGGTGAATAGCTGACTTCAGCTTCGTATCACTAAAGAATTAGGGGTGGGCGAGAACAAATAATTGTCTTATAGCCCCTCTTTGAAGGCATATGATGCCCTAAATACCCTAAATATAACTAAAGCGCAGCAGCCCAGAGGTTGCTGAACTTTTCCCTCTGCCGTCACTGAAGACGGGCCAGGTTGCCTATAGACCAGCACTCTGAATGAAGCGATGTTTTTTTTTTTTTTTTAATTTAAGGGATACATTTCATAGGGCAAAATTTCAACCACTACCCCTAGTTAGGGTGACACTCGAAAACAAGGGATAGGGGTAAAAAAAAAAGAAATAGGATTGGGCCTTGATGTTCTCAATGTTCTTAGACCTCCTCACACAGCACATGCTGTGAAGATGTTCTAATGATGGCAGCTCTATACCAACAATGTACTGCGCAGTTTTCAAAACACATTCGAGGGCTTTTTTTGTCAAGTTTGGTTCAGGTGCTGTACTGTCAACTGTTGTATTTGTCACAAACTTAATACTGACTTGTGGATGGGTTGGCAATTGTGTAAAAAGTGCGTAGAGGAGGAAGGTGAGCCCATAGCCCAGGAGGACCCCAGTATTCAGGGTGACCCACCGCACCACTGGAGGTTGATTATTGTCTTTGTTAAATCAAGCAAAGTCAAGCTATGTTATTCTGCTAGTTTTGCAGTGTTATTCGCTGGTGTATGGTGTAATTCTCTATGTAGCAGTACTCCATCTGATCTCGTCCATTTTGTTGACAAGTGATCTCACATTTGCGAGAGAGAATCTGGGACGATGGCTTTTTTATGTTGCAGCTCTGAAAAAAAATGGCTCTTTTTTATGTTCAGCAGCTGAAAAGCTAACATCAAAGCCAACACCCAGGACTGGAAATATTCATTCTTCCCACAATGTTGATAGTTCTTGGGAGATATTGGATGCCCTTGATGATGCCAATAAAAAGCTAATGCTAAACCGGCACAGGTATACAGGGGGGAAGCCAGGAGTGTTAACAGTTGAGCTGTGCACTTTATTGAGGCAAGTTTATCCCCTCTTTCCTAAAGAGATGCAGGACAACATATTGCTCATGGCATTTTTCAACACAGTCGCTAGCCTGTAGCACCATGTTGACTCACCGAGCCTGCTTCTTTAGAAGTGCCCCACTCCTCCTTTGTGTTATCAATCATTCTGCTGCAAGTGTGGGGCACGGAGTTCAGGTAGGAGAGAAGAAAGTGCCAACCTGAGACCTGCCAGCCTTGTTAAGCGGTTAAAAAGGTTAAATACCTTGTTCTAATTCTCTTCTAGTAGCAGCTTATAAGCTAACATCACAGCCAGGACTGGAAATCAACCGTTCTGCCACATTGCAGAGCATGAAGTTCATGTCTCATTTGTTGGTGCTGTCATTTAAAAAAGCACCACTGCTAACCAGATCCGGTGTCAGTGAGAAACGAAAAGTGAGGGATACAGAACTCCTACAGCTCCAACCCATTGCAGAGACCCTTGTGCTTGGCAGGGTGACTAGGCAATGCAGCCATTGGTTAACATTCACCCTTCAAGGTGATCCATTGCCAGGCCCGGTAGAAACCAAGGTGTGATCATCTGCCTTTTTCAACCTGGTCTACTGCCTGGCACAGAAAAGAGAGCTCTATAGAATTGGGGACTCCAACTAGGTGGGTTTGAAGTCTGTCACAGGCTTCTTTCTATTAAGTTAATTTAAGTGATACTTTTTTGATCCCACCTCTGCATTTAACCCATCCGTGAAGTGAAACACCACATACACACTAGTGAACACACACACTAGGGGGCAGTGAGCACACGGTGGGCAGCCCTATCCACGGCGCCCGGAGAGCAGTTGGGGGTTAGGTGTCTTGCTCAAGGACACCTCAGTCATGGACTGTTGGCCCTGGGGATCGAACGGGCAACCTTCCGGTCACAGGGCCAGATCCCTAACCTCCAGCCCACGACTGCCCCAATGTTGGGAAAATGGCAGCCAAGTGATTTTATGCAGCAGTTACATTCTGGCACCTCAGGCAGAATATGGCTCATATGTTTTATGTCGCTGATTAGTTCTCAGCATTGGCTATGTTAGAGGAATATCAGCCAACTGCATATTTGGACTGAGAATCAGCCAGTACCAATACATAGGTGATCGAGCCTTCCATCTATCATTATATATCTTTGCATTTCTTTCTGATGCACCCCTTTTATGGTACTCGGGTGACTAGGGACCTATGTACAAGAATACACACTCAGGAAGCCCGGGACCAAGAACGACTCTGGTGTGGCAGCATCAACTTCAGCTGTTGGGAAAAGAGCCATTGGAGATAGGAGAACCAGTATGGCTATTTGATCTGTCCAAAACGTTGCCCAAAAAAGGATCTTGCATGTCAGTAAAACGACTATGAGCTGGTGTATCAGATTCGAACCATGTGGATAACTGTCATTAAAATAAGCATAATCAACTATAAGTGTCCAGTAACTAAATATATTGCAGTAAGTGGAGAAAGATGGGTCAGTGGTAGAGAATGCGTCCCAGTTAATTAGTCAAAGAAGTAACAGAGACTGTTTGACAAACTCCCAGGGGCATTCACAAACAGCAACAAAGACAATACATGGCAGGTTTCACAACAACTCATTGGAATAGTTCCAGTCAAATTTTAAACTGATTCTGGTGCAGATGCAAATATGGATTTAAAAGAGTTCCAACATAGAGAGAAGTGGAACAGTCAGATGTTACACTGGACTGGTGGTCATGTGAATTGCTTAGGTACATTTCAAGCCACTGTATTTTACAAATAAAAGCTTTGTTCACTGACAAGAAAATATCAATGTCCTTAACACAAAACCATGACTAGTACACAAGGCATTGGAAAAGCATGCAACTCTCAAAAGAAAACCATTTAATTCAACTGCAAGGAAATCCACTGTTACAACAACGAGTTTAATAAATGCATTATGTTTACAAAGTAAATGAGTAATTGTGTTAAATAACCGTAATCTCAGTATTGACATACTTAGTCTTCATTCAGATTTTTTGCTATAATCGAGCAGCCTGCGTACCAGCTGGGAATGACCCTATTTCAGTTTATTCATCAGTCATTTATTAAAACAGTAGCATATGTTTTAGCAAGAGTGGCTAATTATTAAATAAAAAACTAATTGTTGTTTTGTTAAAGACAGACTCTTTGAATTCTTTAAATGCTACTGTGGCACTCTTTTACCCCGAACTCTCTGAACAGTTCACTGCTGACAATGTTTGCTATAGCTCTTCTACTCACATGCTGCTCTGAGGCCTGCCCATATAATGCTTATTCATATGTTGTGTGTTCATGTGTTGATCTTTTGTCTTGTCTGGTTAGAATCTTGTTTATTTTTATTTTTTGTATTTATTGCATATTCTGCACTTGTTTCACGCTGTCATGTTCCTGCACTTTATATGCTCCAGAGTAAGTTCCAAAAATGTTTGGAACAACATTTTGCTCAAAGTTATCTTTAGGAATGACAATGAAGACCACTTGACTTGATAAGTGATCTGAGGGGGGGGTTACAGGGTTGATCTGTGTATGATTACAGTTGATGATACATAATTTGACTATATACTGATAATAATACAAAATTTGAGTAGTTCAGTTTTTTTATGGCACTTTAACTGTTTATTTTCCAAGTTTCAGTAGCTACATAAGTTGGAAGATGTCTACAAATCAAATTATGAGGCCAAAAAAAGTTCATACTGTTCTGAAAATTTAGGATAATACATACCAAACTATATTCTAAACCAAAATAAAGTCTTAATTGGGGCAATGTAAATAACTAAATCACTTAACTGGAACCTTTCCCATCATTTGTTTTTTAGTGTTCTTCTCTGGTTTCAGTATGATTACATAACACTTGGGAAGAAAGATGCAGAATAACAAACCAAAGCTTGAGGCCAAAATGGCAAATATCTCCACAGCTACAGTGAACTTTCCAGGAGAGCTGACATAAGCTGGGATGAATGTGATCCAAACTGCACAGAATATGAGCATGCTGAATGTGATGAACTTGGCTTCATTAAAATTATCAGGCAGCTTCCGAGCCAAAAAAGCTAAAACAAAACACAGAAGAGCCAAAAGTCCTATATAACCCAGCACAGCCCAGAAACCTAATACTGAACCTAACTGACATTCTAATATGATCCTTTCTTTGTAAAGCTTTATATTTTTGAAGGGGAAAGGAGGAGATGTTGTTAACCAAAGAATACAAATTAGGACCTGTATGAGAGTGAAAGCAAGAACACTGAGTCTCTGCTGTAGAGGCCCAAACCATTTCATGACATTACTACCTGGAAGTGTAGCTCTGAAGGCCATTAACACCACTATTGTTTTCCCCAGAACACAGGAGATGCAGAGGACGAAGGTGATCCCAAACGCTGTGTGGCGCAGCACACAGGACCACTCAGAGGGCCGACCAATGAAAGTAAGTGAACAGAGGAAACACAGAGCCAGAGAGAAGAGCAGCAGGAAGCTCAGCTCTGAGTTGTTGGCTTTAACTATTGGGGTGTTTTTATATCTAAAGAAGATGATTGCTATTGTAATTGTTATGAAAGCACCAAAAATAGAAACGGCTGTCAACAGAATTCCCATGGTTTCTTCATAGGACAAGAATTCAATTTCTTTCTTTACACATTCATCCCTGTGGTGGTTTGACCAGTAGTCTTGATAGCATTGCTCACATTGAATGGAATCTGTCAGAGAGTGAAAGAAAAAAAAAAGTTAAATCTATTAGGAAAGGAGAGTAAAACAAATGCAGCATTTATAACATTGTTACTGATATGTGGAACACTCTTTAAATATTTGAGATTTAAATCATTCAAACTTAGTAATCTCCAAGTTTGTAGATTTGTTTTAGTGATGGGAGTAATACAGACAGTATTTCATGGTTGAATCTCTTTCCTGATATAAGTACCTGTCATATTACTGATCTCTCCTTCTGCACATGGTATACAGTCAAAGCAGCAGATAGGCTTTCCTTTCTGCACAGCTTTCCTGGTGCCTGGAGGGCAGCTCTCACTGCACACAGACACCGGCACCTGTGATCAAAGAAAATATTCAGTTGCCTAAAAATGTTTGAGTTATTCTTTTAGTGAGACTGAAAGGTGCAGCTTTTACTCACCTGATTATTATTTTGTGCCCACACAATAGAAGCCATGTTTACTGCTAATCGATTTTGAGCAGGAAAAGAGGAGTCATACAAACCGACAGTGACAAATTCATGTTGATTTTCTTCACCTTTCTGCCAGTTTATTATATCATATTTTGCAGGGGGATCACCATTTTCATCAAAATAAACTTCTTCCCCATCTTTGGTTTTGAAATGCACCCTTTTGAGATGTTCTAAAAACTTATAAAATAGAGTCACATTTATATATTAGTTTGTAATGAATCTGCCAGTGTACAACATTTTTACTGGTTATTCAAATGAATGCTAATGTGTGTCCAAAGTTCTAAGGCCTAAATGCAAATCTGTGCTGAATGCGACTTTGAACTCACTGTGAAAGGATCAGGCTGCTTCTTTGTTGGACATGTTTGTGTGCAGCCCAGAAGGTCATGTAGAGTATGGGCAACAGCGTATACTGCTTTATACACGTTACTGAAAATGGGCATCGTTGACATGTCTGTGAATGTGTTTTCCACCTCAGATATTTTCTCTTCACCTGTGCACACTGTTGTATCATCAGAGTCATTCTTTATTGCATATTTACACATAAACAGAGCTTCCCAGAATTTAGGGAAAATTTCACGGCCAGCAGATTTCAGTGGGTGTATGTCCAGAATGAACTCTTTGAGACCTGTGACTGTTGTTTTGGGTATAGCTAGTCCTATGGCTCCCTGCAATATGTTGTGTTTATCCAGTGCAGCCAATACTGGATCGAAGATCCAGGCCTCAGTTCCCACCCACTGATATCCAGTTATGTTGTGTTCAGAAAACACACGAAGCAAAATCTCCAAATCCATGTCGTCAAGAAATCCCACAATCACTCGAGATGTAGAGCTTTTGATCTGCTGAATTATTCTCAGCACTTTTTCTTGTGAATAAGTTTTAAAAAATGCAAGTGAATATTCTAGACATATGCCCAGCTGTTCTGCAGCTTCAGTAAATGCAGCCATTCCATTGTTTCCATAGTCATCATCCCTTCTTATTGCACCCACCCAGGTCCAACCAAAATGCTTGACTATTTCTGCCAGTGCTCTGCTCTGGTAGTAATCACTGGGAATAGTGCGCAGGAATGATGGATATTTCCCTTTGTCACTTAGACAGTTGCAGGTGGCATAGTGACTGATCTGCAACAGATTCACTCATAAATCAGTTGCAATGCTCAATCATGTTTTTTGTTTTGTTTTGTTTTTTTGTATTTAACTTGGCTAACACCACTTTACATTCATGTTATCATTAAGTTTTAATACAGAACTTGACATTTTTATACTTTTAAAATAATCATACTTTTTAAATGATAAATAAAAATGTCTTACCATGGGAATCCTGAACGGTCCAATACTACTTGCTATAGCCATAGATGCTGATGAGTATGTGTCACCGATTATGGTTTGTACCTGGGCTGGCTTTGTGCAGGGCTCATCCAATACCATCTTCTCATTTCCATTAACAAGTGCCATGACTGTTCTAACTGCCATCGCCGTAGATCTGCATGTGTCATATATCTTGTACCCAAGTGAGACACCAGGCAGTAATGAGGAACTGTTGTTTATCTCCTCTGTTGCAAAAATTAAGGACTGTGAATACTGGAATCCTTTAAAGTCAAGACTGCACAAAACAAATGTTGAGACAAATACACACATTGTTTCAGAATTACATCATTACTGATGTGTAATCATGGTTCACATGGCTTATTTTTTCTTGCTTCTTACCTCCTGCATTCTGGTGGTTGTGGCTTCACCAAATAAGACACATCTCGAATTTCCCAGCTGCTATGAAAAGGGAAAATCCCTCCAACTATAATATCACCATCCTTTGAAAGTTGTGGGTTTTCAGACTCTCCTTGAAGGCTACAAGAGTCATTAGCCCCCCAAAAATTGATGATGGCCATTACGACCTGCAGAAGAGTAAAAAAGGACTCCATTCACCTGTCCAACAATCGAGTGCAGTTTATGATTGTGTGTGCCAGGTCTAATGTTTCTTGTCTGGACAGGAAATGTTTGTGGTATTTATACAGATGGATAGGCAAATCCTCAGTGATAAGATTGCACAGATAGGGTGCAGTCAGGAGGTGTGACTTGCAAGTGTTAAAAAAAAAAAAAAAAAAAAAAAGCCTAAATGACTTATGTTGCTTGCTTGTGAAAAAACCCCAGCTGCCCCTGCTCGTCAAAGCTGGTGTAACTTATCTTTTTGGCCATTTTTTCATACAGTAGTGGAAAACGTGTAATGGACCAGCCCCCCTTTTTTTTAGGTTTTTGAAGGTTTTTTAGTTGAAGAAAAAAAAATGCATCCAGCAGGATCATATTAATATTAACTATGTAGACCACAAGATCACTTAACTGACACTTTTCCCATTATTTGCTTTTTTGTGTTCTTTTCTGGTTTCAGTATGAATATGTAACACTTTGGAAGGAATATACAGAACAGCAAACCAATGCCAAAGCCAAAATGGCAAATATCTCCACAGCTACAGTGAACTTTCCAGGAGAGCTGACATAAGCTGGGATAAATGTGATCCACACTGCACAGAATATGAGCATGCTGAATGTGATGAACTTGGCTTCATTAAACTTATCAGGCAGCTTCCGTGCTAGAAAAGCCAAAATGAAACACAAAAGAACCAGAAATCCTATATAACCCAGCACAGCCCAGAAACCTATAGCTGAACCAAAATGGCATTCTACAGTTATCTTTTCCTTGTAGTGCTTTACATTTTTGGAGGGGAAAGGAGGAGATGTTTTTAACCAAAGTACACAAACAAGGACCTGTATGAGAGTGAAGGTGAGAACACTGAGTCTCTGTTGTAGAGGCCCAAACCATTTCATGACATCACTACCTGGAAGTGTAGCTCTGAAGGCCATTAACACCACTATTGTTTTCCCCAGAACACAGGAGATGCAGAGGACGAAGGTGATCCCAAACGCTGTGTGGCGCAGCATACAGGACCACTCAGAGGGCCGACCAATGAAAGTAAGAGAGCAGAGGAAACACAGAGTCAGTGAGAAGAGCAGCAGGAAGCTCAGCTCTGAGTTGTTGGCTTTGACTACTGGAGTATTTTTACATCTAAAAAATATGATTGCTATCATTGTTGTCATTGAAGCACCAAAAACAGAAACAGCTGTCCGCAAAATTCCCATCGTTTCATGAAAGGACAGGTATTCCGTTTCCTTCTTTACACATTTGTCCCTGTGTAAATTGTGTAAATGACCAGTAGTCTTGATAGCATTGTTCACATTCAATTGAATCTGTCAGAGAGTGAAAGAAAAACAAAAATAAAGATAAAAATAGTTAGATTTTCAGGAAAAGCATTATAATACAGACTTTAATAATACAATATTTAATGAAACAACCTTGGCACTGATGCATGAAACACCTGTTTCTTAAAATATTTGGATGTTAAGCCATTTAGAATGATAGATGATGGAGATAAACAGGGAGGGATAAAATGCTAAGTTGAAGCTAACCAAACACCCATACCCCATTACATTTTTGCTACAGCCATATATGCACCCACAAAGCATGCCACTGCTGCAAGCCACAGCCAGCATCTGCAAGAAATGAAAAGATGGCTGCCCAGTGATTTATGCACAGCCTCTACAGCTTCGTCTCCTCGCATAAAGGAGTTGTGGATAAGTACTGTGGATAACACAGCTTGTGGTTGCAGCTTGTGGACATGCCCAGGTGCCACCATCTTCCTTCTTCAACCTTGAGTACTATCTGGTGGAGGTCTACACTACTACTAATTTAACTAGTGTTGTTGGTAGAAAATCAGACCCCTTCAGACCAGAGAGGGCGGAACCACGCATGAAGAGAAATCCCGCAAATTAATGAATAGCTTAAATTAAGTCATTAAATCACTAAAAACAATATAACAGTAAAACAGCTCAAATGAATAAAGTCATTCTCGAGCAACCGATCATGTGAACACCACACAAATTTTCATAGGCTCGATTCAGACATACTGCTTCTCTGTGACGTGAGCGACATGGAAAGTCTTTGCTTTTCATTTCAGCGCCCGAGTCGAGAATAGACTCGGGGCAGATTTTTTCATGCACCATGTGCATCACATAGCTAAATACACTTAAATAAGCCGTAAATAATAATTAAAGAGACGACCATATAAAATTTCCCGGTTGGTCTATCAGGTTAGAAACTTTTGCCTAATCACAAGTCAGAATGTTGTCCAGGATAAACAAGTATATCATGGCCATGACTGTCATGTGCCAGAGTGTATTGATTCGATGCAGTCATTCACATCTACACCATGCACCTGTATCAGCTGGAACAACAAACCTCCCAATTGCCCATTTACTTCCATAGTAAACCATATATACACCAATCAGGCATAACATTATGATCCTTGTTTCTACAATCATTGTTCATTTTATCAGCTCCACTATATATGTGCGCGTTTAGTTCTACAGTTACAGACTGTAGTTCATCTGTTCCTCTGCATACTTTGTTAGCCCCCATTTTACCCTGCTCTTCAGTGGTCAGGACCCCCATGGACCCTAACAAAGCAGGTAGTATTTGGGTGGTGGATCATTCCAAGGACTGCAGTAACACTGATGTGGTGGTGGTGTGTTAGTTTGTGTTGTGCTGGTATGAGTGGATCAGACACACCAATGCTGCTGGAGTGGACATTAGATTTTGTTACATTGACTGAATAGTGTTTATTATATAAAAATTGAACGTGGCTTGAAGTGTCAAGGTAATTGACTAAAAGGCCATGTGAATCCCTTGCATACATATATACCACCTGAAAAGGGTAACTGAAGTCTCTTGCCACCTTTTTCTATCATTTATTAGGAAAGACTGTCATAATGTCTGTGCAAATGAAAGATAAAAGTGGAATAAACTGATTGTGTGAGTGATATCATGTTCTTGCTGTTTAGCTAGAAGTCCTTGTCCTTGACCAATGTCAGGTAATTGGGAGATGTTTGTAGTAAATGATGGCTTAAATCAGCATCCCGTTCCTCAGGATTTATTTCTAGTCAGCTAATGATTTGTCATATAGTGGGTACAGTTTAGCCTGCTCACACTGTGGAGGCCAAACTGGTAACATTTCTTACCAGTGTAGCAGTTTCCATACTTGAGACATATGTAGATGGACAGCATTGGTGAAAAAAACAATGAATGAATGACCGACCGGTCGATCTAAGACTTTTGAGACTGAGTTTTGGTTCCTGCCAGTTAATGTTGTGCATTGCTTATGAAGTCTTTTGGTATTGGCTTCTTGGCCTAGCCATTTCTCTCAGTTCTTTCATTTATTCTTTCTTTCTCTTCTCTTCACTTTCATTATCCTTTAATGTCTTTGGCCCTAGATTCAGTGAACATAGTGAAACCTATCCATGCACATTTATCAGCTTGAAACTGCTTAGATACCACCATAGTCGCTGCCAAATTGGATCTTGATAGTCACTCCAGGGTTAAGGTCCTCTCTTGTGTCTGCTCTAGTAATTTCTGCTGGTTCTTACTGTTCAAACATTGATCCATCACTTCTGGTATAACTGTTCTGGATCTAGAGACTTACTTCCCTTCGCTTTGCCCACCACCCTCCTACCTAGTCTTTCCACTTGCCCATCTCATAACGTTCTGGGGCTTTCTCTGCTGCAGTTGTATATCTCATACAGTATATCGTAATCAAAATTATACAACAGCTCATAACAGCATAACATAGATTGGAGAGGTTGTATTTTTCCCTGTGACCTAGTGTATGCCACAGAATACTTTATTTGTAAAATTTATTTCTATGTGTATTTTCTTATTTGTGTGTGTTTTAAATTTTTGTATAGCAAATGAATATACACATAGGCATCAACACAAATACGTCTTGATTTTAATTTTTCTTTAAGACTGTGCAAAACATATTGAATTAAGAGTTCGAACTGTAGCGCATCTATTGCTATGCACAATTTGTCAGCCACCCTCTATGCAGCCCTTCAATGGAAAAAGGAGTTCTGTAGTGTGACGTTGGACCACAAAGCAGACGCTCGCGGCTTAAGATCAAAAGAGAAGCTTTACTGGAGTAATCTGGCAGCAGAGAGTAGTCAAGGTACAGGCATGGGTCAGATCCAGGAAGCGCAGCAGAAGGATACAGGCGAACATAACCATCAGGGGTAATACAAGGCAGAGTCCACAAGACAAGCAAGGAGTCAAAAAACCAGGGAGCCAAAACAGCAGGCAAAGGTACACAAAGGGAAATCCAAAAATCTGAGTCAAAACACAACAGGCAAGAAGTCAGAACACGATAGAAAACAGATCAGGAAGAGCGTTCAGTAGTTACTCAAAGAAAGCAGTACTTCGCAAAATGCTAAACTAAAGCCTGGGCTCTTGTACTAGTCTACATAGCTTATTAGTTTATTAATAAAATATATTGAAAGTAAATTCATTGTGGACTATTATAAAATCTTTGCTTTAAAAGTACTAAGTCATCTCACAGCAAGAAAAAAGAAATCCTGTATAGAAAAAAAAGATGCATCGATAATCGTTTTATAATCACATTGAACCCTTTGAATCATAATCTAATCGAATCGTGAGGTGCCAAGAGATTCCCACCCCTATAATGTAGTAATGTAATAAGGACCTATTTGAAATACATATACATTTATTATATTGATATGATCTGGGTGGGTAAAGTAGTTTGCATTTAGCAGTGAAAAAAATGTTGATTTATTTACATAAACTTTAATGACAACTGTTTCAGAGAAATAAAAAATTAATGAGTAAGTTTTTTATGGTACTTTGCCATTTTACATTTTACTTTTAGTAGCTACATAATGGCTGGAAGAAATGTTTTGAGATTGTTTTGGAAATTTGCTGCTGTAATAGTAACTATGTAGACTTAACTTTTCCCATCATTTGCTTTTTAGTGTTCTTTTCTGGTTTCAGTAGTATTATGTAACATTTTGGAAGAAAGATACAAAATAACAAACCAAAGCTTGAGGCCAAAATGGCAAATACCTCCACAGCTACAGTGAACTTTCCAGGAGAGCTGACATAAGCTGGGATGAAAGTGATCCAAACAGCACAGAATATGAGCATGCTGAATGTGATGAACTTGGCTTCATTAAACTTATCAGGCAGCTTCCGTGCTAGAAAAGCTAAAACAAAACACAAAAGAGCCAGAAATCCTATATAACCCAGCACAGCCCAGAAACCTATAGCTGACCCTAACTGACATTCTAGGATGATCTTTTCTTTGTAACGCTTTAGATTTTTGAAGGGGAGAGGAGGAGATGTTGTTAACCAAAGAACACAAATTAGGACCTGTATGAGAGTGAAAGCAAGAACACTGAGTCTCTGCTGTGGAGGCCCAAACCATTTCATGACATTACTGCCTGGAAGTGTAGCTCTGAAGGCCATTAACACCACTATTGTTTTCCCCAGAACACAGGAGATGCAGAGGACGAAGGTGATCCCAAACGCTGTGTGACGCAGCACACAGGACCACTCAGAGGGCCGACCAATGAATGTAAGTGAACAGAGAAAACACAGAGTCAGTGAGAAGAGCAGAAGGAAGCTCAGCTCTGAGTTGTTGACTTTAACTATCGGGGTATTTTTATATCTAAAGAAGATGATTAATATTGTTAATGTCATAATGGCACCAATAATTGAAACAATTGTTATCAAAATTCCCATTGTTTCCTCATAGGAGAGGAATTCAATTTCCTTCTTTACACATTTGTCCTTGCGTGGATTTGACCACAAATCTTCGTTACACTGTTTACATTTAATTGAATCTGTCAGAGAGTGAAAGAGAAAAGAGAAGACAAAAAGACTGTCAAATGTTATTGAATGTAGAGACAACATGAGATAATACAATTACAACATTTAGTGAAATTACAGTGTCAGTTACAAACTTGACTTTGTCTTAAAACATTTGTATTTGAACCATTTTATGTAATTCTCCCAAAATTTGATTTAATCGTAATAATACAGACAGTATTTCATGTTTTATTCCCCTTTCTCATATCAGTACCTGTCATATTACTGATCTCTCCTTCAGCACATGGTATACAGTCAAAGCAGCAGATAGGCTTTCCTTTCTGCACAGCCTTCCTGGTGCCTGGAGGACAGCTCTCACTGCACACAGACACCGGCACCTGTGATAAAGGAAAATGTTCATTTGCCTAAAAATGTTCATGTGGTTTGCATTTATTCATGCAAGTTTCTCTGTTATACTCACCTGGCTACTATTTTGTACCCACACAATAGAGGCCATATTTATCATTAATCGATTGTGAGCAGGAAAAGAGGAGTCATAAAACCCAACAGTGACAAATTTGTGTTTTTTAGTTGTCTGCCAGTTTATTATCTCATATTTTGCAGCAGGATCACCATTTTCGTCAAAGAAAACATCTTCATCCTCTTTGGTTGTGAAACGCACCCTTTTTAGTTGTTCTAGAAACTTACAAGAATAAAAAGAATAGCATTTTTACTGGTTATTTAACTAAATGTTTTATGGCTGAGTGCAGATCTGTGCTTAATGAGACTATAAACTCACTGTGAAAGGATCAGGCTGCTTCAACGTAGAACATTTTTTGGTGCAGTGGAGAAGTTTGTGTAGAGTATGGGCAACAGCATATACTCCTTTATACACATTACTGAAAATTGGCATCAAGGACATGTCTGTAAATGTGTTTTGTACTTCAGACACGTTTTCTTTGCCTGTGCACATTGTCGTGTCTTTTGTGTCGTTCTGCATGTTATGTTTACATTTAAACAGAGCTTCCCAGAACTGAGTAAAAATGGCACTGCCTGCGGATTTCAGTGGGTGTATATCCAGAATGAAGTCTTTTAAACCAGTCACTGTTGTTTTGGGTATAGCTAGTCCTATGGCTCCCTGAAGTATGTTGTGCTTATCCAGTGCAGCCAGTACTGGATCAAAGATCCAGGCTTCAGTTCCCACCCACTGATATCCAGTTATGTTGTGTTCAAAAAACACATGAAGCAAAATCTCCAGGTCCCAGTTATCGAGAAATCCTACAATAACTTTTGAAGTAGAGCTTTTGATCTGCTGAATTATTTTCAGCACTTTTTCTTGTGAGTAGGTTCTAAGGAATGGAAGGGAATATTCTAAACAAATGCCCAGCTGTTCTGCAGCTTCAGTAAATGTAGCCATTCCACTGTTACCATAATCATCATCTCTTCTTATTGCGCCCACCCAGGTCCAGCCAAAGTGCTTCACCATCTCTGCCAGTGCTCTGCTCTGGTAATAATCACTGGGAATTGTGCGGAGAAATGATGGATATTTCCTTTTGTCACTAAGACAGTTGCAGGTGGCATAGTGACTGATCTAAAACAAATTCAAATAGGTTTTTCAGTCATCACGTTTAATCATTAATATATTGTGCACTGTTAACTGGGATGCTTCCAGGTAGTGTTACAAGTAGTACTGTTGCATGATTTTAGAGCTGAACATTTCTTCAGACTCGCAATAATTATCAAATTAATAACTTAAAAAGAATTGTACCATGGGAATGCTGAAAGGTCCAACACTCTTTGCGATGGCCATTGAAACTGATGAGTATGTCTCACCAATTATGGTTTGCACCTGGGCTGGCTTTGTGCAGTGCTCATTCAAGACTGTCTTCTCATTTCCATTAACGAGTGCCATGGCCATTCTAACCCCCATAGTCGCGGAACTGCAGGAGTCAAAGATCTTGTAGCCCAGTGAGACACCAGGCAGTAAAGAGGAGCTGTTGTTGATCTCTTCTATTGCAAAGATCAAGGACTGTGAATACTGGAAGGCTCTGAAATCAAGACTGCACAATAAACATTTAGAGGGAAATGCAAGAGAAATTATTTTTGTATGAAACCATTACTGATGTGTATGTTTTTTTTCTTTTTTTTTATACTACGCTAATATAATACAATGTTAATGAATTTGTGAAACGCCCATTTGCTTTTGCTGCTTACCTCCTGCATTTCGGTGGGTTAGGCTTGACTGTAAAGGACAAGTCTGAGATTTCCCAGTTGCTGTGAAAGGGGAAAATTCCTCCAATTATGATATGTCCATCCTTTGAAAGTTGTGGGTCTGCAGATTCACCTTGGAGGCTACAAGTCTCATTAGCCCTAGAAAAATTGACGATGGTCATTACCACCTGCAAAAGAGTAAAAAGAGATTCCATTCACTTATCCAGTTATTGAGTACAGATTCAGATTGCATGTGTTCCAAGTCTAATTTTTCACCCTCTTAGACAGGAAGTATTTGTGGTATTTATAGTGGAAAGGCAAATCCTCTGTGGAAATATTATGCTGGTTAAGTGCAGTCAGAGGAGGTGTGACTGTCAAATGTGAGCAGCAGTAATCTGAAGGGAGGCCTCCGTGTCTTACGTGGTTTCTGTAGTGTCTTTATTGTTCTTTTTGGTTGTTTCCTTTAATTCACTTTGGTTATGCAAACACGATTTCCTGTGTCATTGAAATCTAAAACGTGTCATGATGCATCTCATAAATCAACGCAAGCTACATTTTCAACATTACAGCAAAGGTTGCAACAGCCAAGCCTAGGCAGACTGTGTTGTTCCACCTTTTTTTCTCTGGGTGGTGGATTGTTCTCAGCACTGCAGTAACACTGACGTGGTGGTGGTGTGTTAGTGTATGCTGTGCTGGTACAAGTGGATCTGTTATGATCTGTAACATTTTCTATTTTGAAAATGCATACTCTCTGGAATAATGAGTTGGAATGGAGATGCAAGTAACATTTTTAACACTCCATCTTTGACTTGACGCCACTGGTGCGTTCAGATTACTATACTTTTTGTTCAGAATGCTATACTTGAAAGGCCTAAGTAAGAATAAGCAGCTCTGTCCTGTCTTGCACAGTATATTAAGGTTATAACTCCAGTTCTAGTGTACAGGTGAGCTCATAGGTACTTTCACTACTGCATTTTCTCCTCCTGCATGGCAAAGTTCTAGGGCTCCCTATCATGGCAGAAGTGTTCAACGTATTTACTTTGTCAATGTTTAGTGGAAAGCGATTTTCTCTGCAGTGCAACACAACAATGACAATCCTGAAAACCATTTTTTGGGCTCTGGAAAGTCGTTCAGAAAATCTGCGGCTTCATCTGCTGTAAAATCCAAATCTCCAGGCTAGCTTCTTTCCTCACAGAGAGGTGTGGTGCTCACAGTACGGCTTCACGCTGTATACCAGGACTGCTAGCCTTCTTAGTGACAGGGTAGGGGGTAATAGCACAGTGCATTCACTGCTTAACCAGCACTTCACTGAGGTGATCTAGGTAGTCGAGGTACAATGGGCATACATTGCGGCCCTAGTACGGTTACAAAATGGTGCAGCACTGTTTGTGAAATTCACCCCTGTGGGTAAGTGGGATGTCAGGCGCCCGAGCTGAAGTGATATATATCTCCACATTTCAGCAGTGCAATTAAAAAGTATAAATATAGTTCAGTAATAGGCTGACAAGCCGTGGTGTAATTTGTTCAGCTTTTTCAAAGACACAAAATATTTTTGTTGTTTTTTGGCTTTTTTAGGTTCATTCTTACGAGGACTTTTTATGTTGAAGAGCCTGAGTATGCATGGATGTGGATTTTTCAGAGCAGAGTTTTATTGTCCATTGTCCAGAGTAGGTTGTGTTTTTAGCTGTTAGTGCTGGCGAGGCTGTGTTTCTTCTCACATTGTTTCAATAAATTAATAAATTAAAAATAAAGCTGCATTATGACTCGTAACTTCAAGTTGTCTGAGTTTTTTCTTAGAACCTTGAATGTTACAGTATTTTGCAGTTCAGCTTTATTGATAACCTAAATTGATGCAAAGACAAAAAATCCCAAAATTAAAAGCCAAATATCTGCCCAACGACTGTTCAAAAAGTTGAATATCCAACTTGTATTGTCTCAAACTAACAACATACACTCAACATTGGAGAATTCATTAAAACAGCTTATAAGGGGAGCTTGACCTGAAGTTAGACCTTATTTGTGTAAAGGGGGGAGAGGAAAGGAACTTTAACTGGCTTAAACATGCAGATGTGTTCCTAGTTTACACTGAAGACAACACATACTCTGTACAGCATTAATGTAGCATTTATGAAATAATGTTTCTTTTTAACGGTTTGATTTAATATACTAATGACATTTAACAAAAACTTAAAATGATTTTTGATTATTTTAATAAAAAAATACAACAGTTTAGTAATGTGATATTTTTAATGTGGTAAAACACATGGTGTTTCATCCTAAGTGGTTTTGTAATAAGTGATCAGGCTTCAGGTTGAAAAAATACACATACATCTTTTGAACATTTTACAGATTTTCTGGGGAAAAGGGAAAAAAGGATCTAATGAAACGTACTTTAAAAGCATAAAATATATAGATTTTGACAAAAAAAATGTGGTGGTGTGGTGGTACCACACACACACATGCAAAAACAGAAAGCTATTGCATGAAACAGATTTTCAGTAAATTCAATAAACATTTATTTTTGGAGGGGAAAAAAAAAACTCACTTAACAGGCACCTTATTCATAATTGATTTTTTAGTGTTCTTCTCTGGTTTCATTATGATTATGTAACATTTTGGAAGAAAGATGCAGAATAATAAACCAAAGCTTGAAGCCAAAATAGCAAATATCTCCACAGCTACAGTGAACTTTCCAGGAGAGCTGACATAAGCTGGGATGAAGGTGATCCACACTGCACAGAATATGAGCATGCTGAATGTGATGAACTTGGCTTCATTAAACTTATCAGGCAGCTTCCGAGCCAGAAAAGCTAAAATAAAACACAGTAGAGCCAAGAGTCCAATATAACCCAGTACAGCCCAGAAACCTACTGCAGAACCTAGCTGACATTCTAGAATGATCTTTTCCTTATAGTGCTTTAGATTTTTGAAGGGGAAAGGAGGAGATGTTGTTAACCAAATAACACAAATAAGGACCTGTAGGAGAGTAAAAGCAAGAACACTGAGTCTCTGCTGTGGAGGCCCAAACCATTTCATGACATTACTGCCTGGAAGTGTAGCTCTGAAGGCCATTAACACCACTATTGTTTTCCCCAGAACACAGGAGATGCAGAGGACGAAGGTGATCCCAAACGCTGTGTGTCGCAGCACACAGGACCACTCAGAGGGCCGACCAATGAAAGTAAGTGAACAGAGGAAACACAGAGCCAGAGAGAAGAGCAGCAGGAAGCTCAGCTCTGAGTTGTTTGCTTTGACTATTGGGGTATTTTTATACCTAAAGAATATAATTGCTATTATTATTGTTATAAATGTACCAATAATTGAAACAGCTGTCAGCAAAATTCCCATTGTTTCCTCATATGACAAGAATTCAGTTTCCTTCTTTACACATTCATTCCGGTGTGTATTTGACCAGTAGTCTTGATAGCATTGTTCACATTTAATTGAGTCTGTCAGAAAGAGATAAATAAATAACATAAAAAGTTAGGTGAACTGGGAAAATAATTGGAGGATTTCATTACATATAAAGTTGCCATTATCCTCTGACTTCTAGAAAAATAAATAAAAGCTTCTAAGCATTGATCAGTTTAGACATAGTTATCAGAAGTGGTCTAGTATACTTTGTAGTTACAGCAATAATACCAAAAACACTTTCTTTGTTTCAGCTTTTGTGATTGTTTGTACCTGTCATATTACTGATCTCTCCTTCAGCACATGATATACAGTCAAAGCAGCAGATAGGCTTTCCTTTCTGCACAGCCTTCCTGGTGCCTGGAGGGCAGCTCTCACTGCACACAGACACCGGCACCTGTGATCAAAGTAAATCTTTATAACCTAAAAATTAAACATTTTGTTTATACATATCATACAAACACATCATGAAATGTTAAGTCTTGTATACTTGAGAGTCTGAAGTTTAGTTTTACCTCATTTTTATTTTGTGCCCACACAATAGAGGCCATTTTTACTGCTAATCGACTGTGAGCAGGGAAAGAAGAGTCATAAAGTCCAACAGTGACAAACTCATGTTGATCTTCAATAGTTTGCCAGTTTAGTAATTCATATTTAGCCACAGGGTCACCATTTTTATCAAAGTAAACTTCTTCGCCTTCTTTGGTTTTGAAGCGCACCCTTTTCAGATGTTCTAGAAACTGATGAAATTTAACAAAGTTCAGCTACATGTATCGCTAAAGCTTTAAGATCTCTACCTGAACAGACTTTCAACTTACAGTGAGAGGATCAGGCTGCTTCTTTGTAGGACATGTTCGTGTGCAGCCAAGAAGGTCATGTAGAGTATGGGCAACAGCATAAACTGCTTTATACACACTACTGAAAATGGGCATCAGAGACATGTCTGTGAAGGCGTTGTTTGTTTCAGACAGTTTCTCCTGTCCTGTACACACTGTTGTGTCTTCTGAGTCATTCTCCACTTTATATTTGCACTTAAACAAAGCCTCCCAGAATTCAGTAAAAATGGCACTGCCTGCAGACTGTAGTGGTTTTATATCCAGAATGAATTCCTTTAGACCCATCACTGTTGTTTTGGGTATTGCTAGCCCGATGGCTCCTTGCAGTATTTTGTGCTTATCCAGTCTGGCTACAGTTGAATCAGAGATCCAACCTTCAGTTCCCACCCACTGGTATCCAGTAATGTTGTGCTCATAAAATACATTCAGCAAAATCTCCAAGTCCCAATGAGTTGCAAATACCACAATCACTCGAGAAGTAGAGCTTTTGATCTGCTGGATTATTCTCAGCACTTTTTCTTGTGAGTAAGTTCTAAAAAATGGAAGGGAATATTCTAAACAAATGCCCAACTGTTCTGCAGCTGCAGTAAATCCAGCCATCCCACTGTTACCATAATCATCATCTCTCCTTATTGCCCCCACCCAGGTCCAGCCAAAGTGCTTGACCATCTCTGCCATTGCTCTGCTCTGGTAGTAATCACTGGGAATAGTGCGCAGAAATGAGGGATATTTTGTTTTGTCACTGAGACACTCGCAGGTGGCATAGTGACTGATCTAAAACAGATTCACAAAGGTAAGTCAAGGATTATGATAGTTTATTGCCAAATATTCACTCTATTTAACAACATGAAAGGTAACTTCGGGAATAATTGTACCTAATGGTTATATATACATATATATAGCTTGCTTAATTGCTTACTAAGGGGATGCTGAAAGGTCCTATGCTCTGTGCAATAGCCATTGACACTGATGAGTATGTCTCGCCAATTATGGCTTGCACCTGTGTTGGCTTTGTGCAGGGCTCATCCAATTTTGAGTTCAAATTTCCATTAATAAATGCCATAGCCATTCTGACCCCCATAGCTGTGGAACTGCATGTGTCATAGAGCTTGTAGCCCAGTGAGACTCCAGGGAGTAAAGAAGAGCTGTTGTTGATCTCTTCTATAGCAAAGATCAAGGACTGTGAAAACTGGAAGCTTCTGAAATCCAGACTAGATTTGGAACAACAGATACACACAGACATTTTCAAGATCAAATCTACAACTGTTTAATGTAGTTATTATATATTATATATTACATATTCATTCAATGTATGAAAATATCAGTTTTTCTTGCTACTTACCTCACACAGTTCAGTGGTGATGGTTTGACCACATAGGACACATCTGTAATTTCCCAACTTCTATGGAAGGGGAAAATCCCTCCAACTGTAATATCACCATCTTTAAAAAGTTGTGGGTATGCAGGTTCTCCTTGCAGGCTACAGAAAGTCCCATTTGTTCTCGAAAAGTTGATGATGGCCATCACCACATGCAAGAGAGTAAAGATAGACTCCATCCACCCATTAAACACCTGAGTAGAGATAATGATTGAGTGTGTGCAAGGTCTGATGTTTCCACTGGTTGGACAGAAATGATTTGTGATATTTATACAGTTGCAAATCCTCTGCGTAATGTTGCATCGCTGCCCTACAGTGAAAGGAGGTGTGACTTTCAAATATGAGTAGCACTTTTTTTTCCTCTTGTGCCATTGTTGTTGTTGTTTTTTTTCGTGTATGTTTTTGGAGCAGTGTTTTTTTTTTTTTGCTGTATAGAGATCACATTTGGCAGTATTTCTTCTGCAAAAGCCTGCATAACGAGCTTGTGTTTTATCCTGTCCTAACCAGTGTGCTTGTGCTTGTGCCCATCTAAGTTTGAATAATGCAGACATTTTTAAACATCGATAGCATTCTCTTTTAAAACAATATGATTTTTAATTCACCATGTGCTTTATAAAAGGACATATGAACAGTGAGTGTGCAACTCACTGAACTGGCTTTTCACCCATAGAAACTCATGGTAATTTTAATAGATCAAGGACTCACTCATATTTAGCTACAGGGTCATTTTTATGCAAATAAACCTCTTCTACGTTTTTGTTTATGAAGTGCGCCATTTTCAGATATTTTAGAAACTGATGAGATTTAAACATCTGAAAGAGCTTAAAGGCCAAGAAAAGTATTTCTCCTCCTTACTCAAAATTTTATAATAGCAGGAAGTATCGGATTGCCTTCCAACTTTTGCATCTGTCCAACATTTATTGGGCACTGCAGGGTGCACTGTGAAATCACCTGACCTTCACACACTTCACATGCTTTGCAGCACTCTATTTAGTAACGTCATAACTACTAGAAGATGGCACTCAATTGTAAATGCCCCGTTTTCAGATGCAAGAGGAAGAGTGTTCACCCTACATTCCATTCCACATAACTAAATCAAAATGGCTGTTTTTTTTTTTTGAGTTGACGTGACATGCAGTACAGTAGTTTGTATCAAGAGATTGTTATTGCTGACTTATTTGAAAATTGGACCTGATACGGCTCCGAATTTGCCAGCCGACAAGCTCAAACAGCTTTCTCGACACCTCCTGGAGACAGTGTGATTAAAAAGTGGCCAATCAATTTCTCTCAATAAAATAATGTAAAACTGTTCAAAATGTAAGAAATGCACATTCTTATGCTTTTAAAATATGAAATGTGGTGTCCTGTAATTTAATATAACAAGAGAACTTTAATTAGCCTCTATGTAATCATGCTGCGGATTCCGCCGGTGTCCAAGACCCCTAACAGCCTTTCTCCCATTGTAGGGCATTTGCACCCCTGCAAAAAGGGAGATAACATTCCAGTATGATTTTTCTTGAACTCCAATTCAAATCATTTTGGAGATGCACATTTACATTTTCTGTTCTACTTTAAATGTTGCATAAGTTATTAAATTGCCTGCTGCAACATTTAAAGCAAAACGGGAAAGTTTGAATGAGAAGCTGGTGAGACAGAAGCTGACTTTAGCTTTGTGTTAACAATATAATTGAAATGCAAAACCTTCAATTAGCTGGTAACAAAGAGAAATCAAATCCACAAGCACCTCAGTATGGCCCAGGCTGGAAATCGGATCACATAAACACGGCCTCACTTGTATGAACCTGAAAAGGGAGATTCTGACCAAGAACCTGGCCCTGAACCTTAAAATCGCAGCCTTGTAGCAGCTTCTCATTTGTACGGTTTATGGTCAGATTCCTGTTTGTTTAGCATTTTGACTATAATATTAACAAAATGTTGAAGTCAGCTTCTAACTCACAAGCTTCTTGTTCAGATTTTCTTGTTCCACCTATGCCACAGCTTTTACAGTCTGCTTGTGCCCACATTATGAAGGCAGTTATGTTTGATGCAGAAGCTGTCAATCAATCAAAGCCTCCTAGAATTCAGTAAAAATGGCACTGCCTGCAGACTGCAGCAAATTTATATCCACAATGAAGTCCTTCAGACCTGTCACTATTGAATTGAACATAGCTAGCTCTATGGCTCCTTGCAGTATTTTGTACTTGTCCAGTCTGGCTTCAGTTGAATCAGATATCCAAGCTTCTGTTCCCACCCACTGGTATCCAGTAATGTTGTGCTCATAAAATACATTATTATAGTACAAATAATAAATCTGCAACTCATAGTGAGTGACACATGTTGCTCAAGAAGTAGAGATTTTGATTTGCTGGATTATTGTCAGCACTTTTTCTTGTGTTATATTTCTTGGTTCTAAACAATGGAAAGAAATATTTGATGCACATGCCCAACTGTTATCATAGTCATCATCTCTTCTGACTGCGCCCACCCAAGTCCAGAAAAAGTGCTTGACCATCTCTACCAGTGCTCTGCTCTAGAAGTAATCACTGGGAACAGTGTGCAAAAATGAGGGGTATTTCTTTTTGTCACTGAGACACTCATGGGTGGCATCATGACTGATCTAAAAACACATTCACACAGGTATGTTAGGGATTACGCTCAATTGTACTTTTTATGCCAGATGTTAACTGCCTTTAACATTTAAGTAAGTACAGAAATGATTTTACCTAGTAATTATGATACTGATAAAATTGTTTATATGTTTACTACATAAATGCTGAAAGGCCCGAAATTCCTTTGATACTAAAGAATATGTCTCGCCAATTATGGGTTACACCTGGACTGGGTTTGTGGATTGCTCATGCAATATTGAGTTCACATTTCCATTAACAAGTGCCATAGCTATTTAACCCCCATATATGTGGAACTGTTTGTGTCATAGATCTTGTAACCTACTGTGACACCAAGGAGTAAAGAGGAATTGGTGTTAATCTCTTCTATTGCAAAAATCAAGTGAAAACTGGAACATTCTGCAACCTATACTGAATTAAAAGATGCAGCACCACTAGCCTTCTGTGCTAGCCTGTTTTACCAAATACACAATTGTGATGGACTCTGTCCTGTTTGGTAAGCCTTTGCCTATTCAGGATTGCTCCAGAGCTCCTGAAAGTTGTATAAAAGATGACCACTACATTATTTAAAGCAGCAATATGTATAATAATTAGTGATAATTAAAGGGAGTCACATTAAGGAGTTAAGAGGAAATAAACCAGGTAATAAACCAGAAATCTGGTGTTTTTGCACAACTGCAAGTTACCCTGCAAAGCCTGAAATTGTCATCTGTTATAGTTTCTTTTTTGGACCCTCTAGTTTTGTGACTAAACTGAAATTTCCAACTTTAAAATGCATTAAAACTCAACATGAGTTCTTTTTTAGTATGTGTGTATTGTTTTTTAACAATGGGAAACACTTAATAGATAACAAGATTTATTCTTCTTTCAGTTTCTTTGTTAAATATCTCAAGGTATACATAATATTACAAGGAAATTTGATTTGGACTCATTTAATACAACTAAAATACATCACTTGTGCTGTAATATAGTTCACATCATTAAAATTATGCAGATATTTGCTAAAACCAATATTATTTATTCTCATTTAAAATAAGTTTTAAAATGGTAAAAAAAAGGAAGAAGAATAATAGAGTTATTAGGGTCATGTGCATTATGTAAAATCATATTAATGGTGAACCTGCAGCTCACTTAACTGGAACGTTACCCATGATTTGATTTTTTATGTTCTTTGCTGGTTTCAGTATAATTATATAACACTTAGGAAGAAAGATACAGAATAACAAACCAAAACTTGAGGCCAAAATAGCAAATATCTCCACAGCTACAGTGAACTTTCCAGGAGAGCTGACATAAGCTGGGATAAAGGTGATCCAAACTGCACAGAATATGAGCATGCTGAATGTGATGAACTTGGCTTCATTAAACTTATCAGGCAGCTTCCGTGCTAGAAAAGCCAAAATAAAACACAAAAGAGCCAGAAATCCTATATAACCCAGCACAGCCCAGAAACCTACTGCTGAACCTAACTGACATTCTAGAATGATCTTTTCCTTGTAGTGCTTTAGATTTTTGACGGGGAAAGGAGGAGATGTTGTTAACCAAATAACACAAATTAGGGCCTGTATGAAAGTGAAAGCAAGAACACTGAGTCTCTGCTGTGGAGGCCCAAACCATTTCATGACATTACTGCCTGGAAGTGTAGCTCTGAAGGCCATTAACACCACTATTGTTTTCCCCAGAACACAGGAGATGCAGAGGACGAAGGTGATCCCAAATGCTGTGTGACGCAGCACACAGGACCACTCAGAGGGCCGACCAATGAAAGTAAGTGAACAGAGGAAACACAGAGCCAGAGAGAAGAGCAGAAGGAAGCTCAGCTGTGAGTTGTTAGCTTTGACTATTGGGGTATTTTTGTGTTTGAAGAATATAATTGCTATTATTATTGTCATAAAGGCACCAATAATTGAAACAGCTGTCAGCAAAATTCCCATCGTTTCCTCAAACGACAAGAATTCAGTTTCCTTCTTTACACATTCATTCCTGCGTAAATTTGACCAGTAGTCTTGGTGACATTGTTCACATTTAATCGAGTCTGTCAAAGAGAGATAGATAACATAAATAACAAAAAGGTTTGATGCACACAGAAAGTAACTGAAGGAATGCATTAGGTATTTTCCTGTCATTCTGTCTAAAATATGGAAGAAAAAACATTCAGACTTTAATCAGTTTACAATTATCACAAACGTACTTATTATTACAGTAATACCAAAAATACTTTCTTTGTTTCAGCTTTTGTGGATGTTTGTACCTGTCATATTACTGATCTCCCCTTCTGCACATGGTATACAGTCAAAGCAGCAGATAGGCTTTCCTTTCTGCACAGCCTTCCTGGTTCCTGGAGGGCAGCTCTCACTGCACACAGACACTGGCACCTGTGATCAAAATAAATCTTTAATAACCCCGAAAAACAAACATTTCATACATATTATTCAAACATTACACAAAGTTTGCATACTTTATTGAGACCAATGTGCACTTTTAGGTAACACTTTATTTGGATTTGGATTGTGGATTTATTTAGCACTCTAGATGCTTTTTAGATACTTAGTATATCTTATATATGTAAGGAACATTCAACTAAACATCTATTAAATGCAACTGAAGTTGAAGTTGAGTGTGGAAGGTTTTATTAAATCTATCCCTAACCCTAATCCTAACCCTAACCTTAACCTCAGGGCAAAACCTACTCCTACTCCTAACCATAAATATAACGCTGTTAATAATCAACTGAGCATCAGCAGAACTTTTTTTACTGACTAAAGTATCTGTGTCTACAGGGTATGACCCAGTTTAATCCCTGTACCTGATTTGTATTTTGTGCCCACACAATGGAGGCTGCATTTACTGCCAATCGATTGTGAGCAGGGAGAGAAAAGTCATAAAGTCCAACAGTGACAAACTCATGGTGATCCTCAATAGTTTGCAAATTTATTATTTCATATTTAGCCACAGGGTCACCATTTTTATCAAAATAAACCTCTTCTCCTTCTTTGGTTTTGAACCGCACCCTTTTCAGATGTTCTAGAAACTGACAAAAAATTAAAATACAATCAGTTACAACATTTGAAGAACGTAACAGTCCTCCATAAAAATACAGCATTTTTACTAATTTCTGAATTAGTGTACATGCATTTGACAAAGCTTTTAAGTCTGTACTCAGTCAGACTTGAAACTTACTGTGAGAGGATCAGGCTGCTTCTTTGTAGGACATGATTGCGTGCAGCCAAGAAGGTCATGTAGAGTATGGGCAACAGCATACACACCCTTATACACATTACTGAAAACAGGCATTAGTGTCATGTCTGTAAAGGCATCTTCCATTTCAGAGAGCTTCTCCTGTCCTGTGCACACTGTTGTGCCTTCTGAGTCATTCTGCACTGTATATTTGCACTTAAACAAAGCCTCCCAGAATTCAGTAAAGATGGTGCTACCCACAGATTTCAGTGGATATATATCCAGAATGAATTCCTTCAGACCTGTTGTTGTTGTATTGGGGATAACCAGCCCTATGGCTCCCTGTAGTATTTTGTGCTCATCCATTATGGCTACAGTTGAATCAGAGATCCAAGCTTGAGTTCCCACCCACTGGTATCCAGTAATGTTGTGTTCATAAAAGACATTCAGCAAAATCTCCCAGTCAAAGTAAGCGACAAATGCCACAATCACTCGAGAAGTAGAGCTTTTGATCTGCTGGATTATTCTCAGCACTTTTTCTTGTGAGTAGGTTCTAAAAAATGGAAGGGAATATTCTAAACAAATGCCCAACTGCTCTGCAGCTTCAGTGAATGCAGCCATTCCACTGTTACCATAAATATCATCTCTTCTGATTGCCCCCACCCAGGTCCAGCCAAAATACTTCACCAAATGTGCCAGTGCTCTGCTCTGGTAGTAATCACTGGGAATAGTGCGCAGAAATGATGGATATTTTGTTTTGTCACTGAGACACTCACAGGTTGAAGAGTGACTGATCTAAAAACAGATTCATATGGGTATGTCTAAAGTTATTTTCAGTCATATTTTTAAAGCTTCATATTAACTGAATTTAATATTAAAAGTAACCTTAAGAATTATTTCACACAGTAATTATAAAACTGAAAAAAATGCTTAAATGCTTACCAAGGGAATGCCGAAAGATCCAACACTGTTTGCACTAGCTGTTGATACTGATGAATATGACTCGCCAATTATGGCTTGTGCCTGTGTTGGCTTTGTGCAGGGCTCATCCAAGTTTGAGTTGTCATTTCCATTAATAAGTGCCATAGCCATTCTAACTCCCATCGCTGAGGAACTGCATGTGTCATAGATCTTGTAGCCCAGTGAGACTCCAGGGAGTAAAAAGGAGCTGTTGTTGATCTCTTCTATTGCAAAAATCAAGGACTGTGAAAACTGGAAGGGTCTGAAATCAAGACTTGATTTAGAAAAAGAACAGACATGTACAGACGTTTTTGGATTAGTACGGTTTAATATGACAGTGTAAAATAATACATATTTGTTTAACATACAAACATCTCAGTGTGTCTTGCTACTTACCTCACACACTTAAGTGGTGATGGCTTGATTGTATAGGACATGTCTGACATTTCCCAAGTCCTATGGAAGGGGAAAATCCCTCCAACTACGATGTCACCATCCTTAGAAAGTTGTGGGTATACAGGCTCTCCCCGCAGGCTACAGAAAGTCCCATTCGTTATTGATAAATTAATAATGATCAATATCACATGCAAAACTGCAAAGTCAGACTCCATACACCCATTCAAATATTGAGTCGAGATATTGACTAAGTATATGCAAGGTCTGATGTTTAAGCTGGTTGGACAGAAACAACTTGTGATATTTATACAGACAGAAATGCAAATCCTCTATGCTAATATTATGCTGTTGGGCCATAGTCAAAGGAGGAGTCACTACCAAATATGAGCAGCACTGATCTGAACGAATAAGGCCTCAATTTTTCTTTTACCTTTTTTTTCTCATTTCTAAATTGAATCAACCAGAAGGATCTGTCAGTTGTAGTGAAATGAAGTTAGATGGACTGAGTATTCCCTTACACTATTTAGGTGGTTGGCGAGAGCCGGATTGGCCTCAGTGGGTCACTACAGCCCACATCGATGCATTTAATCTTCTCTTTCTTTAACTGAAAGGTGTACATCCACAGGTTTTTTTGGATTATTCTTTGGCTCAAACAAAATTAATTTGCATAGACTATAAAGCTCTGTACAGAATGTTTGCTTGTTGGCATGCCATGCAAAACTTACATTTGCAGACTATTTCCTGTTTTCTTCTGGTTTTCATAAACCTGGTGTTGAACCATTCACAAGAGCCTGAAACTAATAATTAACAGAAACTGTGACATTTCAGAATGACATGGCTGTTATATGCAAATTAATGTTTCCAATTTGGTCCATATTTTACTTGAAACAGTTGCAAATAATGAATGCTTTGTTTGATATTGAAGAAACAAAGCAGGCCATGACATTAATGTCATGATTCTAAGATAGCTTGTCGATTTTGGCACATTGTTGTTAATGGGACCATTATAAAAGCTAAGAAGCTGTATCTTAGCATCCACATGTCCTGTCAAGCTGAAGTGTGGCCTGTTGTATCATTGAGCTTGATTTTGAGTGGGAAATTATGGACTGATATGTTGAATTGTGACTGCCATCAGCCTTCTGGTCCGTTTTGAAGACCACTAAGCTTCTTGCTGTACAATTCTGTGCAAACCTCATCTTCATAAACTGACCCTCCTGGTGCTACTTCTGCTGCATAAACTCAAACTATCTAATTAAATTATTGCTCCACCTGTTTTCCCTGTTTTGTATTTGAATATTTTATTCCAGTGCTGTTTGCTATCTGGTGTCAACCAGAGGAGGATGGGTTTCCCTTTTCTGTCTTGGTTCTTCTGAAGGTTTTTTCCTCTTGATCCCAGGGAGTTTTTCCTTGCCACTGTCACCATTAACTAGCTCATGGGGGCTTGGACCTGGATTTTTCTGTAAAGCTGCTTTGTAACAACACTGATTATCACAGACTTGATGGTGTGACCATGTAGGCACGTTCTACACGTACCCTGTAATGTTTCATAATAATTGGACACTGGAGGACACCACTGATGTTTTCCGTGTTAAATCAAGCATATCTTACTCTGCACTTATAGCCATGAAACTTGATCTATGTTCTGTGCTGCACAGTCCCTAACAAATAGTATTATAGTACAAAGCAGGATAAACAGGTGAGCAATGGTTAATTTGATTAGTTTACGATTAGCAGCAGCATCTGAGGTGAGGATTGCACAGTGTTGTACAGCAAGAAGCTCAATGGTGGTCAAGCCGGTCCAGAAGGCTGGCGAGCAGTGGCACCTGATCAAGGCAGAAGAGGCAACAGCATCAGACACACAGGATGGGCAGGTATTCAACTAGCCAAAGAAAGTACACACACACACACACACACAGTTCTGCATTGAGTGACTGATCACAGATTACAGTGTTAACAGAGCAGCAGAGACTCTTTCAGGTCTAGATCTGACAGGGAAGAATAATTACCAAAGGTTTGACTATACAAGTAAGTTTTAATATACAGTACCTGCATATGAGTACTTTTAAATATTTATTCAGCAATTTACAGTCACTGCAGACTGTTTTTATGTCAATAAATGCAATTTTAACCTTTTTTTTTTTTTTGCTTTTTTCTTTACCAATGGTTGTTTTGCAAAAAAATCAGATGCATTTACATCTCTGAGTACAGTAATTGAGCAGGTCAAATTTTTGAGGGGTTTTGAGATTTAAAACTGCATCTGTAGCACGTGCTCACTGGCTGGCTGGGTTTAGTGGATAGCTAGCTCCTCAGTGCTGAGCTACTTGAGGTGTGCTGTTGCCCGGAGTTCATTTTTAATTTTTCCCATCAAAGGACAAAGATTTGTGCCAGTGGTTGACTATACGGCACCCTGAATATGGTGATGATACAAATATTGGTGTTAAAATGTGGGGGGAAGTAGCTTGAATCTTGCATGGCATTTTGAATTCAACAACCTATGTATAATTCCATATTGGACACATACTGTGGTATTTGGGTTCAGAGGCCAAAAATATATACACATACATAGGGGGAATAGGGAGCAGTTTGGGATTTCACTGCGTAGTTGTTCCTACTGGGACGTTGCAAGTAGAGTCATTATCGTCAATTTTGGCATGTCGAATTTTTTGTTGTGACATTGTTATTTGCTAACTAACTCTGTTTTTTCAGGTTTTCTGAGTTCAGTTACATGGACAGTACCTCCAGGTATCAGTAATGTCTACAGGAGCACATGAACATTCACAGAGCAGATGAATACATTCAGTACACTGAATGGAAGCGCAAATGCATTTAAAGCAACTAGATATTCTTGGCTCCTGAAATATCTTTTATGAACATGAGTGCTGGTGAAAACAAAAATTTAAAGACAACTTTGCACAGCTCTTATTGGCAGTTATGACAAATGTAGGCCTCTTTGAGAATGTTGACTGTCTACTTCTGTCTGCGAAGGACTCATACATTAGACCTCATTGGTCCCCTTATATTTGAACTCCTGTTAACAGCCACTCACGGCTATATATTTTTTTCTTAATATGTCATACCTATTTGCCAGACCAACAGTTGATAATCTTAAGAAATATACAACATAAATTTACCAATGAGCTCACAATCACCAAATATGACCATGTCAAATTACTATGTAGCATTACTACCGGCTAAAATCAGTCCTACCAGTGCCATTTTGCAGTCAGACAACAAGTTGAAGCTTCCCTCTTCACAGCATGTTCCTCCTTGCGTTTCATCCTCTAGCAGTCTTTTTTCTTACCACTAGCTAGCAGTCAGCTTTGTACTGCTTTAAAAATAAGTCTGAACAGAGGATAAAAAGTTCTTAGACTCTAGTGCTTGGTTTTGACAAAGTATTCCCAATGTACAAAGTGTGTTGTCACTATGCTAAAATGTCCTACTTTGATACTATTCATTGTGAGTTTCAATGACAAAGAAGGATAGGTGATCATAAAATTGAATTTTTTAAGGTGATTTTGAGCAGATCCATCTTCTTCTTCTTTCGGCTGCTCCCTTTAGGGGTCGCCACAGCGGATCATCTGCCTCCATCTTGCCCTATCCATTGCCTCCTCTACTTTCACACCAACCATCTCCATGTCCACCTTCACTACATCCTTAAACCTTCTCTGAGGTCTACCTCTTCTCCTTCTACCCGGCAGCTCCATCTCCAACATTCTTTGATCAATATATCCACCATTCCTCCTCAACACATGTCCAAACCATCTCAACCTGGCCTCTCTGGCTTTATCTCCAAACTGCTCCACCTTCACTGTCCCTCTGATCTGCTCATTTCTAATCTTGTCCAGCCTTGTCACTCCCAACGAAAATCTCCACCACCTTCATCTCAGCCTCCTGTCTTTTAGACAGAGCCACAGTCTCCAAACCATACATCATAGCAGGACGCACTACTGTCTTGTAAACCTTCCCTTTCACTCTTGCTGCTATCCTTCTGTCACACATCAGCCCTGACACCCGTCTCCACCCACTCCATCCTGCCTGCACCCTCTTCTTCACCTCTTTTCTACACTGTCCATTGCTCTGGATGGTTGACCCAAAATATTTGAAGTCATCCACCTTTACGACCTCTACTCCTTGCATCTTCACCTTTCCACCTGCCTCCCTCTCATTCACACACATGATTTTGAGCAGATCCAAACAAATAATATTTAAACGTTTTATCTTGCTTCTGAATTCTTTTTGTTCAAAACCTCACCCTCAGATTTAGACATTCAAACGTCAATTAAATAAGAAAGCCAAATGTTTTATAACTTTTTAAAGAAAAAGTGTACAAAATATGCATACTGTAAAAAGTAACTTCTGTATAGGGCTTGGTCATTAAATACATTGAATATGTATCACCTGCTTGTGCTTTATTATAGAAGTAATATTTGTATTGTAGGCATTGTGAACCATGGTTCCTATGACCTTCATTAAAAAAAAAGTAGTTTATCTAAAATGTTCACATCAAACTACATGTATTGATTTTGTTTACATCTTAAAGACTGAATTATACAGACATTTAAAAAGATCTGTGGTAAACTTCTGTTAGAATATGTTTTAAAATGTTAAAATATATATATATATATATTTGTAAGCATCATATGCTTTATATAAAGCCAGATTAATAGTGAACATGCAGCTCACTTAACTGGCACTTTACCCATAATTTGTTTCTTTGTGTTCTTTGCTGGTTTCATTATGATTATGTAACACTTTGGAAGAAAGATACAAAATAACAAACCAAAGCTTGAAGCCAAAATGGCAAATATCTCCACAGCTACAGTGAACTTTCCAGGAGAGCTGACATAAGCTGGTATAAAGGTGATCCACACTGCACAGAATATGAGCATGCTGAATGTGATGAACTTGGCTTCATTAAACTTATCAGGCAGCTTCCGAGCCAGAAAAGCTAAAATAAAACACAGTAGAGCCAAAAGTCCAATATAACCCAGCACAGCCCAGAAACCTACTGCTGAACCTAACTGACATTCTAGAATGATCTTTTCCTTGTAGTGCTTTAGATTTTTGAAGGGGAAAGGAGGAGATGTTATTAACCAAAGCACACAAATTAGGACCTGTATGAGAGTGAAAGCAAGAACACTGAGTCTCTGCTGTGGAGGCCCAAACCATTTCATGGCATTACTACCTGGAAGTGTAACCCGGAAGGCCATTAACACCACTATTGTTTTCCCCAGAACACAGGAGATGCAGAGGACGAAGGTGATCCCAAATGCTGTGTGACGCAGCACACAGGACCACTCAGAGGGCCGACCAATGAAAGTAAGTGAACAGAGGAAACACAGAGCCAAAGAGAAGAGTAATAAGAAACTCAGCTCTGAGTTGTTTGCTTTGACTATTGGGGTATTTTTATATCTGAAGAATATAATTGCTATTATTATTGTCATAAAGGCACCAATAATTGAAACAGCTGTCAGCAAAATTCCCATCGTTTCCTCATACGACAAGAATTCAATTTCCTTCTTCACACATTCATTCCTTTGTGGATTTGACCAGTAGTCTTGATAGCATTGTTCACATTTGATTGAGTCTGTCAGAGAGAAACAAATTACATGAATAACAAAAAGGTTAGATATACCAGGGAAAGTAATTGAAGGAGTGCTTAACATATAATGTTGCCATTGTCTATGACTAAATTCAGTTTAGAATTATCACTAATATTGTTCAATATTTTCTAGTTACAGTTCTATTACAAACAACACTTTCTTTGTTTCAGCTTTTGTGGATGTTTGTACCTGTCATATTACTGATCTCTCCTTCAGCACATGGTATACAGTCAAAGCAGCAGATAGGCTTTCCTTTCTGCACAGCCTTCCTGGTGCCTGGAGGGCAGCTCTCACTGCACACAGACACCGGCACCTGTGATCAAAGCAAGTGTTTAATAACCCCCAAAATCATTAATTTTTTACATATCAAACAAACCTACTATGACATTTTCATAATTAATTGAAACAGAAGTGCAGTTTTATCCCTGTACCTGATTTGTATTTTGTGCCCACACAATAGAGGTCATTTGTACAGTTAATCGATTTTCAGCAGGGAAAGAAGAGTCATAAAATCCAACAGTGACAAACTCATGCTGATCTTCAATAGTTTGCAAGTTTATTATTTCATATTTAGCCACAGGGTCACCATTTTTATCAAAATAAACCTCTTCACCATCTTTGGTTTTGAAGCGCACCCTTTTCAGATGTTCTAGAAACTGATGAAATGAAAAAAAAGTTGACGCATTTGTAAGAGCTTAACACTTCTCAGTGAAAGTAAAGCATATTAACTGATTTCTCTGAAATAGGGTTACATGTATGTGACAAAGTTGTAAGATCTGAACTTAAAAAGACCTTTGACTTACAGTGAGAGGATCAGGCTGCTTCTTTGTAGGACATTTTTGTGTGCAGCTGAGTAGGTTGTGTAGGGTATGAGCAACAGCATAAACTGCTTTGTACACGTTACTGAGAATGGGCATTAGCGTCATATCTGTAAAGACAGTTTCCGTTTCAGAGAGTTTCTCTCTGCCTGTGCACATGGTTATGTTTTCTGCTTCATTCTGGATTGTGTATTTACAATTAAACAAAGCTTCCCAGAATTCAGCAAAAATTGCACTGCCTGCAGATTTCAATGGATATATATCCAGAATGAATTCCTTTAGACCTGTCACCTTCGTTTTGGGTATTGCTAGCCCGATGGCTCCTTGTAGTATTTTATGCTTATCCATTCTGGCTACAGTTGAATCAGAGATCCAACCTTCAGTTCCCACCCACTGGTATCCAGTAATGTTGTGTTCATAAAAGACATTCAGCAAAATCTCGAAGTCCCAATAAGTCACAAATGCCACAATCACTCGAGAAGTAGAGCTTTTGATCTGCTGGATTATTCTCAGCACTTTTTCTTGTGAGTAGGTTCTAAAAAATGGAAATGAATATTCTAAACAAATGCCAAACTGCTCTGCAGCTTCAATGAATGCAGCCATCCCACTGTTACCATAATCATCATCTCTTCTGATTGCACCCACCCATGTCCAGCCAAAGTGCTTGACCATCTCTGCCAGCGCTCTGCTCTGGTAGTAATCACTGGGAATAGTGCGCAGAAATGAGGGATATTTCTTTTTGTCACTGAGACACTCGCAGGTAGATGAGTGACTGATCTAAAAATAAATTTACACAGGTGTTAGGAATTATGTTAAGTTATAATTTACCATGCCTTATATTCACTGCATGTAATATTAAAAGTAACTTAAGCAACTGTTTTACATCATAGATACTGTACTGAATTAATTGCTTAAATGCTTACTAAGGGGATGCTGAAAGGTCCAACACTGTTTGCAATAGCTGTTGATACTGATGAATATGTCTCGCCAATTATGACTTGCACCTGTGCTGGCTTTGTACATTGCTCATTCAAGGTTGAGTTCTCATTTCCATTAATAAGTGCCATAGCCATTCTAACCCCCATAGCCGTGGAACTGCATGTGTCATAGATCTTGTAGCCCAGTGAAACACCCGGGAGTAAAGAAGAGCTGTTGTTGATCTCTTCTATTGCAAAGATTAAGGACTGTGAAAACTGGAAGCTTCTGAAATCAAGACTGGGTTAGGGAAAAACAGATACACACCAACATTTTCAGGATGACAACTATAAGCACTGTAATATAACTTATAACTTGTAATATAAATTCTTCAATATATGATAATCTCACTTTCTCTTGCTACTTACCTCATACAATTCAGTGGTGATGGCTTGACCATATATGACATGTCTGTGATTTTCCAACTTTTATGGAAGGGCAAAATCCCTCCAACTATGATATCACCATCCTTTGAGAGTTGTGGGTATGCAGACTCTCCTTGCAGGCTACAGAAAGTCCCATTTGTTGTTGAAAAATTGATAATGGCCATCATCACATGCAAGAGAGTAAAGATTGGCTCCATCCACCCTTTCAACTACTGAGTAGAGATATTGACTGAGTATGTATAAGGTCTGATGTTTTGAGTGGTTGGACAGTAAAGATTTGTGGTATTTATACAGATAGAAATGCAAATCCGCTGTGGTAATGTTACACCTCTGGGCCTCCGTTAAAGGAGGTGTGACATGCAAATGTGAACAGCACTAATCTCAAAGAAGTTGGTCTCAATATCTCCTTTGTCTGTGTCATCTTGTTTTATTTTTGTGCTTTCATGTTTCTTTTAGTGCAGTTTTGTTAAAAAATTTAACTTTTTTACTTTTTCTTTTAAGTTACTGTTTTTCATTTTTGATGGGGTTTAGAATCCCTGTGTAGTTATATTTTTTGTCATGCCTATTTTTCTGAGTACCATTTTTTTTTTTACATTCAAATGTCTATCCATAAAATAATAGATAGCTAAAGTATGCTGTTGTATTGCAAAAAAACAAAGAGCAGTTAATTACAGTTTTACAGTGGAGATTTAATCAGTTTTGAATATACCTTGGAGGTTGTGCTTGCTTTTTATTTGGCTGCACAAGTTTGTTAAGCAGAGTGCTCTACAGAGGACATTTGACATTATTTCTTCCTGCAAAAGCCTGGGTACCAGCTTTAATGTTGCTAGCTTCTCTATACTACCTCAGGCCTGTTGTGCATGACAAGTTTTCTACTTAACATCCAGCACCCAGTATTGTATAGCATCTTTACGGAAGTATATTCGTCATCATTACCTGCTTAGTCCAGATAGGGTCGCTGTAGCAGTTGGGAGAGCAGAGACTCCCAGCTATCCCTGTCCCCCGAAACTTCCATCAGCTGATATATAATAATTTATTATTAATTATTTCTGTTTATTTATAATTCCACCTGGTCCTGGTATGACCCCAGGGTCATGTCCCAGCACGCCGTGCCTGGTAACCCCCTCCAGGAGGAGTCCAGGAGGCATCCTGATTAGATCCCTGAACAATCTCAACTGGCTCCTCTCAATGCGGAGGAGTAATGGCTGTACTCCATGCTCCTCCTGGGTGACCAAACTCCTTACCATATCAAGTATAGTGTAGCATGCCACCCTGCAAGAAAGCTCATTTCCGCCACTTGTATTCTGCACTCACATTCTTTGGGTCATTACCCACAGCTTATGACCATAGGTGAGGGATGGAATATAGTCTGACTGGTAAACAGAAAGCTCCACTTCCTCTTCACCACTACAGTCTGGTACAGTGATCATATTATTGCTGCCACCTCTTTCAGCCTGTGGCTGATCTCAGGATCCTTCTTCCCGTCACTCGTGAACAAGAACCTGAGATACTTAAACTCCTCCACCTAGGACAGGTCCTTTTCCCCTACATGGAGTGGATATGCCATCCTTTTCCAGGCTACGAACATGGACTTGGAGGTGCTGATTTGCATACCAACCAATTCACACACAGCTGCAAATCGCTCCAGTGAGCTCTGGGGGCATCCATGTGATGCAGCCAAAAGGTCAACATCATCTACAAATAGCAGAGATGCCATCCTCCGGCCTCAACACATAATGCCCTCCTGACCTCAGCTACGCCTTGATACACTGTCCATGAATATTACAAACAGGAGTAGAGACAAGGCACAACCCAGCGCTAACACTGAATGAGTTCGACTTAATACCAAGTATACGAACACAGCTTTCACTCCAGGAGTATAGAGATTGGACTGGAGTCCAAGTCACTGGCAGTGTGATACCCCGCTAGTGCATACGCTCCCCTTTCTTAAAAAATAGGGCCCACCGTCCGGTCTACCAGTTCAAGGGTACTGTTCCTGAGGTCCATACAGTATTGCAGAGAGCCCTGACAGAGCCACAGCATTCAGATCCTTAAACATTTCTGGCAAAACTCATCTACCCCCGGTGCCTTGCCATTGAGGAACTTGCCAAATACCTCAGTGACCTCCATCAAGGAAATGGAGCCTGACGTACCAGAAGCCTCTGGCCTACTCCTATGAGTGAGAACAACATGTGATGCACTTATTAGAGAATAAGCTACTCGGCATCTAAAGACTCTTTCCTTTTTGGCATCTTTTGAGAACTTACACTAATAACTGTTCTAAGTCTAAGTGTTAAGCCAGTATTAAAAGATTGCTTTTTTGTTCATAATATAATGTTGGAGGCCTGGGGTTGAAGGGGATAGCCCATGGTCCTGACACTTCCCTGCCATCCGATCCAGCTCACCAACAGATGGTGATCGGTTGACAACTCAGCACCTCTCTTCTTCTGACTGTCCAGAACATATGGTCCTAAGTCAAATGAATGACAACAAAGTTGATGATTAACCTTTGACCCAAGGAGCTTTGGTACCATGTACATTTATGAAAATCCTTGTGTTCATAACTTGGTGTGGTGCGAAGTTGGTGCGGACAATCCATGCCTAACACAGAAGTCCAATAATGATTAACTGTTCGAGTTTAGATCGGGCAGGCTTTCTTCCCAGGTGCACCTCTCCAGGTCTCCCAGTCATTTCCAACATGAGCACTGAAGTCTCCCATCAAGACTTTGAAGTCTGTAGGTGAGGCCCTTTACAGAACCCTGCCTGCTCGCTTTAAGAAGGCCAAATACTCTGAACTGTTCTTTGGTGCATAAGCACACACAAAGGTCACAGTTTTCCTTCTTGCAATTTTAATTTTCTTTGAAGCGACCCTCTCGTCCCCTGGGACAAACTCCAACTGCATAGCAGCCAGTCTGGGACTCATGAGTATTTCCACACCCTGTGCAACTCCTGAGTAGGAGAAGGACCAACCCCTATCAAGGATTTTGGATCCAGAGCTGACACTGTGGGTGGAGGCAAGCCCAACTAAGATAAGATAAGATAAGATAATCCTTTATTAGTCCCACAGCGGGGAAATTCACAGTATTACAGCAGCAGCAGAGTAACAGGAGTAAGGCACTCAGTAGTAGAAACAGGAAACAGTGTAAACATTATCAACATTATAAATAATAAAAATTAAAGCTAAATCTCTAGACTATTTACAACAAAATAAGGATAATAATAAAATAAAATAAAATAAGAGTTGCATATAAATCTGTATTGCACTTAGCCTATTGCACAATGAAAAATGTTCGCATTCTGAATGTAAGTGTATATTGTATTGTATGTGGTCTACTGGGAGCAGTGCTGGTTGTACATTCTCACAGCAGCAGGAAGGAAGGACCTGCGATAGCGCTCCTTCACACACTTGGGGTGAAGGAGCCGGTCACTAAAGGAACTGCCCAGTGCTGCCAGAGTCTCACGCATGGGGTGGGAGTCGTTCTCCAGCATGGATGCTAGCTTGTTCAGCATCCTTCTTTCTCCCACCGCCTGCACTGGGTCTAGAGGAGTCCCTAGGACCGAGCCGGCCCTCCGGATCAGTTTGTCCAGTTTCTTCCTGTCTGCAGTGGAGATGCTGCCGCCCCAGCAGACCACTCCATAGAAGATGGCTGATGCCACCACTGTGTCGAAAAAGGTCCTCAGGAGTGGCCCCTGCACTCCAAATGACCTCAGTCTCCTGAGCAGGTAGAGTCTGCTCTGTCCCTTCCTGTAAAGTGCAGCTGTGTTGTCTGCACTTTACTACATCTAGTAGGTACCTCTCAACCTCCTGCAAAAGCTCTGGCTCCTTCCCCCTCATTGAGGTTACATTCCATGTATAAAGAGCCAGTATCTGCTGCAGGGGTCTGTGCCATCTAACACTGCCTATACGGCTCTGCAACAGTTCCCCATGCTGGGCCTTGTGGCTGGTGGGCCCACATGGCCGTCCCACTTTTGCCTTTTCGGGTTGAGCCCAGCCACCAGGCGCTTGCTGCGGAACACTACTTCCAAGGCCTGGCTCCAGGGGTAGGTACCTGTAACCCTCTCCCAGTCAGGGTACATGATTTTTGCATCCATTAGTCATGGATGATTTTTGGATCAAATTAGTCTGGGTCTTCAAGGCAGACCTGTTTGCCTTGGAAGTCCATACCGGTAGCATATTGCTGCAGACAACTTAGCTCTGAAGATCCCTAGACTACAAAGGGTCTTCTGCCATGAGAAGGCCCTGATCCAGGAAGGGTTATAGTAAACATGTGTGACGAGGAGCGAGGAGGCGGACGCATACGCTGAGATAAGCGACTTTTATTATGGGCAAATCCAGGGTCGTAGTCATGACAGTCCAGGTTCAAGTATCCAATATGGAGAGAATGTGGGTCAGACATGATAAACAAAAACACAGAACCTCTACCAAGAATCAAACAAACAAGATCAAAACATCTAAACACCATCCAAACAGAACAAGCTTCCAAACATCAAACATTATAAAGACCAACCCAGACCAAGGCAAACACTGGGCTTAAATACACGAGGGCTAACAGGGATCACAGGGACACAGGTGGAAACAGGTGGGGACAATCAGGGGTGGAGTAACCAAACAAGGGGCTGGACTAAAAACCAAAACAAAAACACATGGGCTAAACCAAAACACAATATGAACACATGGACAGGACTGGGAGGGGCCAATCGTGACAGTACCCACCCCCAAAAGGCGCGCACATTGAGGTGCGCCAAACAAACACAAAACAGACTGGGACCAAAAACAGACAGAACCAAACTAGACTGGGACAGAAGCCAGGACAGGACACAGGAGAGGCACAGACACAAACAGGCACAGAAGCAGAGGCAGAAACGGGCATAGAGGCAGAGGCAGAAATGGGCACAGAGGCAGAAACGGGAGAACGTGAGACAGAAGAGGGGCACAGAAACAGGAACAGAAGCGGGAGCAGAATGAGGACGAAAAACGGAGGGAGGATGAGGAGGCACAACAGAACAAGGGAAACAAGAACGCAAGACAGACCACGTAAACGACAGGGGAATGTAGACCAAAACAGAAACCAGAACAGAAACTGACACAGACAGACACTGGGACAGAAATGAAAGGAGAGACAGAGACAGGAACCACCACAGGAACAGGAAGGGGCACAGAAACAAAAGAAGGGAACAAGACAACACCAGGAACAGAAGAAGGCAGAAATGAAGGGATAAACAAAACAGGTGACACAGAAGCAGACACAGGAGGAACAGGGGGTCAACGGGGAACAGCAGACACAAGAGGAACAGGGGGTCAACGGGGTACAGCAGACACAGGAGAAATGGGGCCAACGGGGAACAGCAGACACAGGAGGAACAGGGGGTCAACGGGGTACAGCAGACACAGGAGGAACAGGGGGCCAAAGGTGAACAGCAGACACAGGAGAAACGGGGCCAACGGGGAACAGCAGACACAGGAGGAACAGGGGGCCAACGGGGTACAGCAGACACAGGAGGAACAGGGGGCCAAAGGGGGAACAGCAGACACAGGAGGAACAGGGAGCCAATGGGGAACAGCAGACACAGAAGGAACAGGGGGCCAACGGGGAACAGCAGACATAGGAGGAACAGGGGACCCACGGGGAACAGCAGACACAAGAGGCAAGGGTGGGATAGGCAGGAGCTGTGATGTCCATGGAGGCAGGCGAGCCTGCAGCGACGTCCACGGGGCAGGCGAGCCTGCAGCGACATCCACTGGCAGCGGGTCCGGGTGCGCGGGAATGCCATGGGATGCGACCACAGGATCAGGAATGCTGTGGGGTGTGGCCACGGGATCAGGAACTCAGGCTGAGGAGTCGCTTACCTGCTGCCTCCTTTGGTGGTTGGTCTTTCTGTGATGAGGAGCGAGGAGGCGGATGCACACGCTGAGATAAGCGACTTTTATTATGGGAAAATCCAGGGTCGTAGTCATGACAGTCCAGGTTCAAGTAGCCAAAACAACAAACAAGATCAAAACATCTAAACACCATCCAAACAGAACAAGCTTCCAAACATTATAAAGACCAACCCAGACCAAGGCAAACACAGGGCTTAAATACACAAGGGCTAACAAGGGATCACAAGACACAGGTGGAAACACAAAACAAAAACACATGGGCTAAACCAAAACACAACACGAACACATGGACAGGACTGGGAGGGGCCAATTGTGACAACATGAACTGAGCAGTTAAGTTTCTTGACAGAATATATGTAGGTCTTAAAATGTTTTAACTGAAGTTTTTTGTTACCACCTCTGACTTTTGGTTATCACAGAAAACTTTTCCATCCTCCATGGATGCAGAAAGCAAGAAAGTTAAATAAATAAATACATATTCTGTGACTGATTAATTTTAGGTTTTTGTTTTACTGGAACTCTCTCTACTGCTCCATATGTGACCTACTGAATGCTTTGTTTACTCTTGCTACCTCCCATGCAGCATTATTAGCCTTTTTTACTAACCTGTTTTACTGAATGCAAACTTGTATTGATCATGTCCTCTCTAGTAAGCCCTAACCTGTTCTGGATTGCTCCAGAGCTCCAGTTTTTTGTATAAAAGATGGCCGCTGTATTATTTGAAGCACTGTGTGAGAAAGATGGAAACACTAAAATCTGGAGTCTGAGCTGCTACAAGTCACCTTAAAGCTCATTTAAAAGCAGTGCAACAGCTGTCAATATTTCCACATCAGACACATTACTTTTGATACCTCCTTTGGTTTTTGGACTCTATTCCATCAATTTTTGATGTTCAATTCCAGATTTGAATCCAAAGAAAGAGAATTAAGATTTAATTTTTTTTTTAATTTTTTTTAATTGTGTGTATATATATATATATATATATATATATATATATATATATATATATATATAATTAAAAAATAATAATATATAATATAAACTTTAATATAAAATATATAAAATTATATATATATATATATATATATATATATATATATATATAATTAAAAAATAATAATATATAATATAAACTTTATGCCCTGCGATGGACTGGCGACCTGTCCAGGGTGTATCCTGCCTTCCGCCCGAAGACTGCTGGGATAGGCTCCAGCATCCCCCCGCGACCCTGACGGAGAAGCGGCTTAGAAAATGGATGGATGGATGGATGGATATATATATATATATATATATATATATATATATATATATATATATATATTGTGAAACAAGTTAATTTTGTTCAAAATCTCACTCTTTTGTGTGGGAGTTTAGGGTTAGGCTTAGGAGGTTCTCTTAAAGCTTCTATAAATAGCCACATACATGCATTAAAAATATGCATTTTAACTGTATTTTCATAACACTAACTTCACACCAAATGCAGTTATTTGAAATTTGAGTTCATAATGTGCACCTTGTAGCTTATGTTGACATAGGCAGTGCCGGTAGAGTGACAAAAAGTTATATGACTTGTTGCTTTCACCAGTGTCTTGAAACTATTTGTACAGGTCAGCTGTACACATACTCTGTACAGAATTTGTTTGTATCGTTCTATAGCATTGGTTGCATATTGGCTTGCTTATGTTCTTTGACTTGCCAAGCATACAAAACAGCGACCTCTGCCAGCTTGTTATGTCTCAGTCCTACAAAATACACCCAACAATGAAGGTTGGTTTAACCTGGAGTTGAACTATTTGTGTAAAGGGGAGAAGAGGAAAGAAACTTGAACTGGCTTACACATGCAGATATCTTCATCCAGTGAACCAAACATTTGAACAACGTGTAATGTGGAAAGTGTGTTCAGAATGTTCATGAAAAAAAATGTTCTTTTTAAACTATTTATAGTTTAATATGTTAGTATAACATTTAACAGAAACTTTATTATAAATGTATTTGATAGTATTTTAATCATAATAGTGCTGATTAACAATGTAGTACATTTAATGGTGTAAAAATGCAGTTAATTTAGCTATTAGCTAAATCAACAATTACAGCTTGATGTTAATTAGTTAAATGGTTCTGTAATAAATGATCAAGCTTCACGTGGATATATATAGTTTTTTGGTGAAAAAGAAAATGAAAAAGATAAATTACATAGTTAATATCTACATAATATCTACACTGGTGCCTGAAAAGTCGGGCAATCTGAGGTTTCACTCATGTAAACCTGTAAATAACCTTTTTTTTTTTAATATGAAAACAAATCAAAGCTATGGCAAGTGATGAAGAAAAAATGTTCAGGATTCTGTATTTTTCCTAATCATATATGAGCAATTTGGTTACACCCACCATGTTAAGGCCTTGTACGGCCGATATTTTTTCTTCCATTGAAGTTTGTGTTTAGTTTGTAGAGTTCATGCCAAATTGAGTGCAGACTGACATTAAAGCAGAAAGAGGACACAAGAAATTCTGTCATTCGTGGAAATATTTCAGTTTCTCCTTTTCACTTACACTGTTATCCTGATATTCTACTTTGTAATTAAATATTTTATTAAATTAGAAGACATTGCAAAATAGAATTTCCACTAGAAGTCTCAAATTTTGAACCTCACTGTATGTAATAGCTATATCACAAAAAGCTATTGTATGGTGTTGTTTGGCAAAATAAGAAAATATTTTTAAACATTTTTACCACTATTAACATTTTAAACACTATATATAAAAACTGAAGACACATGTAGGCTTACTGGTAATTCTGAAATGCAAATTAAATACCTATATTTGTGTTGTAGGCATTGTGAACCTTGTTTGCTGGACCATCATTAAGGGAATAAAATGAAGGAATAAATCAGTTGCTCTAAAAGGTTTACAACAAATCAGTCTTATTGAGTTTCTTCATATCTCAACTGAATTACGCATACTTAAAAGAAAAGAAGAATAACTGCATTATAATACATGCAAAACTTGAACAAAGTAAGATTACAGTTATAGGCCATGTTAATAATGGACATTTTGCTCAGTTAACTGGCACTTTACCCATAATTTGTTTTTTAGTGTTCTTTTCTGGTTTCAGTATGATTGTATAACACTTAGGAAGAAAGATGCAGAATAACAATCCAAAGCTTGAAGCCAAAATCGCAAATATCTCCACAGCTACAGTGAACTTTCCGGGAGAGCTGACATAAGCTGGGATGAAGGTGATCCACACTGCACAGAATATGAGCATGCTGAATGTGATGAACTTGGCTTCATTAAACTTATCAGGCAGCTTCCGAGCCAGAAAAGCTAAAATAAAACACAGTAGAGCCAAGAGTCCAATATAACCCAGTACAGCCCAGAAACCTATAGCTGAACCTAACTGACATTCTAGGATGATCTTTTCCTTGTAGTGCTTTAGATTTTTGAAGGGGAAAGGAGGAGATGTTGTTAACCAAAGTACACAAATAAGGACCTGTATGAGAGTGAAAGCAAGAACACTGAGTCTCTGCTGTGGAGGCCCAAACCATTTCATGACATTACTGCCTGGAAGTGTAGCTCTGAAGGCCATTAACACCACTATTGTTTTCCCCAGAACACAGGAGATGCAGAGGACGAAGGTGATCCCAAACGCTGTGTGGCGAAGCATACATGACCACTCAGATGGCTGACCAATGAAAGTGAGTGAGCAGAGGAAACACAGAGCCAGAGAGAAGAGTAATAAAAAACTCAGCTCTGAGTTGTTGGCTTTGACTATTGGGGTATTTTTATATCTGAAAAATATAATTGTTATTATTATTGTCAGAAATGTTCCAGTGATTGAAACAGCTGTCAGCAAAATTCCCATCGTTTCCTCATATGACAAAAATTCTATTTCCTTCTTCACACATTCATTCTTGTGTGAATTTGACCAGAAGTCTTGGTAGCATTGTTCACATTTAATTGAGTCTGTCAGAGAGACATAAATAACACACAAAAAAAAGATAGCATTACTGGAAAAGTAATTGTCTCAATGCATTATATATAATGTTGCCATTATCTAAAACCTACAAAACTTTAATCAGTTTAGACTTATTCTAGAATGTTTTGTTATTATAGTAGTAATACCAGCCATCAGCTTTTGTGATTGTTTGTACCTGTCATATTACTGATCTCTCCTTCTGCACATGGTATACAGTCAAAGCAGCAGATAGGCTTTCCTTTCTGCACAGCCTTCCTGGTGCCTGGAGGGCAGCTCTCACTGCACACAGACACCGGCACCTGTGATCAAAGTAAATGTTCAGTTGCCTAAACAAACATTTATTTTATACAATATATGCAAAATGTATGTGAAGTATACATGTTTTGCTGAGAATGAACAGCAGTTTTATCCATGTACCTGATTTGTATATTGTACCCACACAATTGAGGCCATTTTTATTGCTAATCGATTGTGAGCAAGTGAAGAAGAGTCATAAAATCCAACAGTGACAAACTCATGGTGATCTTCAACAGTTTGCCAATTTATTATTTCATACTTCGCCACAGGGTCACCATTTTTATCAAAATAAACCTCTTCACCATCTTTAGTTTTGAAGTGCACCCTTTTGAGTTGTTCCAGAAACTTACAAAATAAAACAAAATTTACACATTACACTTTACATATAACAAAAATTTGAATAAGAATTACATTATTGTCACTGATTTTTCTTGATGAGTTCTACAAGCATGTGCCAGACCTGTGAAGCTTTTAAGTATAATATCTGTACTTAAGCTTTTAACTTACAGTGAGAGGATCAGGCTGCTTCTTTGTTGGACATGTCTGCGTGCAGCCCAGAAGATTGTGTAGGGTATGGGCAATAGCGTATACTGCTTTATACACATTACTGAAAATGGGCATGAGGGACATGTCTGTGAATTCATTGTCCATTTCAGAGAGCTTCTCCTGTCCTGTGCACACAGTTGTATCTTCTGAGTGATTCTGCACTGTATATTTACAATTAAATAAAGCCTCCCAGAATTCATTAAATATGGCACTGCCTGCAGACTGCAGTGGATTTATATCCAGTATGAAGTCCTTCAGACCAGTCACCTTTGTTTTGGGGATAGCAAGCCCTATGGCTCCTTGCAGTATTTTGTGCTTATCCAGTCTGGATACAGTTGAATCAGAGATCCAACCTTCAGTTCCCACCCACTGGTATCCAGTAATGTTGTGCTGATAAAATACATCCAGCAAAATCTCCAAGTCCCAATAAGTGACAAATGCCACAATCACTCGAGAAGTAGAGCTTTTGATCTGCTGGATTATTCTCAGCACTTTTTCTTGTGAATATGTTCTAAAAAATGGAAGCGAATATTCTAAACAAACGCCCAGCTGCTCTGCAGCTTCGATGAATGCAGCCATTCCACTGTTACCATATTCATCATCTCTTCTGATTCCACCCACCCATGTCCAGCCAAAGTGCTTGACCATCTCTGCCAGCGCTCTGCTCTGGTAGTAGTCACTGGGAACAGTGCGCAAAAATGAGGGATATTTCTTTTTGTCACTGAGACACTCGCAGGTGGAATAGTGACTCATCTTAAAAGAGATTCACACAGTAATGACAGGTTTATATATATATATATATATTACTATATACTTTTTTGCCAGATATTAATTACATTAACACTACACCTAACTTCTTAAATGATTTTACTAATTGTTCATAGTTTTGATATTTTAAATGTGTAAATATTGATAAAATTGGCATTAAATTCTCACCACTGGAAAACTGAAAGATCCAACACTGTTTGCAATAGCCATTGATACTGGTGAGTGTGTCTCACCAATTATGGCTTGCACCTGTGCTGGCTTTGTACATTGCTCATTCAAGTTTGAATTTTCATTTCCATTAATAAGTGCCATAGCCATTCTGACCCCCATTGGTGTTGAACTGCATGTGTCATAGAGCTTGTAGCCCAGTGAAACACCAGGAAGTAAAGAAGAGCTGTTGTTGATCTCTTCTACTGCAAAGAGCAAGGACTGTGAAAACTGGAAAGATCTGAAATCAAGACTGGATCAGGGAAATAAAAAAATATTTAAAAAAATATATATATATAACAGACATTTTAAGGATGACATTTGCGTTGTTCATTACTACTGTGTAATGTAAGTGCTTAAAATACTACTCATTCATTCAGTGTATGAAAATATCAGATTGTTTTGCTTCTTACCTCATGCATTTCAGTGGAGATGGTTTGACCATGTAGGAGACTTCTGTGAGCTCCCAAGTCCTGTGGAAGGGAAAAATCCCTCCAATTATAATATCACCTTCCATAGAAAGCTGTGGGTATACAGGCTGTCCTTGCAGGCTACAGAAGGTCCCGTTTGTGCTGGAAAATTTGATGATGGCCATCACCACATGCAAGAGAGTAAAGATAGACTCCATTTGTCTGTGTAAGTATTATGTAGAGATAGTGATTGTGTGTGTGTGCAAAGTCTGTTCTTTCAACTGGTAGAACAGGAAGCGTTTGTAGTATTTATACAGATAGAAATTCTCTACGGTCATTATACACTGTAGGGCCACAGTGAAAGGAGGTGTGACTTTCATATCTGAGAAGCACTGATCTGAAAGAAGTAGGCCTAAATGTCTGTTTTCTCTTTTTTTTCCCTTTTACATAGGTTTTGGTGGTTTCATGGTTCTTTCTGTGCACTCACACTAAAAAACTTTTTTTTCTTTTTCTTTATGGTCAGCTTTTGTCACTGTTAATAAGCTAAGAATTCCATTGTTTTTTTTTTTATATTATATTTATTTGCATCATATCAACGGTTTTAGCTAAAAAAAAATGTTTGACCTCTTAAATAAAAATAATTGAATAGGTAAATAAAACATGTTGCTCTATTGCTTAAAATGAGTGACAGTTGTTTAGGGGTATTCTGTAGAAATTAAATTCGTTCTGATTATTCTCTGGAAATTGTGCTGACTTTTTAAGTGAACTGTTTAATTTCATTTAATATATTGCTTTTTAGAGGCCATATTTGGCCTGGTTAATTCCTGCACAACCCTGTTTACTGCCATTGCAGACCAACTCAAATGTGGTCAGCTTCCCCACACCATCTTACGGCTTGCTATTCATCAAAGATTATATACTTTACCACTTGCACCAGTATTTCATATATTACCTTTATTGAACATGGATTAAACCGTCAAAGTCATTGACTGAGAAATATGTGAACCTCTTGGATATGTATCTCTCGAAAATGTTGACTGAATTCTCTGTTACCACATCTAGCTATGAATCATTGCAGAAGACTTTACCTTCTAATGATGCAGAAAGCCAGTGTTAAAGTATTAGAAAGTGGACAAAACTGATTGTGTGACTGAGTGAATGATTTCAGCTTCTTCATGTTTTACTGGAATGATCTCTTCTGCTGTATGTGGCCAGACATAAGCTGCCTCCTGTGCAGCATCACTTGAATTTTTTGCTCACCTACTTTGGTGATTTCACCTTTTTTTTAATCTTATTCTGTCCAGTGATCCTGTGCCTGTTCAGGATTGGTCCAGACCTCCAGAGAATTGTAAAAAATTACCATTCTTTTATTTTAAAATACACTGTGTAAGATTTTTTATTAGAATTGAAAGACCTTACTGTGTCAGGAGGGGGAAAAGTATGCTAAAATTTGGTATCCATGGTTCTGTTGTGAGTACTGCTGTAAACCCAGAAAGAGTAATGTAAAAATCAGGATTTCATATTTTTTTCTTTGGACCACATCATACGTCTTCATATATTAGCATCACCTACACTCAAAAAGAAGCTCCAGCTAAATGTTTAGCTCTTAAAAGTAAAATCATCATTATTCTGGTGAAGTTATGCAGTTAATAAAATCTTATTCTGTGATTCAATTAAGTCAATTAAATGCATGTCAAATGGTGTAGAAAGTCATTTTATTGTTAGATCAAGTCCTTTATAAGAAAAAAAATGCAATATATATATATATATATATATATATATATATAGTGTATGAATTGAAACTCCACTGATGTTTCAGGCCTGATAGCTTTGAGAGTGAGTATCATAAAACTGGCCAAATCTCTAATAGTCAGACTCACTTTGATGTAAAAAAAAATATGCATATTAACTTAGTTTTATGCACACCAAATACAGGTATTTTCAACACTTACCAACACAAACTCAGAGAGTTGCTCATGTTTGTCTTTTCAGTGTTAAACGAAAATGAGGCTCATATTCGCACAGCCAGTGCGACAGGACAAAAAACAAACAGTGGAACTACATTTATCAATGGCTGTAATAACCTGATACTTGACTTTGATAAAGATCTCCTGTGTTGTTGGAAACATAAAATGCTGCTGTTGGAAGAGTTGTATGTCTATTTTTCAGTTTTTGACATAATTTGAAAATGCCTGTTGCCCTTTTTATTATATTTAAATTTCATGATGAATGGACCAAAAGAAATGCCCCAGAATGACTTTAGAAAATTGCCTGGTTCCATCGACTTACATTAAAACTAAAGTAGGTTAAGTTACCATTTTGGAGATACAAGGTTTTCTTCTGACAACAGCAAAATGCAGAGGCCGTTATTGAATGCTTTGCAGTTGCTTCAGGTTAGCTTAGCTTTCACCGGCCTCTCCACATTCTTTGTGCAGGTCAGCTGTACAGGTAATTTGTTGTTTTTCCTGTCTGGATGTGTTTGCACCATTAGTTTGTACGGTTGTACTATTGTACCATTTGCAAATCAGGTTGCTCATCATTTGGCTTTCCAAGTATGCAACACAATGTACTGTGCAAGTACATTTGTACTGTCTTATCCCTACAAAATACACCCAGCAATGTAACTCATGAGAGGGGTTTATAACTTCCAATTATTTGAGTGAAGGGGGAAGTGGAAAGTAACTTGAACTGGCTTAAACATGCAGGTGTACAATGAAGTGAATACATAGAAAATGTAATGTGGAAAGTGTTTATGAACTGTTTATGAAAAAAATGCTTTTTTCCTATTTAATTTAATATAGTATGTAAATCATTTAACACAAAGCAAACTTTATGATAAAATAGTTTAATAGTATTTACTGATAAATAAGCAAGCTTCAGATAGAAAAAGTGGACCTGTATTTTTGCACATAACAGTTTTTTTTTCTGGGGGAAAAAAGGCAAAAAAAATAATGAAACATTTCAAAAACAAATTACACAGATCTTCACAAAAAAAATCTACAATTGGGTACAAAAGTCTGACATCACATTGAAAATCTGGGATTGCATTCATTCAAAACCTGTCCATGAGCAAAATTGATTTACAAAGCCATAACAAGAAAAAATTAATTATTCAATATTCTGCACTCTGTCTAGATCACTATTCAGTTATGAGCGCATTTATGGCATCGACTATGTTATGGCTTTGTACAAGGCCTTTGATGTACTCCTCAGACACTTTTGCACAAGCTTTTGGAGTCATTGCCAGTTTAAGGGAACATTGGCATTAAAGCAGAAGGGCCATATGAAATAATGACATTCTGAAATGCATGTTAATATTTTAGTGAGTCTACTTTTTACTTACCTGATATGCTGATGATGTACTTTGTAGTAAAACATTCTGTATTCAATTAGAAAATGATTAAAAATAGAAGCACTTCACTAGTTAGTCTCAAGATGTGGAAAGAAAAAAAAAAACATTTATCTGATGTGAACTTGCCAATTCAGAATTGATCACAGTGGTGGTGATAGGAACCAGACTTCCAGAGCATTTATTAATGGCCCTAAAATATACTGTTAAAAAACTATTACATTAAATGGCTTCCAATACTTTACTGGTTGCTCAAGACATTTTATTATAGATTTAAAATAAGTTTTTGAGCTTAAACTTTTACATTTTTTTAATCGATTCATGGTGGAGAGGTACAGTCCCAAAAGAAAATAAGCTGCAGGGAAAACAGGTTTTGGATGAACTACTTTTGTCACATTTACCACTATAAATATGACCAACGTTACATATAAAAACTCAAAAGACACACGTGTAACTCCTGTTTTTGGAAACTCAATATGGGGAAAGAAAAAAAATCACTTTGCCTAATATTTTCAAATCAAACCACTCACTGATTTTCTTCACACCTTGAAGATTTAATTAAACTGAATTTTCTAAAAACTGGTATTATACATTTTAAAATGGGGATAAATTAAGATGACAGATTTAAGTTAAGGAACATGTTTTATTTAAAGCCATATTAATAGTAAATGTGGAGCTCACTTAACTGGCACTTTACCCATAATTTGTTTCTTAGTGTTCTTTTCTGGTTTCATTATGATTATGTAACACTTTGGAAGAAAAATACAGAATAACAAGCTGAAGCTTGAAGCCAAAATAGCAAATATCTCCACAGCTACAGTGAACTTTCCAGGAGAGCTGACATAAGCTGGGATAAAGCTGATCCACACTGCACAGAATATGAGCATGCTGAATGTGATGAACTTGGCTTCATTAAACTTATCAGGCAACTTTCGAGCCAGAAAAGCTAAAACAAAACACAGTAGAGCCAAAAGTCCTATGTAACCCAGTACAGCCCAGAAACCTATAGCTGAACCTAACTGACATTCTAGAATGATCTTTTCCTTGTAGTGCTTTAGATTTTTGATGGGAAAAGGAGGAGATGTTGTTAACCAAAGCACACAAATTAGGACCTGTATGAGAGTGAAAGCAAGAACACTGAGTCTCTGCTGTGGAGGCCCAAACCATTTCATGACATTACTGCCTGGAAGTGTAGCTCTGAAGGCCATTAACACCACTATTGTTTTCCCCAGAACACAGGAGATGCAGAGGACGAAGGTGATCCCAAACGCTGTGTGACGCAGCACACAGGACCACTCAGAGGGCCGACCAATGAAAGTAAGTGAACAGAGGAAACACAGAGCCAGAGAGAAGAGCAATAAGAAACTCAGCTCTGAGTTGTTTGCTTTCACTATGGGGGTATTTTTGTGTCTGAAGAATATAATTGCTATTATTATTGTTATAAATGTACCAATAATTGAAACAGTTGTCAGCAGAATTCCCATCGTTTCCTCATACGACAAGAATTCAATTTCCTTCTTCATACATTCATTCCTCTGTTGATTTGACCAGTAGTCCTGGTGGCATTGTTCACATTTAATCGCATCTGTGAAGTAGAGTTAAATAGCATAAAAAAAAAGATGTTTCATGCAGGGTGAAAATAAATGAAAGATTACGTATAATATTGTGATTGTGTTTTATTTCATGAAACATACAGAAAAATCTCTAGACTTTAAACAGTTTAGACTTATGTTCTAAACTATTTAATGATTGAACTAACAATACTTTCTTTGTTTCAGCTTTTGTGGATGTTTGTACCTGTCATATTGCTGATCTCTCCTTCTGCACATGGTATACAGTCAAAGCAGCAGATAGGCTTTCCTTTCTGCACAGCCTTCCTGGTGCCTGGAGGGCAGCTCTCACTGCACACAGACACTGGCACCTGTGGTAAAAAAAATGTAATAAAAAAAAAACAATAATAATAATAATTCCATATATATATATATATATATATATGGAATTATATATATATATATATATATATATATATATATATATATATATATATATATATATATGTATTACTCCCCTATACCTGATTTTTATTTTGTGCCCACACAATAGAGGCCATTTTTACAGCTAGTCGATTTTGAGCAGGGAAAGAAGAGTCATAAAGTCCAACAGTGACAAACTCATGGTGATCTTCAACAGTTTGCCAGTTTATTATTTCATATTTAGCCGCAGGGTCACCATTTTTATCAAAATAAACCTCCTCGCCTTCTTTGGTTTTGAAGCGCACCCTTTTCAGATGTTCTAGAAACTGATGTAATAGAACAAGTCACAACATTTGAAAGAGATTAATGTTTACTACTCCATAAAAATACATGATCTAGCGAAATTTTCTGAATTAGCACTACATACATGTGCTAAAGCTAAAACTGACTTTTAACTTACAGTGAGAGGATCAGGCTGCTTCTTTGTTGGGCATGTTTGCGTGCAGTTGAGGAGGCTGTTTAGTGTATGGGCAATAGCGTATACTCCTTTATATACATTATTGAAAATGGGCATCAGAGTCATGTCTGTAAATTCGTTTTCCATTTCTGACAATTTCTCCTGTCCTGTACACACCATTGTATCTTTTGAGTCATTCTGCACTGTGTATTTGCACTTAAACAAAGCCTCCCAGAATTCAGTAAAAATGGCACTGCCTGCAGATTTTAGTGGTTGTATGTCTAAAATGAAGTCCTTCAGACCTGTCACTTTTGATTTGGGCACAGCTAGCCCGATGGCTCCTTGCAGTATTTTATGCTTATCCATTCTTGCTACAGTTGAATCAGAGATCCAACCTTCAGTCCCCACCCACTGGTATCCAGTAATGTTGTGCTCATAAAATACATTCAGCAAAATCTCCAAGTCCCAATAAGGGACAAATATTATAATCACTCGAGAAGTAGAGATTTTGATCTGCTGAACTATTCTCAGCACTTTTTCTCGTGAGTAGGTTGTAAAAAATGGAAGTGAATATTCTAAACAAACGCCCAGCTGTTCTGCAGCTTCAGTAAATGCAGCCATTCCACTGTTACCATAATCATCATCTCTTCTTATTGCGCCCACCCAGGTCCAGCCAAGCTGCTTGACAATCTCTGCCAGTGCTCTGCTCTGGTAATAATCACTGGGAATAGTGCGCAGAAATGAGGGATATTTCCTTTTGTCACTGAGACACTCACAGGTGGAATAAGGACTGATCTAAAAACAGGTTCACAAACACATGTCAGGGAGTATGTTCATATAATATTAAAGGTAAGTTATGAAATACGTTCACTTGTTTCTAATAATTGCAACGTTTTAATATTTATTATTTAACATATATTATTTAATATTATATTATTTAAAAAACACTACATCAATGCTTACTAAGGGAATGCTGAAAGGTCCAACACTCTTTGCAATAGCCATTGACACTGTTGAGTGTGCTTCTCCAATTATGGCTTGTACCTGGGCTGGCTTTGTGCATTGCTCATTCAAGGTTGAGTTCTCATTCCCATTAACAAGTGCCATAGCCATTCTCACCCCCATAGCCGTGGAACCACATGTGTCATAGAGCTTGAAGCCCAGTGAAACACCAGGGAGTAAAGAGGAGCTGTTGTTGATCTCTTCTATTGCAAAAATCAAGGACTGTGAAAACTGAAATGTTCTGAAATCAAGACTGGATTAGGGAAAAAGAAGATATGCAGACATTTTAAAGATGACAAATAGAGGCTTCATTTCTACAGTGTAATGTAATTGTGGTTAATACATATTCATTAAATGTATGACAGTATATCCTTCTACTTACCTCATGCAAATCAGTGGTGATGGCTTGACCATATACGACACTTCCATGATTTCCCAACTCCTATGAAAGGGGAAAATCCCTCCAATTATCATATCACCATCCCTTGAAAGTTGTGGGTATACAGGATCTCCTTGCAGGTTACAGAAAGTTCCATTTGTACCGGAAAAATTGATGATGGCCATCACCACATGCAAGAGAGTAAATATAGACTCCATCCACCTGTTCAACTATTGAGTAAAGACAGTGATTGAGTATGTGCAAGTTTGGATGTTTCAGCTGGTTGGACAGAAAGGATTTGTAGTATTTATACAGATGGAAATGTAAATTCTCCAAGGAAATGTTACCCTGCTGGGCCTCAGACAAAGGAGGTGTGATTTTCAGATGTGAGCACCACTAATCTGAATGAAGTCTCAGTTTCTCTTTTGCCAGTTTTTTCCTTTTTATTTTTTATTTTTTGGCACTTTCTTATTTCTTTTTGTGCAGTTGTTTAAACCATATTTTAAAAATTGCCCTTTTCTATATGTTAATTAATTTTCAATATTGATACATTCAGAATCTCTGTGTCTGTTAATTATGTTATACCTCTTTATCTAGCATTAACAGTTTTAGTTAAGTATTCAAATTTCCGATCAATCCTTCTTCAGATAAAATAAATACATTGGTAAATAACTCAAACGTTTTGCTCTGTTTCTTAAACAGAACATTAATTTAGCTATATAAAGTGAATATTAAATCAGTTATGATTATGTCTTGCAACTTGTGCTTGCTTTCACATATAACATTTAGCAGAGTGATGCTCAGAGACCATTTTTGACATAGCGGTTGACAGTATACGGGTACGAAAGTGGATTCAAACATACTCTAATGATATGAATTTTATCTATTGTGGATGTTGTGATTAGCCCAAAAACAGTGATGTACAACAGTAAGAGAATCATGAAACATAGGACGTGATGCTAAGCTGTCCATTTTGCCAATGGATGGTACATGAGGTTTGCCTTGATGTTGAAAGAGGTGTGAGGGCTGTGGGAAAGATGTAATTCAGGGACACATCATCAGTAGTGTGTACCTTTGATTCAGGGGGTGTTTCAGCCTTTCAACACTAGACACCCTTATCAAAGGTGGCCAGCTACAGGGTGATCAAACCTTAGCTTGTGTCCCCGTCCCCATCACGAGAATTGCCTGGTTCTTTAAATGGCACATCCCACGGGACTGTACAAGGCAGGGGACGTCCTCTTCCCTGAGTCAAGCCTAGAGCTGACTGCATACCTTGTTCACCTTCCACCTGGAGGGTTGTGACCTGGGTTCTCAAATAAGGAATGGGGTGGGGGGATTAGTGAGCGGATGATGCTCTTTGAGCCCAGCACAGGTCCTTCTGCTTGATCCATATCCACTAGCTGCTTCTTTTAGCCGCTTCAGAGACTGATCTAATTGTTTGTCGCAAAGCCTGTCCATGGATGCCCATGTCTTTCAGCAGCCTGATGGTGGAAGAAACCACAAAACATCTGCATCCCACCTCAAACAGATAGACTTTTGCATTCTATTCTTGTTGTTGAGTGTCTGCTGCCAGTTCTGTGTAGCGCAGTTTCTTGCGCTCATAGGCCTCTTCTGTTGAATTCTTCTATAGTCCTGTTAGCTCTGTGATATAAACAGACTTCAGTGAAGGGGACCAGTGTACCTGTGTCTCGACTAAGGGTGGTTGCTGCAATCTCAGGCGGAAAGATTAGTTGCTGGCCAGTATTGACTAGCATCTTCCAGGCCCGGGCCATGGCTAGCTGTCCAGCTTCTAGTTTGGTAGGGGGATGGTTGGGCTTTTTCTGTCCCAATCGGGTGAAGGTTGGGGCTGTGATGGACTTGGTTGCTCTCAGGGGCAAGGAGTTGGTGATATTCCTCTTGCTCTCAAGAGCTACTGCCAGACTCTTGAGGACCTGGTTGTGCCTCCAGGTGTAGTGGCCTTGTGTGAGGCTAGTCTTACAACTGGTCAAGATGTGATTGAGAGACACTGGAGCTGGTGGCTCTGATGAAGCTGATGTTGCTTGCCTCCATTTCCCAGAGCTCCCTCCAGCTGAGCTTTCTCCTTTCCAGACCTTCCCACCTCATCCATTGTCCCTACTTGGCCAGAGAGACAGCCTTTGCACTTCTTTCTGCTTCCTCCTAACGGCGGACCTCCTTGACTACCATTTTCCTCCTCTCTGATGTTGAGGCCTTACGCCAAGTTGGCTTACTTGCTGTAAGGCCAAAGCCTTGTCTTCCCAGCTGGACATGCCCCACAAAGTGCTTCAGGGCTGATGTACCATGCTGCACCATATTGGATGGTGTCCATTTCCGTCCAGTTAAAAGGGGTGGAGCAGCTTTGCTGATGGTCTGGTCTCTGGAGTCTTACTTTAGTCATACTCGTCTTCAGTGAGGCTAGAGATAGGCAGTTCAAGGACCCCTTCGCAATAGAGGCTTCATGTAAGAAGTCATGGTTCACTCCATCTTCTCCTCAGTTGTTAGTGGAAGCTTGTAGATAGTTGCTCAGACACTGTTGATATTGGGTCATCACCGGTGCAGAATTTCACATCTTTAAGCTGTCCCTTGACTATTGAGATGCTTTGTGACTTGTTCGGCTTGATTTTCATCTGGGCCCACTTGATGTTCTCCTGCAGTTTTCCAAGTAGCTGCCTGGTGCATGCTGCAGTAGTGGTCAGAGTGGTCATGTCATCCATGTATGCTCAGACAGGTGGAGGGTAGATCCCATTTTTGGTTCGCTCACCCTCCACCACCCATCTTGAGGCCCTGATGATGACCTCCATGGCCATTATGAAGGCCAAGGATGAGATTGTACAGCCTGCCATGACGTCTACTTCTACGCGCTGCCATGATGTTGTAATGTCATCTGTTACGAAGCACAGTTGCAGGTCCTCAGAGTATGCTTTTACTAGATTAGTGATGGTGGCTGGAACGTGGAAGAAGTTGAAGGATTCCTAGACGAGATTCTGGGGAACTGATCCAAAGGCATTGGCCAAGTCAAGGAAGATGACATGGATGTCTCTTTTGTCTTTCTTTGCTGCTTAGATATGGTGTGAGATGATACTGGTATGCTCTAAGCAACCAGAAAACCCACTAATGCCAGCCTTCTGTACGGATGTATCAACATACTTGTTCTTCTCCAGGTAGGTGGACAACCTCTGTGCTACCATGCTGAAAAAGATTTTCCCCTCAATGTTGAGAAGGCAGATTGGCCAGAATTGACTTATGTCTGTCGCACCCTTCTACTTGGGAATTAGCACACCTCCACCCCTTCGCCATGCCTTAGGTATTATTCCTTTCTGTCATACTGTTCTCATGAGCCCACAAAGATACCATAGAACATCTGGTGCGTTCTTGTAGAGCTTATATAGTACTCCATTCGGCCCAGGGGCTCATGCTGATCTTGCGCACCGTACTGTATTCTCTACTTCCTTCCATTTTGGAGGGCCACTCTCCAGGTTGAGTTCAGGAGGTTGAATAGGTGGAATGTCATGTGGAATAACTAGTTGTTTGTGCCTTTTTGTGTCGTGGTAGACTTTTTCCAGATGTTCTTCCAGTTCGTGCTTTGGAATTTTCAGAGTTCCGCTTTTTCTCCTTAGCCAAGAGATCTTTGATGAACTTTAAGGGGGTTTTATAGAACCGTGTTCTTGTGTGTTCCTTTTTTTTGCAAAGTTTCCTCAAGTTCTCTGCTTTTTGCAAGGTTGCCAACTGACACTAGATGTCCCCCTGGAGTAACATGAGACTTTCTCTGCATCAGAGGCCTTTTTCCACTGCTTTCTTAGCTGTCTTCTCTCTCTGACCAGCCTTTCGATCTCTTGCTGCCTCCTGGATTTGGCTGGTGCTGGTGTTGATTTGTCGTTTCTCCTCATATTCACTCCAAAGTGCTCTTCTCCGTAGTGGTAGATGATGTCACCCATCCTTTCCAGCTTTTTTTTCTGCTGTGCCCACTTGTTGCTCCAGGATTTTTGTCAGGTTGTCGCTCTCTCTTTTCAACAGCTTTGGGCCACTTCACACTCGGTCTGTGCACTTTGATCTTTTCCTCCTTGGGAGGTCTCTGTGGTTGGGTGGGTTCCTGCACTGGCATTTCTGTGCTTGTATTCTCCTCCTCAGCAACAGGGGTGCTGATGCTCTGTGAACTTTCAGTCCACTGATTTGACTGGTTGCTTCGTAAGAAGTATTGGTCAATGTGAGGCCCCTGTGTCTGCTCTCTCAAGCACCCTCTCTTTTCTTTGTGGGTCCACAACCCCCTGAATGATGTTATTTTCGCCCAACCACATGTGCACACCTGAAGTGAGTGTCCTGCTGCTGCTGTGGTTGTCTCATGTGCCATGTTCTTGCTCATAGTCGTGTCCGTTCCTGGGTCTGTATACATGTTGTCAATCGTTGAGCCATCTTGTGCCCCCAGGGGGGTATATTCCTTTGTTCACTTTCTGTAGTACTTGGCGGGTGTCTTCAACAAACTGAAACAGCATTGGAGCCTGTCGCCATGGGTAGCCAGCCAATGACAGCTCCAGTGGGGACTATTCTCCCAGTCAGCTGTCTCTCTAAGCTGTCACACAGACTTTCCTATGTTGTCAGCTGTCCTTTCACAGCGGTCACTGAACGAGTCCAGATACTCAAAATCATGAAACACAGGATTTTTCAGATGGTTTTTCAGATGGTAAGCTGTCCATTGTGCCAATGGATGGTACATGAGATTTACCTTGATGTTTAGAGAAGTGTGAGGGCTGTGTATCAGACATGGGAAAGATGTAATTTCGGAACACATCATCAGTAGTGTACCTTTGAATCGGGGGTGTTTCGGCCTTTCAACACTAGACACCCTTATCAAAGGTGGCCAGCTACAGGGTGATCAAACCTTATGATGGGACATGGGACACAAGCTGAGAATTGCCTGGTTGTTTAAATGGCACAGCCCACGGGACTGTGCAAGGCATGGGACGTCCTCTTCCCGGAGTCAAGCCAAGAGCTGACTGCATACCTTGTTCACCCTCCTCCTGGAGGGTTGTGACCTGGGTTCTCAAATAAGGAATGGGGTGGGGGGATTAGTGAGCGGATTATGTTGATGCTCTTTGAGCCCAGCACGAGTCCTCCCGCTTGATCCATATCCACTAGCTGCTTCTTTTGGCTGCTTCAGAGACTGATTTAATTGTCTATCGCAAAGCCTGTCCATGGATGCCAAGGACTTTCAGCAGCCTGATGGTGGAAGAAGCCACAAAACCTGCATCCCACCTCAACCAGCTAGACTTTTGCATTCCATCCTTGTTGTTGAGCGTCTGCTGCCAGTTCTGTGTAGCACAGTTTCTTGAGCTCATAGGGCTCTTCTGTTGAATTATCCTAGCTCTGTAAGATAAACAGTGAAGGGGACCAGAGTACCAAGTCTGGCCTAAGGGTGGTTCCTGCAATCTCAGGTGGAAAGATTAGTTGCTTGCCAATATCGACTAGCCATGATGGACTTGGTTGCTCTCAGGGACAAGGAGTTGGTGATATTCCTCTTGTTCTCAAGAGCTGCTGCCAGACTCTTGAGGACCTGGTTGTGCCTCCAGGTGTAGCAGCCTTGTGTGAGGCTGGTCTTACAACTGGTCAAGATGTGTTTGACAGATGCTGGAGTTGGGCAGAGGGCACAGGTTGTGTCCTTGCCATACCACTGGTGAAAGCATGAAGTTCACCAGAGCTGCACAGGTTACTGCTGGAATCCTCTTCCACTCCTCCATGATGACATCACAGAGCTGGTGGATGCCCCACTGGTGTTCAATTGGGTTAAGGTCTGGAGACATACTTGGCCAGTCCATCACTTTTACCTTCAGCAAGGCAGTTGTCATCTTGGAGGTGTGGGTCCTTATCGAGTTGGAAAACTGCCGTGCGGAGCAGTTTCAGAAGGGAGGGGATCATGCTCTGGTTCATGCCGTTTCAGAGCATGATGCTAGTACCACCATGCTTGACTATAGGCAAGAGAAATTTGTTATTTCTCACCAGGGCACCAGTACCCATACTGAACACCATCTGAGACAAACAAGTTTATCTTGGTTTGGATATGGTTCCAATATTCCATATTCTTGGACTTCTTGTCTTTAGCAAATTGTTTCTGGGCTTTCTTGTGCATCAGCTTCAGAAGAGGCTTCCTTCTGGGACAATGCATTGATGCATTGTGCAGCGTATGGTCTGAGCACTGGATGGTTTCTCACATCCTCAGAGATTTCTTTGCCATGAGGTGCCATGTTGAGTATACAGTGGCCAGTATGAGTGAATTTTATCCAAAACACCATATTTTACAGCCCTGTCCCCCATTCACACCTGGAACCTTGTAACTCTATCGAGTCACATGACTCCAGGGAGGAACAACGACACAGTCGGGCACAATTTAGACATGCTCACTGTTTACTCACTTGTGTTGCCAGCTATTTAGACATTAATGGCTGTGTGTCAAGTTATTTTCAGATGACAGTAAATCTATACCGTTACACAAGCTGTACACTGACTAAGTTATATTCAAGTTTCATTTATATAGTGTTGTCCCATGAAAAGAATAAAATATTCGCAGAAATGTGAGGGGTGTCCTCACTTTTGTGAGATACTGTATGCACCGTCCGAACTTTTTTGGAATGTGTTGTTGGCATCAAATTCAAAATGGGCATGTTTTAAAAAACTATATAATTTCTCAATTGTTGTCACGATTGGACCCTCCCAGTCCTGTCCATGTGTTTGTGTTGTTTTGGTTTAGCCCATGTGCGTTTGTTTTAGTCCAGCCCCCTCGTTTCATGACTCCGCCCCTGAGTGTTTCCACCTGTCCCTCGTCAGCCCTGTTGGATTTAAGCCCTGTGTTTGCCCCTTGTATTTGCTGGTCTTTGTCTGAATTGTTATCTGTTGTGTTAGATGTTCTGTTTGTACTTTTTGTTCTGATTTGTCATGTCTGCCCCCCGATCAATCCGTGTTGGCTCTATGACCCTAGACTGTTTCGACTATGACCCTGGATTTGCCCATAATAAATGTTGCTTATCTCCGCATATGCTTCCGCCTCCTCGCTCCGCGTTACAGTTGTAACATTTGATATGTTGTCTTTGTAGTTTTTTCCTTTAGAAATGTGGTCACAGTGGTCTGCTCTGAGTCACTCTGGAGAGTCTGAAATAATCATTGAATAGTCAGAGGTGTCAGACTGGATTTTGTGGGAGTTTTCAGATACCATCATACATCATAACATGTTTGGTGTCATTTGCACTGCCTCAGAAAGCAGCTGAAGGTTTAGCTCATCGTATAGTATAATAATGCAACATCATTTAATACTATTATACTCATAAATATGTGATGACAGTAGTAGATAATTCACTTACATCCTTTGAAGACTTGTCCTTCAACAAGTTTTGTCTGTGATGTCTTTGAATACTGTTTCAACATACACATTTCCACCATAAGGTGTTTTAACATGCACAGTTCCACCATAGGGCGTTTCAACATGCACAGTTCCACCATAGGGTGTTTCAACATGCACATTTCCACCATAGGGTGTTTCAACATGCACATTTCCACCATAGGGTGTTTTAACATGCACAGTTCCGCCATAGGGTGTTTCAACATGCACATTTCCACCATAGGGTGTTTCAACATGCACAGTTCCACCATAGGGTGTTTCAACATGCACATTTCCACCATAGGGTGTTTTAACATGCACAGTTCCGCCATAGGGTGTTTCAACATGCACATTTCCACCATAGGGCGTTTCAACATGCACAGTTCCACCATAGGGTGTTTCAACATGCACATTTCCACCATAGGGTGTTTCAACATGCACATTTCCACCATAGGGTGTTTTAACATGCACAGTTCCGCCATAGGGTGTTTCAACATGCACAGTTCCACCATAGGGTGTTTCAACATGCACAGTTCCACCATAGGGTGTTTCAACATGCACAGTTCCACCATAGGGTGTTTCAACAAGCACATTTCCACCATAGGGTGTTTCAACATGCACAGTTCCACCATAGGGTGTTTCAACATGCACAGTTCCGCCATAGGGTGTTTCAACATGCACAGTTCCACCATAGGGTGTTTCAACATGCACAGTTCCACCATAGGGTTCTTGCAATCCAAAAAAATCGTATGTAGTGGAACTTTTAAAAAGGCCAGATTGGATACCTTATTAGTCCAGGGTCTTGGACCCTTTGCTCTAGTGTTGTCGTGATGTTGAAATTTCCAACTTTATTAAAAGTTTTTTGAAAGGTATCAATATGCAGTACTACTACTAAAGAAGGAAAGAGTATCAGAGGATTATTTATATTTGTTCATGTCTTTTATTTTTTAGAACACACACAATAAATAAACTTAGTTTTTTTTTCATCAATCAAATCAAATTATTTTTATTCCGTTCAACATTCAGTTAAATAAAATGTCAAGTGTTTTAGAAATGTTAATTTTGTTAGACCAGGTCAAGAAAAGAGCAAAAATATGCATATTATTATATAAAGACACATTTACTTTGGCTTAGTCACGTAATACAATTAAAATATATCAAATGCTTTTGCTTTCTTATAGCAAAATAACATTGCCCTACAAGTGTGATGGTAGTCTATGAATTTAAACTCTGCTGCGTGTTTGATAGCTTAAAAAAGGGTAAATCATAAAAACCTCAATAATGGCCAAATCTCTGATAGTAGTCAAACTTGGCTTGACTTAAAAATATGCATCGTTGAATGCATAGTGGTTGCTTCAGTATAGCTTAGTTTTTAGCAACCTCTCAAAACTCTTTGTACAGGTCAACTGTATAGGTGCTCTGTAGATTTCAGTGTTTTACTAGTCTGGCCTACACATACAGATATATTTCTAGTGTACAATGAAGTGAAAACATACTCAAAAGAAAGTGTAATATAGAAAATGTTTATGAAGCATTCATGATAAGTGTTCTTTTTTTAACTGAAATGTGCTTTTTAAAATTGATTTAATGTAAAGTATATAACTTAAGGCAAACATAAACTTTGATATAAAATGATGTAATAGCATTGTACTAATAATGCAGTGATTTAATTTTATAAAACATTCTAAAGTGATGAAAAATAGTGCTTTTGGAAACAATAGCTAATTTTTAATTGAGCTAATTATTGCTACTAAAATGCTAAACTGTAGTTAGCTACTAATTAATTAAATGTATTTAATAAATGAACAGGCGTTAAGTAAATGGAAAAGGTATACATTTTTACATGTTCCAATTTTTGGGGGGAGAAAGAAAAGAAAGAAACTTTAATGAAAAATATTTTTGTCAAAGCACTAATTATTCAGACTTTTACAGTAAAGCTGTAAATCAACAGAAGAATCTTTGCAAATTTTAAACATTTAAAACAAAGTTTAAAATTTAGCATTACTGCCATTATCAAAATTACATATTAAATACTCATACAACAATCATTCAATTAATTGGCTTTCTTGTGTTTTAGACACTGTGACCTTTGGTTCCCAAAAGACAATTTTGAAATTATCATTTTGTTTCTCAGTTGAAGCCACACTTTTTGATTTCTTTTACATCTCAAAAATTTAATTATGCAGATTTTATTTTTAACTTAATGGTGTTTCTCTTTAAAGTAATGTTTTAAGGCGTTAACACATTAATATTACAGTTTCAGGTCTCATATGCATTATGGAAAGCCATATTAATAATGAATCTCACTTAACTTTACCCATTATTTGCTTTTTAGTGTTCATTTCTGGTTTCATTATGATTATGTAACACTTTGGGAGAAAAATACAGAATAACAAACCAAAGCTTGAAGCCAAAATGGCAAATATCTCCACAGCTACAGTGAACTTTCCAGGAGAGCTGACATAAGCTGGGATGAAGGTGATCCACACTGCACAGAATATGAGCATGCTGAATGTGATGAACTTGGCTTCATTAAACTTATCAGGCAGCTTCCGAGCCAGAAAAGCTAAAACAAAACACAGTAGAGCCAAGAGTCCAATATAACCCAGTACAGCCCAGAATCCTACTGCTGAACCTAACTGACATTCTAGGATGATCTTTTCCTTGTAGTGCTTTAGATTTTTGAAGGGGAAAGGAGGAGATGTTGTTAACCAAAGTACACAAATTAGGACCTGTATGAGAGTGAAAGCAAGAACACTGAGTCTTTGCTGTGGAGGCCCAAACCATTTCATGACATTACTGCCTGGAAGTGTAGCTCTGAAGGCCATTAACACCACTATTGTTTTCCCCAGAACACAGGAGATGCAGAGGACGAAGGTGATCCCAAACGCTGTGTGACGCAGCACACAGGACCACTCAGAGGGTCGACCAATGAAAGTAAGTGAACAAAGGAAACACAGAGCCAGTGAGAAGAGCAGCAGGAAGCTCAGCTCTGAGTTGTTTGCTTTGACTATTGGGGTATTTTTATGTCTGAAGAATATAATTGCTATTATTATTGTCATAAAGGCACCAATAATTGAAACTGCTGTCAGCAAAATTCCCATCGTTTCCTCAAACGACAAGAATTCAGTTTCCTTCTTTACACATTCAGTCTTATGTTGATTTGACCAGTAGTCTTGGTAGCATTGTTCACATTTAATCGAGTCTGTCAAAGAGAGATAGATAACATGAATAAAAAAAAAAAAGTTAGATGCACCGGGTAGGTAGTTGAAGGAATATTTTCCACATATTATGGCTTTTTTATCTCATAAAACATGGAGAATAAATTCTAGACTTGAAAAAGACTCATTTGTAGTAACAGCGGTAATACCAACTATACTTTGTTTGTTTCAACTTTTGTGAATGTTTGTACCTGTCATATTACTGATCTCTCCTTCAGCACATGGTATACAGTCAAAGCAGCAGATAGGCTTTCCTTTCTGCACAGCCTTCCTGGTGCCTGGCGGGCAGCTCTCACTGCACACAGACACCGGCAACTATGATTAAAAAAATGTTTAATAACCTAAAAAAATATTGGTACAGATTACACAAAGGTTATGTGAACCGTACTTTATTGAGAAAGCATTCTGTCACTGTACCTGATCTGTATTTTGTGCCCACACAATAGAGCCCATTTTCATGATTAATTGATTTTGAGCAGGGAAAGAAGAGTCATAAAGTCCTACAGTGACAAACTCATGTTGATCTTCGATAGTTTTCCAATTTATTATTTCATATTTTGCCACAGGGTCACCATTTTTATCAAAATAAACTTCTTCTCCTTCTTTGGTTTTGAAGCGAACTCTTTTCAGATGTTCTAGAAACTGGATGAAATAGAATAAAGTTTGAAACAGTATAACACCTACTACTTCACAAAGTGAACCATTTTAGTTGACTTTTTTAAAAAATGAATGGTACACAATTGTGCCAGAGCTGTGAAACTGTTAAGTTGAAGATCTATGTTTATATAGACACTTACAGTGAGAGGATCAGGCTGCTTCTTTGCAGGACATGTTTGTGTGCAGCCAAGAAGGTTGTGTAGGGTATGGGCAACAGCATATACTCCTTTATACACATTACAGAAAATAGGCAGCAGTGACAAGTCTGTGAATTCATTTTCTATTTCAGACAGTTTCTCCTGTCCTGTACACACTGTTGTATGTTTTAATTCATTGTGCACTGAATATTTGCACTTAAACAGTGTCTCCCAGAATTCAGTGAAAATAGCACCGCCTGCAGATTTCAGTGGATTTATATCCAGAATGAATTCCTTCAGACCCGTCACTGTTGTATCGGGTATTGCTAGCCCTATGGCTCCTTGCAGTATTTTGTGCTTATCCAGTCTGGCTACAGTTGAATCAGAGATCCAAGATTCAGTTCCCACCCACTGGTATCCAGTAATGTTGTGCTCATAAAATACGTTCAGCAAAATCTCCAAGTCCCAATAAGTGACAAATGCTACAATCACTCGAGAAGTAGAGCTTTTGATCTGCTGGATTATTCTCAGCACTTTTTCTTGTGAGTAGGTTCTAATAAATGGAAGGGAATATTCCAAACACACGCCCAACTGTTCTGCAGCCTTTGTAAAAGCAGCCATCCCATTGTTACCATAATCATCATCTCTTCTTATTGCGCCCACCCAGGTCCAGCCAAACTGCTTGACCATCTCTGCCAGTGCTCTGCTCTGGTAATAATCACTGGGAACAGTGCGCAGAAATGAGGGATATTTCCTTTTGTCACTGAGACACTCGCAAGTAGAATAAGGACTGATCTAAAAGCAGATTCACACATATGTCAGGGATTACGTTCAGTCATCATCTTTTTCCACATTTTAACTACATTTACCATGAAGTTATAGAGTGGTTTTCATAGGTTTTATTACTTTAAATATTTCAATGAATATAATATTGTAAATAAAATGTAAAAAAAAATACACAAAAGCTTACTACTGGAAAGCTTAAAGGGCCAACACTCTTTGCAATAGCTGTTGATGCTGATGATGATGTCTCGCCAATTATGGCTTGCACCTGGGCTGACTTTGTGCATTGCTCATTCAAGGTTGAGTTCTCATTTCCATTAACGAGTGCCATAGCCATTCTGACCGCCTTAGCTGCAGAAGTACATGTGTCATAGATCTTGTATCCCAGTGAAACACCAGGGAGTAAAGAGGAACTATTGTTGATCTCTTCTATTGCAAAAATCAAGGACTGTGAAAACTGTAAGGCTCTGACATCAAGGCTGGATTGGGGAAAAAGGAAAGAAAAAATACCCAATAAGCACAGACATTTTAAGGATGACAAATAGAGGCTACTGTGAAATATAACTGTAAAATAATACATGTTCATTCAATATCAGAACATTTTAGTTTGTCTTGCTTCTTACCTCGTGCAATTCAGTGGTGATGGTTTGACCATATATGATGCTTCTGTGATTTCCCAAGTCCTATGAAAGGGGAAAATCCCTCCAATTATGATATCACCATCCTTAGAAAGTAGTGGATAAACAGGCTCTCCTTGAAGACTACATACGGTCCCATTTGTGCTGGAAAAATTGATGATGGCCATCACCACATGCAAGAGAGTAAAGATAGAATCCATCAACCTATTTTATTATTGAGTAAAGATATTGAGAATATACAAGGTCTGGTGTTTCAATTGGTTTAACCTGAAGCATTTGTATATTTATACAGATGGAAATGCAGATCCTCTATGGTAATGTTACCCTGCTGGGACACAGTTAAAGGAGGTGTGACTTTCCAATGTAGGCAGCACTTATCTAAGAGAAATAGGCCTCATTATCTCTTTTATCTGATTGTTTTTACTGGTTCTTTACCAGTTTTTAACACTTTGTTTGTGTAGTTTTCTGAAAATATTTACTTTTTTCTTAATGTTCATCATTTTCAGTGTTGATTATAAATCTCTCTGTAGTTGTATTTATTAGTAAATCATTAATTTTAGTTAAATGTCCGAATTTCCAACCAGTCCTTCTTAAAGGATGATAAAGGAATAGGTAAATAACTAAATTGTTTTCCTAAACTGCTTAAAGCAAATGGAATCTGTTAGGGATATGCAATGGAACTTTTATGATTATGTATTGGCGTTTATGCTGGCTTTCTCATTTAGCTCTCATTATACAGTGTGCTTTTTAAAGGCTGTATTTGACAATATACATCGATCAGGCATAAAATTATGGCCACTTCCTTGTTTCTACACAGTTTCTTCATTGTCCATTTTATCAGCTCCACTTACTGAATAGGTGCACTTTGTAGTTCTACAGTTACAGACTGTAGTCCATTTGTTTCTCTGCATACTTTGCTAGCCCCCTTTACCCTGTTCTTCAGGGGTCAGGACCCACATTGACCCTCACAGAGAATATATTATTTGAGTGGTGAATCATTCTCAGCACTGCAGTAACACTGATGTGGTGGTGGTTAGTTTGTGTGCATTGCGCTGGTCTGAGTGGATCAGACACAGCAGTGCTGCTGGAGTTTTTAAACACCTCAGTGTCACTGCTGGACTGAGAATAATCCGCCAACCAAAAATATCTAGCCAACAGCGTCCTGTGGCCACAGCTATATGCTTGGGTTACTTCTACTGCCTTTAATGCTGTCCAGTGAGCTTTTGCCTGTTCATGAGTGTGCCAGAAAAATATTACCACTACATTATTTAAAGCAGGACAGAATATTATTTTGTTAAAATTGAAATGAGTTTACGAAGTAATGAAATTAGATCTGGTGCCCATTTGCTGCACCAAGATTTCCTTTAATCAAAGGTGGAAGAAGTACAAAAGCCCCTTACTTAAGTAAAAGTACTAGTAATCCAGAAAAAAAAAAATACTCGAGTGACTAAGAAATTTTACCCAAGTGGAAGTATGAAAGTACACAGCTATAAATGTACTTGAAGTAAAAAAAAAAAAAAAAAAAAAAAAATCTCTAATTTTTTTTTTTAAACAGTTTTTATTTCAGCAGTAAATATTGAACACCAGATCAAATAAATCCTTTTAAGTAAGGAACAGAGTGGGTGGAGTAGGAGTTGCACACACAAAACCTGCTCATGTCCTGCAGCGTCATTACATCAACATAAATCATCACATCATCAACACAAAACATAAATAAAAACAGAATATGCTGATTTGCAAATCCTTTTCAACCTATATTCAATTGAATACACTACAGAGACAAGATATTTAATGTTGAAACGGGTAAACTTTATTGTTTTTTGCAAATATTCACTCATTTTGAATTTGATGCCTGCAACATGTTCCAAAGAAGTTGGGACAGGGGCAGCAAAAGACTGGGAACATTGAGGAATGCTCAAAAAAACACCTGTTTGGAACATTCCACAGGTGAACAGGTTAATTGGAAACAGGTGAGTGTCATGATTGGGTATAAAGGGAGCATCCCTGAAAGGCTCAGTTGTTCACAAGCAAGGATGGGGTGAGGTTCACCACTTTGCGAACAACTGCATGAGCAAATAGTCCAACAGTTTAAGAACAACATTTCTCAACGTGCAATTGCAAGGAATTCAGGGATTTCATCATCTACAGTCCATAATATCATCAAAAGGTTCAGAGAATCTGGAGAAATCTGTGCAAGCAAGCGGCAAGGCAGAAAACCAACATTGAATGCCCGTGACCTTCAATCCCTCAGGCGGCACTGCATTAAAAACCCACATCATATTACCACATGGGCTCAGGAACACTTTGTCAGTGAACACAGTTCATCGCTCCATCTACAAGTGCAAGTTAAAACTCTGCCATACAAAGTGAAAGGCATACCCAGAATCGCCGCCGGCTTCTCTGGGCCCGAGCTCATCTGAGATGGACTGACGCAAAGTGGAAAAGTGTCCTGTGGTCTGACGAGTCCAATTTCAATTTGTTTTTGGAAATCATGGACATTGTGTCCTCCGGGCCAAAGATGAAAAGGACTGTCTGGATTGTTATCAGTGCAGTTCAAAAGCCAGCATCTCTGATGGTGCGGAGGTGTGTTAGTGCCCATGGCATGGGTAACTTGCACATCTATGAAGGCACCATTAATGCTAAAAGGTACATACAGGTTTTGGAGCAACATCTGCTGCCATCCAAGCAACGTCTTTTTCAGGGACGTCCTGCTTATTTCAGCAAGACAATGCCAGGCCACATTCTGCATGTGTTACAACAGCGTGGCTTCGTGGTAAAAGAGTGTGGGTACTAGACTGGCCTGCCTGCAGTCCAGACCTGTCTCCCACTGAAAATGTGTGGCGCATTATGAAGCTCAAAATACGACAACGGAGACCCCGGACTGTTGAGCAACTGAAGCTAAACATCAAGCAAAAATGGGAAAGAATTCCACCTACAAAGCTTCAACAATTAGTGTCCTCAGTTCCCAAATGCTTATTGAGTGTTGTTAAAAGGAAAGGTGATGTAACACAGTGGTAAACATGCCCCTGTCCCAACTTCTTTGGAACGTGTTGCAGGCATCAAATTCAAAATGAGTGAATATTTGCAAAAAACAATAAAGTTTATCCGTTTGAACATTAAATATCTTGTCTTTGTAGTGTATTCAATTGAATATAGGTTGAAAAGGATTTGCAAATCATCGTTTTCTGTTTGTATTTATGTTTTACACAATGTCCCAACTTCATTGAAATTGGGGTTGTATTTCCCTCGATACAAAACAATAGCAACCAATCAGAAAGCTGGATTCCACAAACACAACCATCTGCATCACTCTTACTATAAAGCGTGCTCACCATAGACACAAGATCTGCCTACAAAAATGCAAAACAGTTAAAATCAGCCAACTGAGATGTACACAGTTAAACCTACAAAGATTTACACACTTAAAACCTAAAAATGATCAAACCCCAAAGCGCAGGTTGCTGCCCCGTCGGGCAGATCTAAATGAAGATGAACGTAAAATCAAACCGCTCATGTGCCAAGATGAGGAAAAACAGCACAGCAATCTTTAAAAACAAAATCTAATTATTGTAGGCAAGAAGCATATTGCCATGGCAGGATGAAACATATCTATTGTCTGTTTATGTCTTATGTGTAGTGACTCCATCCAAATGTCCCTACAGGCTGCATTATTTAAGGTGGAACAGGGAAATGAAGCTAACTTCAGCTTCATCAAGTCTCTATCTACTGTTAGAGTTTCAATCACAGTCTCAGGGCTGTATCATTTGAGACAAGGGCTGCCTACGTTACTATAGATATACATTTGGATGTAACATTTACAGTTTTAGTGTTCTTGTGTTGTGTTTATCCATTAATTTGCAGTACCCAACCCCCAATTCTCATGACTATTCTGAGAAAGACCATAAATGCAGGTTTTATTCAGACTCGACATTCATATTAATTGGTGATTCAGTGCTGTCACTTTCTGTGGATTCCATTTTCTCATCTGTTCATTTTTCTTGCTTTTCTGGCCTGCTCACTGCTGGGGCCTGTAAGCAGTGAACGTAGCTAATCACAAATGTTTACTCGGCTTCCTCCTCTGCTGATTCACATCTCGTAGGATGCCTATTTGTGCTTCATTGGATAAATAAATAGATCACTACAATGAAATTGACCAGCCTATTTTGTAAATGTAGTTATACAAAAGTACAGCAGTTTCTTTTGAAATGCAGTGAGTACAAGTAAAAAGTATTAAGTGACAAAAAAACTCAAATACAGATAGTAAAAAAAATAAAAGAATACCTAAAAAAAAAATGTACTTCTCTATTTACCACCTCTGCCATTAATACCTGAAATAGCCATTAAAATGTCAGAGGTGTCAGATCAGATTTTGTGGCACTTTTTAGAAGCTGTCACACATCTTTACATATCGACATTATTTGCACTGGCTCAAAAAGTAGTTCAGTGTTTAACTCTCAAATGCAAAATCAACATTAGACTCTTAAAGATATGATAACAATAGTAGATAATTGACTTGCATCCTTGGAAGATGCATTTTTCACCAAAAATATTACTGTGTTCTCTTTAAATGCTCCTTCAACAAAATGTTCTTCTGCCTGTTGCAGCAGTTCCACAGTTCCAGAGTTCTCTAAAACCCCACATTTTACATAGTGCAACTTTTAAAATGTTCAGTTCAAATACCAGTATGATTGTGTAACACTCTGGACGAAAGATACAGAATAACAAGCCAAAGCTTGAGGCCAAAACGGTAAATATCTCCACAGCTACAGTGAACTTTCTAGGAGAGCTGACACAAGCCTGGATGAAAGTGATCCAAACTGCACAGAATTTGAGCATCTTAAATGTGTTGAATTTGGCTTCATTAAAGTTATCAGGCAGCTTCTTGATGTAGGCAATGAACAACAGCATATACTGTTTTATATAGATCACTGAAATGGGGCATCAGAATCATGTTTTTATTTCATAAATAAAGTGGTTCACGTTTGCACAGGCAGTGAAGATAGAGTGACCCGAGAAACAAAGAAATAATGAAAGTACATTTATCAACCATAATGAAGTAGTGTTTCATTTTTTGATAAAAAATGTATAATTTAATTTAAAAAGTAATCAGTGAACCAAAATAGTTTAATTTTCATTTAATTAGTTCATAATTCCATTTGGATCTCACTCAGTGCAATAAGCAAAATGTACAAATGTAGACAAGAAATTCATGGTATAAAAGCACATGCAGGGATTTATAAGGAGCTTTCAAATGATAGCATATCAAGATTACTGTTGTATTGTTTATATGCTTTATATGAAGCCATATTAATAGTGAACATGCTACTCACTTAACTGTGCCTTTACCCATAATTTGCTTTTTAGTGTTATTTTCTGGTTTCACTATAATTATATAACACTTTGGGAGAAAAATACAGAATAACAAACCAAAACTTGAAGCCAAAATGGCAAATATCTCCACAGCTACAGTGAACTTTCCAGGAGAGCTGACATAAGCTGGGATGAAGGTGATCCAAACTGCACAGAATATGAGCATGCTGAATGTGATGAACTTGGCTTCATTAAAGTTATCAGGCAGCTTCCGAGCTAGAAAAGCTAAAACAAAACACAAAAGAGCCAGAAATCCTATATAACCCAGCACAGCCCAGAAACCTACTGCTGAACCTAACTGACATTCTAGAATGATCTTTTCCTTATAGTGCTTTATATTTTTGAAGGGGAAAGGAGGGGATGTTGTTAACCAAAGAATGCAAATAAGGACCTGTATGAGAGTGAAAGCAACAACACTGAGCCTTTGCTGTAGAGGCCCAAACCATTTCATGACATTACTGCCTGGAAGTGTAGCTCTGAAGGCCATTAACACCACTATTGTTTTCCCCAGAACACAGGAGATGCAGAGGACGAAGGTGATCCCAAACGCTGTGTGACGCAGTACACAGGACCACTCAGAGGGCCGACCGATGAAAGTAAGTGAACAGAGGAAACACAGAGCCAGAGAGAAAAGCAGCAGGAAGCTCAGCTCTGAGTTGTTGGCTTTGACTATTGGGGTATTTTTATACCTAAAGAATATAATTGCTATTATTATTGTTAGAAATGTACCAATAATTGAAACAGCTGTCAGCAAAATTCCCATCGTTTCCTCATATGACAAGAATTCAATTTCCTTCTTCACACATTCATTCCTGTGTGTATTTGACCAGTAGTCTTGGTAGCATTGTTCACATTTTATTGAGTCTGTCAGAGAAAAACAAATGACATGAAAAACAAAAAATATAGATGCACATGGAAAGTAATAGAAGGAATACATTAGATACAGTACTACCACTATCGTATCGGCTTTTTTATCTCATAAAACATGAAGAATAAATTCTAGACTTGAAACAGACTCATTTGTAGTAACAGCGGTAATACCAACTATACTTTGTTTGTTTCAGCTTTTGTGAATGTTTGTACCTGTCATATTACTGATCTCTCCTTCAGCACATGATATACAGTCAAAGCAGCAGATCGGCTTTCCTTTCTGCACAGCCTTCCTGGTGCCTGGAGGGCAGCTCTCACTGCACACAGACACCGGCACCTGTGATCAAACAAAAATGTTTAAAACCTCAATATACAAATGAAACTCTCTATAAAGTATGCATGCTTTTTTGAGACCAATCTGCAATTTTATTTTTACCTGATGTATTTTTTGTGCCCACACAATAGAGGCCATTTTGACTGTTAATCGACTGAAAGCAGGAAAGGAAGAGTCATAAAGTCCAACATTGACAAACTCAATGTCATTTTCAATAGCTTGCCAATTTATTATTTCATATTTTGCCACAGGGTCACCATTTTTATCAAAATAAACCTCTTCACCATCTTTGGTTTTGTAGTGCACCCTTTTCAGATTTTCTAGAAACTGACAGAACAAAAGTTTAAATTACAACATTTGGAAGATATTAACACTTGCTGCTTTGTAAAAATGTCTAACATGACTGCATGTATAGCATGGGCTGATTTTTATGGATTAGTGGTAACGCTTGTACCAGAGCTGTTAAGCTCTAACATCTGTGCTTAAACAGATTTTAAACTTACAGTGAGAGGATCAGGCTGCTTCTTTGTAGGACATGTTTGCGTACAGCCAAGAAGGTTGTGTAAGGTATGGGCTACAGCATATACTGCTTTATACACATTAATGAAGATGGGCATCAAAGACAAGTCTGTGAAGGCGTTGTTTGTTTCAGACAGCTTCTCCTGTCCTGTGCATACTGTAGTATCTTTTGAGTCATTCTGCACTGTATATTTACAATTAAACAAAGTCTCCCAGAATTCAGTAAAAATGTCACTGCCTGCAGACTGTAGTGGATTTATATCCAGAATGAAGTCCTTCAGACCCGTCACTGTTGTTTTAGGTATAGCTAGCCCGATGGCTCCTTGCAGTATTTTGTGCTTGTCCAGTCTGGCTACGGTTGAATCAGAGATCCAAGATTCAGTTCCCACCCACTGATATCCAGTAATATTGTGCTCATAAAATACGTTCAGTAAAATCTCCAAGTCCCAATAAGTGACAAATGCTACAATCACTCGAGAAGTAGAGCTTTTGATCTGCTGGATTATTCTCAGCACTTTTTCTTGTGAGTAAGTTCTAAAAAATGGAAGTGAATATTCTAAACAAACGCCCAGCTGTTCTGCAGCTTCAGTGAATCCAGCCATCCCACTGTTACCATAGTCATCATCTCTTCTTATTGCGCCCACCCATGTCCAGCCAAACTGCTTGACCATCTCTGCCAGTGCTCTGCTCTGGTAATAATCACTGGGAACAGTGCGCAGAAATGATGGATATTTCTTTTTGTCACTGAGACACTCGCAGGTGGAATAATGACTAATCTGAAAACGGATATACAATAGGTACATCATGTGTTATGTTCAGTCATTTTTTATCAATATCTTAAGTAATTTCAAATTTTCTATTTTTTAACAGTTATTATATTTTCATAGTAATAATAATGACAAAAATGATCAAATAAATACTTACTAAGGGAATGCTGAAAGGTCCGACACTCTTTGCGATAGCCATTGAAACTGATGACTGTGTCTCACCAATTATGGCTTGCACCTGTGCTGGCTTTGTGCAGGGCTCATCTAACGTTGAGTTCTCATTCCCATTAACAAGTGCCATAGCCATTCTAACACCCATAGCCGTAGAACTACATGTGTCATAGAGCCTGTAGCCCAGTGTTACACCAGGTAGTAAAGAGGAGCTGTTATTTATCTCTTCAATTGCAAAAATCAAGGACTGTGAAAACTGGAAAGTTCTGAAATCAAGACTGGATCAGGGGAAAGAAAAACAGATATACATGTCCATTTTACATGAAGATGACAAATATTAGCAGTTTTCTGCTGTGTAATGTAGCTGTTTAAAATAATACAGATTGTTTTTCTAATTTAAGAAAAAATCATAATGTCTTGCTACTTACCTCATACAGTTCATTGTTGATGGCTTGACTATGTAGGACATGTCTGTGATTTCCCAACTTCTATGGAAGGGGAAAATCCCTCCAACTATGACATCACCATCCTTGAAGAGTTGTGGGTATACAGGCTCTCCTTGCAGACTACATACAGTCCCATTTGTGCTGGAAAAATTGATGATGGTCATTACAACATGCAAGAGAGTAAAGATAGAATCCATCCACCCATTCAATTACTAAGTAAATATAGTGATTATGTTTGTGCAAGGTCTAATGTTTCAGCTGCTTGGACAGGAAGGATCTGTACTATTTATACAGATAGAAGTTCAAATCCTGTTGGGAACTGTTGGGCTCACAGTCAGAGGAGGTGTGACTTTCAGATATGAGCAGAACTAATTTGAGAGAGGTGGGCCTCAGTGTCTCATTTTCCTTTTTTTTTCCTTTGTATTGTTTATTGTTTTCTTATGTATAGATTTGTTAAAAACCTTGCATTTTTTCTTTTTCATCGAGGTTGTTTTTATTATTATGTCATACTAACCCCCCACTCCCCACCCCCCCTTTGGAGGACAACTTTATTTTATTACATTCTCTGACTGCCACAGCTTAAACAATGATAACAACTGTAACAATAATCACAACAATGATAAATAATAATAGTAGATATTAAATGACACAGATCAATAAAAAACTGTGTTGGCCCATATGAACACACACAGACACACACACACACACACACACACACAATGTGGGATAGACAGACAGAGCCGTAAATGTTGAAGATGAATCAGAATTAACATGACACATCAAGGTAGGACAGACTACTGCTTTTGTTGTGGAGTAATTGTGGCAGGTAAACATTTAAAGATGCAATATGTTGGTGTATGTATTTGTGTGTGTGTGTGTGTGTGTGTGTGTGTGTGTGTGTGTGTGCGTGTGTGTGTGTGTGTGTGTGTTGCCATTTGACTATTTTCTAAAGCTATTGCTCTAGTAGGAGCAATCACTTTGGATAATATTGCTATGTACTAGATTTCCAGCACGTAATATCTATAGAATTGCTGGTCTTCATAGTTCATCGTTGTGGCTATGACAGAATTGAGAAACATGAATGGCTTTTTATTATGTGCTTGAAAAGTAGAAAGTCTGATAAGGAGAATTCCTTGCAGGCTTCTTGTTCTGTTTCTAACCCTGAATAATATTTTTCTTTGGAGTGTCTGATGTCTGCCCCGATGTAGATATATTGTATATCGTGATAGATAATATGGGTGAAAATTCAGTGCATCAGGTCCTTGTAGTTAGTTATTTATTTATTTTTAAAGTGTACTGAGTTTGATTCTAGGTTTTTTGCTTCTCCAGGAGAACTGTGGTACTGCAGGGTCCAGTGATTGGAACCCGCAATTGAGTCATTGAACAGGGATCCTCATGAATAGGTAATTTTTTTTTGGAAGGATCGGCATTTTTACATTTCTTATTCTTCTAAGCAGAGAAATCAGGAAGTTTATCCCGTAAATCATTCTCTGTTGTTTTCAGTTGTGGCTTGAAATTGAGAAAACGCAGCTGACGTCTTGGAGGATATATTTATGCCTAGGTAATTAATATTGCCCATAGAGAAGGCATGGGATAGTTTGGGATGTAACATTACAAGTTCCCTCATTATTAGGGATCATGAAAGATTCATTCCGATTAATTGAGTAACTAGTTATTTTGGAAAATCATTTTCTAGTCATCATACACAAAGGAAAAGAAAAACAGTTTGGAAAAGAAAATAAGATCTCACTGATAAATATGCTCAAGACCAAAAAGAAGAATTGCAACTGGAATTAAATTATTTTCAGTTGCAACTTAACTTAAAATAAATAAATTAATTAATACATATACACTTCAAACACAATAACAAGTTAGGGTAATACCTGGTAAATCAATTAAAACAAAATAAAAATTCAGTACCCGTTATAAAGAACTCAGCAGAGGAGTCCTTGCTCACACTGCAACAGATAGCAACAAAACCTACCCCTGCCTTCATTAAGCACCATCTGGTTGCAGGCAGCGTGGATTTCCAGCAGGTGAAGTAAAATGAGACTGGGGCGTGGTCAATGATTACAGTTGGGTGTTTATTTTATTGTTGGAGATGCTACAGGTTTACTAGATAAGAAAAACTCTTCTTGAGCATGTTTTGTAAACAGGTGAGTAATATTTATATTCTCGTCTGTGTAAGTTACTTAATCTTCAGCCATCAAATAGACTTAGAAGAGTTATAAATCAAGGGAAATATTTCATTAAATTGAGGCCATCTCAATGTTTGATGCTCTGATAGACGTACGTTTTTTGTAAGCACCACACATCAGCTTGTGATTTAAGTAAGTGAACCAGTTTCTTGCATATTCTTGGTTAGAAAATTAAAAAGTTTACTTGTGTTTAGATTTTAATAAAAATATGTCTGTGAGTGATTGTTAGAATCACAGACTTAAATATATGTGTTTGAGTATTTTAAAGTGTTGATGTGATCACAACAATGGTGGTGTTCAAGACATTTTTGTGCATTATATTTGAAGCCCATTTTACACCAGGATGTGCCACACAGTGCTGCGTGCAGTACGCTCCTACGTCAATCAGTATAGCCATTCACACAGCCATGAAAGTCACGTGTCACAAGGTGGTAATGTGTGCATGCAGTGAAAAGGTATGCTTTGGGTCATTTCTGACATGTGCCACGCACTGCATGCCAGCAGTTTCTGTGCAGAAACAGTAAAGAAATGCAGTGTCTATGCTATAATATACAATCAAGGCTAATAAACAAATCAACAAGTCTAGTTTTAACTCTGACAGATTAATTGCAATCCGTTGAGTAGGTTAATCTTGTGAACACAGACATCTCTTGTGCTTTATATAGTGCTATATCACCTGGTGAAAAAGTCAGCAATCAAGGCAGCTAGTGAAAATTTTATTAGTGATCTGTTTGTCATCTACATAAAGTTAATATGAGTAATAAACAGACAGTTCAGACATTTATATTATGTGAAAACACAACACAAACATCAACCATTCATGCGTCGCGGCTGAGAAATGAATTTTCATCTTAAAACATCTACAGTTCCTTCACGTTATTTATACTGTGATTATTTAACCCTAACCTTACTGTTGTTGAGACTCAACTGATTATCGCCAGAAAGTTTGTTAATCATTTAAATAACTGTAGATTATTTATAGGAGACCATCCAAATAAAGTTAGTCCAAAAAGATTTTTTTGTTCTTTATTTCCTTAAGAAACGTCTTAGGAAAAAATCTTTCATGGTCCCTGTCACTTCCGTTCATCTGCTTTTAACTAGTTTTTGTTTAACTAACTTTTTGCTCAAAATATTCCATTTTTTCTATTATGGGTCTTGTAGAAGTTTTGATTTTGGTACCAAGTCTGTGAACAGGAAAGTGTGTTTACAGTTTCAGAAGGAAGTGTGAGAATACATTGCGTGAAGTTTTTCATTATTTTGTGAGGGTCGTCAGCCTTCTCTTCTTCAGTCACGGTGAATGTGAGATTGTTATGTGTGCCGCAGCACTGAATTTCAAGACCAGTTTCCTTAATTGACTTATTCTCCTTGTGAGTTGTGTCCACTCTTTCTGATAATATTTGTACAGTGGAGTGTGGTATAATTCAAGTTAGGACTTTGACTGGGCCACATCAAAACCTTTTGAGCCTCTCAGAAGTAGACTTGCTTGTGTGCTTTGGTTTATTGACCTCCTGCATAATCCAACTGCGCTTGAGCTTCAGAGAGCACAACTTGTGTTTCAATCAATTATGACAAGCTGTCCAAGTCCTGCAGAAGCAAAGTAGCCCCAGACTATCATGCTACCATCACCATTTTTAACTGTTGGAATGATGTTCTCATGCTGGGTATGGTGTTAGCTTTATGACAGATGTAATGAGACCCCAAAATTTCCCCCTTTGACTAATCAGTCCTCAGAATATTATCCCAAAACTCTTGGGGTGTCATCTAGATGTTTTTTGGCAAACATGACACAAACCTTTGTGTTCTTTTTGTTTAGAAGTGATTTCCGCCTTGCAGCAACTACATCAACCAAGAATAGGAAAACATTTCACTGTCAAAACTACAGCAGTGTCTCATCAGTTCCTAAATGATTACAGAGTGTTGTTAAAAGAAGAAGTGATGAATAGTGACATAGTGTACAGTACACTTGTTTGTGAGATACATACAGTATTGTGCTCACAAAATACGTTCCAGTAAAAAATAAGTGGGTCCAGGTCCAGCCGAACTGGTTGACCATCTCTGCCAGTGCTCTGTTCTGCTAATAATCACTCGGAATAGTGCACAAAATTAGGGATATTTCCTTTTGTCACTGAGACACTCACTGGTCGAATAAGGCCTGATCTAAAAGCGGGAAAAGGGATTACGCTCAGTCATAATGTTTTGCCACATTTTAGCTACATTTACCATGAAGTTATGCAGTGGTTTTCATAGGTTTTAATGCTTTTATTATTTCAATGGATATACTACTGTCAAAAAATGCACAAAAGCTTACTACTGGAAAGCTTAAAGGACCAACACTCTTTGCAATAGCTGTTGATGCTGATGATGATGTCTCGCCAATTATGGCTTGCACCTGGGCTGACTTTGTGCATTGCTCATTCAAGGTTGAGTTTTCATTTCCATTAACGAGTGCCAGAGCCATTCTGACCGCCTTAGCTGCAGAAGTACATGTATCATAGATCTAGAGTGAGACTCCAGGGAGTAAAGAGGAACTATTGTAACTCTTCTACTGCAAAAATCAAGGACTGTGAAAAATGTAAGGCTCTGACATCAAGGCTGGATTGGGAAAAAAGAAAAGAAAAAAGACCCAAATTTGCACAGACATTTTAAGGATGACAAATAGAGGCTACTGTGAAATATAACTGTAAAATAATACATGTTCATTCAATGTCAGAACATTTTAGTTTGTCTTGCTTCTGACCTCGTGCAATTCAGTGGTGATGGTTTGACCATATATGACGCTTCTGTGATTTCCCAAGTCCTATGAAAGGGGAAAATCCCTCCAATTATGATATCACCATCCTTAGAAAGTAGTGGATAAACAGGCTCTCCTTGAAGACTACATACAGTCCCATTTGTGCTGGAAAAATTGATGATGGCCATCACCACATGCAAGAGAGTAAAGATAGAATCCATCAACCTATTTTACTATTGAGTAAAGATATTGAGAATATACAAGGTCTGGTGTTTCAATTGGTTTAACATGAAGCATTTGTATATTTATACAGATGGAAATGCAGATCCTCTATGGTAATGTTACCCTGCTGGGACACAGTTAAGTTTGACTTTCCAGTGTAAGCAGCAATAATTTAAGAGAAGTAGGCCTCATTATCTCTTTTATCTCTTTTTAAATAGCTTTTAACATGTTCTTTGTGCAGTTTTCTTAAAATGTTTACATTTTTCATGTTCACCATCTCTCTGTAGTTGTATTTATTATTATGTCATACTAATTTTTACATCAGGGATTTTAGTTAAATGTCCAAATTTCCAACCAGTGCTATTTAAAAGGATAACATAAGACTAGGTAAATAATTAAATAGTTTTCCTAAACTGCTGTTAGAGTTTCAATCACAGTCCCAGGGCTGTATCATTTGAGACAAGGGCTGCCTATGTTACTATAAATATACATTTGGATGTAACATTTACAGTTTTAGTGTTCTTGTGTTGTGTTTATTCATTAATTTGCAGTACCCAACCCCAAATTCTCATGACTGTTCTGAGAAAGACCATAAATGCAGGTTTTATTCAGACTCGACATCCATATTAATTGGTGATTCAGTGCTGTCACTTTCTGTGGATTCCATTTTCTCATCTGTTGATTTTTCTTGCTTTTCTGGCCTGCTCACTGCTGGGGCCTGTAAGCAGTGAACATAGCTAATCATACATGTTCACTCGGCTTCCTCCTCTGCTGATTCACATCTCGTAGGATGCCTATTTGTGCTTCATTGGATAAATAAATAGATCATTACAATGAAATTGACCAGCCTATTTTATAAATGAAGTTATACAAAAGTACAGCATTTTCTTTTGAAATGCAGTGAGTACAAGTAAAAAGTATTAAGTGACAAAAAAACTCAAATACAGATAGTAAAAAAAATAAAAGAATACCTAAAAAAAAATGTACTTCTCTATTTACCACCTCTGCCATTAATACCTGAAATAGCCATTAAAATGTCAGAGGTGTCAGATCAGATTTTGTGGCACTTTTTAGAAGCTGTCACACATCTTTACATATCGACATTATTTGCACTGGCTCAAAAAGTAGTTCAGTGTTTAACTCTCAAATGCAAAATCAACATTAGACTCTTAAAGATATGATAACAATAGTAGATAATTGACTTGCATCCTTGGAAGATGCATTTTTCACCAAAAATATTACTGTGTTCTCTTTAAATGCTCCTTCAACAAAATGTTCTTCTGCCTGTTGCTGCAGTTCCACAGTTCCAGAGTTCTCTAAAACCCCACATTTTACATAGTGCAACTTTTAAAATGTTCAGTTCAAACACCAGTATGATTGTGTAACACTCTGGACGAAAGATACAGAATAACAAGCCAAAGCTTGAGGCCAAAACGGTAAATATCTCCACAGCTACAGTGAACTTTCTAGGAGAGCTGACACAAGCCTGGATGAAAGTGATCCAAACTGCACAGAATTTGAGCATCTTAAATGTGTTGAATTTGGCTTCATTAAAGTTATCAGGCAGCTTCTTGATGTAGGCAATGAACAACAGCATATACTGTTTTATATAGATCACTGAAATGGGGCATCAGAATCATGTTTTTATTTCATAAATAAAGTGGTTCACGTTTGCACAGGCAGTGAAGATAGAGTGACCCGAGAAACAAAGAAATAATGAAAGTACATTTATCAACCATAATTAACTAGTGCTTCATTTTTTTGATAAAAACTTGCACTGTTATCCTTATAATTTAATTAAAATAGTGTATTAAATTATAAACCAGTGCAACATCAGAGCGTTGGATCCCACTCAGTGCAATAAGCAAAATGTACAAATGTAGACAAGAAATTCATGGTATAAAAGCACATGCAGGGATTTGTAAGGAGCTTTCAAATGATAGCATATCAAGATTACTGTTGTATTGTTTATATGCTTTATATGAAGCCATATTAATAGTGAACATGCTACTCACTTAACTGTGCCTTTACCCATAATTTGCTTTTTAGTGTTATTTTCTGGTTTCACTATAATTATATAACACTTTGGGAGAAAAATACAGAATAACAAACCAAAACTTGAAGCCAAAATGGCAAATATCTCCACAGCTACAGTGAACTTTCCAGGAGAGCTGACATAAGCTGGGATGAAGCTGATCCACACTGCACAGAATATGAGCATGCTGAATGTGATGAACTTGGCTTCATTAAAGTTATCAGGCAGCTTCCGAGCCAAAAAAGCTAAAACGAAACACAGTAGAGCCAATAGCCCTATATAACCCAGCACAGCCCAGAAACCTATAGCTGAACCTAACTGACATTCTAGAATGATCTTTTCCTTGTAGTGCTTTATATTTTTGAAGGGGAAAGGAGGAGATGTTGTCAACCAAAGCACACAAATTAGGACCTGTATGAGAGTGAAAGCAAGAACACTGAGTCTTTGCTGTAGAGGCCCGAACCATTTCATGACATTACTGCCTGGAAGTGTAGCTCTGAAGGCCATTAACACCACTATTGTTTTCCCCAGAACACAGGAGATGCAGAGGACGAAGGTGATCCCAAACGCTGTGTGACGCAGCACACAGGACCACTCAGAGGGCCGACCAATGAAAGTAAGTGAACAGAGGAAACACAGAGCCAGAGAGAAGAGCAGCAGGAAGCTCAGCTCTGAGTTGTTTGCTTTGACTATTGGGGTATTTTTATATCTAAGGAATATAATTGCTATTATTATTGTCAGAAGTGTACCAGTGATTGAAACAGCTGTCAGCAAAATTCCCATCGTTTCCTCAAATGATAAGAATTCTATTTCCTTCTTTACACATTCATTCCTGTGTTGGTTTGGCCAGTAGTCTTGGTAGCATTGTTCACATTCAATTGAGTCTGTCAGAGAAAGAAAAGTAACATGAATAACAAAACATTATATGTATTAGGTAGACATTATCTTCTTTCAAAACATGGAGACAAGCAGTTTAGACTTAATTATCCCAAAAAAACTTGCATATTTTTCTGTAATACCAACAATACTTTGTTTCAGCTTTTGTGAATGTTTGTACCTGTCATATTGCTGATCTCTCCTTCTGCACATGGTATACAGTCAAAGCAGCAGATAGGCTTTCCTTTCTGCACAGCCTTCCTGGTGCCTGGAGGGCAGCTCTCACTGCACACAGACACCGGCACCTGTGATCAAAGTAAATGTTCAGTGACCTAAAAAGACATTTATTTCATGCAATATATGAAAATTTATATGAAGTATGCATGTTTTGCTGAGAAAGAACAACAGTTTTATCCCTGTACCTGATTTGTATTTTGAGCCCACACAATAGAGGCCATTTTTACTGCTAATCGACTGTGAGCAGGGAAAGAAGAGTCATAAAGTCCAACAGTGACAAACTCATGTTGATCTTCAATAGTTTGCCAATTTATTATTTCATATTTCGCCACAGGGTCACCATTTTTATCAAAATAAACTTCTTCACCTTCTTTGGTTTTGAAGTGCACCCTTTTCAGATGTTCTAGAAACTGACAGAATAGAAAAAAAAAGTTTAAATTATATGTCAAGGAGCTTAACACTGACTCCTTAAAGTGCAGCATTTTAGCTGATTTTTTTATTTATTAGTACTACACACATGTGCCAAAGCTGTGAAACATTTAGTCAAAGATCTGTTCTTCAACAAACTCTTTACTTACCGTGAGAGGATCAGGCTGTTTCTTTGTAGGACATGTTTGTGTGCAGTCAAGAAGGTCATGTAGAGTGTGGGCAACAGCATAAACTGCTTTATATACATTGCTGAAAATGGGCATCAGGGTCATGTCTGTGAATTCATTGTCCATTTCAGACAGTCCCTCCTGTCCTGTGCACAGTACTGTATGTTCTGAGTCATTCTGCACTTTATACTTGCACTTAAACAAAGTCTCCCATAATTCAGTAAAAATGGCACTGCCTGCAGATTTCAGTGGATGTATATCCAGAATGAATTCCTTCAGACCCGTCACTGTTGTTTTCGGTATAGTTACCCCTATGGCTCCTTGCAGTATTTTGTGCTTATCCAGTCTGGCTATATTTGAATCAGAGATCCAAGCCTCACTTCCGACCCACTGGTATCCAGTAATGTTGTGCTCATAAAATACATTCAGCAAAATCTCCAAGTCCCAATGAGTTGCAAATACCACAATCACTCGAGAAGTAGAGCTTTTGATCTGCTGGATTATTCTCAGCACTTTTTCTTGTGAATAGGTTCTAAAAAATGGAAGGGAATATTCTAAACAAACGCCCAACTGTTCTGCAGCCTTAGTGAAAGCAGCCATTCCACTGTTACCATAATCATCATCTCTTCTGATTGCGCCCACCCAGGTCCAGCCAAACTGCTTGACCATCTCTGCCAGTGCTCTGCTCTGGTAATAATCACTGGGAATAGTGCGGAGAAATGATGAATATATTCTTTTGTCACTGAGACACTCGCAGGTGGAATATGGACTGATCTAAAAACAGATTCACACACGTATGTTGGGGATTATGTTTAGTCTTTTTTTTTCTTGCCAGATATTAACTGCGTTTAACATTAAAACAAACAAATTTTTGGTATTTATAATTTTGAAGAAAAAAAAAGTAATAGTAATAATAATGACAAAAATGATCAAATAAATACTTACTAAGGGAATGCTGAAAGTTCCGACAGTCTTTGCGATAGCCATTGAAACTGATGACTGTGTCTCGCCAATTATGGCTAGCACCTGTGCTGGCTTTGTGCATTGCTCATTCAAAGTTAAGTTCTCATTTCCATTAAGAAGTACCATAGCCATTTTAACCCCCATAGCTGCAGAAGTACAAGTGTCATAGATCTTGTAGCCCAGTGAAACACCAGGGAGTAAAGAGGAGCTGTTGTTAATCTCTTCTATTGCAAAGATCAAGGACTGTGATAGCTGGAAGTCTCTGAAATCAAGACTTTTGATTTGAGACAACCAGAAATACACACACAGTGTTTTATTAATTCTGTGTAACGTAACTGTTTGACATCATCCATATCCATTCATATTTGGAAATCTCAATCTCAAAATCTGTTTGTCTTACTACTTACCTCATGCAGTTTAGTGGTGATGGCTTGACCACATAGGACACATCTGTGATTTCCCAAGTTCTATGAAAGGGAAAAATCCCTCCAACTATGATATCACCATCCTTAGAAAGTTGTGGGTATACAGGATCTCCTTGCAGCCTACAGAAATTCCCATTTGTGCTGGAAAAATTAACCATAGCCATTACCACATGCAAGAGAGTAAAGACAGACTCCATCCACCTATTTAATTCTTGAGTAGGAAAAATAATTGAGTATATAGAAGGTCTGATGCTTCAAGTGGGTTTGACAGAGGGATTTGTGATATTTATAACGATACAAATGCAAATTCTCCACGGTAATGTTAGGACCACAATCAAAGGAGGTGTGACTTTCAAATGTGAGCAGCTCTCCATCTCTGTTTGTTCGTTTGCATTTTTCGAGTGCTGTCTTTTTTTTAAATTTTTATTTAACACGTTTTTTTTCCTTTTTCTGTTTGTAATTTTATATTATTCTTTTTTATGTTCTACATTTGTAGTTAAATATCCAAATGTTCTTTTAATCCCTTTTAAATTAATGTGTTGTGTGTTCATTAAATGCAGTGTTAGAGGAGTGTTGGAGTATTTAGCATTATATATTCTTACAATAGACTGTATAACGACCTCACCTACCAGCTCTAATGTGGCCTGCTCCTACACATCATATAATGGCCTGTTAAGCATGAAAAATTAGGTTTCAACACCAGCAGCCTATTTTAAAGATTATATCTTTATTGAACATGTATTAAACAGTCATGGTAATTAACTGAAAAGTATGTTAAATGCTAGAATATGTATCTCTTGAAAAGGGTAATTGATGTCTCTATTTGCAGCTTTGGCTATTAGTGATCACTTAAGACTTTGCCATCTAAGGATGCCTAAAGTCAGTTTCCAGGTTCTTGCTGTTTTAATGGAATTTTCTCTTGAAAGCTCTAATATCTGACCAGCCATATGCTTTCATTTAGTGCTTCTGCCTTCTATGCAGCATCAGTAGCCTTTTGTGCTAATCTGTTTTGCTGAACGCACATCTGTTCTATCTACTGAGCCTGTGCCAGATCAAGATTGCTCTATTTTTTCCTTGATGTCCTTTATGTTATTTAAAGCTGTACTATGTAAGATTTCATGTTTAAATCAAAAGAAGTAGCATTATTGATTCGGAAGGGAACAAAGCTCACTAAAATTTGTTGTCTGCTCCTCATTCTTTTATTTTGATTATTAGTATAATACAATTAAAATGTTTCACTCCCTTGTGCTTTATCATTAAAGGTACAACTGTCAATCCTGATATCTCCTTCCAATACGTGTGATTATAGTCTAGAATTTTAAACTCTACTATGTTGAATATTTCCAGCCTAATAGCCTCAGATAATGTCCAAGTCCCTGATAATAATCTCACTCACTTAAAAATATTCAAATAACTTCATTTCATAACTGTGACTGTTCAACCAAGTGCAGTTGTTTGAAATACTTGCCAACACAAAATCAGAGTTGCTCATTTCACCCTTACATCTGTCTTCTTAATGCCTAACTCAGTTAAGGCTTATTTTCACACAGCTGTGTAGATAGAGAGATAGAAAGAGGATAGAATGTATCAGTAACCACAATAAATTAATTTCTAATTTGAATAAACACCACATGTTCAGTTGACAAAACACATAAATACAGAGGCTGTTATTAAACACTTTGCAGTTATTTCAGGTTTCCGTAGCTTTCAGCAAAACTATGAAACTCTACAGGTATTCTGTAGATGTCAGTGTTTCCCTAATCAGAGTTTGGACCATTAATTTATATTGTTCTGTAGCTCAGTTTGCAAATCAGCTTGCTTATGTCCTTTGGCTTGCCAAGTATGCACACAATAGCCAATGCCAAATTGTATTGTCTCAACCCTACAGAATACACCCAACAAAGCAGAATTCATCAGAAAGCTTATGAAGGTGAAACTGAAGATTGTAACTGTATGCTTACCAATATTGTAATAATCTACACACACTATTATGATGAAGAATGTCTATTGAACAATACATTCATAAACATGTATAACGATAATAGTCTCTTGTATGGTCTTTAAATTAAATTTGTATGCCTATAGCCTTGAAAATAATAGTTGCAAATTCTCATAAAATAAAAAAAATAAATAAATACATAAATTAATTAAATAAAATGCACTATGGCCTAAACCTCCGTTCTTTGCTGGCTACTTACTGGGTCCGCCTTGTTGCCAGCTGTACTAAACATTCTCTTTTAATACAGAGCAATGCTGTTGTAATATATGCAGAATGTGGTTTGACAATGTCTTCCTGAAATAATCAAAGCCTTTCCTGGAAAAAAAAAAGTCTGGATGGCAGCATGTGTTGCCAAAACATGTATATCGCTGCTGTCGGGAACAAAACCTCGTATCTCCATATTTGGTGTTTTTCAGTTTTTGACATAATTTGAAAATGTCTGTTGCTCTTTACACTGTGTGTACAATTCATGATGACTGGACCAAAGGAAGTGGCCTAAAATGACTTGGAAAAACATCTGGTTCTATATACTTACATGAAAATGAAAGTAGGTTTTTTTCTTCTCCTGTAAAGTTCAAATTTTGGAGATACAAGGTTTTGTTCTGACAGCAGCGACATATTCAGCATTAATGGTGCTTTCACAGATGTGCACATCTCCCATGCCGTGTGCGTTAACGCTCTCCTATACCATCATGAATACTGACTTTTATACTGTGCACTATAACGAGCTGAGTGATTTGCACTACAAATTCAGGTGCGTTTTTCATGCAGTGGGACCTGAGGCACAAATACTGCAAATACTGTTTTTGGGCCTTGTCCCTTGTATACAGAGATTTCTCCAAATTGTTGGAATCCAATAATGTTATTATGTACCATACATGATGAAAAGCAAAAGTTCTTGAACTTTATTCTTGAATTCTTGCACTGTTTGCTTGTGCAGTCTTTCACAGAGTGGTGAACCCGTCCTCATCTTTACTTCTGAAAGCCTCTCCGAGGTGCTCTTTTTATACTCAGTCATGTTACTGACCAGTAGTCAATCAACCACCAGATGTGTGTGTTTTTTTTTACCATTTCATAACTTTACCAGCCTTTTGTCCAACTTTTTTGGAACGTGCTGTTGGCATCAAATTCAAAATCGGCATATATTAAAAAAAAAAAACAATAAGATTTCTCAAATGATTTGCACATCATTGCATTTTGTTTTTATTTACATTTTGCGCAGTGTCCCAACTTTTTTGGAAATGGAGTTGTATTTCTTGGTGGAATACTCATGTATGTAGATTATTGTTAATAATAATAATAATCTGATAAATTGTATATTTTATATGTCGTGTTGCCCATGGTTATATAGCAGCAGTAAGCCACTTGAGGCTATACTTAAGTTAATTAATTAATTGATTGATTGATTGATTAATTAATTAATTAAGTGACCCTTATTAGTCCCACAACAGGGAAATTTCACCTCCGCATTTAAAGGCCTTGAGGCCTGTGGTTTTATTACAGGAGAAGAGTTTTAGAGAACTAAGAAAATCTTTCTTGAGATTAAATCGTAGCATTGCACTGCCTCTCATAGCTTATTGCTTTATTATCGTTGTTATTATCATTATTATTATTATTATTAGTAGTAGTAGTAGTAGTACTAGTGGTTGTATTGTTCAGTGCTGTCAAGTTATTTCTGAGTCATAACAACCATATGGATTATGTTTCTCCAGAATATTCCTGTCTTCTGTTTTGGTCTTCAAGTTTATGAGTGACTGAATAATTATTCCTCTAATTGTATCCATCCTTTTTTTGGTAATTTCCTTGCTCTTTGTCATTCAGCACTTTAAAGCATAATGGTCTTTTTTAATTAATTGTTATTGCTATCAAGATGTTTCTAACTACTGGTGACCATATGGATTGTGAAAAGTGCTACCAATAACACAGTGGTTTCTTATGTGGAAAAATGTCTGAGCTACTATAGCTACTGTAATGACCTAAATGCTAGCTTAATAGTTTAATGCTAATAAACTAAATGGTTCCATAATAAATGATCAGGTTTCAGGTAAGTTGAAAAAGTAGACATATATTTTTTAACATAAAACAACTAATAAGAAATATGCCAAAAGCGAAAATTACAGATTTTGACAAAACAACTACATCCATGTAAAATGTTGAACCATTTTAAATAAGGCAAAGCTATGACAAGTAAAAATAAATATACATGATTCTGTGCTGATTTCTTTGTCCCTATTCAAATGTAAGCACATTTGTGACAGTGTACATATCAAGATCTTTGTACAAAAAAGTAATTGTTTTGTCTTATTACTTTCAGTGAAGATGATTCTCAAGTAGATTTGGTGTAGTCAGCAGAAGCTTTTTCTCTGTTGCCTGATGCCTGAGACATATTTTTTTTTATTATAATTGTGGAATAGGGTTTTAGCCTTTCAACATATTATTATTAGTAGTATTAGTATTATTAGTATTATTATTATATTTTTATTATAATGTTATTTTTGCTCAGTTTTACCGTTGTTATCAACTCAAAAGACAGATATAGGTTTACAAGTTACTTTAAATAGTAAATGAAATGGCTATAATGGTGTTGTAGACAATATTTACCCCTGGTTCCTAGGGCCAATTTAAGAAAATTCAGTCAGTAAGTTTCTCTAAAATGTTCACATTAAAGCACTCTTATTCATTTTGTCTGCCTTACAAAAAAAAAAAAAAAAACAATTTCATTGGCAATATTCCAAAATAAAATATTATCAAAATTTTTCAGCATGTAAACATATAAACATTACAGTTTTCAGGGCCATGTGCTTTATATGAAGCCATTTTAATAGTGAAAGTGCAGCTCAGTTAACTGGCGCTTTATTCATAAGTTGCTTTTTAGTGTTCATTTCTGGTTTCATTATGATTATGTAACACTTTGGGAGAAAGATACAGAATAACAAACCAAAGCTTGAGGCCAAAATGGCAAATATCTCCACAGCTACAGTGAACTTTCCAGGAGAGCTGACATAAGCTGGGATGAAGGTGATCCACACTGCACAGAATATGAGCATGCTGAATGTGATGAACTTGGCTTCATTAAACTTATCAGGCAGCTTCCGTGCTAGAAAAGCCAAAATAAAACACAATAGAGCCAAAAGTCCAATATAACCCAGCACAGCCCAGAAACCTATAGCTGAACCTAACTGACATTCTAGGATGATCTTTTCCTTGTAGTGCTTTAGATTTTTGAAGGGGAAAGGAGGAGATGTTGTTAACCAAATAACACAAATAAGGACCTGTATGAGAGTGAAAGCAACAACACTGAGTCTCTGCTGTGGAGGCCCAAACCATTTCATGACATTACTGCCTGGAAGTGTAGCTCTGAAGGCCATTAACACCACTATTGTTTTCCCCAGAACACAGGAGATGCAGAGGACGAAGGTGATCCCAAACGCTGTGTGACGCAGCACACAGGACCACTCAGAGGGTCGACCAATGAAAGTAAGTGAACAGAGGAAACACAGAGCCAGAGAGAAAAGCAGCAGGAAACTCAGCTCTGAATTATTGGCTTTGACTATTGGGGTATTTTTGTGTCTGAAGAATGTGATTGCTATTATTATCGTCATAAAGGCACCAATAATTGAAACGGCTGTCAGTAAAATTCCCATTGTTTCCTCATATGATAAGAATTCAATTTCCTTCTTTACACATTCAGTCCTGGGTGTATTTGACCAGTAGTCTTGGTAGCATTGTTCACATTTTATCGAGTCTGTCAGAGAGAAACAAATCATTTTTTTTTTTTTTAAAGTTTGAGGCACAGGGAAGGTAGTTGAAAGAATGTATTAAATATAACATTGCCTTTGTCTTCTGACACTAAAAACACCAAAAATCTAATCAAAACAAAAATCAAAAACAATTTTGCATTAATCACAAATATTCTAACATGAGTTACAGTAATACCATTAATCCTTTTTTTTTTGTGTGTGTGAATATTTGTACCTGTCATATTACTGATCTCTCCTTCAGCACATGGTATACAGTCAAAGCAGCAGATAGGCTTTCCTTTCTGCACAGCCTTCCTGGTGCCTGGAGGGCAGCTCTCAGTACACACAGACACCGGCATCTATGATCAAAGTAAATGTTCAGTGAATGATGTTCAATGACATTTTTTTGAGATATTATACAAACTTTATATGAAGTATGCATGCTTTGTTGAGACCAAAGTACATTTTTATCCTAATACCTGATTTGTATTTTGTGCCCACACAATAGAGGCCATTTTTACTAATAATCGATTGTGAGCAGGGGAGGAAGAGTCATAAAGTCCTACAGTGACAAACTCATGGTGATCCTCAACAGTTCGCAAATTTATTATTTCATATTTAGCCGCAGGGTCACCGTTTTTATCAAAATAAACCTCTTCACCTTCTTTAGTTTTGAAGCGCACTCTTTTCAGATGTTCTAAAAACTGAATGACATAGAATAAACTGTAGGTTACAAAATTTGAAAGAGATTAATACATACTACTCCAGAATAGTTCAGGGTTTTGGTTGATTTTTTCTGATTTAATGGAACATGCATGTGCCAGAGCTGTGAAATTTGAAGTTGAAGATCTGTGCTTAACAGACAAACTTACAGTGAGAGGATCAGGCTGCTTCTTTGTAGGACATATTTGTGTGCAGCCAAGAAGGTCATGTAGGGTATGGGCAACAGCATAAACTGCTTTGTACACATTACTGAAAATAGGCATCTGGGTCATGTCTGTGAATTCGTTTTCTGTGTCAGACAGTTTCTCCTGTCCTGTGCACACTGTAGTGCCTTCTGAGTCATTCTGCACTTTATATTTGCACTGAAACAAAGTCTCCCATAATTCAGTAAAGATGGCACTGCCTGCAGATTTCAGTGAATTTATATCCAGAATGAATTCCTTCAGACCCGTCACTGTTGTTTTGGGTATTGCTAGCCCGATGGCTCCTTGCAGTATGTTGTGCTTATCCATTCTGGCTACAGCTGAATCAGTGATCCAAGATTCAGTTCCGACCCACTGGTATCCAGTAATATTGTGCTCATAAAATATATCCAGTAAAATCTCAAAGTCCCAATGAGTGACATATGCCACAATCACTCGAGAAGTAGAGCTTTTGATCTGCTGGATTAATCTCAGCACTTTTTCTTTTGAGTAAGTTCTGAAAAATGGAAGGGAATATTCTAAACATATGCCCAACTGCTCTGCAGCTTCTGTGAATCCAGCCATTCCACTGTTACCATAATCATCGTCTCTTCTTAATGCACCCACCCATGTCCAGCCAAAATGTTTGACCATCTCTGCCAGTGCTCTGCTCTGGTAGTAATCACTGGCAATGGTGCGCAGAAATGAGGGATATTTCCTTTTGTCACTGAGACACTCACAGGTGGAATATGGACTGATCTGAAAGCAGATTCACACAGATATGATCAGTGATTATGTTCAATCGTATTTTTTCTTTTTCATCCCTGTTATTAACAGTATTTAACATAGAAGGTCAGCATGATTTTACTTGATTTTAATAGTTAAGGTGTTTTTGTAGTTGCGACATAAAAGTTATGATAAAAACGTTTTGTGATAAAAAATTGCATTAAGGCTTACTACTGGAAAGCTTAAAGGCCCAACACTCTTTGCAATAGCCATCGATGCTGATGACTGTATATCACCAATTATGGCTTGCACCTGTGCTGGCTTTGTACATTGCTCATTCAAGGTTGAGTTCTCATTCCCATTAACAAGTGCCATAGCCATTCTAACACCCATAGTCGTGGAACCACATGTGTCATAAATCTTGTATCCCAGTGAGACACCAGGGAGTAAAGAGGAGTTGTTGTTGATCTCTTCTACCGCAAACATCAAGGACTGTGAAAACTGGAACTCTCTGAAATCAAGACTTGATTAGGAAAACAGCAGATGTACAAAGACATTTTAGGGATGGCAGATAACAGCTTCATTGCTACTTTGTAATGTAACTTTTCAAAATAATACATATTCATTCAGTGTATGACAGTCTCACTTTATCTTGCTACATACCTCACACAATTCATTGGTGATGGCTTGACCTTATAGGACACATCTGTGATTTCCCAAGTCCTGTGAATGGGAAAAATCCCTCCAACTATGATATTGCCATCCTTAGAAAGTGGTGGATATACAGGCTCTCCATGCAGGCTACAGAAATTCCCATTTGTGCTGGAAAAATTGATGATGGCCATCACCACATGCAAGAGAGTAAAGATAGAATCCATCCACCTATTTAACTGTTCAATTCAGTTAATGTACAATGTACAGTATGTACAATGTCTGCTTCAAATGGGTTAGAGAGGAAGGGTTTGTAGTATTTATACCGATGGAAATGCCAAATCTCTATGGTAAATTTACACTGCTTGGCCACAGTCAAAGGAGGCGTGACTTTCATATGTGAGCAGCACTAATCTGAATGCACTAGGCCTCAGTATCTCTTTTGCCTGTTTTTTTTTTTCTTTGTATTGTGTTTGGGTCTTTCTTTTTTGTGCATTTTTTAAACTGTCATTTTGCTTTTTCTGTGTGTTTATTTTCTTATTTTGTAATATTTTATTTCTTTTTATTATTATGATGTTCTTTCTTTGGTTAAATATCCAAATGTCCAACCAGTCCGTCTTAATGTAAAATAATACATAGGCAAATGACTAAAATGTATTGCACTGTTGCTTAAAACAGAAGAAAATCACTTGGGGGTATATAGTAGAAATTAAAATCAGTAATGATTATGCCATGGAGCTTGTGCCTGCGTTCTTATATAACTATGTGTGTTCATCTCCTGACAACTGATAGTTTTATGTACTGTTCACTTCACCTGCCAATTGCAGAAATAACTGCAATCAAATGGTCACATAACTTGTGATGAATCTTTTACACCAATGTGGAGGAATTTTGGCCCACTCTTTTTTAGTGATCCATTCAGAGGTGGACCGGCTTGTGCTATGTTTTGTCCTTTATGGATCCTACAAGGGAAATTGAAGTGCTGTCTGGGGTAGTGGGGGGTTGCCCAAGTGCCTTGCCCAAGGGCAAAACCAGTTATGCCTAGTCAAGCATGGAATCCTTCCATTTGATGGCTCACCTCGCCTACCACTAGGCTACCAGCCACCTTCAGATCATTGTCTTCTGCTTATCTCAGCAGCTTATCTCAGCTGAGCTATAAGTCACAAACTGACAGGCAGACATTCTTCATCAGGATTTGCTCATAGAGAGCAAAATTCTTGGATCCATCAGTTATGATGTTTTCCAGGTTCTACAGAAGCAAAACAGCCCCAGACCATCACACTACCACCACGATGTTTGATTGTGGTGCTATGATATTGGAATGCAGTGTTAGCTTTATGCCAGATATAATGGGACTCATTTCTTTAAAAAAAACACTCTTTACTCCACAGAATATTATCCCAAAACTCTGGGGGTCATCTAGATGTTTTGGCAAATGTGAGACAAGTCTTTGTGTTATTTTGGTCAGCAGTGGTTTGCAGCTTGTAAGTATCCCATGAATATCATTTTCGCCCAGTGTCTATCTTATTGTAGAATCATGTACATCAACCTTTACTGAGACAAGTGAGACCTACAGTTCTTTAGAGGTTCATATTGGTTCTTTTGTGATCTCCTATATGAGTCATTGATGCATTATTTGCAATTTGATGTTTTGCTCAACATCAACATTACAATGTTAAAGATGTGATGATATTAGTAGAATTCACTTTAATTGTCGGATGACCTATTCTTCACTGTACACAGTTCCACCAGAGAGTTCTGCAAATCCCCACATTTTACATTTTTTAGTGTAGCTTTTCAAATGGCCACATCAGACACTAGTTTTGGTACCTACTTTTGTTTCTTTCTTGGACCCTCTGCTCTAGTGTTGTCATGATACTGAAATTTCCAACTTCAATGCAAATCATTGAAAAGTGTTGTTTCTCTGTACCAAAGAAGGAAGGGGCATCAGAGAACTGAAGATCTTTTTAATGTTTGTCTGTTTGTTTTGAGAATCTTAGGAATTTTTTAGAATAACCACATACGTAATACATTAACATGATTTTTCTTGGGAATCACATTAGTAAACCAGAATCTCACTCTGAGATTGTGACATTCAAAATTCAGTTAAATGTTCAAATGTCAAATTTACCAAAATTAATTTTGATATTTGGTCAGATTAAGAAAAAAAAATATGTTAAATATGCATATTATTCTACAAGCCCATTTCCAAAAAAGTTGGGATGCTGTACACAATGCAAAAGAAAACAGAATCCAATGATGTCCAAATCATTTGAATCTTAGATTTAATTGAAAATAGTACAAAGTCAACAAATCAAATGTGAAACTGAGAATATGTATTATTATTATTATATATTTTTTTATATATGCCTATTTTGAATTTGATTTCAACATCATGTTCCAAAAAAATGGGAGTTGGGATGAGGGCATGCTTACCACTGTGTTTCATCACCTCCTCTTTTAACAACACTCTGTAAGCTTTTGGGGGCCATTTGCTATAGATTTGAAAGTAATATGTGTTGCCATTTTTGCCTAAAATAGGATTTTAGCTGTTCAACAGTTCGGGGTCTCTTTTGTTGTATTCTTCATTTTATAATGTGCCAAACATTTTCAGTGGGTGACAGATCTGGCAGGCAGGCAGGCTAGTTTAGCAACCAGACTATTTTAATACAGAGCCGTGCTGTGGTTTGACAGTGTCTTACTGAAATAAGCAAGGCCTTCCCTGAAAGAGAAGTCATCTGGATGGTAGCATATGTTGCCAGAACATTTATATATCGTTCAGCATTAATGGTGCCTTCACAGATATGCCATGTGCACTAACGCACCCATATACCATCATGAATACTGACTTTTTTAACTGTGCAGTGATAACAAGCTGAGTGGCCTTTAGCATGGAGGACACAGTGTCCGTGATTTCCAAAAAATAATTTAAAATGTTGATTTGTCGGACCACAAAGCACACTTTGCCTCAGTCCATTTTAAATGAGCTCAGGCCCAGAGAAGGTGGCAGCATTTCTGGATCCTGTTTCTTCTTTGCATTTTAACTTGCATTTATGGATGCAGCATTGAACTGTTTCCACAGACAGTGGTTTTTACATGTGTTTCTGAGCCCATGCAGTGATTTCCACTACAGAATCATGTCCCTCACATACAGAGATCTCTCCGGATTATCTGAATCTTTTAATGTTATTATGCACTGTAGATGATCCAAAGCAAAAGTTCTTTGCTGTTTTATTTTGAGAAATGTTATTCTTGAATTGTTGCACTGTTTTTGGAAATGGATTTGTATATTTGTTTAAAGAGGAAGGAGCAAAGTATCTTGAACTGGCTTAAACATGCAGATATATAACGTCAATCTATATATGTAATTATTGATTTGCTGGATTGAAGGTCCAGTAAGATCAGAGTAACTCTGTTGAGATGTGTAGATTGTCCATGGAGATCACCATGATGATGACTCAAAGCTGTATTGACAGGCATATAGACAGATACACCAGCACTACTGGCTGTTCTGCAGCCTGATTGACCAGGGGAATCTCGGAATCAGCTGGTTCTGGACATTTTACACATTTTACACATGTACTGTTGAGGGCTGTGTAGAGCATTTTAACAGGCCCCATCACCTCCTGGTATGGGAACTGCTCTGCCATTGAGCGGAAAGCTCCACAGAGGGTTGTGCAGACAGCCCAGCACATCACTGGGGTCCAATTCCCAAACGTCCTCGATTTATAGACCAGCCGCTGCCTGAGGAAGACCAGGAGGATTCTAATGGCCTCCAACCACCCAAGCCAATGTCTGTTCTTACAGCCGCCAAACAGAAGGGAGTACAGAAGCATAAAGTCCAGAACCAGCTGGTTCTGAGACAGTTTCTTCCCCTGGGCCATCAAGCTGCTGATCAGCCAGTAGTGCTGGTGCATATAGGCCTGTCACTACACCTCTGAGTCATCATTATGATCTCCATGGACAATCTACACATCATCCACAGCAACAGACTTACTCTGATTTTACTGCACCTTGAATCCAGTAAATCTATACTTACACATATAGATCTTCTATCCATATCTTGTATAGCCTGGAAGAATTCTCTATCACTATTCTATCCCCTGTGTACCCTGCATCTCACTTATTATCTACCTCAGATAAACCTTTTTTGTTTCTTCTGTATTTTAATTCTACAAGTGGACTACAGGCCTAAGATTTTCACTCACCTTGCGCCTGTTTTAATGTTATGTGACAACATGATTTGATTTGATTATTAGCTAATTTCTTATTAAGCTAATTATAGCTGCACTAATAAGGTAAATGCTAAGCAAAATTTAGCTTAATGCTTATTAGCTAAATGGTTCTGTTATGAATGATCTTCCTTCAGAAAGTGAAAAAAGTAGATATATATGTATGTATATATGCACTACATTGCCAAAAGCCCTTCCTGGATCAGGGCCTTGTGAAGGTGGAAGGGCGTGTGTGGTCTAGGGATCTTCAGAGCCAAGTCATCGGGAGCAATATGCTCCTGGTAGAGTCTCCCAGGGCAAACAGATCTGGAGTGAAGACCCAGACTAACTCGATCCAAAAACTCCATGCACAACGGACACAAACAATTGTGTACCCTGCCCTGGAGAGGGTCACCGGGACCTACCCCTGGAGCCAGGCCTGGAAGTAACGTTCCTGGGCAAGCACCTGGTGTCTGTGCTTATGCACCAACCAACAGGTCAGAGTACTTGGCCTTCTTGGAGCGAGTGGGCATGGTTCTGGAAAGGGTCCCGCCTACAGGCATGACTGGGAGACCTGGAGAGGCGTGATTGGGAAGAACAGCCTGCCCAATCTAAACCCAAATGGTGAATTGTTATTGGACTTCTGTGCCAGGCATGGATTGTCCATAACGAACACCAAGTATGAACACAAGGATGTTCATAAGTGTACATGGTACCAGAGCTCCTTGGGTCAAAGGTCAGTGAAGGACTTTGTCATTTCATCTGACTTGGGATCATATGTTCTAGACACTCGGGTGAAGAGAGGTGCTGAGCTGTCAACTGATCACCGTCTGGTGGTGAGTTGGATTGGATAGCAGTGAAGACTGATGGTCAGACCCAGTAGGCCGAGTAAATAGTGAGGGTGTGCATTGCACTTGGTGATGTAAGGCTCGGATGCAGCTGCGCAACCATGGAAACCCATTCCATGAAGCTCTCTACGCAGTATTCTTGAGCTAATCTGAAGCCCCCATGAAGTTTGAAGGTCTGTGGTAATTGACTCTGCAGAAAGTTGGCGACCTCTGCTCACTATGCACCTCAGCATCCACTGACCCCGCTCTGTCATTTACGTGGCCTACGACTTTATGGCCAAGTTGCTGTCATTCTGAAAAAATTCTGAAAAGTTTTAACTTTTAACTATGGCTAGGTATGGCTAGGTCACGTAAAATGATAAATTCAGGATTCTGCACAATGTCTAAGTAACTGACAGTGTCATTCAGAGTTACCTGTTTTATAGACAAATTTGTTCAAATTTGATGGTGACAGGATGCAGGGCCTGTATTACAGAAACTTCCTATTTTTGTCTTGAGCTCTGACAGGTCAAGATAAGATAAGAAGCAAGTCCTATATTTACCTTATCATACATTATCTTGCCTTTATCTTTTCTTAAAGCTAGTTAGCAAATCTTAACTTACTTGATCGATGTTGATGATCAACTGCTTTATGTTACCTAGCAGCAAACCAGTGCATAATCAAAATAAGCGAATTAGCCAGACAACTACCTACCATTACTGGTGTTAAAAGTCTGACTAGAGAGATAACATTTCAGAGTTACGAAATTTTTTTATAAATGGCCCTGGACCTCCAAAGCATTTAGTACACTTAAAAGATATCTCACAGAAAGCTATGCATGACTTGATTTCTAATACATTGGCTTTTTCCTATTTTTCTGTTTAAAAAAAGATGTATTTCTATATATAGCACATTTTTTTATTTTCCACTATAACTTTCAACATTAAAAAAAATTCAGATGACAGGTGTAAGTTCACTGTTTTATTTTATTTTTAATAGTGAACGTATTTAATATATGTCTGTTGTGGACAGTTGGTTCCTAGGACTGTTTGAAGAAAATTCAGTCAGTAAAATTCTCACTTTTCATCAAACTTGTGCCATTCATTTCGTTGTCTTTTGTGTGTTATGAAAATTGAGTTGTATGTATGTATGTATTGCATTGCACATTAAAATAATGTGTTTAAAAATGTAAACATATTAACATTACAGTTATAAGTGTCATATTCTTTATTTGAAGCCGGTTTAATAGTGCATGTGCATCTCACTTAATTGGCACTTTATTCATAAGTTGTTTTTTAGTGTTCATTTCTGGTTTTACTATGATTATGTAACATTTTGGAAGAAAAATACAAAATAATAAACCAAAGCTTGAGGCCAAAATAGCAAATATCTCCACAGCTACCGTGAATTTTCCAGGAGAGCTGACATAAGCTGGGATGAAGGTGATCCAAACTGCACAGAATATGAGCATGCTGAATGTGATGAACTTGGCTTCATTAAACTTATCAGGCAGCTTCCGAGCCAGAAAAGCTAAAACAAAACACAGTAGAGCCAAAAGTCCTATATAACTCAAAACAGCCCAGAAACCTATAGCTGAACCTAACTGACATTCTAGAATGATCTTTTCCTTGTAGTGCTTTAGATTTTTGAAGGGGAAAGGAGGAGATGTTGTTAACCAAAGCACACAAATTAGGACCTGTATGAGAGTGAAAGCAAGAACACTGAGTCTCTGCTGTAGAGGCCCAAACCATTTCATGACATTACTGCCTGGAAGTGTAGCTCTGAAGGCCATTAACACCACTATTGTTTTCCCCAGAACACAGGAGATGCAGAGGACGAAGGTGATCCCAAACGCTGTGTGACGCAGCACACAGGACCACTCAGAGGGCTGACCAATGAAAGTAAGTGAACAGAGGAAACACAGAGCCAGAGAGAAGAGCAACAAGAAACTCAGCTCTGAGTTGTTGGCTTTGACTATTGGGGTATTTTTATGTTTAAAGAATATAATTGCTATTATTATTGTTATAAATGTGCCAATAATTGAAACAGTTGTTAGTAAAATTCCCATCGTTTCCTCATATGACAAGAATTCAATTTCCTTCTTCACACATTCATTCCTGTGTAGATTTGACCAGTAGTCCTGGTAGCATTGTTCACATTTAATCGAATCTGTCAGATAAATCACATGAATATAAAAAAAAAAAAAGAATAAATTAGACAAACAGGGAAAGTAATGGAAATAATGCATTACAAATAAAATTGTCTTCTGTGTTTTTGGTTTACAGTTATCACAAATATTCTAAAATTTTCTCATCGCAGTAGTGATACCAACAATACTTTTTTGTTTTTTCCCCCAATTTTTGCAAATATTTGTATCTGTCATACCTGTCATATTACTGATCTCTCCTTCAGCACATGGTATACAGTCAAAGCAGCAGATAGGCTTTCCTTTCTGCACAGCCTTCCTGGTGCCTGGAGGGCAGCTCTCACTACACACAGACACCGGCATCTATGATCAAAATAAATGTTCAGTAACCTATAAAACATGTATAGATATTATACAAACTGAAATATGCATGCTTTATTGAGACCATATGCAGGTTTGACCTTATACCTGATTTGAATTTTGTGCCCACACAATAGAGGACATTTTTAGTGCTAATCGATTGTGAGCAGGGAAAGAAGAGTCATAAAGTCCAACAGTGACAAACTCATGGTGATCTTCAACAGTTTGCACATTTATTATTTCATATTTTGCAGCTGGGTCACCATTTTTATCAAAAAAAACCTCTTCACCATCTTTTGTTTTGAAGCGCACTCTTTTGAGATGTTCTAGAAACTGATGAAGTAGAATAAACTGTAAATTACAAAGTCTTAAAGAGCTTGGATAACATACTTATCCAATAATGTTCAGTATTTTAGCAGATTTTTCTGAATTAGTGCTATGTGCATGTGCCAAAGCTGTGTGATCTGTTCTTAAACAGAATTTTAACTTACAGTAAGAGGATCAGGCTGCGTTTTTGTTGGACATGTTTGTGTGCAACCAAGAAGGTTGTGTAGAGTATGGGCAATAGCGTATACTCCTTTATACACATTACAGAAAATGGGCATCTGGGTCATGTCTGTAAATTCATTTTGTATTTCAGACAGTTTCTCCTGTCCTGTGCACACTGTAGTATCTTCAGTGTCATTCTGCACTGTGTATTTGCACTGAAACAAAGTCTCCCAGAATTCAGTAAAAATGGCACTGCCTGCAGACTGCAGTGGATTTATATCCAGAATGAAGTCCTTCAGACCAGTCACTTTTGACTGGGCTAAAGCTAGCCCTATGGCTCCTTGCAGTATTTTATGCTTATCCAGTCTGGCTACAGCTGAATCAGAGATCCACGATTCAGTCCCCACCCACTGGTATCCAGTAATGTTGTGCTCATAAAATACATCAAGTAAAATCTCAAAGTCCCAATGAGTAACAAATGCCACAATCACTCGAGAAGTAGAGCTTTTGATCTGCTGGATTATTCTCAGCACTTTTTCTTGTGAGTACGTTCTAAAAAATGGAAGTGAATATTCTAAACAAACGCCCAGCTGTTCTGCAGCTGCAGTAAATGCAGCCATTCCGTTGTTACCATAGTCATCATCTCTTCTTATTGCACCCACCCAGGTCCAGCCAAACTGCTTGACCATCTCTGCCATTGCTCTGCTTTGGTAGTAATCACTGGGAACAGTGCGCAGAAATGAGGGGTATATTCTTTTGTCACTGAGACACTCGCAGGTGGCTGAAGGACTGATCTAGAAACAGATTTACACATCTGTGTCATTGATTATTTTTACTTTTTTATTATATATAATATAAAATAATATATATATATATATATATATATATATATATATAAAATAATTTAAAAATAATAAAAAGTAACTGGTCAGAGATTAACTACATTTAACATTACATGTATGTTCTGGCATGATTTTTATTAGATCTAAAGACTTTTTATATTTTAATAGTTATATTTTTGATGAACTCTGTATAAACACTTACCATGGGAATGCTGAAAGGTCCAACACTCTTTGCGATAGCCATGGATACTGATGACTGTGTCTCGCCAATTATGGCTAGCACTTGTGCTGGCTTTGTGCATTGCTCATTCAAGATTGAATTCTCATTCCCATTAAGAAGTGCCATAGCCATTTTAACCCCCATAGTTGTGGAACCACATGTGTCATAAATCTTATAGCCCAGTGAAACACCTGGGAGTAAAGAGGAGCTGTTGTTGATCTCTTCTATTGCAAAGATCAAAGACTGTGAAAACTGGAAGTCTCTGAAATCAAGACTGGATTAGGGAAAAACAAATACACACCAACAGTTTGACAGTGACACTTAGAAGCTTTTTTCTACTTTGTAATTTAACTGTTCACTCTATGAAAATGTAATTTTGTTTTGCTGCTTACCTCACACAATTCATTGTTGATGGCTTGACCTTATAGGTCATGTCTGTGATTTCCCAAGTCCTGTGGATTGGTAAAATCCCTCCAACTATAATGTCACCATCCTTAGAAAGTGGTGGATATACAGGTTCTCCATGCAGGCCACAGAAATTCCCATTTGTCCTGGAAAAATTGATGATGGCCATCACCACATGTAAGAGAGTAAAGATAGACTCCATCCACCTATTTAACAGTTCAGGAGAGTTAATGATTCAGTATGTGCAAGGTCTGATGTTTCAAGTGGGTTGGAGAGGAAGGATTTGTAGTATTTATAGAGATGGAAATACAAATCCTCTACGGTAATGTTACACTGTAGGGCTGCACTCAAAGAAGGTGTGACTTTCATATGTGAGCAACACTAATCTGAAATAATTAATTCTTGTTTATATCCATTCACTTATGCAGTCTTGTGTTTTGTTTTGTTTTTTTTTTCTTTTGCTTTTTGTATATTTTTGTCTATTTTTTATTTTACTATATTTTTATGATAAGATCCTACATAGTTTGCTTAAATATCCAAATTTTCTTCCTTGAAATGAAAGTAAATTAATATGTAAATAACTAAAATGTGTTGCTGTATTTCTTAACTAAAATCACAGTCTGTGAGAGGCATGCTGTGAAAATTGTATCAATTGTGCTTTTGCCATGAAGATTCTGGCATTCTCATTTGGCTAGATGCATTCATTAAAGAGTAACTACACCTTAAGACTATTTTTTTCCATTAACAGCTGAAGTGCACTGCTCTGTGACAATCAAATATACCCCCCTTGTTTAATATTGTGATCACATCTTTTATACAGAAAAAATATATAATTTTTATTGAACTTTTTTCCCACTTTCCATAGTTCCATTGTTGCTTGCTGTTGATTTCTGTTCAGTGAGTGTGTGTGCCTGAGGTTCGATTGATGAAGGGAATGTGAATTTGAGGGAAAACTGAATGGGATGCAACTCCTGTAAATGTAAAAACCTGGTCACATCTGTGAACAACCTGTTTGGCACAACACAGTCCCACTGTAGTACCTTGTGCTTGGAATGAAACAGGCAGCATGCTAAAAGTTCTGATTTCTTAGATGCAATGGATTTCAATTGAATAAAGTGGATTCCTCTGACCACTGTCTGAGTTTTATTCAATTTGACATCAAGGTTGACATTGAAGTTCTGCAAGCTTTACATGGAACTGGTGTTACATGCGATTCAGTTCCCACTCAAATTCATGATCCCCTGTATAAAGCTACCCCCGGAGCTGACAAGGACACAAGCAATTCATACTGACCAGAAGAGCCTGGTGCTACCGTCGAGACTGTAAATAAAGACGGGGTAAGCACGGAGATCTGCATACTACGCTCAGGGTAAATCACAGCAGCCAGCACTACCTAGCATCTTCCTCGCCAATATGCAGTTTCGGCTGAACAAGCTGGGCAAATTAAAGATCTGGGCTCTCACACAGAAAAGGCTTATGGACTGTTTTGTTTTGTTTTTGTTTTTTTTTCAGAAACCTGACTAAGCAACAATGTTTCTAACAGCGGGATGGAATTAGAGGGGCGTACTCTCTTCAGAGCCGATAGGTCAGCCACAGCCTTAGGTAAGATCTGTGGTGGTGTTGTTTGCATTTATGTAAACAAAACATGGTGCACAGACTCTGTCATTGTTGATACCCAGTGCTCTGCTGGTCTGGAATTCCTGATTATTAATTGCAGACCTTTCTATATTCCATGTGAGTTTACCTGCATTGTTGCTGCTGTAGTTTATCTGCTCACACCCCACAGACACTAGTGCTAATGTGACCATGAAAGATCTTTGTGTTGCTTTTAACAAATTGCAAACTGGACGGACCCTTTATTGTTGCTGGAGACATTAATCACAGTATTTTGAGATCTGTACTTCCAAAGTTTCATCCGAATGTCTCCTGCACCACAAGGGGACAAAGAACTTTAGAACACGTTTATACCAGTGTGGCTAATGCCTCTAAAACCACTCCCCTCCCCCACCTCAGACAGTCTGACCACCACCCTTTGTTTCTGCTCCCCAAGTACACCCAGTTTCATCAATTATGAACCCCACAACAAGATCTGTAAAGATCTAGATGGAAGGAGCTGACTTCTTTCTTCAGCACCAGTTCCAGCACACACACTAGAGTATGTTTGCAGCCTAGGCCACCATAGACTCTCATAACAACATTATCATCTACACCAATTCTGTCCTAGAACATATCAACAGCTGTGTGGACAGAGTGACAACAGATTCTGCCTTCAGGTCTGGAGATCAGAAGGCTTACAGCTCAGCCAGAGCCAACTTCAGAAGAAGTATCTCAAAGGCTAGATATTTTTACAAACAGCAGATTGAAGAGCACTTCAACTCTTCTGACCCCTGGCATATGTGGCAAGGCATACATTTGATTACTCACTTTAAACCACCCAGCACTATGCCCCCTACCAACTGTGTCTCAATCTCTGATAAGTTCAACTACTCCTATGCCTGCTTTGATAGGGGAAATAAGGTGGCCTTTCCCAAAACAGATTCACCACCTGATGAGCAGCCACTCACGCTCTCCACCGCAGATGTCTGTTGCACTCTGAGCTAGGTGAATGCACAAAGGCAGCCCCTGATGAGGTACTGGTAGTGTGCTAAAAGCCTGTACTAAGCAGCTGTCTGGGGTCTTCACAGATATTTTCAATCTGTTGCAGGCCCAGGCAATTGTCCCAACAAGCTTTGAGACATCACCATTGTGCCAGTGCCAAAGCACTCGACTGCTTCAGCTCTGAATGACTCACACCAGTTTGCCTACTGCTGCAACAGGTCAACAGAGGATGCCATTTCCATGGCGTTCCACACTATACTGACCCACCTGGACTGTCAAAACTCATATGTCAGAACGCTGTTCATTGACTTCAGTTCTGCATTTAATACATTGGTCCACTCCAAGCTGATCTTAAAGCTTAGCCAGCACATCTGTGTGCAATTGGATTCTGGACTTTCTGACTGACAGACCTCAATCTGTTAAATTAGACAAACTCCTCTCCTTCCCCATCACCCTGAATACCAGCGTCCCATAAGGCTGTGTGTTCAGCCCTCTTCTGTACTCCCTGATCACCCATGACTGTGTTCCTATTAATGGCTCTTACTCCATAATCAAGTTCGCAGATGACACCACGTGATAGGTCTGATCAGAGGTGGCAATGAGATGGCCTACAGGGATGAGGTTCAGCACCTGGTGGCATGGTGTGAGGACAACAACTTGGTGCTCAACACCCAGAAAACCAAGAAGATCATAGTGGCCTTCAGGAGGTTCAGGAACCAGACACTCCCCCATCTACATCAGCAGAGCTGAGGTAGAGTGCATGTCTGACTTCAAGTTCTTTGGTATCCACATTGCAGATGATTTTACCTGGTCCCTATAAACTCCTCTGTCATGGTCAAAAAGGCACAACAGCATCTTTACTTCCTGTGGAGCCTCAAGAAATCTCATCTGTGTCCCGGGATACTGGTGAACTTTTACTGCTGTACCATTGAGAGCATACTCACAAACTGCATCTCAGTGAGTTACAGCAACTGCTCCGCATGTGACTGCAAAACGCTCCAGCAGGTGGTGAAAACTTCCCAGTGCATCACAGGTGCCCAGTTACCCTGCATTGAGAACACTTTCCATAAACACTGCCTGGGCAGGGAGAGAAACATCATTAAGGACGTTTCTCATCCTGACCATGGACTTTTTACCTTTCTCCCATCTGACAAGTGTTACAGAAGTCTCTGCTCTCACATCAGCAGACTCCGGAAGAGCTTCTTCTCTGAGGCTCTGACCCTGCTGAATTCTTCACTGCTACTTTAACCATATCACCACACTCAATGCCCTATATTGCACTTTATATTCTAGTATTATTTCTCTATTCATATTTGCACAGTCTATTGCTGCACTATTCATATTTGCCCCAACAATTACTGTGCAAATTTACTTCTTTTACAAATGCTGCTCTTAAAGGACATATTACCATATATCCACTCATTCTGCTTATATGTATATTTTTACTTGCATATCTATATGTTTTTAACACTATATACCATCCTTCTGCAATTTAAGTGTAAATGATACTGCATTTTGCACTTCTGGTTAGATGCCAACTGCATTTCATTGGCTCTGTACCTGTACTCTGGACAATGACAAAGTGTACTCTAATGTAACCTAGTCTAATAAACCAAACCTTTGGTATATGTGCTCACTTTACAGAAATCAATGGCAAGCAACAAAACAGAAAAAGTCTGAGAAAGGCTGAATGGAGGAAAGGTTGACATCATCGGTAACAATGGCCATTTAACATTTACATTTCCTGAATCGTGTCACTTTCCGTAGTTCCAGTGTTGCTTGCCACTTATTTCTGTTCTTTGAGTCACGCGCCTGAGTTTCATTTGTGAAGGAAGACATGAATCCTCAGTTAAGCGGTCCTTCAAGTTATCTAGCCGCATGTTAAACATTATCAATCTTTATTACAAACTGAAATCAGATTAATTGGGTTATTTACAGTTGATACAGACAGTTGTCTTATTGCAGCCTTGACCGGTGTTGCTGAGGGTATTTAGCTCAGCGCATGAGTGTGGTTATCTCCTCGCTTTAGGGTCCTGTACTCTTATATTTATAAGCACAGCACAAGTAGGGCATCATCAGGAGGGCGGTAATGTTGTCTGACTGATTTGCATACTGTGACTTGGTACTCCAGTACCAAGATATGTCATCCGCACCTTTAGCAGATTTGAACCCCAGAGACGCTGGATTGTTGGGAGAAGTTGCTCTTGAAGGATGTTTAGATACCATTCTTTATTCATGATGGTGTTCTTAGGCAAAATTGTGAGTGAGCACACTACCTGGATGAGAAGCAACCCTACACATGAATGCTCTCAGGATGCTTTACTGTTGCCCTGACACAGGACTTATGGTAGCCTTTACCTTTACTTCTCCAGAGAATATTTGGGGTGGGTCCTATGCTGCCCCTCCTGACACCAGGAACCTTCAAAACCTTTAACTCACTCTGCATGCAGATGCTCCCACACCTGCCTGCTACCATTCCTGAGTGAGCTCTGCACTGACCGATGGTGATCCAATCCCGTAGCTGAATCAACTTTATTTAGAAGACAGTCCTTGCATTTGCCAGAATTTCTTGGGAACCCTTAAGCCTTCTTCACAGCAATTGAACTTGAATCCAGTAAATGGTTGATTTAGATAGGGGCAGCAATGTACTTGCCTGTGATGCCCTTTTCATGCAGAGAAATTATGACTGCACGTGTTTCATTGGATGAAATCCAAACGACAGTGATTTCAAGCATCACCCCCCTTTTAAAGCAACCTTTCTGCTCTTCTAATTGAATCAGCATGGCAGAGTGATAGCTACTACCTTGTCCTCATTACATTTTTTCCTGAACTAATGAAAAGATTGCTGAAATTATCTTAACAGGTCATTTTGTGACAGGACAGACATGCAGTCAAAATGGGGGTTAAATTTTAAACTTTATATGGGACAGGACTCGTAGCCACTGTAGCTGAGAGAGAACGGGGGTAATATGAGCTGAACACTTAGTATGGGTAAGAAATCTAGCCACAGAGTTCTGAATGTACTGTAGCTTTTGGATAGACTTTACAGGGAGACCAACAAAGAGGGAGTTACAGTAGTCAATACGGGACATAATGAAGGCATGAACCAGAGTTTTGGCATCTTTATCAGTCTGGAACGGTCGGAGACGAGCAATGTTATGTAAATGAAATAATGCCGTCTTAGTGAGGAACTTGATATGCAGATCAAAATTAAGTGTTGAGTGGAGTAGAACACCAAGATTTCTAACAACAGGTGCAGGCTTAGCGAGCCACTAATGCTAACTGAAAAACTGGATGAGTTTGATAGTAAATATTTAGGGCCAAGCAGTGAGACTTCAGTTTTATCAGTGTTTAGCATGAGAAAGTTATTATGCATCCAGAGCTTATCAGAAACACAATCAATTAGTGTACTGGGAGGGGAATCTGAGGGTGTGTGTGTGTACTGAGATATAACTGAATATCATCAGCATAACAATGGAAGTTTAGGCCATGGCTACGAATGATCTGCCCAAGGGGTGAAATGTAAATTAAGAAAAGTAGGGGTCCAAGAACTGACCCCTGTGGGACACGACATCTAACAGGAGAGGAGGAGGACTTGTGTGGGTCTAGTGTAATAAACTAGTGTCTGTCTGTAAGATTTGACCTGAACCACTGTAAGGCTGTGTCAGTGATGCCAGTAGAGAAAAGATGAGAAATTAGTATGTTGAGTATATAGTGTTTAGTTTGTAAATATGGGGTACTTGTGCCTTGCACATACTTTACATGTACATAGCAATTTTCAGTAAATCTACTCGACTAATGTTGACAACAAGGTGTCATATGTTACTTAGAAACTGACCCATGTGTAATCAAAATGATCAATTAAGACAACTACAACAGACAACTACCTACCGTTACTGTTGTAAAAGATCAAACAAAACAAAAGCACAGAAACTTGAAAAAAAATATCTAGTTGGGATGTTTCTGTAATATTGTTTTCTTATCTGGAGTTATGTGGATATAATAATGAACTTAAGAACTGTTATTCTATAATAACTTCTGACCTAAATTCAGTCCTAACTGGCTATGGTGGCAAAACAGATATCAGCATTAAAAATGTTCTGTCTTAATGGCCACAGGCTTCCAAAGCATTTAATACCCCTAAAAGGTACCTCGCAGAAAGCTACTGCATGACTAATACTCTGCCTGATACTTGACACATTGTTTTACAGATAATTAAAAATAAAGTTTTAGCCTTAAATGTAAACTATTTTTTAAATCCATTCATAGTGGAAAGGTACACGCAGGGCATCACAAGGCAAAAGTGTATCCAATTTTTATTTATATATTTTTATTATTTTAAAATCAGATTCCCCACTATTACACTCACCATTACCAAAAACTCTCAGAAGACAGGTAGACAGGTGTACAGCTATATGAATATTATATTAATGTAATAGCTATGTTTCTGTTGTAGACTATTTTCTTTGTTTTGTTTATTGTCCAAATTGAGCCGTGAAAATTCTTTTTTAGAAAATAGACTGTATAACGTAAACATTAAAGTTATAAGGATCATGTGCATTATTCAAAGTCATACTGATAGTAAATATGCAGCTCACTTAACTGGCACTTTACTCATCATTTGTTTTTTAGTGTTCATTTCTGGTTTCATTATAATTATATAACACTTTGGAAGAAAAATACAGAATAACAAACCAAAACTTGAGGCCAAAATAGCAAATATCTCCACAGCTACAGTGAACTTTCCAGGAGAGCTGACATAAGCTGGGATGAAGGTGATCCACACTGCACAGAATATGAGCATGCTGAATGTGATGAACTTGGCTTCATTAAACTTATCAGGCAGCTTCCGTGCTAGAAAAGCCAAAATAAAACACAATAGAGCCAAAAGTCCAATATAACCCAGCACAGCCCAGAAACCTATAGCTGAACCTAAATGACATTCTATAATGATTTTTTCCTTGTAGTGCTTTCGATTTTTGAAGGGGAAAGGAGGAGATGTTGTTAACCACAGCACACAAATAAGGACCTGTATGAGAGTGAAAGCAAGAACACTGAGTCTCTGCTGTGGAGGCCCAAACCATTTCATAACATTACTGCCTGGAAGTGTAGCTCTGAAGGCCATTAACACCACTATTGTTTTCCCCAGAACACAGGAGATGCAGAGGACGAAGGTGATCCCAAACGTTGTGTGACGCAGCACACAGGACCACTCAGAGGGCCGACCAATGAAAGTAAGTGAACAGAGGAAACACAGAGCCAGAGAGAAGAGCAGCAGGAAGCTCAGCTCTGAGTTGTTTGCTTTGACTATTGGGGTATTTTTGTGTCTGAAGAATATAATTGCTATTATTATCGTCATAAAAGCACCAATAATTGAAACAGCTGTCAGCAAAATTCCCATTGTTTCTTCATATGACAAAAATTCAATTTCCTTCTTCACGCATTCATTCCTGTGTGTATTTGACCAGAAG